>NC_133226.1:8879667-9512167 GCF_040436345.1 Pagrus major
TCTCCATAGTTTTATTTATGCTTGTCGAAATTTGACACTCTCAGTGCATTCAGGTGCATGTCGTTAACGCTTAAATCCACACCACTTTGTCCAAGAGAATTCATGGGCGCGGACAGGGAGGTCATGTTGCATTTAACGGCACCACATAAACTCTGAAATCTTTACTCGAAAGGCCAGGAAGGTTATTGAAACAAGAAAGTTTAGCTTTTTTCTCATTATCCTGGTTGAAATAAACAAGTCTGTCATTACTTACTTATTATTTCACTGCAGCACTTTTAATAAATAGATGCTAAAGTATTGACAAAAGAAGATGTTAAAATGATATTTAAAAACCTAATTTTTATAAGCAAACTCAACTATAACAGATCCTCAAGTTGTTTTGCTGCGGACATTTTTAATAATTACTTACTACAGACATGAGACGTGAGAGAAGTGATTTTAATTAGTTTGACAACTCCTGATCAAGTGTTTTGGCAGAATCCTTAAGTGTTAGCGATCTGTTTGGTGAGAAGTTCAGGAGGTTGCCTTCAATATGTAGATTACATCAACAACAATAACAGTTTGTAGCAATGCCGTTAGAGCTAACTACACTGCTGAGATATCAATGAGAATTTAAAATAAACACTTATTGTGAGATATTTGCACTTTTTAACTTTTAAAACTTTTCATTCAACCAAATATTGCGTGCATACTTGTTACTCCATTGACTGTGTATGTCAGTTTTAAAATGATGAGAGATTCAACACTGCTGCTTTTACCTAATTAAGGATGTGAATACTTTATCTTTTAACTGTTTACTGCTAATGAATGGATGGCAGGACATCTACAGGAGAGATAGACACTGAAAGAGTGACTGCATATTCAGTATAATACATTCTACCTTACATAACCAACAATGCATCAGCTCAGAAACTGTTTTCTATGAGAATTCATAACTGATAATACATCACGGGGGCGTCTGGATACAAACTTTAACACTGTGAAATGTCACGGTGCCACATTTTGACTGCATGCTCGGTTACTAAATACCCAGTCACACTGAAACCTGCCAGGTTTGTGTCACACTCTACTCTTTTATGAGATTTGTCATAGAATGTAGACAAGGTGGAGACAAATGAAAACGGCACCTTTTGTGCATAATGTGCTGAGACCTGAACAAAAGCAGTCATGCCCGCCTGGAGTCTGTCTCGTTCTAATCCCCCTCCTTCCGCATTATGACAAAGGGACACGAGAGTGAAACAGATGGTTACTATGGCAACATTAAAAGGCCTTGTTTGTGTCTATGGTACTTGGGAATATAGTTATTAGCCATAGGCGAATATACAGGAAGCACTGATTTACAAGCAATCAATGTAATCAGTGTTTTGTACTTCAGCGCATCCCGAGGGCTGGTTATATGAGAGCATTGAAAGCCTTGAAAACATCACAACACATGTTGCATCATGTTGTATACTGTGTAATGTATATATTATTTGTTTTTACAAACCACTTAACACATTCACGGATGTGAATGAAAAGCTGAAATAGCTTTTGTTTAGAATTTAGGTAAATACAGGCAATCGCTTTATAATAACCATCATTAATAAATGGTAAATTCATAGTTAATTACACTTAAGTTAATAGTTATTTCACTGTTAACAATGAAAAAGTTCATAAACCATTTATTATATATATATATAAATATGTATATATATATATATATATATATATATATATATATATATATATATATATATATATATATATATCGCACAATATAGTTTCTATTATATATATATATATATTATATATAGATATATATTAGAAACTATATTAATGTAGCTTCAGAGAATGTATTATTCTAACTTTGACATCTTGTTATATGAGTCACAACATTGACTTGAAACACAGCTTACTTTGGTAAACTAGAGTTTTCTGTGTGTACCTCCAGAGAATAGTAAATGAAACTAAAGTAAGTAATGGGAAGACAGCGTGTCAGAGGGACATGATGAATGGGGTCAGAAAATGTCAGTAAATGCCATCAGATCAAAACCATTTTTTCCAGCCGTGATCCATGGCTTTGTGCTGTTTAGATCTGTTGTTGTGAAATCACTCACTGTGCCAGTGATGAGATGAGACGCTGAACAGAAATCACCATTAAGACTTTAGGGGGTAAAGACTCAATTTGTGGTGGCATCACGGGAGATTTCAAAGATCAATGCACTGATATTGTTTACTAAAACATGTTTTAATAATAATAATAATAATAATAATAATAATAATAATAATAAAAATAATAAATACAACAAATGATGCAAATCATTATCAGGCCCCTATGTGCATGAGGAAATTGAAACACAATACTCAATTCCATGTCACAGCTTGACAAAGAGCCACAAATTTTCCAAATCAAACTGTGTGAATATTGAAGAAATCAGAAAAAATAATAACTCGGGTAAACACAAAATTGTACCCAACACTCAATCAGGTCAATGTGAAGTTTCAACTCGGTGACTAGAAATATCCAGTTGTTCATTCACTTATCTGAACCACTTTAATATTTCAGAATGCGCATTCTCTGTAGTAAGAAACGCTCGTATGCCGGCTGTCTGTTCATGTCCAACAACATCACATGAGGTGAATTACTTAGCTCGGATACCAACGCATTACACAAATAGGTAACTGTTGTGATGCTAAATTATATGGCACCATTGTTTGGACCACAGCAGAATGTTACATTTCAAAGTACTGTAGCCAAATTACATTTCATGAAAGAGAAATATTTTTCCGTTTCATCCATTAGCCCTAATGCGGTTAACATGCATTTTTTAGTGTTGTCTTGGAGAGTAAACTTGATTATCCCCGCTAAGTGCAAATCAAGTTCACTTAGATAAGTGTTTTATGCTCCGACAGTAACTACCTGCGTAATAAGTGTGGTACACTCGCATTAAGAGGTGTCCAAATGGCTCGAGTTAAAAGCATGCATTACTTAGGAGTCGGCAAAGTAGCCTTTCATAGGAAGTACATCCTAACCATCTATGTCTTTTTTAATTGTGTTGATACATCTACTGTTGGAGTTGCAGGGTTTACCTCAGTGACTTTCATGTGTCAGACCGCCATTAAGAGCGAGAAATTTCCCGCTAATGTGCACGCACAAAGAGGAACCTTGGTCTTTATAATGCTATAAAAATGATCACGGCAAAACCAAACAAAATCATAAAAAACGTCTAATTTCCATGAACGCTTTTAATCAATCAATTGCATTTGAATGTTATTAGTCAAGAATATATGAAGTGCATGTGCAGCAAAACAGTCATTATCTGGCATATTTGTTTTATGTGAAAGGTAGCCCACTGTGGCATTTCATTTGGTGATATTTACAGCAGCCAGCTAATTTTGCTTAATGACTTTTTCTTTATTTAATGACTCTTCCCAGCTCACTCAGTCCATATCAATTCAGGGGTAATAGACCACAGTGAAAGTGATTTGAATTCTAAATACCAGCCAAACAAGTGCACCAGTCAATAGATAAATAAAGCATTTCATGTTTGAAATATATTATCTCAGGCAGAAGAGTCATGTGATTTATTTTCATTCTTGCTGTCCATGTCCCTCTATTACTTAAAGTCATATAAACATGCAGACACACACACACACACACACACACACACACACACACACACACACACACCTTTTCTCCAGGGCAGCATTTTGTTCAAGTCTCAGATAACTGATAGCAGGACATCAGATAGTGTATTGTCAAGGTAAACATTTTCTTCTTGTTTCAGGTGGAATAAGGTCAGAACCATCACTTCACAGAGACACCCTCTTACAAAGAATTATAGGGCGGCCCTGAGAGCTGAATGTGCTCCAACTTAGGAAAACACATGCAACACAAGCAATTTAAAAATAAACCACTTCACCAATTTGACAACACATGAGCAACGTTTACCACAAAGTGAGAGGACACAACCAAATCAGAAACGTGCGAATACACGAATACACAAAACACGAGGGTGGGATGACATTGTGGTTTGGATTTAAATTACTAAAGAGAGCGACCGCGGTTGGGGTGAGAAGAAACCAACGTAGACTGTTGGTGGGGAAATGAACAGTGCTCTCCTGTGTTAAAGTTCAACTTCTATTTACCCACATATCCACTTTGTGGACTTAATGGCGCTAAAATAGTGTCACACTGCTGTCTCTACAGCTGTTAGGGGGCTTTGTCACTTGGACCAAATTACATGTCATTTTTGGGCAATTGATAAAATGGCTCTTGTTTTTCATGGGAGCACAGTCTCTGGATTTTCCACCTTTAAAGTGCAATATGTAAGAATTTCAACTGAAAAACATTCAAAAATAAACTAAACAACAACAACAAACTAACAGATTGTGAAGAAATTATAGTTTTGACATTATGTTGTAGAGATTTCAACTGAAGTTAGCATGCTAACTAGCTAGCCCTGGGCCTGAAAACCTCTTTCGACCAGTGGTCCAGACCTGCTGTGATAGCGGTGTGAAAACTAATACTGCCCCAGTGGTCCAACTAGCTAACTGAGCTGAGAAGCTAACAACATCTACCTTAGTATCTTAGCAGATACCTTTGTGATATGCTGCCTCTATCTATTGGAGTATGAATATGTATGGCACCTTTAAGAGCTCAATACGTTGGTAACCTGACTACTGAGTGTTAACTTTTTGCCTAAAATGAAAGCTGTTCTGGAATGGGTTCATCCTCAGGAAAGCACTGAAGTACCAAGTCAAATTTCTGACACAATATGTTCATTATATATTTATATTTCCAGTGTCTGAGTGGATAGCAGTGAAATGTATCTGTCCTCTGTGGATCACGCACCTGCTCCACACCTTTTAATGAAATCTGTCCTTTAGCTTTCTATCGACCTTGAAATGAACCAAAAGGTGGTCATGAGGAAACTTGATGTGATGCTGTTGCACAGAGGGTACAGTGCTCATCAAAATCCTTACAACCCTTCCCCTGGGGAGCATGAATATTTATGTGTAGTTTACTGTTGCTCGGTGTCTCTCAATCAGAACAAAAGATGAAAGTTGTGTGGGATCATGGGAGTTAGGGTCGTAATTTTTAAACAACCACAGTTGCTGATGAAAATCTCTCAGCCAGAAATGTTTACAGAGAGAGGTAATGTTTAAAGTTTTATTTAAGTTGTGTTTAGTGGTTATTGCCAACTTCGCTCCTGACTCTCTCCAATGAACCTAGAAAAGATGGAAGGGTAATTATGTTACTGAATCTTGCCTCTTTGGTACCAGACTGTGGCGTCAGCTCACTAAAACGAAAAACACCTCTACATCGTATGACTTCTGATGAAGAAATGCCTCCAGAAAATGAAAGAACACACTTCAGAGAGTAGGTTAATGTTTTTACCAATATGTTGATCATCCCTTGACTTTGTTTGGGAAAGGGTCTTGTTTGAAGTGTAACTGAAGTCTCATCAGTGATATTTGATCACACCAGCCCCTTCTGTTTGGTCACAATATTATCAGCCCTGTCAATCACTGGGGGAAAAAATAAAGTCGTTAACCTACTCTCTGGAGTGTGTTTTTCTGGAGGCATTTCTTCATCCGAAGTCATAGGATGTAGGTATGTTGGGTTTTAGTGTGTTTGTGTGTTTCTCCATGCATCGCCCAATGACTGCAATATACCTGACACCACTGTCTGGCACCAAAGCAAGATTTGGTGACATGATGACCCTTGCTTCTTTTTTTGGTACCTTGACTCTCTTCCAGGAAAACAAATTCCTTCCTAGCCACAGGCGGCTTGAAACGCACCGTTACCTTGAGTAAACTGACTTTGACTTGTTTGTTTATTGTTGGAAACATTTGTGAAGATCTAAGTACAAGACTAGACAGAAAAGGTCTAGTTTTGGGATATTTTAGTGCAGAAATGTTACTGTATATCTCTGAAGAAAGGCTGCAAAATATTTTGACAGATATTATGAATGAACGAATGAATGAATGAATGAATGAATTGAATGAATGAATGAATGAATTACTTTTATTATTGTGTCATGCATACATGTATGCCCAGCCCGCATGGGCTTATAAGACACCAAGAAAACAAACCGGATCTAGAGCACATCATCAGCACATCAAAGAAGTAAGAAAACAAACGGGGGTTCAAAACCATTATCTAAAGAAAAAAGAAAGGGAAGACAATGCCAAGGTTCAAGAGAAATCATCAAAAAATAATTAAACAAATTTACCTGTCTTCTTTTCCAAGCTTGAGAAATAAAGCTAGCAGTTTTAAACACATTGAAATTAAACAACCACTCCAGCTTCTGCTCATCAGAGCACCAAAATATTTCAGGGTTTTGTCCACAGATTTCATGAAATAATACCTCTCTCAAATCATCATACTTTGTACAATATAAAAGGAAATGAGACGCACTTTCTACTTCATCTAGCTCACACATTTCACATATTCTATTCTCCTCGGGAATATTTTTAAATCGACCAACCTCAATGGCCAGAGGAAGAATACCAGATCTCAACTGTGCAACTAAAGATCTTTGACTTCTCTGTAAACGTGATGTAACATATAATTCAGGTCCAAAGTTAGATTTAATCTGCATATATGTCCTTAATTTTGGTTTTAATAGAACATTTTCAAACCATTTCTCGTCAAATTTCAATAGAAGCTTATTTTTAATGGAGTTAACATTACAACACAAGTTATTCCTGTAAATATACACCATATCCACCTCCTCAAAAATGGAGTAAATTTCTTTTGACCAGGGGGAACTATGTAATTTACTCCATATAAATACTTTTTTATTTATTCTATCCTCCGCCATTTGGAATCTTTAAATCCCCACATTCCTGCAGCATAATTCAGTATGGGAGAGACGCATGCATTATACAGTTGAGTATATGTAAAGTAACCCAAATCATTACAAACTTTCATTTTATTAATAACTGATCCCAAAGCTCTCCCAGCTGAATCAGCAAGGCACCCAAAACCAGTTTCAAACGTCATAAATTCATCAAAAAAGAAACCAAAATATTTATATGAGTTAACATATTCTAAGGCAACTAAATCAAAATAGAATTTTTCTTTATTTCTTTCCATGCCTTTGTTTCTAAAATGCATTATCTGTGTTTTGCTCTGATTTATCACCAATCTCCATTTAAGACACCAAGAACTAACCAAATTTAGCATATTTTGTAAATCAGACTCAGATTCTGCCAGTAAAATCATATCATCTGCGTATAATAAAATACCTAAATAAGTGTCATCCAAACATATACCCAGATTATTTTTCTTAATCAGTAGAGCTAAATCATTCACAAACAATGCAAAAAGTGTTGGAGAAAGAATATCACCTTGTTTCACGCCAAAAGGGGTTTCAAACCAATCAGTATACATATCATTGATCTCAACACAAGCAACTGGGTTACCATACAGACTCTGAATAGCTTTGTAGAATCTACCATCCACCCCTACTTCCATCAGTTTAAAGGCAAGTAAATCTCTATTAATCCAATCGAATGCCTTTTGGAAATTTACAAAACATGAGAAAGTGGGTTTACCTGTGGCGATTCTGGCTCTAATAATAGTTGACACTGAATGAATATGGTCAATACAGGCACGGTACTTTCTAAACCCATTCTGCTCATCAACAAGACACTGTTTCATTTCCAAATATCGAATAAGCCTATAATTCAGTATATTAGAATATACCTTATAAACTTTACTTAGGAGACTGATGCCTCTGTAATTAAGAGGTATTCTGGGATCATTCTTTACTGACTTTGGGATAGGTTTTATGATAGATTTATACCATGGTGATGGAATTATACCATACTCAAAACATGTCTGAAACAGACAAAAGAGGACTTTATGACTGCGATGTGATTCCTGAGGATTTTTGTGTCACAATTTTCATTTTCACTGAAAAAACTATTAATCTGACATTTATTGGGGTCTGTACCAAACACATGTTTTCCTCCATCTGGAGAACAGGATTTGGATGCCAGGGCATCTCTGCAGCACTACAGTACTTCATTTTTTATCAGAAGAAAATGCACTTTCTGCCATTTGGTGACTGCACTTGTCCAACTACGATACGGATTCTTGTAATAATATTTCAAAGAGTTGTGCAGGCCACAATAATCTGACCAGTAGCAGACAAGTTATCTTGCAGTAGACCAAAAAAGACCCATTCTCAGGCTTCACCACTGGCCAGAATAAGATGTATTGGTGCAAAAAATCAGAGAGCTGGCATGAGTGCAGAAAAAGCTTGACTTTCCCATCGCTAATGTTGATCTTTTGCCTTCCATGTCTTCGTGATAACTTGTAGCATTAATGATGACATTTGTCAACACAAGCAAGCTGTGCAGAGTCTCTGTCGCACTGCAGGATTTCTGGCTCTGAAGGTCACAACAGCTACCTCTCTGGTTTGAAGAGACTCAAAAGACAAGCGGGAGTGGGTTGCGAGCGTTCGTGTCACGGCCTTATACATAAATGAGAGCGTGGATGTAAATGTGATAGAATGCACTCCGAGCGAGAGAGACGAACAAAAGAGAGAGAGAGCGAGGGAGGGATGATACTGTGCAGCAGCAAGTGTCCACTCTGGTCCCTACGCGAGAGTGAGCCATGTTGAAGAGCATTAGGGCTGAAGTTAAAGAGAACACTGACCTGACATATCTCGGTGAGTAACTGTTGTCTGCTGAGCTCGATAAATAATGGAGCAGAATTTGAGCCCCCACAGATAAGGGCACTGAACTTGCTCTCACTATCTCTTTCCCTCACGGTCTCTTGTACCGTCGCTGCCTTTGTGGATCCTCGGCGTCTCGGAGATGACCTTTTTTTTCTCTATCATTACATCACATCTTGTGCATTTTTCATTGTAGTATTGAAGGCCTTCCTCTGAGACAGCATGGACGGTTATTAGCACAAAGCGTCACACTATGCATAGCTTATACTTGTTATACTATTATAATTATTTACACAGTAGCCTGCCTTTTTAATAAAACACGAGTCTGTGCCTCTGACTTTAATTACCGCAGCCATTTTAGCAGGGAGACTGCTTGTTAACATACCTCAAATAAAGGAATGATTTTAATCTGCAATTTATAGCGAGTTTTCATTATTAAATAGAACTACATAACCCCTTCAAACCATTTGAGTGTGAAAGATTCAGAATTTAGAGTGTCTTAATTGTACTGTAAGGACGGGAAAGAGTGCTTTTGGGCAATATTAAATCTTAAAAATGACTGGAGTTCTTTCCTGCTAACAAAGCAGACCCCCATACATCTTGTTGAATTCCTCAGAGACAGTAAATTCGGCACAGCGCCGAAGCACCGCCTCGCATAATACGTATTATTTGAGTCCAGTTCTTGAGGAAACAAATGGTCTCCCTCTCCCGCTTGCTGTGTTTGTATGAAGACGCTCGCAGTGTGTTTGTTTTGGATGATTTTTCTACTGACCTCCATTGTAAAATAAGCATAGACAAATAGAGAGGCCCTGGCAGGAACTTACAAAGGCACCCCCATCCATCCACACTAGTATTATGGATAACATGCTCACACTGGATATCGGATTATATATCAGTTGCCAGGAAGAAGTCGCGGCTGTACTATCCTAGAGCTATAACATAGAGAGGTTGCAAAACAGCTGATGGACAAGCAAGCAAATTGGAGCAAAGATTTTATTCCAAACACAGATTTTGATTAAGGGAGCCATATTCTAACACTTGTAAAGGACAATCGGGAAATTAAGAGTCACATTTTTTACAGTAATTAAGAAATTATAAAGGATCTGTTGCATTTTTGGAAACAATTCAATTGAACTTTGGAGTTCTTCAACACAGCGGCACATAATCAACTTTAGTTAAGCTGATTCAGGCTGATGCAAATTACTTTTGAGCATCAATTTTGATTGTGCCGTCGTGTTTGACACAATTAATTATACTTTTCAACTGACTGCATGCGTGGGGGAAAAGGCAGGAATAGCTTCATGGAGGCTGACTTTTTATCTTACTGATGTAATTGTCTCTGTGAAACCGATTTAGTGTGCAGTTTCGTCGCCACCTGCTAAATACGCCGACAAAACACATCACTTGAAACTCTGACATGTCGAACAATAACAACAACTTTCAAATGAATAATTATGATCGTTTGTATTAAGAATAAATCATCCACTGTGTTAAAGGGTGAACTGTGGCGGCATTATTCATTCAAAATTGCATTATCATTTATTTGACGCCAAATGTAATCTAACAACAGACGGAGAAATGGGAGCATTAAGCCCATAAACACCCATAAAAATCGCATTAAATATTAAGAATGCTTCTTAAAGGTTGCGTATTTGCTAAAGAGTTGTGTGATCTATAACGTTTTCCCTGTTTATCCACTGTAATTTTCAGTTTCACTCTGACTGCATGCTGTTGCCCATTCAGCTGAAGATATCTTGTTCGAGGCACTTCACAGGGCATCTTTAAATATGAATGGTGTTAATCACTTCAATGTGTTTCAGAACCATACGTGGCTTCCAAGTGCCCACTTTTAATTAGCCAACCTGGGGATCATTTGTGCTCACTGTTTTGCCATAGCCTCTAATAATGCAGTTGCTAAGATGAGCATTTGGCTCAGCATCATTAAACATAACTGGCATATCTCACTCAGACTAAACTAAGGTCACAGTAAAGCTTACATACAAGCTGAATTATTGGAGACTTGTAAGTTTGGAGAGAAGACGATGTCTCAAAAGCCAAATATTGTGCTATTTTCGATGCATTTTACCATTAATGGACCCTTTTCATGGCAGACTCTTTGACTTGTCAAAGCAGGAAAAAGCCCTGGTGGAATTTAAAAAATGAATAATGGCTGTATTCTATTCATATGAACTAGTAACAGAGCTCTGGTATTCTGCATGCTCATTCACTGACATGGCTAACTGGGACACTTATAAATAATATAAAATATAAGGAGCATATAAGGATGAAATGGAGCCATCAATGTTGTTATTGGTCACACCTTTGCTTTTCCGGCTTTGACAAGTCAAAATGTCTGCCATGTAAAGGGTCAACTGGCTACATGACAAGTGTTTTGGAAAGACAGCCTGATAACTATGTAGCAAAAACAAATAAGGCTGCATAAATGTATTATGACTGCTTGAAGGCACCCAACCTAACAGAGTTATGGCGCAATGGCTAATGCATTAGTAAACAGTTGCCTCTTAACACACCAGATGGTGTACCGTAAGCATCCATTCTGATTTGTGTTTGCCAACTGATGAATCTGAGTTCAATATTCAGTCCACTTTTAGCTCCATTTTGGTCTCTGCTTAGTTTAGCCTCACCTTCCCAATGTCACTGAGCCTTCCTGTCTTGGGCTGTGCATAAACCATGCCAGTTTGTGATCAGGATGTTTTCAATTGCTCCTCTGTAAAAGTTGACCAGAACCTGGCTCCTGAATTTAGCCTTCCTAAGTTTCTGTAGGAAGTAGAGCCTTTTCTGTGTTTTTTTTTTTCAGAGCTTATTTGCTGAAACAGCTACCTCCTACTGTTGCTGGAACCGTAGATAGTAGCTGTTGATGAGACTGCTGTCACTGAACCATACAATAGGCTCAATGTTCCAAACGCCACAAATACTGAGCTAAAACTGTCCATAAAGAGCTGTTGAGCCGCAGTCCTGAGTGACAGATTTCTGTGGGTTTGTCACTACAAGTGTTATGGGTGATTCATTATCTACAACTTTAGAAGGATATGTGCATTCCTCCTACCCAGAGGGCAGCGTAGCTTTAGGTCCAGTCAGTCATCTCATACCTAGACTACTGCATCTTCCTCCTGGCTGATGAGTCAACATGCAAGGGTGATGGTTTGGCTCGCCTAGGCGTGAAAAGTACACAAGTGTATGGAGATGCAGCACCATCAGGGGTCAGGGACAACAGACAAACATAATTCAGTGAGCCAGAAAGTCCATGCCAAGAGCTGATCGAGGATTGTTGGGTGGTATACTCATAGGTCGTCCACCTAGGCGACCAAGGTTTGAGTCTTGTGTGAGGATACAGCCAGTGGTGACTGTTTTGAGGAAGTAGGTACTCAAGCAAAACCATGATCTTTTCCAAAACCTAACCAAGGAGTGCTGATTGTTTTAAGGAAGTAGTTATTTTAAGATGATCTGGACAGGGTATGTTTGTAATTGGTAACTTGATCACGAAAGTGACCGTGTTGATTTCACAGATAGGTGAAGCCTAACATGATCGTGACACGGTGAAACGTTGGGTCTATTTGGTGTGATACCGAGTTGGAGTGAAGCAAAAGACACGTCTGGACTAAGACACCACCTCCAAATATGGCTTGAATCTGATTTTCAAAAATTGCATTTCATATGGACCTGGGCCGGCAGTTCAAACAAGGCCTTACTACCTATGTTTGTACATACAGTGTACTTCATATTGCTCAAGCCTCTACTTTGATTTCTTCACAGTTTGACCTTGTATCTGAGTTAAAGAACTGCTTCTTGACTATTATACAGTATTTTATCTTTCCAGTAAGTCCCATCTTATCTTTCAAGTCAAGTGTCCTCTTCTGTGCTAGCTTTTCTTTTCTTCTGTCCTTCAGCACATCATCTGAATTTTCTTTAGGCAGCCATTTCTTTTCATTGTTAACTTACAGTAATTGTCTCTGGCAGTCAGGCTCAGCACTTTTAGGAAGATATCTGACATAGTCTGGAGATGCAAGAGAGACCAGAGGCTATGTGCACTTCAGTTTGAGAGGGGGGAGGGGGGAATTTAGGGATCGTCTGTGTACCATCACTGATTGTGCCCGCTGGCAAACAAAATAGCATATTCTTTTATATTAACAGTAGTTGTGAGTCAGTGACTGAGGGAAAGAAAAAAAAAAATACATAGTGTCAGGAACAGGATTACCTTAAGGCAGTGGGCTGGCTTACTTACTTAGCTGGAATGTACAGTCGCTCCGAAATTATGCACATAATCTGTTATACTATATGATATTTAATAAAACAAAATACAGGAAAATTAAAAATTTATGACAAAATAATGCTTTCAAATCACAAGGAGCTTCAAGCAAAGAGCACCTCGACACGACACACAAAAGAAATATTAAATTTAGAGATCAAGCAAAACAACAAAGCCTCCGAACTGACACAGTCTCAGTGTGGCAGAACAATCACCCTCCCTTACAACTACAATTAAACACATTCACATAGACAAATCAGCTTGCTTTGTTTTTTGATATGTATTAATTCACTTTATGTTTTATTTATTTACAGCACTGCTCATTATGTTTCCCTGAGCCAAATCCAGCGGAATCTATTTCCTGTTTGAACACATCTAAACTTTAAACAGTTTCATTACACAACTTTAAATTGTGCTGTATTATGCGTTATCAAAGTAATTAAACATTACCCAGAGCTACATATCACTGCTTTTGATTGCTATTGTAGAAATAAATAATGCATTATGTAAGGGAGGCTGTTTACCTGATGCCTCCGTTTTATCCAAGCCTCCAAGGACCAATGCTGAATGAATGCAGATCAGCTGTTTATTGTGGTATGTCACCATCGGATGTTTGAACCCCCCGTGTCTCTTTATTTCAGAGTGTGTGCTCAGTTTGGAAAGAAATGCAAAGAAAACACCAGTCTTGCTTGACCTTGTGTGATCACTTCCTCAGTAATTGCTCTGATATATTTAGTCTGGTCAGTGTCTGGTTTGTTTTTCTTCCAGCATGTGTGACAGTTCTGCAGAGCCATAATTAGTCCTTTTAGTCATGCCTTGGCAGTAGCGTGTGTTGTTTTTCCCCTGTCCCCCGCTGTGTGGTTTTCAGTAAATCATTTTTTGAACTAAGCGTCCATCTCTGTGGAGTCCCTGCACTCAGGTCCAAGTTTCGCTCTGGTTACAGCAGGTCTGAAGAGTCGCGGGGACTCAGCAGAGATTGACCATGTTTCTGGCCTGTCGGTTTCAGGTCACCACCACTGGTGAGCACCGGGCATAATTGAACTCCCAGGAGGAGGGATTATCAACGATTAGAGTGACGCTGGAGGACAAATTGACAAGCTGGAGGGCAAGCATGGCAGAGTTGAGACAACTGTCCAGCAGCTCTCTGACGACACCAGTTTCCAGCCTCGTTGCATGAGCAATTGAGTTCAGTCTTGCCTGTCCAAAAATTCAAAGTCGGACGCAACACAGTGCAGAGGCAAGGTACATGTACCAACATGTGTCAGGCAGCAGAGAAGTGCTAATGTTCACTAATGCTCACTATCTGCCTATTCAAAAACATGGTAGTCCCGTCTCCCTACCCAGTTCACGATTTGCTCTTTGTCCATTTATATCACATCACTCAGAGCTTGAATCTCACTGACAAAGTCAATTTTGAAGCGCAGCAGCGAGGTTTGGCACCTTCACCCTCTGCTTAGACAAGCAATGGCACGAGCTGAAGTGATTCTGCTGCTGAGCATGTGTAGAAGGCCTAAAACAGCAGAACCCGGCCCAGCAGCTTCCAAATGAGGTGCCAATCCTCGCTGCTTGCACAACCGCTGTTCAGCATATGCACGCTGGCTTGCCTCCCTCTTCTTCAACTTCTCCTGCACCTGCTCCCAGTCTGCTCTTTGCTCGCATCGATATTTGGCTTCCCCTGCTCTCTGGGCCCTTGACCCAAGCCTCCTTGAGCCTGTGAAGTGTTTGCGTAACCCAGAGGCATGCTGACATTTCAGTATCTAACAGACTAGCAGAACTGTGAACAAGGAGCATGTATTTAACAAAGAGTAACCTTAAAGTAATCTACTATCAAGAACATGAAAAATTTAGATTTTCAGAATGAATACAGACTTCTTTTTTGTGAATACAGACTTCTTTTTTTTTCATTGGGCCTCACTGTCATTGCTTGTTGCTTCAATTATACACCGTTGACCAGTTTCTATTGGCCCAATCACAATACACCCCTTGCCTCCACTTAGCCCTCCATTTTGTGCATCCAAGGGGATAGGGTGTCCCGATTCTTGTTGGGATAGAGGGGCAGGGAAGTGTTAGGGCTACATGTATTTTCAATGTATTATGGTCCTTTTCTTTATAACAACCATAAAACAATCAATACTAGTTTGCTGATGTCTCGGTAGCTAACGTTGCACTGCTAATTTATGCATGACAGTCTTGCATTTTTAATGTATTTCAATATCATGTGCAGTACTACTTATAATTATTATTATCATATACAATATAACATTCATTATCCTGCTTTATTATGCTGATTATCAGGTGCAATATTACTTACTACTTTTAATGTCATTACCAATACTACTCTCTTCTGTTTAAGTTCATTCTTAGTTTACTGTTGTATTGAACTTATCTTACTTCTATTGTTATTCTGGTTTTTGTTATTAATCCATAAACACTTTATCCTTTGTATATTTAGCTTATTTCACTAATATATAATACTTCATTGTCTTTATTCTCATAAAGCTGGGCCCAGTGTGTGACAGGTTGTACTGTAACTTTTTCAGAGCAGTCTCTGGCACAAGAATTTCCTTTGGGATTAATAAAGTTCTACAGTATCTTATCTTGTACTTCAATATCTTATCAATATATTTTTTTAATCTCCCAGTTACAAACCATGAAGCTGCAAAGAGGTGCTGTTTACTGCACAGTATATCCATCACAGCGGTATTATCAAATTACAGATACTGGCTGTAAAGCATGGCAGCTTCTTCACTCCCTCCCTTATGACCTCACCAAACAGCATCTTCTCTGGCGGAGAAGATAACGCAAGAGCTGTTATCATGAGAACAACAGGATGTTGTGAAGACAATCAATTTGCCCATCTAACAAGATTATTGCATTTGAGAAGGTTCAACAGAGTGCAGAATCTAGCCAGCCACCGGCATCTGTTCCTGTGACAGAAGCGTGTTTTCATATCCTTTCCGTCTGTGCTGGTTAAGGAAATGATGAAATCTGTGGGATTCATCTCTTAAAGCAAGAATATCTCTTAGAGATAAAAGGAGGTGGCTGCCTTTGCTGCGTCCTTCCTGTAGTGACACAGACAGGTCTGACCCGTTTTTATGGAACCCTCTTTTAAACAGCTCAATCCAATTTCTGTGGTCTCACACATGTAGGCACATCTGATTCTTCACATCACAGATGAAACCCTGTCATCGGTCCTCTGTTGACTGTTACTGACCTGCCTCCTCTTTGCCGTGTACTTACTCAAGGCCAGCTACTAGAGTCACCTTCTTTGTGTGGTTCTGTCCAGTATCCAGTGCACTGCAGATAGACAAGGTAAAAGTGAAAAATTCATGGTTATTAAGGAGTATAGGTCGAATAAAACTTTTGTCGAGATGTGCTATCAGAAAAAAATAAATAATTTGACTAAAGTGTTGACTTGAGGTATTTTAATTAGATGTAAATGTTCCATCTCATTTCATTACATACGTTTAATGTAAAGTGTCACATTTAATGCAAAGTTTTCCCATTAAGTTGCATCAATGTGAACAAATTAAATAACTCAGTCCAATTAAAATGTAACTAATGCAAACTTATACAAAAACCTCATGTGTTTGTTCAATTATTACATATAAAGTTAAAGTGAACTTCTACCTAAACAATGAGTTTAAGTATTTTACATAAAAGTAATGCACTTTGACTCAGTTATTCCGTCTCCTGTTATAAATCACACATCTAGTTATTTCATTTATACACATTGTCTCATCATGATACCAGACTTTGCATTAAATGTGACCTTTTACATTGAACTTACATAATAGATGGAAAAAGAAAAAATAAATTACCATACTTAAAGTCATAATTATATATAATTATATTGATTGCCTTTAAAGTACAGTCTAGCTATTTTCCTGCTGTATGTTCCTTTTGACGACTTTATTATTTTTGCTCTGCTTGTACATGATGTATTTGATTTGTCTTTTGTCTTGAATGCTCTTTAGGATTTTTATCCCCCGTTTTTCTAATTTGAATGCAATTCTCCTAATGTAAGCACAGAATGTAACTGACAGGCTGTCAAATCCCAAATGGCGTGCCCACATCCCTGTAATTTTGCCCTTTTTTTACAGCTGTTTCAGGCACAGTTTAAATTGTTTTCATAAGCACAAAGAAGTCTTTAATATTCAAACACCAAAATATGTATTATTGTTTAGCTAATTGGTACTTGTACTGTTCCATGTCACGCACAAAATTTGTATAAAGACTTTTTGCATCTTTTGGCATAATCAGATTCAATTCCATCACGATTTTCTACATCTACTGCCACTCCTTTTGCCCTGTTTAGAGGTGTCGATGATGTGGCAAAGTCATTTCAATGAGTGCTGCTCTCTCCTTGTGGGCTTAATGAAGATTTCCCTGCCTCTTTAAATTCTTCTTCCAGGGGTTTGCTCTCCCCTCTGTCTCATAATTAAGTCAGTATATGAGCCGTAAAGGCTGAACTCTCCTGAAATAAACCCTGAGAATTCTCCGCCATCTGCTCTTCCTCTCCTCTCCGTTCTCCACTGCGGCCTCCCACCATCACAGCCCTGGCCACCCCTGCTAGACTCCCTCCCACATGTTTACAGGAGGGAGAACAGTATTCACAGTGTCTGTAAAAAAGGGACTTTTCTTACTTTCTGCACCTGTCATGGACAACCTTTTATTTTTTTTTGTTCCATTAAAATCCCAACACTCCTGACACACTTTCTCTGTCTCTCTCACACGTCTTTATCTGGTTCTATCACTACAAAGCACCAAGGGAGAGAGAAAGCAAAGCTGACAAAATGGGCTGTCCACTTAAGAGTAGGTATTCATTAATAAATCATATTGTTCATTTCCAACCAGTGAGTACATTTAAGTGAAATACAGACAGTGGCGTGGGGACTGGCTTGAGGGTGGACTATTTAATTTAAATGCTTGGATTTTAAAAATCTTCTCCATATTGAATCTTTAGGGATCCCGGTATAGGGATCAGGGTTTGACAATCTGAAAATGAATTCCCTTGAATATAAGGAGAATTTCACAACACACACGTCTTCAAACAATAGTCCGGCACATTGAAACAGTTTTGACTCGGTGTGGTAATTCCTCTTATTCAGGCTGTTCATTAAAGCTGTAACTTGGGATGGAAGACAAAAAAACAAAGTATTCTTCCTACAAAGGAAATGTTGAATTCATAATTATTTGGGTTTTGTTCCCCGTCACTAACAGTGAAAGCACATTAGGCAGGGATATTTTAATGGCCACTATGAACGAGAGAAATCAAGCTGTTTCTACATTCAAATGGGCACCTTAATGGAAAATTATGAATGTATCATTTATTAAGTCGTGCACACAAATGACAAGTTTGATCAGCTTGTGTAAACCAAATGTTTAATTTGAAATATATTTGAGAATAATTTTGTTTGTTCCATTTTCTTTGTTTTCCCATTCCTGCATTTTTGTTCTATATTTTGGTGAGTTGTGTACTTCCAAACCTTCCCAACAATGTTCAAACCCATAGGAAATCTATAATTATACTAAAGGTAATGGTGCGTTTCACTTGGCCGCCTGTGGCTATAACTTCCACGAGAGTCAGGGTGTGAGGAAGGATGGAAGCCTGCAGAGAGACTGAGCAGAACGTGAATAAAACACTGAAACATTACCTCGTCTGGAACATTTATGCCAGAGCTGCAAAGATAGATTTCATTGGCAATGGTTAGCATTAGCATTATGTGGACATAAAACTGATAAATTGTTGCATTTTGACAGAGCTTTTCTATTTTAACCAGCGCAGCTTTAGACTTTACAGGACAAGCGGCCTCAGGAAACTCCAGGATCAGTTGAATGCATTGTAAATTACTCATTTGATCCTACACAGCCAATTAAATCTGTGTATTATATACTGTTAAAAATCAACAAATCACCTACTGAATTGCCTACCTACAACAACTCCCATGATCCCGCGCTACTTTTGGCTTGATTGATACATTTCTGGATGCAGAAATTTCATACTGTGCATTTAAATCAATGACTCTTGGTGAGCATAACATTTAGCTAAAGTAAAAAAACAACATTGTTCTAATAGCCAAAACCCAATATCTCAGTCCAAATCAATCACTGTACTACACAGGAACATGTGTGCAGCTAGTTGCTAGGAGTTATTTAGTAATTTGATGCCACATCTATACTAAAGTGCAGTCAGTAGCTGATGGCTCGACCCGTCCTCATCAGGCAAACAACCATATAGGTCGACTGTGAAAGCAGATTATTACAACCTGTATTTACGTTTCTTGTTAGGCAGCGACCTCTAGCGACTGTAATAAGTATTACACTAGCAAAGGAGGAAGTCAGAAAAAGTAGTGTAAGGAGTGAAAACGTCTGTATAAAGAGAAAGTTGGGATCGACAAGCACAGAACGTTCATCCAGGAGACCACAGTTCGTGTCCAGTGTGAAACTGCAAGTCGGTGGTGAGTTATTTTAACTTACTATCCTAGTTAAATTACATCACATATATAGAATGCAACTTAAGTTACAGGGAGTTACAGCCAGTCGACCTATTCAGTTGTTCATGTACAAGGATTGCTCCCAGTCGGTAGGCTACCAGACTGGGTGCTGATCCCTCAGTGACTAGACCGGTTATGATGACTGCACACATTAATTCAAGGACAAAGAATTAAGTAATTAGTACACAGAAACAATTATGTTAAGGGTATCCAATTATGTATTAATGACCAACAATTTGAGTTTGTCTAACTAATGAAGCGAGTCATTCCTTCCACCGACATCACTCATATCCCCTCAGCTGATAGGCTGGTCAGTCTGGGATAGCTGCTGGTTAAAGAAGACTCCAGACTCGTTGGTTTTATATGATTGTCATTTATCATAAGCAACCTTGTGTCCACTCGCTGGCAGTATTCTGGCCTCAAGCACTACTCTAACTGACATGACATCATTCACAACAGCTTCTTCAATCTTTTGTTCAGAAGCGCTGTGGCCTGACTCATACTTACAAAAAAGTCATTTCAGAGTGAACAAATTGAGTTTGCACACTGTCCCTCAGAAGTATGTGTGACACAAATCCTGATAGCTGCACAGCAAATAGACGCAATGAAATTATTACTTTTTTCTTGAGTGGTATTTAGCAGAAAAACTTATTGAGGATATCACCCTGAAGTGGGAAAAAAATGAAATTTTTGAAGACATATTCTGACTCATCCAGGATTGTATTTATTCACTCTAGACAGGTCCCTACTGACAACAATGTTTATTAGGTAAGTTCCACTTTAATATGTGTTAAAACATACATCAAAAATACAAAAATGTGCCCGTTCTCAGTCACATAGGTAATGTTAATCTTCTAGGATCTTTAGTGTTGTGGTCCGTGAAGCCACAGTGACATACAATCACTGGGTGCAGCTCTCAGTGAAGCATCTCACGTCAGTTGTGCCCAGGTGAAATATATCAATATCTGTGGGCTGATAACCGTTTAAGCCAGTTCGATCTTACAGTGTCAGGGAGCCAATCCTTCACCTTTATTCATCTGGCTGGCCTTCGTCTGCTCCTGTCTGACCCACGCCATTAATTACCCTGCAGCTGGATCCAAACACTGGCGACAACACGCAGCAAGCACGCAGCAATAATAGAAACTGATGAGGACTCGCTTGCTGTGCTTCTATGCTGGCTTCTCCCAGGCTAGGCTGTCATGGTTTTTAGTTTTTGTCATATATCTGAGGCGATGCCTCCCTAAGCATCACTGCGCTGCTCAGCCCTTGCTTGTATATGTTTTGTCAGGAGAAATAGGTTCATACTTCCTTGACGTTGTAGCAGCGGATGCGCCGTGGCATATTGTGTGTGTGAACGTAACACAAACAATGACAAAGCCTTTATCTCTCTTGCTGGAGGAATCCACGGAAAAGGCTCTGTTCTTTTGTAGCCGCTGCAGATACAAATTTCTTCAAAGACACTTTTGTAAAAGATTGAAATGGTGCTCTGAGACCAGACTTTGATAACTGTGCAGAAAATGAAACGGGGGGAAAAAAACTTTTAAATAGTAGGCTCGGTGACTCAAAAGTTTGTCATTTTGTCCCTTGTGCAAAGACTTTTTTCTTTTCTTGACACTGTAAACAGCAGAGACCAGTGGGGAGAAGGTTTGTTGGAGATATCACAAGGATTTTAAAACAGAGTTAATTCCATGGTGAGACACAATACCCTATACACTCTGCCTTTTAATAATACATACATAGATTGTCAAACTTTGTGAGTACTTCATCATCTCTTGAAAGTTCTGGTAGAGCCTGTATTATAGTGACCTAAAGAGAATTCAATATCCATGTTTTAATCATTTGACTTTGGTCAAAATGTGTATTTTGCATTACCTCTCTCCCCCCAGGTCATATTTTGCACGGGGTCTGCTTCAGCTGGTTCTGAAAGGATTTGCTGAGTAATTGAAGGGATTGATAAGGATTAATGGGGAAGTTGGAGATCAATATCATTTCCAGCTCATTTACAGCACTGCAATTATTCCTTAAAGTAAAGCTCTGAATAATTTATCTTAATTGTAAATTGATCTATTGTAAGGGATTGGAATAAAACTTTGTGATGACAGGAAATCCTTGGTAATTTTGGGTTTGGGAAACTCGCAATTGCTTTGTTACTTAGCTAGAATCGGAGCCGTGGTTGTTTTGAGTTTATCAATGGTGCCCTCAGCTATATTTGAAATGTGAAGCTTTATTGCAATATGCATGGAGAACAAGTTACACTGTACAGATATCTTTTTAGCCACCACTCTCTCAAAACTAAATGACAGAATAGGTTGTTTGCCAATGAAAACAAAACAACATTTTTGAGTACGACATATATGACGATTGTTAAGTGGTTACAGTATGTCATGATAATAAACAAAATATGTGGTTAACATTGTTAAATGGTTGCTGTTGGATAAGGTTTAGCACCAAAACGATCATGGTTTGCGTTCACAAGAGTTTGTTAGTTACATACAGTAAGTCCAGTTACATATGTGCTGCAAGTCAACCTCCTTTATATGCAGTGCATGATGTAACTTGTGTTAACTTACATATTAGGGTTAAAACTTTACTTTTTGTTTCTCATGGGACATGGACAGCAGTGTCCTGATTGAAAGTCCTGTTTTTGACGCACCTATCCAGCCTTACCTCCCTACTTAGACTTCCTTGCTTTCTATACTGCGTCACCTGACTTCCTCCTCTGGTCCTGTCATAATTACTATGGCCACTACAGGTTGCCCTCTTACTCTAAACTTTAATATGTGTCGGAATATGCTGCTTGCACAAACAAGATGGCCAGCTGTTTTTTGGGGGGAGGAATGTCTGTTTTTAACTTGATTATCTGGAAAATATCCAACTACTTAAAGATGCAGTATGTGAGATTTTAGTTGAAAACGTTCAAAAATGATTGAAAATGATCAACATAATGTGAACAAATAGCTGTTTTGACGTTATCACGACTATGTATTCTGTTGCAGATCTATCGACTGAGGTTAGCATGCTAATCAGCTAACCCCGGCCTTTCCTGGGCCAAAGCTCCTGTGCTAGGAGTATACAGCAACACTTCCCCGGGGCTCCAAGCTACCAGTCCGGACCGCTAGCTGCACGGCTAACTAGCTATCAGGAGCTACAGTTAGTGCTTACTCTAGTGATATGCTGCCCCCTATTTGTATGAGTATGAATTTGACAGGGGGCCAATTCTTACATATTGCACATTTTAATGTACAGTCTTCCAACCAATAGTTTCATCTTTACTTCAGTGAAACAAATATAATAAATGACCATACTTTCTTTATTAAATTCAGCCTTTAAAGAAGCTCTGTGGAGGAGAGAGGCACTAAGACAAGGCACTTAGAAATGTGCATAAAGTCCCATCCTTTGGACTGTCAAGGAAAATCTGAGTCCTTCAAAAAGAAAACCACATTCCAGCAGCATTAAACAACTTAAACAGATCATCCACAGGCATGTAGGCAACCAAGAGAAACAGGACTGTCTCATTTTTCACGTCACATTACAATCCGCTCACATATGGCCAATAGAAAAGTGATCAATACATGTTAATTGCGACAAAATGTCACATAGAGCCCCTTAAACATCAAGACATGATGAAAATGTAGATGACAACAGAAATAATGAACAATATTTAAGTGTACATTATTAGGTCTTTGTTTTTTAATTAATAACTCCTGATTGGTTTAGAATGTTTATGTGCTGTTTTGGCTCAGCTCAACATATTTTCATGAGAAATGTCACCGTTTCCCCCCTTGAAGGGGAAAAAAACCAAATTGCATTGTAAGATATTTTATTGGTGCACTGTGTTCATAACATGATTCATATTAATTAATGGAGTTCCAGACCTCATTTACTAACGGTATTAAAATGCTATTTGGATCTGGAAAGCTAATCTGGATAAGTAGTAGCATATCTTATTAAACTAAATAATAATAAACGAGAGACAATGAGAGCATGAGAGTGTTAAGTATCTTCTTTATTGCCCTTATTTTCCAATTCGTCATTCTTTTTCTTTACTGCTGTCTGTCATCAAAACTGAAAAGGGGTTATTAAGGTTTTTTTTTTTTTCTGAATTAATTGTAAGCTATAACTTGGTAATTTACTATTCTTAAATTGTATTTACCTGGCAGAGATGTAATACTTTGGGTGGCTTGAAAAGTGCACACCGCTCAGTATGTTTCATATTTAGAATATCTGCGATCATTGAAGCACAGTTCAATGAAATGTAGAGCCTTTCACTGACTTAGCATTCTGTCAGAGCTCCAACATGACAGGATTTGATTTACAGTTCTGCAGAAAATACTGAACGCAGAGAGTGCTGACAGCTACCCATAAATATGGATAGGGCACTCAAACTGCAATCATAGGATTCACAAATCATAGATTTTTATTTTGCTGCTGTCAATACACATGTGCACCGTACTGCATAGCTGGACCTTTAGTTATCCACATGTTTCAGACTGGAAACGTGCTGTGCTTTCCACTGCGGCTATTTATCCGTGGTTTGAAAAAAAGGGAGTTTTCAGTTGCAAACAATGTGTGCGGTAAATAGGCCAGGCAAAAAAAAAAAGAGTCTACACGATCTACTCATGGGCACTTTCCTAGGTGTCTGAACTAGTTTAACCTTCCCAAGAGTCCAGACTTGAGTTCAATGCTTTTCGTTTTTCACAGAATGAGATGTTATATCACCGCCTGAACACACAGTCGAAGGCGAGAGCTGGCACAGAAACACCCACATACACATTCACGGATATCAATACTGCACATTTACACCAGTCCCAATGCACATTTAGACAGACACACACACAAGCAGACAATCATAAAGGTATGTAGGCAGCCACCTGTCTCCTCCACCTCCTGCTTCCCCACAGAACTCAGGTATCAGCCAGCTTGGTGGTCCAAAGCAGATGGAAGCTGAGGCTTTCACAGGCTCAGTCCAACTGGGTTTATAAAAGCACCATGGATCAAAAGCAGACGTCTGGAGATGCCTGTGCAAGAGCAGCAAAAAAAATAAAAGTATTTTAAAAAAGCTGATAATTCAACAAGTTTAGCTCAGAGCTGGGCCGGCTATACTTAGATTTAGATCCAAACCCAGATGCAAAGCCAAAGCACCTGTGATTGTTTACAGCTATCCGTAACTCAAGCGTCAGCTTCTGAATAGCATCGCTTTAATGAGGTATATTCTCAGAATTTTGTCTTCTTTAATTTAAAAAGCTGCCTCACAGCAGACAGGCCTCAAGTCCTCGGAAACCACTGGTTCAAAAAGCAAATGAAAGCACCGCAGCGCACAAGCAATGTGTCAGCTAGTGACAAAGCAGCCTGCAGCATGCAAAATGTAGCAAACAAGACAAAGCATGCAAAAACAAAGGGTATGATCCTTGAACATGGCTATAAAAGATGCATGAGTAAAGAGCTGAAAACAATGCATTCACCTGTCTGTAACCTCAGAGCTTGGCAGCACTGAAGTGAGAGGGGCGGGGAGCTTTATGCACAGCGTGTACTTCAGAGCTGGAGATGCTGACAACCACACAATGAATGCGAACACTCCCGTAAGTGTGTGTTTGTGTGAAAAGTGTTTGTGGCAGTGACTGCGCACCTCATGTCCACCCATAAAAATATCAAGGATCAAGGATCGTTCTGAATGACAAGTGCCATACTCAGTTATGCTCATGGCTTGTTGAAAAAATGTTTAGCGACACACTGGCTTTTGTTTTGAAGAAAAAAGAACAACCAAACGTAGAAAGAATAATTTCGCTCATGCAAGAACAAATTTAATAGATTATACAGAAGATTAAGAATGCCTAAAATATAAAAAAAGAATAAAAAATGATTAAACAAACAAAGCGGAATATAACGCATATTGTAATAGAGACAGGACCGTGGTTAGACAGCCCTTCACATTAGGCCCGTTTGTGCATTAAGTAACATTTGTGATTGACTGTTTGGAAGCTGTTGATGCACACATGTTCCACCTGTGGTCCCGCCCCCATCTGTGAATGAAAATACACCTCTTCACTTTGTCTACTGTGCTGTGATTTGATTTTAATGTGGTATGAGAAGTTCATGTTAAAAGGAGAAAAAATGAAAGGAATTGCACAACAACGTGCACCGCATTTCACTTTACTTCTTTGTTTGATTTGTTATCATTTAGGCCTTTTATATCTTCCATTTCTTTTTAAATGTACCAGTTTTCTACTGTTTCACATTTTCTTTTTCAGCATTAACACATTTACAGACATTTCAAAATTCAGCATTCCTTCATTCATCTCTCATGTCATTGCCCTCTAGCCTTCAACGCCTCCTGAGCAGCCTGAGCAATCTGAAACCCATGGGCACAATTCAGACTGTGCATGATGTAATTGTTAGCAAGACTTTTAACATTCATAACTTAACCTAAACCCCACATATCAGTCAGCGGGCACCTGGAACGGTAACGATACTTACAAGTGGTTTCTCTATCACTGTGATGGGATGAGGTGTCTCTCATCTATAAATTGTTTTGTAGCACAGCTGTGCCCTGTTTCTGTTAGCAAACCAAACTCAAACAGGATTAACATCTGCATTTGTTAGGACTATTTTCAGCTGTGGATTTGGTGCGATAATGAGTATTTACAGCACCGGGAAGGTTTAGACTCTGAATAAAGTACTTGGCCTGTGTTTGTGGTTATCAAGGAACATGGCGCACAGTGTAATTCTGTGGCTCACTAATGTGTTTTTAATAGTATTTGAACAACAATGGATGTCGAGGCACAGAAGAACAAGCTGTATCAGGCTGTAGGGAAATAGTAGGTTATATTAATTGTTGGTTTGAGTCATCTCACAGGATTTGCTGACAGTAAGAACAATACTGAATATCCCCAGACTAACATTAAGATGGGACACTGATGAGGAAATGCACCTTTGAAACTCGAGCAGGTTGAACAGTAATGCCCACTTGATCATGTTATTGATCAATGGGATAAGGGAATGTTTTTTAATTAATGCATTTGCTAAATCAACAAACTTTCATGAGTGTATCAGCAAAGTGTACGCACAGTCCCTCTAGATTAAAAGTTGTTTAGACACACATTAAAGGGTTTTTTGGGGGAGTTTTTCCTCATACAAATTCAAGGTCTGAGGATAGAGGCTGTATGCTGTAAAGCCCCTTGCAGCAAATAATGATTTGGGATTTTGGGCTGTATAGATACAACTGACTTGACTTTATAAGTGTGAGAGACCTCGGTGTGAACTATGACATAGGGCATACACATGTAGTGTATTCACATTTAACCAAGACCATGATCTTTCCCTAAACTCAGACCTAGAATGTGAATCCTGGTCTCCAGCATCAAAATCCTCCACTTGATCCACCGACGATCCACCCAAACATCTCACTACAACATTTTTTTCTTTCCACTCAACATGTAATTGGTCAAACAAATCAGTAGTATAGTTTTGCCCAATTATCTGAGTCTATAGTTTCTGTTTCCAGAAAGTTAGCTTACTCAGGCCACGTCCAACGAGGGACAGTGACGTGATCGTGACTGTAATGCAGATGTGCAGACTGGGAGGAGAATACGCGTTACTGGACGGTGACAGCTATTGCTGCTCAGAAGCTGACAAGGCAAATCTGAGTCATAGCTGCGCAGCACCAAGCTTTCCAGAAGTTTCTATATGATGCAGTGACTTTCATTATAGACTAATGTGTGAGATTCTGTTAGAAACACAAGCTCAGAATCTCAGAAATAAAAGATAAAATTGAAAAACAAAAAGCAAAGTCGATAGACATTAATCCATGTATATATCTCAGTTCAACATTTAGCTGATTCTATGAGGCTTCAAAAGGTATAAAGATATATTCATTTTCTAATGAGCTTTTGTAAATCCAATCTGACGCCCTACACTTAAATGAGAGTGTGGCTGCTCAAAGGAATAACTTTCTGTTTCTGAACTAACGGTCATGTATAGTGTAGGTTAATATTCAACAGTTAACATCAATATAATGCCACAATTAGTCAAAAGTTTTACTTTTGTATCTGTAAAGTTTACCTACAACTCAACTCAGGCTAATTAGCTTAACATGTCTGCTTATCTAATGCGAAATAAGCTTAAGAACATCAACAACGACAATACCTCAAACCGACTGAAAAAAGCAAACCGAAAAACAAAAATGACAACTTTGATTCATACCCAAGCATGTGTGTTGAATTATTTTGGTTAAATCAGCCACAGTTTCTACACATGGCTCTGCTGCTCCAAGAGTGTGCTGCTCTGAACAACTCAATAGTATATTCCAGCAATGCTACGATCTGAGGAATGGTGCTGTGGCAGTCGGAGTGACTAATCTGCCACTATGTTAGCTAATGCAGCTAATGTAGTGGCTAATATTAAAGATACAGAGATGAAGATACAACTGGAATGTAATGAAGCCACTGTTTGATAGCTACACTGCCTGACAAAGGCAGTAGCAACACTAACAATGAACTGAAAAAAATGGCTTCAGTTAGTTTTTTGACTGCCCAGCCAAATGTTAGTGTGTTAGTCTTCTTCTTGTCTTCTCCCCAAGAAACTTTAAATCAAATGAACCTTTGTGTTACATTTAATCACATTAGTTGTTTAATTATTTGCATGTTCAAAAAGTTGAAATATATAAGTAATAAACATCATTTCAAGCAATCCTCAAGCATCGTTTTGTGAATTTTAGTATACTTAGGTTTATTGTTCAATTTACCTAGACACATTTTTTTACTTAGATTTTTGCCTTCATACAATATTATGTTTGTTGTTATGGAAGTCCCTGTCTTAATATAAATAAATATCCATTATATCTAGGGTACTAAATATTAAAATTGTTGTAATACCTGCTGTTTAGAATATAAATTGAAGTTATACTAATTAAGACTTGGCTACAACCATGTAACATCAATGTTGTACTATCTGCTCCCTGTAACCCCTGAAATATAAGAGAGAGAGGAGACTGGTTGTCAGTTTGTACACTAATGTCAGTGTACTCCTCTGTGCTGTCTAGTTAGTTTGTGCCAGCAAAACAATTTTCAAGTATCTACTACAATCGTGTGAGCTGATAATACACAGATGAAGTAAGTACGAGGTCCCTGTGGAGAAAACAAAGATTCCCTTCTTTAGATTGTCCTGAAATCAATATGGGATTTACAGACACCATAGCTTTAGTCGCAACAGTTTGGATGGCTGTCATGCATCACAGTACAGGCAGACGAAGCTCAGAAAAACACAAGGGAAACTGCAGTAACTTCCCTGACTGTGTTTTGCCTTTGTTCCTGTGTTTTTTATATCCTTTATTCTCTGAGAAAAAGCAAGACTGAACTTAGACAATTTCTCACAAGATAAAACAGACATTTAAAAGTTCAATCTGAGTTGTAACTCAATTCTGACCAAAGTTGTAGTTGCTGCGCTCTGACTTTGTGCGGCAGGATAAATTGTGACAGTTCTTGCGGTGCCGACTGACTTTTATTGTCAGGTATGAAGTCAAGTTTTGGATCATTAGGCAGACTAAGGAGCTTAGTCTAACAGCCAGGTGAGAGGCTTAATCTCTAAGCTGGTTAGAGGTTTTTGCCATTGAGGAAGTCAAAGGCAAACCATGCTTGGCACCGTGTGGCGGGGTGTCCGACAAGGTGTGTGCCAATTCCTCCAAGTGCTTTCAGTTTCACCACACCGGCACGGACTGAATGTATATTATTCCTGGCAGGATGTTCCTTTTTCTTCTATCTGTCTCTTAAGTCTTGTATGCCTAAAAAAAACGTACTGACTTTCAGCATTCAAATAAATAAAACATAAAAATCCATCCAAGTACTCATCTGCTGTCGACCAGCTTGACCAGGTTTGATATGTTTTTCCACTTTTTATTTTGTCTCTTCCAAGAAGCTGCTCTCCTCCCTCCTTTGGGGAAATGGTCTCTGTTACAAGCACCGGCCCGGATGAAAAATGCAGTCACGGGTTTAATGCAGGACCCGCGTCAGTCCTTACATTAAAGAAGCGCTCATCGACCCGTGCTGACAGGGTTGAGCAGCGAAGTGTTGTTGTGGATGGAGGATGAGTGGTTTCGCTGTAGACGGAGAGGGTGTCAGGCGAGCACAGACAGGTCATTTCCTATCCACGTAGGGGGCAAAAGCTGCAGATTCAGCAGTCCTGGATTCAGATGATGATGACAGCTATGGATGCACCCGGTTGGTTCCTCCACAAGGCCATTCCTCCTCATCAGCTTCTCAGAGGGAGAGTTCGGCCGAGTCAGCACAACACAGATAAAAATGTCGCTGTGTGGCCTCCTCTCTGTGCTTCGCTCTCGCATTCCTCTCCGCGGAGCAGAGGAGAGTGTGCGTCTGAGAGAACGAGAGAGAGAGCACAGGAATAAAAGACAAAGACAAAGCGGCAGAGAGCAGAAAGGCTATCCTTGTGGGACACACTCGCTCCGTCTCCGTCTCTCGCAGCCCCTGTTGCTCATCGACATGGAGGGGCACATCTGCGATCCCGCGTCCTCAGCATCGGATTGCATTTCCAGTTTTCTCTAACAATATTTTCAACAAACGCTGGTCACAGCATGCGGCAGTAATGGAATCCAACCTTATATTTCGATGGATGCACTCGGGAATTCAAAGGTCTCAACATGAGCAGCGCCTCATTTTGTCAGACGATTGCATTCACTTTACAAAAGCTCTTTGGCGAGAGTTCTTTTAGCGTGCTCTCTCGCTAAGAATGCTCGGGATGTTTTAAACATTTGATTCAGCAAGACTCCGACTGGGTCATGAGGAGGTAACAGAGTGAGAGAAAAGACATAAACCACTTCAGTTTCCTCACATTTTGAGTAATGGTTCAGACGGGGAGATTTTGTGTTAAATTAACCGGTGAAGCTAAGCTTTGCCTCCAGGTTTATAAAATACAACCTCCCAAAATATTCTCTCACTCTAGCACACCTGATGTCTATAGTATCTGTTGTATCCAATTTCATGTGAGTTAAAACATCTGTTTGGAGTGCCATTTGCATTCATTTTCCAAGTGATATAAATCCAGTGAGATGCATCTGTCTTGCAAATATGGGGATAACAAACTTTTTTTTTTTTTCATGATTTTTTGAACATCTGTTCGAAGTGTTGACGTCTAGGGCCCAATCCCAATTCACCCCTTGCCAATACCACTTAGCCCTTCGCCTTCGTTCTGCACGTTAATGCTGAAGGGTAAGGTGTCACGACTCTTGTTGGGTAAGAGGAGGATGGTGTTAGAGCTACATGACCCTTTCAAACAGAGGTTGTTTTTTTTTCGAGACACGCTTCTAACCTTATGGGTTAAGTGTGTCATGTGCCCTTGACTCCAAAACACAGCATCTAATTAAATCAATACTCTTATACCCTTTAACCATTTCAGAAATTTGATCTTAAACCTCCCAACCACCGGCTGTAATTGTTTTAACCAACTCTGCTTTATTAACATTCAAATCATTTTAATTGTAACCATTTTACAGGACTGTATTTTTGTATAACTTTGAATTTTTTTATTCTATCTATTAAATTATCTGGCAGAACTGCAATGTTTTTACTTAACTGAATTTTTTTTCATATTATTTCAATTTTTATCAGAGTACCTAACTTTTTTAATGGCATTGTCTTTTTACTAGCCTGTTGTGGGATGGCGTTTGACCATATTTCTCCCTGTTATTGTTCTTCCTTTTCTTTATTTTGTTTGACACACTGTCACTGTAATTGAGGGTTGCCCCTCAGTGATCTCTCAAGTATAAATAAAGGTTGATTGATTGATTGATTGATTGATTGATTGATTGATTGTTTTTTTTGTTTCGTTGTTTTCCCCCCTTTGTTATCATATGATGCCCGAAAATTAACTAAAGTGCAGCAGTGAAGTTGCTGCAGTTGATACCGCTCCTCCGATATCAGTGCAGACAGGCAGGGTAGGAGCATGGGTTGCTAATGTTAGCCTATAAAGCAATGTTGTGGCGAGTCATTGTTTGATGACTCGACTGATTGAGTGAAGTTGTGAATTAACTATGAGCCTCATGCTTTTCTTTCTCCATCAGATAGACTGCATTGCACTTATACTAGAATCACCACAGCTGAACGCGACATATCGGAAATGTCCGGTCGCGTCTGTTTACATAAAGGGTATCAACGACTATTGATGACATATGAGGGTCTTGAAGGGCTGTCCCATCTCACAGGAGGGGATTACGAACACCACTCCTTGTAACTCTGTTCTGAAGGGCAAAAAAACAAGGGGTAGGGTTTAAAATTGGAAATGTGACTGAAACTAAAATGTGAGAACAACAGAGATGTTTTGTATTTATGCAAAGTAAATCAAAAAGACCTTGTAAAGAAGGCGAAAGACCTAAAAATGTCACACAAAACAGCTCCAAGTTGCTAAATTGCCATGGCAACTGCCAGTTCAACCCTGGCATGAAGATAACAAAAAACACAAACACTCATAAACTTTATGATAGAGCCACGGGAGCTTTAGCAGCCTGAGCAATCTGGAGCTTCTCTTCGACTCTCCTCGAACTCAAATGGTAAGTTTATGTGCTGACGTACTGTATGGGGAAAGGCTCACGGTGCCTGAATGCATGCGAGATGCAACAGTGAGAAATGAGTCCCGCTCTGCCAGCTAGAGAGCGAGCCTGTCACTCACACATCAAAGATGATGCCCGTGTAACTCCAGATTTGGAAACCATTTCAGCTGGTGACAAAGCAATTCTTAACAGTTCGGCACCAATCATTGGAACCAGTAAATAAAGACAGGAAAAATAAAGGAACAGCATGGTAACAGCTGTTGAAGCTCTCATGCTTCTTCAAGCTGTTGGCAAGACCAACAAACACAATTAAGAAGTTAATCAAATTCACAATATGGAGTGATCTTTAAATGAGAGGGGCTAAGAGACCCTCAGCCTTGATTTGGTTTGTGATGGAAATGAGGAGTTGATTGTTTCAGTGATTATTTGAATTCTTCTCCTTCTTAGTGCGTTAATGGAGGAAAATGGACATGAATTCAGAAAGAACACCAGTTTCTTCTGCTCCACTTTCCCACTAATTTCTTCTTCATTCTCCTCCTTTGCGTCCCACGATCTTTACCCTCCTGTGTGCATCCGTGTTTGCTCTGGCCTGATAGCAAAAGTGCCATCACAAAACAGGGCTCCACCAGTTAGAGGTGAATGATGTTGGCTCGGTATCGACTGAGCCCGTCACGCGCTCTGATGACTCATGTTAAAGCGCTTTTTGACTAAAAGGATTTGTAAAGGATGTGTCACTCACAGAGCCTTTTTCCATTCCTCTATTCCCGGTGGTGGGCCTCTTCGGACAGGAACAGTCAAACCGTTATCTTTTCACTCTTGACTTATTGACAGGATGCTGGAAGAGGGCTAAATGGAGGTTAGCCAATTACAGCTATTAAGGTCAAGCACATAAATATACACTTCTCTGACGTGATGATAGGCAGTGCGAGGGCCAGGCTTTATTCCCCACTGGAAATCACACAGAGATCAAAGCTCCTTATACAGTGACTGATCTTGTCTTATTGAGAAAACTGTAGCCTTTTGATGTCAGGAGACAAAGATGAGCAGAGCTCAGGGAGAACAGTTGGCAGTACACAAGTGAGAGTGGAAAAAGCCCATTTATATTAGTAGAAAGCCTATCACCGAACACAGGTCTGTGATGAGCCAGGTTCACAGCGGGGTGTCCGACTCTGATCGTTGCACTTTGCCTCTGAGTCGAACAGCTGCTACGTGATTGAATCTTGCTCTCGCATTTCTGGAATTAGTCAGGGTCTGTGTGATATTCACAGATCTGAAAAACGCTGCAGTTAATGTTGATTGTGTACTGCATAACCTTTTATCGATTTAGCCCCATCAAGGTTATAGCACGTTAGATTTGCACTGTTTGTACATTAAGAAAAAAATGATTCATGGTGAAATTGGACAAAACAAGCTCTCAAACTGAAAAATAGGTCATTTGTCAGTGTCTTGCAAAAACGCTCCATAGGACCATCCTGACACTGACTCATACGATGAATAAGACAATCACTTCAGAATTTGGTGCAGTCTGTTTTGCTTTCTTGGTGTCTCCAGGTCAAATCTCTGGGGGGTAGCAAGACTTATTTTTGATACAGGGGGCATGTTCATATTCTACAGGAAGAGTGAATGTTTAAGATACCATCACTCTTTCCCGAGAGTCTAACCTGGTTTGTTGCTAGAAGTCAAACTGAAATTAAAATGCATGTGTGCAACTTGTAGCTTGTTTCTATGCAACATGTTTTTACTCCAAGCGCATCAAATAAGACAGCATTGGTCAGTGACCCCAGTTTCAAACTATAATAAACTTATCTCTATAACATTAGTCGTGCACATTCATGGCTCCACGGTCAAGTTAGCAATAATACGCACGTCTGGTTAAAGATTGCTGACAAAAGTTTCACATATTTTGACTTTTGGGCTGTTAAATTTATGAAAAGGTCCCAGTTTTGGTAGGTTTAGGCAGTTAAGGGTCCAATTTCTAATATCTTTGATTGTTAAGCCTTTTTGAACTTGTCAAATATTGACGCTCTAGGTTGGAATTTGATGAGTTGGATGTTTAAACTACTTGGTTAGGTTAGGGAAAATATTGTGGTTTTGGTTAAAATAAGTAAGTAAGTTGAGTCAACTCTGACGTTTGGTTATACACAGGACTCAGGACTTCTGGATGGAAATTCCTGTGTTTGACCCTGACTGACACCAAATATGAACTTTTTTCGCTCTGTACACGACCACACCAGATGGCTGCCTCCAGAAATGACACTACAGGGGTGCCTACAGCATCAAGTGTTGGGCCATTGACCAAACTACAGTTTTTGACTTGTTCAGAGTGAGAACAGGGCTGATCATATAATAGGCATAACCTGACGCACCAGATCTTTTGTATACAGAACCATCTGGGACGGTTCTGCTAGAAACTGTTTAAAAAGGGCAGGCACTTTCAAAAAATACCTTGCAGGTGATTGGATGTAATACTACATTGAATCTGTTTTTCACCATCTATGGGTCTAAGTCCATCCAGTCAGATCAAGAGGAGGAGAGTGCTACCATCAGTGGAGCCAGTTGGTAAATCAAACACTCGCCTTCAGTGCTGTCCTTTGCTCTATTTTCATTAAAACATACTCTACTTTTCCGATATGACTGATGCTGTCAGCATCCAGCAGCTGCTCACAGCTGTCAATAAAACACAGACACTCACTCCACTGACCAGCTCAAAGGAAAAGTGGCATTTGTGATATTTTCAGAATATAGTTTTTATAAACAATTGACAATAAATTTGAAAAACATACTAACATTACTTTTGACTAAATGTGACTTCAGTTGAACTTTGCATGGGCAAGTCTATTGCAGTTTATTTTTATACACAAGCATCCCTCCAGACAATGCATCGATTGTGCGACATGTATCCATGACAACACAATACAGTATGTAATTCAGTAAGTGCTGTATCATAGGCAACTGGACTTGTTTCAGTTTCTTGAGGACATTTCACCTCTCATCTAAGAGGCTTCTTCACTTCTAACTAACCGGTGGGGAGTTGCAGGCTTTTAAACTCTGTGTGGGAGTATCCTTACAGAGTTGTTAAGGACACGTGTGAGCTCTGAGTTTCAGAGTTGTTCGGGCCGTTGACCCAACCGGACTTCATGTGGGTTGCTAGGGCTAGGTGAGCCCAGCTGTGAATGGTTGTTAAGCTGTCTGGGGAGAGAACTTAGTACTGCATTGTAGGTGGTTGATAAGTTATGTTGTAGGCTGCCTCCTCTGTTCAAAGACGGTCGTTCTAGTATATGATCAAGATCATATGGGTGAGCACGTCAGTTCAGCAGTCTGCCCCAAGTGAACCTCAAACCACTGCTCTGTTGTTGACCAAACTCTCATAACCTCCAAATACCTACTTGCTTGAGGTTTAAGAAAACTTATCTCAAAGATACCAGGTTGGTAGAAGAGAGGATGCAAACAATGTCTCAGGTTGGAACACCCAGCCATCTCCCCAGTCGCAATGAATTGTACAGCTGTGCAGTCTCGCCTCAAGGAAGTCCATAGGGATGCACTCATTTCACACACAAAAAGTTGCATCTAATAAAAAAAGCCATGTTGAGAGAGAAAAATCTGCCTACTTTCTCACCTCCCCTGGGTAGGATTGTTGGTTTTGTTATGTTATAAAATTTGCCAGACACAACCTCCCCAACTGCAACAATGGAAAGTTGTGTGGGTTGGTGGTTTCCGACAGTGTTAGACAATTTGACAAGTACGTATTTTTAACTACACTTCACTTCCTCCGTTACCACTGAGACACACAGTCATTATTCTAACGACCACAAGACTTTGCCTTTATTAAGATATAAACATTGATCTTGAGGAAATAATATAACCACAAGGTCCATTAGTTCTGGAGCATTTGATGGTGTTAAACGATGGTCTGCAGCGGAGGAAGTTTGACCGGTTGTCGTGGAATAGCAGCCACAGATCGTTATAATAGGCCAGTGCTGTTCTTTTTCTGATGGGGACAGTTTCAGTAGACTAACGCAGCGAGACACATTGTCATAAAGAACAATGAAGGCAAATGACCTCTCATAAGCAGATGGTCTATTTTTTGCAGATCTGTGTCACTGATAAATGTTACATTATGGGCAGATGGCTGCGGACAAAGTTCTATCAGGCAGAAAATGATACAAGGTATTTCACATAATTGCTACAAACAGATGTTTTGCTCTGTTGTCACCAGCAATGACCTCCTCAGACACATTATCATTAGATGCCAGCTCCTCTGACTGTGGCTGCCATCTTGAATTAGTGACGGCCTAGCGTGCAGAAGGCCTTCCTGTCTCCCTGTCATCTCTATGGAGACAGAGGAAGTGGATCTCGCCCACAGCTTGTGCCCACATTTCACATCTACTCAGCTTCACACCACACCATTCCTGTAGGCTGCTGCAGAGCACGATTCTGCACATGAAGCCAAGCAGACTTAATAAACATGATCAACTCTCCCATCCCTCTCCATTTAGGGCTTTAAAAGTCTTCAGATAGTCTAAGTACAACAGCGGGGGCGGCAGTTTGGCTGAATATGACATTATAAATTGAGGCGTAAGTGTATGCAGGCAAATTTGTAATTCAAATCGCAGCGTATTCTACCAAACATCTCTTAAGCTGCTACCTGGCATGCAGAATGCAGAGCTGTTGTTTCAGCTCTTACAATGTCCACTTTACAGCACTGCTCGCGGAAGCCAGGGAGGTAATGGACAAGGCATAAAACTGAATTGAAGTTTAATGCTTTTTGATCAGATGGGGAAAAGGCACTTCTCCTGTCTGAGAATTAAAGTAAAGACAACGTTTAAAGATTGTTCCCAGGGGCCAAATGATACCACAAGAGGATGCATGGTAATGAGTATGTGACAAAGTGAGAAAATCACACATAAAATGGTAAGTTAACATAAGTACAAGTGTGTTAATTTAACAATGCTGATGAATGCAAGACAGCTCTCTAAGAATAATGGGTTTATCACACATGAAAACTCCCGGGCTGACTTCTTTCATTTAATTCATTTAGACGTACTTATTTCCTTTGCACCTACAGTACTTAGATAAAACAATAAAGCATAACAAAGAGAACAATGCATCATTAGAGGGTAATATGACAGGCTGCATATGGCGCTGCAATGAGGAGCACAAACAAGGATTATTGTTTTGACAAGCTGTTTGATGCAAGTCAAAGACACGGGAGATTGAAGGCAGTCAGGCCGTATTTACCGTATATATATATATATCAATCTTGACATTTAGCTTCCCTCAGTTTCAGAAAGCTTTATCTACTGTCACTGTCGAGGAAGTTCTCCTTTTCCAAGGTAGAGTTTACCCTGTTTGACATTTGAAGTCAGCTCCACAGGGAGCTCCAGGTGGATAAGGCTTAATGGGAATGCGAGTGGGTGAAATATGAACTGTGCAAGAGTTCACTGCTTGACATGGAGGTTGTAAATCTTTTTGCATTCTTGCAAAAGAAGTGGTTATATAGTTTGACTTTCTTTGAAGGGATGGATTGCGTGAATGAATAGTAGCAGGGCTGAGCGTAAGACAAACAAGCAAACTTCAGACGGCTAAAGACAAAACAGGCAGGATGGTATTCATGGAGTGTCTCTCTTCTGCTAAATAATTCTTTACCATTTTTTGGTTTCATGCCTCTACAGCATTGTCCATTTTAAGTCTGCACCTCAGTCCCACCTCATCTCTTCTAGATGAAATCTTTTGCAACTCTCACGAGCATCTTTGTCTGGGAAGAAAGATACAGAGAAGAATTAATTATAGGAACAGTACACCATAAATCTGTGATTTGAATGTCAAGCACTCACTGCCTGTAGGCTTGCAAGGAGGCTCCCAAAAGTCTGGCATGCCTCTTTGAATAAATTACGGCGCATGATGACTAAAAACTGTAGTGTTACTAAAACATGTTGTGTTACAAAACTGAGTTGAGAAGTATTTTTCCAATATTGTTGACATTTCTACTTACCAGCAGTATTTTTCTTGTTTGTATTGTTGCTGGTGTATTGCTTTGTGTGCACTGTAGCTTGCTATGGCCACCTGTAGACCAGCAGAAAGCTATGCAGCAGTTGGCAGGACTGCATTTCGTGTCACCCAAGATAAGCAAGATAAGCCGGGCCTCCCATTGCATGTATGTCTATCAAAGCAGGTCTATCCTTAAAGGTCCAATTTTTTAACAGGGGATTGTTGAGTCTCGCTCGTCAATTACTGACACTTGGGGTTGGTGGATCGGGCCGGCCACCAACTCAAAGCGTCTGTATCGGACGAGTTGGGAATGTGACTCAATAATCAACTATCTTATAAATTGGACCTTTGGATTGAAATCGTCAGAACTTTCAGAACTTTTAAGTGGTTTGGTTTGATACAAATGCCAGATATGTATTTTTGATACAGGACACTTACAGTTCAACTGAAAGTCTGACTTTTATGTACATAGTAACATAGTACATAGTATTTCTATAATATAATGTTTAAGACAAACTTACCATCTGTATTTAGTTTCCATGTATATTAAGTACAATACTTAGAAATGTAAGTGTTTGGCTGATAATGTTACTTTGTTTATAATTTCAATACATTTGGAAATGGTTGCACATTATGTATATTGTGTGTGAAAATACATACTGTGTATCAGCAGGGTTGGACTGAGTTGTTACGTGTGTTACATGTAAAGTTAGTGCCGTGAAACTTTTTTAATAATGGAAGAACATACATTACCATAGCTGATTGACAAATATAATATTCAGCATCTTACTGATATATAACTTTATAAAATATATATAGGTATGTATATAAATATAAAAATATTCATTTTTTTTCCTCAACCCAACATATCTTAAACTTTACTTTAGTATCAGGCCACCCTGCCCTCACCAGAAAAACAACCATATATGTCATCTGTGCAAGCAGGTATTACCCATACCCATTACCCAACCCATATTTATGTTAATTGACCTCTAGTGGCAGAAGTAATTGTGACACGAGCAAAGGAGAAAGTCAGGCAATGTAATATAAAGTGATCAAGTCCACATATGGAGGATGATGGGATGGATGGATGGGGCAACCACACCGAGACTTTCACCCAGAATACTGCTGATCATATCACTTGTAAAAACGAAAGTCAACAGTGAATTATTTTACCTTGCATAAAATACAATGTTGTCGGCTTTAGATGGTCATGAGCACCAGACATAAACAGCTAGCAACAAGCTGACTATGAGTGATAAACCAAAAAGAATATGACCATATTGAGCATCTGGGCATACTGCAGAAATGAACAACAGATATGTGGAGTTAGCACAAGAGTGATTGGAAACATTTTGATAGACATACTGGTCCACTGTGGGAAACTGGGTCACCTTTGTAACAATCCATTGTTGACTGCTGATTACAACTGAGGTTCTTTGGGAAGAAGTGAGCAACAAATTGCAGGGCTTTCTTTCTTTCAAGCTTATGGTAAGTGTTATATTTAAAACATAGCTTTTCATTCATTTATTTCTTTCGGCTGACTCATAGCTCAGCACTGCTGTTGTACTTTCGTTGTTGCTGCTGTTGATTTGTTACTCTATACAGAATAAAATACAACCATACTGTGTAATTATATCATAATTTCAAATGTCATTCTAAATGTCAAGCCAAATTATTTATTTATTTTCTGTTTAACAACTGATTTGTCATGAAGTGCTCCTAAGAAAAAGTGTAACACTGAAACCAGAATAATCTCATCTATACAAATTGCCATTGTTAATGAACTCATAACGCCTCTCATGGCCATGGCAGACACAAGCAAACCCAACCGTTTTTGTCAAGGCTCTGGCATCTCTTTGTATGTAATTACTCATCGTCACACCACACGCTATCTTCATTGTCATCTCTTTTGCCGGCCCGCGTGTCATCTTATCGTCCTCAGCCTCTGTGAACCGTTTCCTCAGCCTGGCTTTCCAAGCGCAGCGGGGAGTGGATATCTCAAACTTGCCTTGTTAAACACAAAATAGAAGACAGGCCACAGAAAGGCTGAGTGTCAGAGCCACTGTGGTTGTTCAGCAAACACCATCAGCAAGAAAATCTATGTTTGTGTAGAGGAGACGCTGACAATGTGTGAAAAAGGAGGATGGGAAAGGTAGGTACAACATACATAGATGGATGGATGGATGCCCCATGGAAGAAAACATAGAGGTGATTTGATGCCCCTAACACCTGGATGTCATTGTTATTATCATATGATTTGGGTTAAAATGAGTACTCTCTCTTTAGGTTAGGGAACCATCATCATCATGGTGACAACAATAAATACATGGTTAAGGCTGTGGTCAAGTTACCAATAACAAAACATGCTATGTCCGGTCAAATTTTCAAAGTAAAGGCACCAAAACTATTTGGTTGGGTTTAGGAAAAGACAGTAAGATTTTGCTTAAAATAATTCCTCAAAACAGTCACCACTGGCTGCCTCTCACAGGGCTCAAACCCTGGTCTCATGGGTCAAAGTCCATTAAATAAGCCACCCGACCATCCCTGACCTCTGACTGTGGACTTTCTGGCTCTTTGAATTGTGTTTGTCCATTGTTCCAATCATAATTGCAACCTGCACCTTCATACACGCCTGTGTTTTTTGCGCCTATGTAAGCCAAACCATCACTCCCACACGCTGACCTCTCGTAGATCGTCTGGTACCAATTTGGCGTGACAATGGGCTATACAACATCACCTTATCTCCTCCTTAGCTCCTGTCATTATTATACAGCCACCAGAAGGCTTTATCACCTTAAGTATAGAAATATTGTTTTGGGGCACTTGACAGGATGACTGCTGTTCTGAAGGGAGAAAGACTCAAGAAAAATGTCTTTAAATATATTTTTTTTTTACGTTCTAAAAAGTCAACACATGTCAAAACTCCTTAACTCTGGACCCTAGCACAACATTTCCAATTAATTCTGACATTCGTGGCATGTTCAGATTAACTCCTCAAGTAAACAGGACCCCAGTTGAAGCCTTCAGTATTGTTGGTAGGAGGATTTCATTATTGGCAAGTCGTCTGAGAACAGACTAAGGACAGGATATGAACATCCCTGGTATATAAAATTTTCTCACACTCTCTTTTGAATGTTTCTAAATATACAGAATAATTTGTTCAAAAATATAATGTAAACTACAGAGCACTAAAAAATTATGTTCTGGGTATGGAGGTGCTCCCTGTGATATTTTGCTTGCTATGCTTTCATATGGATCCTTGCCTGTGACGGTGCCTATATTTTTATGTTCTTAAGAAAATCATGAACATGTTACAAAAGCTGTTATATAAATGCATAAAAGTATTAGGGAAAGCAATGATATGGTTAAGTATCTGTTCAAATTACTGCTGCTTTTTTATCCTTGTTATTGCTATCTGAATATAATAATTGTTTTTTAATTCTAATCATATGTGCTTTTGTTTTTACATAATATAAGCCTCTCAGGGACTTGCCTATTCATGCCTTTTTTTTCCCAATAAGAAGTAATGCTTTGTGATGAATTTAAAGTATTCACTAGCTCTTCTACTCTTTCACTTTGTATTTTCTGTCAGTGTCTCCCTAATCTCAATATTGCTTAAAGAAACAGCACACATTTTGTCTTTATGCTACACACTGTCTCCCTTTCTCTCTCTTTCTGTCTGTGTGGAAATGTACACGTGTGTCCATACGTAGACCAGACAGGAGCACGTATGGTTGTTATCCTTAGGGAAGCTGAGAAGAGATAGCAATAAAGCATGATGAGTGGGAGGTGTATGATGCTGGCGTGCCACATCTACTCCCCTGGCTGTGCAGATGACATCGGCCCAGAAGGCAAAATCTTGACACTGTACGTCGCTGAGTCATGGGGCACGGGGGCACGGGGCCACAGCGAGATGAGATCTCTACTTCCTCACTGTGTCACACACACATACACACACACACACACACACACACACACACACACACAGTGGACTATATATCTACACTGCCAAGTGTGGACCTCTGTTTTCTGATCATTTTTTAAACATTTTTGGTATTTTCCCATAATATTGCTACAGATGTGTAGAGAGACTTATGAGTTTTACCGTTTAATTAAAATCTTTGGTTGAAATTATTTAACTGGAAATACAATACATATCCTGCATGTAACCAAGGCCAGTATAGATGGACAACACCACATTTACACACCACACCACACACACACACACACACACACACACACACACACACACACACACACACATATGGTTTGACTTTACAGTATGAGTTTTTTTTGCCTTTGATAAATTTGTGGCATTAATAAAGTTCTAAATGATCTCAGAATTGTTTGATTTTGTGTCATGTATATATCTGTATTTCAACAATGGCTGTTCACCCCTAGAGGGCTCAATTTACCCAGACGCCATGCTCATTTACCCCCACCTTAGGGCAAGTTGTGCCATAGGACTTGTTCTGAAACCATCATAATTAGATAACCTGTTTCAATTTCTACAGGTACACAACAACCTGAGCTGTATATAGTAACTATTAATTGAAACAAATACACTTTTGTTTTTCAGTAAAATAATCGAATATTAATGTGTCTTCATCTTACCTCGTTCTCCCCTTGAGTTGACAGGACATACTGATTAATAAAAAACACAGTGTCAGTCCAACTTTATGTAATTGTCTTTTTAAATTAAGTAAATTAAATGTGTCAAAGGACTAAAGCCCATAATTACATTACAGCAATGTGTCTGGTTAGATTTGTTTGTTAATTCTACTTGACATTATATTTTTCACACAAACACATACACACATAAACACATTCAGTCAACCCTGGAAAACACTTTGAATTGCCTGTACACTGTTCTATGGCTCATCAGCTTCAGTTTTTCAGAGTGAAATAAACCTGTATTTGTTTTATATGAAAAAAATAAACAATATCAAATATACTGTATACTGTATCTTATGTCCATGTGACTGATTTTTTTTTTTTTTTTTTTGTGAGAGAATGAATCATTTTTATTTCGGTTATAGACATTATAAGAAACATTATTTTTCCTGCTGCAAGAGCATTTTGACCACCACAATTTACAGTCAGTCTTGCAGTAATAGAAAATTCTCAGAAACATTGAGAAAGAACTACAATAAGTGCCAAGAAGGGAGAAAAAGAAGAATGGTGAAAGAGTATGTTTACATGGCAAAGTATGTCTGGATTTCAAGTTTCATCTGAATTCTTGTATTCATTATTTTTCAATACACATTCCTCCTTTTTCAGTAACTAAAAAAAACTAATACATCTCAGCAGATACGTCTTTTTACTATCAAAACCAAAAGTAAAAATCTCTATTCATTTTTTATTCAGAACAATTTCTAGAATGTCCATGTCACATGTGAAAGGAAGGCCTCATGTTCCAGGCTTTGGTTTATCTGCTCTCTGAAAAGTCAAATTTCATAAAGTCAATAAAGAGCCACAAAAAAACAAAAACAAAGTCATTGTGTGTAGGCTGTTTCTTCTTGTATGTTTACCATCATGCTCCTATATCAAGAAGTACCTATTGTGATGTATGATTGTGATTTCCAAGCTGCACCATTGTATACAACACAACCAGTGATTGATTTCCCCGTGCACAAGGGGAATGACAGTAGGAAGATTGTCAGTGTGTTTTTCTTCTGCCTCTCTCTTCACAGGTAATTTTCATGTTGTAAATGGAGGTATTGATTGGCACTCTCTTCTGTTTGTCCTCGGCTCGGTCTATCATCTGAGGAGAAAACAGGAACTTACGCGAGTTTGACTTCATAGCATGGTGGGATGTAATCAATGGCTCCAACATTCTCTGAGGGAAGTTTGTTACACTTTTGTGATTTCATTAAAATTCCACTCTGATCTATTGATTCAGTCATTTTTAATATCCCCACTTTCCTTCAGTTCTCTTCAAGTGTTCTTTTCATCCTTTTGTTTTATAGAAAAGAGAGATGGGTCTTTGTCGTTATTTTTTTTAATTATCTCCTTATACATTTAGTAGTTGAAGTATAAATCTGTCACAGACACAGAAGGGAATCTTACAATCTGTATTCCTCATATATTTTAGGTTACCTCACTAGCAGACAAGCAAGGCGGCATCCAGATGCATGTAATATCGGTATACAGGGACATATCAACAAAGAGGTAAGAAGGACAAGAATGAAATTGTAGCACAAATGTGCAGTGTTGGTTTCAATGTATATGAGAGAAAGATGGAGCAGCAAGTTTGGCAGCTGAGATAAGGTCAGGTGGAGGTGGCAACGGCGTTTATGCTGCTAACCTGTAGTGATTCCTCAGTTCAAAAGGATGAACACGACAACAGATGTTTGCTTATCTTATAGAACCATTTTCTAAATTATATATAGGCCTTTAAATAATGTAATGTAATGCCCAGAATTCAAAGGTAGCTCCAAAACTATAGGGGGCAGCATAACTGCTTACTGCTGCTCACTACGCTGGACTTGCTACCCTTTGAGATCGTCTCGCATAGCCAGACCTATCTCCAGAGCACTGAGTCAGCACTGGAGAAAGGTCTTGCTCCACACATTTTCTTTCTGGTTTGCGGGGAAAAAAACACTCCAGCTTGTTTGCATGTCTTTTAAACCAATCACAATCATCTTTGGTGGCACTTAACCTAGTATGTGATTGTGTCCCTACAAAATAGTGATGGTGTAAACTTGACTAGCATGTGGGAAGGTGAGCCCTTGCATTAAAATGGCTAAATCCCTGCAAAAAAAAAGGTAACAGCTGCTAGTTTGTTCACATTTCAGAGTAAATGGCCAGTTTTAGCATGTGGGTTGCTAGCTTGGAAGTTGTTCACACAGTACACATACAGTAGATAGCAGAAGGAAGGGAGCAATAGGCACTATTCCTATTTCAAGCCCAATGACTTTATAGCAACAATCTACATCTGGTAAGTCACCTTTGCTGTAGCTAACTTTGGATTTAGCAACTGGATGCCGGTTGCAAGTAGCTCATTAGCTGTGGAGCCAAGTCCAACACAGTCGGCAAGAATGTAGCCTACAAAGACGTCTTTGTAATAACCCGGACACTGTTGTTTCTTCTTACTCTGTTGATAAGTTATTTTTTAAAATGTTTTAGACTATATTAATAAAGGAGAATATTCGCACATCAAACTAACTCAAATGCAGGTGCGTTGGAAAGTGTCACTTCACTCTTAAAAAAAGTAGATCCCATTCAAAGCTCTTGCTCAGCATCACGACTTATACATTATACTGATGTTGTGGTCCCTCTGGACCTTCCTCAAGATTGTTTCCGACTAATGTTTTAAACAAAAAATTCTCCCATATCTTACTTATTGCCTCTTAATGATGATTGTGACATATGTCAATACGAGCACCCTCTTTCACATCCAAATACTCTGAATATACCAAAAAAATATGAAATATTGCATCGTTAGTAAAAGAAAAAACACAACAAACCTCTGCTGACATGTCCCCACCCATTATTTGCATGAACCATTATTTGTAGTAAGGACATCTTGCAAGCACTGTGCAGAAGCCTCAGTAAATCTAGCCCTGACTGACTTGCCAACTGTGTCTCCCATAAATGATGTTCATATACAACTAATGTAAATCAGCAAACCATTATGGAGTAAACAATGCCTGGGCTGATTGCAGCTGGGTACTTTGTTGGGTGTCGAGCGAGCTTGTGACCAAAGGATCACAGGTTCAGTTCCCCAGTGTGGCAGGATAAATCTGGGAGGGGGAAAGTGAAAGGCAGCACTTGTCTCTCCCTGATTACCACCACTGAGGTGCCCTTAAGCAAGGCCTTTAAAGTGTTACCAATTATTAATGATGGTTGTAAAGTGTTCTGATCCTGATCACATTCAGACTGAGCAGCTCCACTGGAGTAGTTGAGGTTAAAGTGTAACTCTCGCCAAAATGCAACCTAGGCTTTTTTTGTGAATGTACCCGAGTCAAACCTTCTTGTAAAAGCATAATTACGACGAAAAAGCCACTTTTAAGATTTACTGTAGTTTTGTTTTCGGGTCAAAATCATTTTCAATTGCGTGCTAGGGGCAGCTGTATGGTAGCATCAAAATATTTTTAAAACACTAAGAAGACTCGACACAGCATGAAACTTTGAACACGAATTGACGCATTGAGAACATTGTTTGTGTACACAGAGTTTACTAAAAAGAAGGTTTTTGAACAACTCACGCTAGCAGTAGCTTGCTCCACTTGTCGCCGTCCTGCCAGTGGAGATGCGTCAATCCCCGAGTCTGGCGTAACATGGAGGAGAAAGCTCCATGTTATGCCGCACTCGGGGATCGAGTGCTACCATACAGCTGCCCCTAGCACGCAATTGAAAATGATTTTGACCTGACAACTAAACTACGGTAAATCTTAAAAGTGTCTTTTTCGTCGTAATTATGCTTTTACATGAAGGTTTGACTCGGGTACATTCACAAAAAAAGCCTAGGTTGCATTTTGGCGAGAGTTACACTTTAACCTCAACTACTCCAGTGGAGCTGCTCAGTCTGAATGTGATCAGGATCAGAACACTTTACAACCATCATTAGTAATTGGTAAATTCAGTTTATGAAAAATGAATGAAAAACTATTAATATATGTAAAGTTGAACTTTTAACTCTAAATTTACCATTCATTAATGACGGTTATTATAAAGTGTTAGTTGCAGCAGGCCATCTATACATACGTCCATAGTTTACTGCATTCACTGGTAATTTGACGTACAGATTTATTTGGCTGTGCATAACTCGTCCCTTTAACATTGCACCTTGGCATAACATGTCACTGCTATTGCAAAAAGAACATTTCTACTGAACATAGCTCAACATAGCAAATAATATAGCCTACAAGATTCTTGGCAGAAGATATCTATCAAAATCTATTAGCCTACATGAAGTAGATATATAATGAACATAATTTATAGGAGGCTGGATTGCCTTTGTGCCCAGGGGTATGTCCCAATTTGATCTTTTGCTTCACTGACTGCTGCTGCCTGCTTACTCTGATATTTGTTTTCCCACCCTATGACCCTGATTCCCAAAAAGTCGGGATGCTGTGTTAAACGTAAATAAAAAGCGAATGCAATCATTTGCACAGAAACTGTTTTAACCCTACAACAGTATTGAGAAGTTCCTGAGCTCATGTAGTAAAATCCTTTATATGATCGTGTGTTTACAAACTGATGAACCTCACCCAATCCTTGATCCCAATCATGATACTATCACCAGTTACCAATGAACCTGTTTACCGGTGGATTGTTCCAAACAGACGTTTTAAGCATTCAACAACTTTCCCAGTTTTTTGTTGCCCCTGTCCCAACTTGTTTGAAACTTGTTGCTGACATCATATTCAGATCAATGACGTTTATTGACAGTCGAGGACCTCGCCTACGACATCACGTCAAAGATTTTCTGTTTAGCTCCAGTTGTTGAGCAGTTGGACTTTAAACAACGAAGAGTCTCGTGGATGCCTGCAAATTCATCAGAAAAATATTAAAGTCTAGTTTGGTCTGTGCTCACATTCAGCAGTACTGTTTGTGCTGAACATGACATGCATACATTTAAAGACTTTCTTTCTAAATGAAACATCAAACTCATCAAGTTTTGTTTAAAAACTTTTAGTTCTCATCCCCATGAAAACCTCATACATTTTAAGGTTTCAGTTGTATATCCTGAAAAGCATATATCACGTTTATGTTCATTTTGGGTGGTAAACTATTCATGTCATTGTTATTTACATAGTGTATCGTAGCTGGCCACATCCTCAGTGATCTTTTATCTTTTCTTCATTTTTATTTGGATGTGGCTGAGTTTATGTAAGAGCATGTTTAATACAGTTACATAACACGCAGTAATAAAAGTAAGTGCGTAATTTCCTTCCGGCAACCTTGTTTGTGCACTTGAACTGAAAGAGAGAGCGAGACGGGAAAAAAAAAAAGTTAAATAAATATGATGAATGCCAATCAAACGCCTGCTTCAAGACGTGTTAAAATATTGTGTTGAAAATGAGAAAAGATGTCCTAAAAGTGGCGAACAATACCAGAGCATGTTTTGAGTGAGGAGGGAGGGAGGGAGCAGTTCACTAACAGACTGTAATGTCATGCTTCAGTAAAGCTGCTGTGGTCAGAGCAGCCAGCAAAGGACAAGACAAGAAAAGCATCACCGGTGACATTATTTGTTGAATCAGTGATGTAAGGTTTTGCAAGATGCAAGATTTTGTGGAACGCTTTCCCTCAGAATGTCCCGTACTGAGGCATGCCTCAAGATGTCCGCAGTTGTTTGTTTATTACATTATGTAATTAAGTACAGCCAAGTCTCCAGGATGAAATGCCGGCGGTTAACGTTTCTGCAACACACTGATTCCTTCACTTTTGCACGTGTCACAGGCCTATGTACCTTATTTCTACAAAACGTGTCCTATCACGTTCACATCACGTGTTTATGACCTGACTTTCATGTTGGGAGGTGGAGGGGATGGTGGTGGTTTCAGGTGAGAAGGATGCCAAGCCAGTGACCGCAGTTCAAGACAGCGTTTTAACATTTGTAAGCGTGACACCACTGGATATTTTCATGAAGACCTCAGGACATTTTCCAGTTGGTTTGTGGCGACAGAAACTGGATATTTTTGATGAAAAGTTTGAACATCTCGGGCCGTGTTTGAGGTGACCCAGACATGTACTTTAGGCCAATAACATGATGTTTTCCTAAGCCTAACCAAGTGGCTTTTGTGCCTAAACCTAACCGGAGCATGAGCACAGAGTGACCTAAGGAAACATAAAATTGCAATATAAAGAATTTTCAAATTTCAACATATCCGTGGTTTACAGAAACGTACATTGCCAACATTTAATCTAGTGACTGGGTTGATAAAGTAATAATCCGATGTAGGATGCTGGAACAAAAATGCGCTAAAACTCCACCAAGGACACTGAGGTCCCTCCCTGAACAGTCAAATCGCAACATTTTTAGTATATTGATTCATCCGATGAGTTAAATGGGCATTGATGTCCGTCTTAACTCATTCACTCCCTGTTAAAAATATCATGCTGCATAAGCTGGTGAAGTCAAATACTCTGGTGCTGAATTTAAGCCCAGGTGTTTAAATGTATTCAAAGTCATCTTGAATTCAAACTGAGCTCACGTCTGCTCTATTGGATTTACTCAGTTAATTAGGAACATGGGAACTACAGCAGCACCCTTTCAAGAAATGAGATTGAGCTTTGGTAACTTTTTCTTTGCTTTTATTGTATATTTCACTAATGGACAGCAGAGTGTAACAGGCTTTTCACCCAGGCCATGGCATAATCTTAAGTGGCGCAGCTGCAGTGTGATGCAGCAAGGGAAACATCAGCTGTCTTACAGAAGCAGAAAAGTGAAGCCATTCGCTTCTGACCCTTTCTGGAAATGCTTTACAATTTTCCTCAATGATTTAACCTTCGTATTTACTCCCTAGACTTTAAATCCATTTGTGTGAGTGAAAAGACAACAATTGTATTTTATGTAGGTTGGATGAAAATTCCAATTGCTATATGACAGTGATCATCTCACAAATCAAGATCCTTCCCTCCCTGATAAACAACCAGCTGTCAGGAGGAGGAGGAGAAGTTATGTTTTTAAAGAAATTTGCAGTCAGATACATCGAGGGACAGTCTCAACCTATTTTTCTTTAGAATATTGTTAGATAATGCTAGATCTGATAAGATTAATTATGCCATGGGCAGGAAATTAAAGTTTGTGGCATAAAGATCTCAAAGTAAATTGGATATGTCAAAACATTGTTTGGAGTGTCACTTAAGTGTAAAAATATGTATTAACAATGTGTTTTGCAGAAGTTACTCAAGAATGGATATAGTACTGTACAAGATGTTGGCATACGTATTCGATGTATGCACAAATATAGCATAAGCAGTAAATATTCTGGAGCTCTCTATTCATACTAAAGTCACACTCACATTTACAGTTGAACACACGGTCCATCACAGCTGCATTTAACTGATAAGGCACTTAAGGAACAAACCTGATGGCAGCACTGAGACCAAAGACCAGTAAAATAGATTGACTGTATAAATCCCATGTGGAGCTTTCCATATCTTAATAGACCAGCGAGAGGGCAATGATTTACAACACAACAACCTATGGTGGTAGGTTGGTACTATGCGTGTGTGTGTGTCTTTGGTGCATGTTTGTGTGTTTGGCAAGCTCAGGATTTTCCTGTGCAGGACGTCACATTACTTTTCCCGAGTTAAGAAATACAGCTCATGCTCCGGCACATCTGCTCAGAGCCACAGAGGGACCCGGTGAGAAACCAAACGAGGCTGTCTGCTCAGCCAACGCTCTCCACCCACTCACACATTTTCAACAGTCCACAAGCTACTTCCTGTTTATACCTTAATCCAAACCACACCTGAAACTGACAGCAAATCCAGATGAAAGTGACACTACAGTTGGTGCATCGACCGGAGGATGGGTTTGATGCGTGAAGGACCAACGATCTGACTTGTTTTAATGACCACGGAGGTCACTGTTATTATGTTTACAACAACTGTCATGAGATACCAGAAAGTATTAAACCACGTGCCAGAATAGCTTATATGACGTGTACAAAACTCACTCGCTTAAGGTGTAACCGAGTGACCTAACAGCGCTCTTTCTTTTTTTCTCTTTTCTTAAAATCAGTTTTTTAAATGCTTCCAAAATAGCATTAGACTGGACTTAAAGCGTGCATAAAAGCGCACACGGGACGAACAGTTTCTGCTGCTGGAGGGTTGCTGCAGGTAATGTAAGCTAATTAATATTTTCCTCGTTAAAGAAGTAGTATTTCACCCACAGCTCACTGTGGCCTTTTGGATATTACTAATCTCGCACTTTTTATTGTTGTATTCAGCATCTGTTGTTGATAGACATTTTTCAGTGAATGTGCTGCGTGCCATAACTGCGTCTGTAAAAATAAAAAATTGATGCCTTCTTATAAAGTAACTCTGAAGTCATGAAAATCAACTATTTTCTTAGCCCCCAGGTAAAGCCCCACCATAGCACTGGCAGAGAGAAGTGCCTTCCATACCAAGCCATCAGCTGACTCATGGTTACATTTAACCCATGTTTTTGTTATTAAGTCATCTCTTTGTGGGCTCTGGCATACTAAACATACATGAGGTGGATGGGACAATGAAACTACCAGCTAGACAATCAAAAACAGTGCATTTCCCCATCTGTGTGTGATGTTTTTCCACTTCTTGTTCGGAAAGTTTACTCGATTTTCCACCCTTGAATGCAAAAGACTTGGCACTGGCAATGAGAATTGTCGGCATCGACTCCCGGGAAGCGTAACCACACTTTTGAGCATTTATTCTCTGTGGTATTGTCACAAAAGCAGGGTCTGTGTGTGTCTGTGTCTGTGTCTGTGTCTGCGTATGTGAGAGACAGGCAGAGAGAAAGCTCCTCCAGCACAGACAGGCTCCAATAGAGATCTCCCTTCTGGATTGGGAATAGCAAAAATGCATCATAGACAATGTTTGTACTGACAATATCTTAATTTCTCCAGTGCCAAGAGCAGCACCAATAACGTAGGAGCATATTGATATTATGGTCTTTAATAACTTAACCTCAGGGGCAGTTTATTACCCGTTTTAATTACGTAGCCCTACTCCAACGTATGGGTGCTTATATATGTCTTTCTTTTATTTACTTTATGATCAAGGAAGTAAATTTAACTATATACTATAATTTTGATTTGACTACACACCGAAAAACCTTGCGGATGTGGTGATGAAAAATTAAAATACAATAGCAATTATCCAGCCTACCAGGAGGTCACCTGCAGGCGCCAGATTAAATAAATAAATAAATAAAAACCTTCATATCACTCATGTGGCTGTTACCCAAGAGAATCTGTCCTGATTTTGTGAGACCTTTGATCTGGGATTACACAGGGGCTGCTGAGGAGAGAACTAAGTGTTTGGCCTGGGAGAGCTCGTGGTGCCGCCTGCGGTGGTCGAGGCCTCTGAAGTCAACGCTGCTGCTGCGAAATCTACTGAGAACATTGAGGAAGGTTGAACTTTAACAGAATATTCAGAAAACAGATTAATGCTGCAGGCCTGAGTCGAACCGGTTCAAATCATCAGCAACATAGCAATTATTTTTAAGTATTTAAAATGTGTGAAATATAAATGAATTTATTTACACAATAAATCACTCTCATATTCGCAGCAACGTGTGTTTTCTCTTCCGGCTCTACATGCTGTTTTCATCCATGACTAATAGTCCTGATCAGAGACCCTGTAAATCGCCTCTGTACTGTATCCCCTGTCTTCAAATCACCACCCCCCATCATCTGAGGCAGGCAGACTCCAGCTAGCTGATAGGGCCATTTAACTCCACAGCTTGCTGAGCTAATTGCTAATGGTAGCTAGTTGCTACAGCCAAAGATAGCTAGAGCAAAGTATAGCAAGTCCAGGAGAGTTAGCAGCAGACAGCGTTTATAGTGCCCCCTATAGTTCTGTCTATTTCTTACTAATCACACCTTTAAGGACCATTATGATCATTTACTTCAAATGAGTATTGAATTTGTAATGAAACATGAAAAAAATAAAATCCCTAGATGGTTCTGTATTTCAGTTCCATTTAAAGGATTCGGGGGGAAAAAGCATTGAAACAGATGAAGCACCCTTTCTCAAACAGCCTCGGGCTCAACAGCTCACTGTACTTTAGCAAGATGTCACCTCCCCTCAAACCAAAGGTGTTATACAAAAAATTGCACAATATGTGTGTCACACAGCTTGCCTCGGGTCCTTAGACTGAGAGGTGAGATGCCTGCTGGCAGCACCTCACATCACTGCACTCACTGTCCTCAATGAGGTGAATCCTCGGAGTAAAAAGCCTTTCTAATGTAAAACAATGCGTCGATGTGTTCTGGATCTCGCAATTTTCTTTTCAATTAGCCTGAAATGAAGTTACAGTGGGTTTTCTTCTTTTACCTAAATGTTTCTTTCCTCCTCCTTTCCTCTCCCCCCCCCATCAAAAAGCTTTGAATCAATTTCATGCCCTACAAATGCTGTTTACCCTCTTGGGTGTGAAACATCTGCTGCTAGCTCCCACTGGCTGCTTGAGCTCTCCTTGCTCTCTCTCTCTTTCTCTGGCTTTTTTTTCCCTAAGACTTTATAAAGAGGCTTGTCGCAGTTCAGGCCCGCTGTGGAAATGGTCGATTGCTCATAATGTGCCTTCAAGAAAGGGCGGGTGTGGCATATTCATTTCCTGTATTCATTGATGAGGGACACAGCTACAGTCTATTGTTAATTCAAACTGCAGTATATTTTGGGCTGCAGTCTTCCCCTTGTATTCTGTGATTCCATAGTGTGTCTATTATGCTCATCAGAGCTGTTGAGGAAAACGTATCTCTGTGGCCCAAAAAAGCCTTTACAGTTAATAAAAATTCCCATCATCTGGAGAAGTATTTTATGTGAGACACTTGAACACTTTGAAATACAAGTTGTATTTATGAACATCCAATAAACGATATAAGAATGTCTCTGTGTGTCTTGCTCTCACAGTGTTTGTTTTCACTCTTGTTAAAGTCGCTGGTCTGGGGGCTGTCGGATTTGGAGTGATTTTAAGAAGCCTACAATTACCGACACACCCCAGGGTTTCCATGCTAACAACTGAAATCAGCTGCCTATGTTTGTAGTATATATTATTATCTGTAAATAGTTTTAATGTCCACTAATCTACACAGACACGGAACGACTTGTGTTATTTGTGTCCAAGTTTAAAGGAATGTAACAGGACAGTACATATCATTTAGCGTGTCTTCATCCAGAAACATATTATTGAAAACATTATTTTTAAAGCCACGGTTGCAGCCTCAAAGGGGATTAGGGCCACAGTATTAAACAATAGAAGAAAAACATGTGAAAAAATAAATGAAAATCATGTTTGGTGCCTTTGCCATCATGTGTGCTTTTACATGTTATTTTCCAAAAATGCCGATTGCCTTTTAAAGTCACGATATCGACCGTGAAGTCTCAGACCAGGTCACACTCCCGACGTGTGGAAAGGTGGAAGTTTTCAGTTGTGACTTGGAAATGCTACTCGTTTTCTCACTGAGAACTGACCTTTTCTCCTCCGAGCCAGAGTATTCCATTAGCTCAGCTGGAGATTGCACGGTTTCAAAACCCTTACAATAAATGTTCCCTCAGTTATCACAGCTACTCCACACAGAGGGTTGGCGGCCGGGTTCGTATGACAGGTTTGTGTCCACAACCCAATTGTTAGAATAAATGTCAGCTGTGTATGTTTCTGCAAACAGCAAACTTTACACTTGAGTTGCTGGAACTTCACATTTCTTTATGTCGCAACTTTCCGATCCTTTATGTTTAATTTTCCATGTTATGGTCTGGTTATGTTAAGGCACACTTATACTTGGTTAGGGAAAAAATCATACTTTGTCTTATGTGGTTCATGGAACTACAAACACAGCTGGGAATTTTCCCAATGTCTGGTAAAAAAACCTGGTTTTGTGCTCAATAACATGGCTAGAAAAAAAGTGGTTCTTTTGATAGTAAAGGTTGCTGACCTCTGTTTAATCATGTTAAAGGTGCAATATATAATAATTGTCCACCTGTTGACTTCAACAAATAGGGGCAGCATATCAACAGAGTAACTGCTAACTGCTGCTAACTGTATTCTCTTTACACATTCATGATTGTAGCTACTGTTAGCTGGTTAGCTCAGTTAGCTGTGCAGCTAGCCAGAAGCACAAGAGCTTTGGGCTCCTGGGAGAAAGATATTTTCAGGCCTGTGGCTAGCTGGTTAGCGTGTTAACCTCAGTATCACTGCAACACAATACAAAGATGTCTTTGACATAATGTCAAAACTGTTATTGCTTCATATTCTGTTAAAAATTTTTTATTTTCAAAGTTAAATTCTCACATATTGAAGCTTTAACATAAAACCACTACAGCTGACATGATGCAGATACAGATTTGTATGACAAGCTGGTTTACATAAGATTACATTTACCAAGTAAATTGTGTGTATTTCTATTACTCAAATCTTCCTCATGCATACACTGCACACAGGTTACTTCAGGACATCACAGACTCAAGTGCAAACGTCACACTTGACTCAACTTTCATCACTCTAAGCTTCTGATTTTCTCTCTCATAACTCTCCATTCATCAGAGTCAGACTCAGATGACCATTGTCATCTTCAGCGATCATTTGTCAGCTTCAGCTGCCCCTCATCCTCCTCAGCTATACTTCATCAGCCTCGGCTCTACTCTGTCAGCCTCACCTCTTATTCCCCAGTGTCAGCTGCACTTCATCAGCCTCAACAGCATTTCATTACCTTCAGCAAGACTTCTTCAGCTGGTCGGGATGGATCAACACAGGCTCATCAATCTGCGTACAAATAACATGACTTTCGAATGGATTGAAGCGACTGGGCAGAATAGATAGATGGGTCAACAAAATATTGGATTTTTCTTTGATAGTTTTTTCCCCATAACCTTACGAAACCATAGCTGTGTCACATCATGAAATTATTTTCAACTGCGATGCGTAACGTTTTTGGAAGGCACAAAGTATGGTTTAAAAAAACCTGGGACACTGTATAAAACATAAATGAAAACAGAATGCAATTGTTTGCAAACTGTTAACTGACAACAGTTTGGCAACATGTAAATATAATATAATCAAATCACGGAAATGATCACTTTAGCTTACACAGCATCCCAACCTTTGTTGGAATTGGGGTTGTAGGCTACTTATCACATATAGAAATATGGTTTAACAAGCAGTTCTTCTTTTGAAGCTTTTGCTGACTGTTAAAAGCTAGCTTAACATTGAATGTATCCCTGAATGTAGGCTTAGTGGTGGCTTAAGTTAGCAAGTCCGCTAAGAAGACCACGGATGGCATTTATCTCCTTTTGTAGAAGGTGACTCCCCCAGCTCCTTTGCTAAGCTAACACGTCAAGGTTCAGTTGGTCCTCTTTCCCACAGAGTACATGTCAAACAGGAATGGAGAAATGGTCACATTCTGTTTTGTGTTTTACACAGCGTCCAAAGGTTTTTTTCGAATTGGGGTTGTACTTAAAACATGTAGAAATACAATGTAACAAGCAGTCAGTCCGTTTTTATGAAGTGTTTACTGACTGTCAATGAGTAGCTTAACATTAGCCCTCCATCTAAACCAGGGGAATCCTGAAGCTTGCCAGTGGCTAATGCTAGCAAGCCCGCTAAGAAGACCAGGCATCACCTCCAGCTCCTTTGCTAGGCTAACACATCATGGTCCACTTGATGCTTTTACATCAAAAACGGTTACAAATATTATAACATTCTGTGTTATTTATGTTTTACATAACTTACCAACTTTTTGGGAATTGGGGTTGTACTTCTTCAACCTCAGCTGGCTTTTGTCATCAGCTGTACTAATCTTAACAGTTATTTAGTGTGCTATTGCTCATCCTTAGCATGATATGCTACCAGCTGCACACTGTGTGTCTCAAATTTCAGATTAAAGTCTGAACCCTCCCGTCACTTATTCAAGGGACAAAAGAGTAATAATAATGCCAAAAAAAACATGGTTGCTGTTGTTCTATTATTCTAGAGGATTTAGCCGACTTTACAATATGATGCTGATAAAACATCGCACCATCGGCCCTCTAAACCATCACTGACACACACGTTTAATCTTGAAAGATGTCTTTGATAAAAAATGCTCACTGTAATCCCAGTGATCACAGCTGTAGTGTGAAGCACAGGCGATAATGCTCTTATCCAGTAGATTAAGGTCAGACTATAGGCGTAAACATGTGCCAACATGCTAATGTGGATATTCCACGAGCGACACATTTATCCAATGCAAATATTGATACTGGGAATCATAACTCTGAACATTATATTCTATGATAAGTGAGATTTAAGTGTATAATCCTTTCATTTGTCTGATAAGGAGAAGTCTCCTCTGAACTTTTAAACCTCAACATATGTTAAAGGCATCCAAGAAAAACTATGGGCTTAATTGTTTTACCCTTCTCAGAGAAGTGTTTTTACCCTGTGGTGTTATTGACACAAAATGGTCCATTACAGAATGCTTACTGTGTCTTGTGCTGTGAGTGTTGTGTTGCTACATCTAAGGTGGGCTGTTTCTGTTAACCCTTACCTGCGCCATAAACGGGTCACCACTCTGGGGAGGTGATTATTCTCTAGCCTGGCTAATGGTCCTTACTGACAGCACTTAATGAAAATTAATGACCTAGCTTAAGGATGCCTGCACACAAATAGGGCAGCAACTGTATTTTGCTTTAAGATCCCATATCCATAAGCCAACCACAGTGGATTTAGATAGATAGATAGATGCATCGAGAAATATAGATGGATTGGGTGCTATGGGTTTACAAAATCGTATCAACGTGTTCGGAGACCGTGCCAATGTGTCCCTCGGCAGAATAAACGTTCAAAAATAAATCAAACCACCCCGCAGTAATACCCCAAATTTACTTGATGAAATGAACTCCAAGATGTATTTCTGTCTAATAATAACAAATTTCAGATCCCGGCCAAGCCTCTGATGAACTACCTTGGCACCATTCTTGCTTCATCATCCACTCATTGGTCGGCCCAGCTGGCTGCGGAGAGAAAGCAACACCGGCTCTGAGAGATCAGCGTCAGCCTTAAGCCTGTGAGAATCCTATTAATGAGTATTAATGGATGTCTTGGAATGCCGTGATCCCCTCAACATGGATGGGATCTACAGCCTCTTAACCCGACTCAGTCGCAAAGATTAGGCCTTACTGGATTTACAGGTAGATACATTTTACTTACTGCCTTTGAGACTTCTTTGTCTGTACACAGGCACACAGCTGATTAGACCGAGTTGGTCCAAGTCTGTGTGTTTGTTGGACAGTGTGGAAGTCAGTAGATAATTGTCCTTCAGTGTGAGGTGTTTACTGATAATTTTGAGGATCAGAAACAGGAGTGTTGACATATTGTGCTGGCCTTTAAAACATTTTATATACAAGCACAAAGTGGAAAAGTGGAATAATGTAGCAGTTTGCCATGAGTTCATCCAGATTCACTTTTCTCTGAGAGGTTCTACATCCCCAACCGTCTCTGCAGAGTTTATAGTTTTCCATCATCTCATCCGATTTTGCCTTTCTACTCACCATTTTGCCTTTTGCCAACTAAATTACCAAAGTTAACTGTTTTGGATCGATGTCTGTGTCTGATTTTTTTTTTAGGTGAGAATTCATGTTCTTGCTGATTTTGGATGGTTGTCTAGTAACACGATGTCAACCTGTGGTTCAGTTTTGGCATCCGCAGTGTTTTGATTTTATTTTTCGATGAGGGTTTTGGGATTTGGTACTTACACAGTATATTAGGGATACACGATATCAGCGCTTCATCTGCATCAGCTGATAAATTGCTGAAAATGCGCATGATGCAAACTATTGACTGAATGTGTACAGTTTGAAAAGCATTGTACATCTGCATCTGCCAGTGAGCCATCACCATGAAAGGAGTCAGAATAATATGTTAATTCCACTACGAGAGAGACTTGATGATTTTTTGCAATTAGGTGGAAAAAATATGTCCATATATCAGCATTGGCAGTCAGCCAAAATGAGTTGATGAGTTGAAATGAGCAAAATATTGGCGTATCTATCATTAAACATCCCTATTAAATACAACCATCCTGTTTTTGTGCTGTTGTGAGACTCCTGTTTCAGATCGTGCTTCTGGTATTTTGGGGTTCTGTGAAAAAGTAAATTGTAACATAGGTCATTTTTTTTAATGTTTTTACATATGCATATTTTCTTCCTGATGTACAAAAATGCTGTTATTGTTTGACTGAACAACTAAAGTGAGGAGCAAACTTTAACCAAAAGTCAAAGCTCTCTGTGTGCACAGGTATTAACATAGAAACAGGAAGGTTTACTGGTCCTCGGGAGGAGAGAAGTTTGTCTTTGCTGTGTGATTTTGATGAGACTAAAGTCCATTTCATGTTTTACAGCTCATTATATGATTATGTAAGGGCTATTATTTCTCAAGAAAAATGTCCATTATATCTTGTACGTTCTTCTGAATGAGTTTTTGTTAGGAACTTGAACTGTGCTCTATAGAGGAAAACCTTACTGTGGCTGATTTTATTAGTGGAGCGTGGGACAGGAGACAAAGTTCTTTGTTTGCAATGTAATGTATAAAGTTTTGTTGACAAATGTGTCTCCACTGAAGTCTTAGAAGTTCATGTCTTTGCACTTTTATGCATGACAGACTAACAAAGGCTACTAAAATATTTCAGCCCCGTCTTCATAATAACATTATAATAACAACTGCATACTAATAGTATGATTTTACTCTTTCAAATTGAGTCCAATTTTGCGTATAGGTGATACACAAGGCCCTCCCTTAAGTCAGCGTTGACTTTTGGTTTCACGTGCTACACACCACCGGTCTCCAGTGTGTTTGACCCAGTCATGAACCTCTAACCAACACTTTACTCAGCCTCTTACTCTGGGCTTTCTCGCTCTTGCACTAGGTTGTACTAGGTTAGTTTTTATGCATGGTATGTGGAGCAGTCTGTTTTCCACAGAAGTTAATGGGAAAAGATTGGTGTATCACCTGCACACAAAATTGGACTTTGGCATATGCACTGCATGCAATTTGGCAGTCTAAAGTTGCTTTATTTGAACACAGATTGAAGCATGTGTATGGTGGTGGACTGTGTGTTGTTTGTGTGGTGTGTGTCTCTGCAGGTATCATCCATCAGACCTCGACAACATTACCAAAGGTGCATCACACCACTGTGATCCAGCTATTTCTCTTTTCAGCAAGGTCAGAATTATTGTCCCAAAAAGGACCACAACATTGTTGTCTTGTTCACGTTTCTCTTTCATACACCCTATATACAGACGTTGATGACTCGTGGAGAAAGGATTCATCTCACCAACACGTTCCAGCAGGTTCAAAGAATACTCCGAGGAGGGCAGTGTGTTTACATGCCAAAACAAACCCGTTACAGATTAGCTGAGGGGCAAACAACATGTTTATCGTTACTTGGTTCCCTGTGAGAATACATTCTTCATAGAAGGTGATCTCCGCTCTGTCAGTAGTGAAGTTCACTGCCAACACGCTTTTACATAAACAGCCGGTGTGTCGCTCTTTTAATTGTGATCGATTTTGTGCGCTGTGCATTTAAAACACTGCATAAGTGCTTTCATAACATGCTTGTTATGAAGCACTCTCAAAGCGTTCCTGTTTCGCAGAGTCAGAGAAACCTTGGTGAATGTGCAGAATTGGTGAATATTTAGCGAAAGTGCAGGAAAAAAAAAAAGGTGTCATATTCAGCAAGGCAAACACCTTTCTTCATATGCAGTACACCAGGGCGAACAGGACATTTGCATGAACACGTACTGTACACAGACAGCATAGTTGTACAGTATGTGTCACATGTAAACATGAGCATGCTTCTGCATTAAAATGTATGTATGTATATTGTTTTCCACTGTGTTCACACATGTCTCACTGTAGAATCACGGTGTCCCTCTGAGATAACAGATATTTCTGTGCGTCTGGTTTGGTCTTGTGCTATTCCACAGAGGCCCAGGCGAGATATTAGCAGTCAATACTTGCATGAAGCATCTGAAACCATTGCAATTTATAGGCCTTGTTTCTGCTGATACAGCCCGGCTGTCAAAATCATCAGCGTGTGCACACAAACACCGGCCCCTTCTCGAGGCACGGAAACGCATACAGAGCAGACGCACCACACACTCCGAGAACGGCGAGGGTGGGGTGGGGTGGGGGAATTGAATCTCTCCCTCGCTCTGTCTATTTCTCTCGGCCTATCGTCCTCTTTTTCTCTGGCTGTTTATCTTTCCCCGGCCTCTCCCACCCCTCAATACTTGACGCTTTTCAGAGATTATCTTGTTTTCCTCCTCTTCCACAGCGGCGAACCCCATCAAGCTAGGGTGTGTGTGGAAAGCTGCCATTCAAAACCTTTCATGCGTGTGTTTGCAAATAATCTATAGCATTAAAGGGGAAATAGCTGAGATTAATATGTGCATGCTGGATGGTGGTCGTAAGGTAGAGAGAAGATGTTATTCAGCAATGGTGAGAAGGAGTTTGGAGTTTCAACTTTCTTGCATCAGGAGCGTTCAATATCCTTGACAGGTTTCATTTAAATAGACACATTTTCTCTTAGTTACATTTTTCATCTGCTATGTCACAATTTGCGATTATTACCGGCACTTTTGCTTTTTTGGAGACTGTTCTTTGAATATCAGCTAACCCTGTCCCCGGGGATTAGTGTACACATCGAATCTGCTCTTTCATATATTTCAATTGGCCACACTGGATAAGCCAAAACCCCACAGAGATAGATGAAAGGGGGCTGTTAGGTTTTAAAGCTATCAAGGACTGATAAGTCAAACTGATAAACCCCACAGTGGTTCCTCTGGTGGCCTGATCTAACATACCTGTTTGTATCAAGCCATACTGTCAATAGCACGCAGTGATTTGATCTCTGCCTCCGAGGCCTGTGATAATTACCCTGCGAGAGCATCAATGAGGATTTATTGGTCTCTGCTCCACAGTGCACAAAAGAGCCTGCCTTTAATCTTTGTGGGGTGAGAGACTTCGACTTGTTAGCAACGTGTGAGAAGCCCCCATCGCTTCTTTATCCTTGACTAATCATTAGTGGAAATTAGCGTGAACAGGGATGGAGTGAAAGTGGATGCTGTGTGGAGGAAAATGTGAAAAAGTGAAAGGTACTTAGAAAGTAGATGGTCGCCATCCATTACAAATGAGCCACGTATGACCACGACAGGCCAAGGACAAGGCAGTCCATCGAGTGCAGAGGGAAACATTTCACTAATGCTGAGTAGACAAAGTCATTAGCGGAAATTTGAAAACGATTTTCATTATGTGCGCCGAGTGTGAATCTTTCTGTCATCTTTGCCTGTGTGTGTGTGTATGAGTGTGTTTGTTTTTATCTGTCCGTGGCCACATGTGGCGTCAATGTTGAATGAGAACAACCCAGTCGACAGAATAAATGTTGGCAAGATATTTTCTGAAAAACACAGATATGTTGAAATGTGACTTTTTCTTTGTGTAGCAACTTTACGATTCTTAGGTTCAATTTTCAATGTTGTCTTCTGACAACACTGTGCTTATGATCTGGTTAGGTTTATGTAGAAAAACCACTTGGTTAGGGTGAGGGTTACAGTCAAGAGGGATGTGTTTTTAAGTTATGTAACATAAGTAATTTAACGACATAAATGAACTGATGTGATGTTCATTACGTGAGTGACATAGTGTGATCATATCAGTGGTTGGCAGAACAGTAACTGCCAACATTTTACCCTGGCAACTGGGCTGGAACAAACCGAAAGAATCTTTGCAAGCATCAAGTTGTTTGTCCGACACTGATATACATGATTGTGTAGCGGGCTCTGAATGCTGTCAAAATGGATGTTTTGTGAGTTGCTCACTAGGCAAATACGCCACAAAGGTTTTTCAGGCCTCTGCAGTTTTGGACCCATATATCATGGGCTTTACAATCCTTTACTGGCTGAGCTGGCACATATTCATGACCTGAAAATCATTTACTGATATGGCTTTTTGAGACTCGTTGGTTTATTGTATTTGAAAAAGTCGTTTTGGGCCACTGGACTTTCAGTACTGATTGTGGTCCAAAGTTGCTGCAGAGCTGTCCCTTTTAGCCTCATCAAAATGACAGATTTCCAGTCATTTTACGTTGTTGTGATGTCACGTCATTACAATAGCAAAATCAAATGAGAGCAAAAGCAGTTTAACACAAACATATCGTCTGGTGAAGTATTCTTATTTTACTTGTTCTAATCATTTGACATGCTTCAAAGCTAAAAATGTGTCAAATTTGGCGAGCTGTTGAATTCAAAGTCAAAACAAACAGGTTGTAGCATTGCACCAGTCTACTAACTGCTGCCAACTTTGTTAACTAGCTGCCATAAGCTAGTTAGCTCAGCTAGTCCTGCAGCTAGAAGTCTGGAGTAGGAGTTCAGAGGACCGGGGGACTGTTGGTGTTTACACCGCAAGCTCAGAAGCTTTGGACTGGGTCAGGCTGTGGCTATACTAGCTTCAGTATATATCTCTGGAACGCAATACATAGATGCCATAACGTCAGAACTGTTATTGGTTCACAATTTATCGATCATTTTTGGCAATTTTGTAATGTTTTCAAGTAAAATAACATATTGCACCTTTAAATGCAAAAGGGCTCAGCAATACAGAGATATCCACCACAAAGCTCATTAGCTAACATAGCCAGCTGTAACAACAAAACCCCAGAGGGTAAAGAATGTAGAATGGCAGCACAATATTTATAAAATTATTTTCATTATCATCATTATTTTCATTTGTAAGGAGAATGTGCCATTTCTCATTAGTATATACACACCTTAAAGCAGCCAATGTTATTTTATTAACAATGGCTAATGACTGTGTAATGTAAAAGGGGTTGCTTGTAGTGATGAATCTATAATTGTAACCTGACTTTCAGCATCTTTAAACTCATTGTTTTGCCATGGTCTGTAAATTTACAGTTTGAGTTGAGTATCACTGCTCCCATCAATGTCATTTCAAGACACAACAATTATTTCTGCAAATAAGCTCTGAGAAAGCCATGGCAGTAAATGGTAGATGAGGTTAGCGACTAGTGAACATAGTAGGGATGGGCCAATGAACGATTCCATTATGCACTGCCGATGGCTGAGCACAATAGAGTGGTGTGTCTCCTCAGACTTGCCGGAAGGCAAGAGTTGTTGTTTTTTGTGACATGTGGGAAAGAAAATGAAAAAAAAAAATGTTGCTACTCAGTGCAATAATGTTATGTCTCCATGTCCAGGTTATTATTCTCTTATTAAACCAAGGTGCTCAGTTACTTTAAGGGGCAGCTGTTAATGTTTTTCTTCCAACCTTTCTATTGTTATTCACATTTTCTTAGCTTAGGTTCCTCAGTATAGCTAGCTGGCTAACTTAGTTCAAGCTTCTGAGGCTGAAATCAGCTAAGTTATGGACATGTGGTGCTGAGAATATTACGTTTTTAAACCCAACAAGGGGGTTGTATGTTGGTGATAACGGGATACAGTTTTTACTGCTGGATGAGACAGTTGGAGGTTGCCATCAGAGTGACAGTGGGAAACTGCAGTGGTTATGGTGGTGAGTCACTGCTGTGACCCAACGATGATGTCATTGTCCATCATGATGTCTCACTGTCAACATTGTCTTATTTGGGAGAAAAAAGGGGAGTATTTAGCAGCTAAAGAGCCAGATATTTCCCTCAGGAGTTGTTGAAGACCAAAACAGAGTTAAAATACAGTGAATATTGGACTTTTTCACAAGTCCAATATTTTTTCATATTGGACACACACACACACACACACACACACACACACACACACACACAAAATGAATGGTAATGTTTCTCCATGTGTAAATAAGAAAGTGTTGGGTACAAAGACACTTCAAAGACAGGTGATAATAATGTCACTGAGAGTACAATGTTACAGCTTGCCTCAAATCAGTTAGGGCCGTTTTAAAGTAATTCTTAGGTTTAGGCAACGGTAAAGGTTAAGTAGCGTCAAGGGAATGAAGTCAATAAAGTCTCCTCCGTGTGTGTGTGTGTGTGTGGTAGAGCGCATCTGTGTTGTGTATTCCCATACCATCCAAATCTAGGTCACATAAGCCAGTATGTTGTGCCCTTGGCCTAAGCATGTGAACCCTGAGGTCTGAGGAAGGTGACTCCCACAGTGTGTAATTAAACAGCAAACTGCCTCACTAAACATGGACGCTGCCCTACTGAGCGCCTCCTTGCTCTGGCATCTGTGCCCGACACCAGACAGGCTTTCTTCGCCCATTTTTCATAGCACTCTTCACGCTGTAAAAGAAGTCAACAAGCAAAACAAGGGGGAAAAGAGCTGCAGCGTGCCATCAACCTCAAGGGTTACGAGTCAGGAACTTTGGAAAACACAAAGAAAAGTTTGTTTCACCTGGAGTAACACATCTCCAAGTGCCTCATTATACTGTATATCCCACAACACTGAGGTGCCATTTACTAGATAGCAGCAAAGAGTACACTTTGAAGATGAGGTTTATGTATTCCCTCGGAAAAATGTCATGAAATGTCAGAGACAATAGTAATGAAAGAGGAAGCTCTCTCAGCTCCTTTACCTTATAGCATCCAACTTAAATGCCAACTTCTAGTTGATATTGAGACATATATAAAGATATACACTTATTTAATATTCATTTACACCACTAATTTAACTGTGAATATAAAAACATATCTTTGCCCTTTATTAGAGCTCCTGCAGAGAAAATGTGAGATCCTGCAGAGTTATGTTTATTATCAGCTTGCATCAAAGCATTTTATAAGCGCTTGTGTCCCAGTGCTTAAAAGATTCATCTTAACTACTTTTACTGTGTTTTTACTTACATATTTTTGTTTACAGACAGTGACATAGTATTTTTTAACATATATATAGATTTGTAAGTAGAAACACTGGACATTTTAGTAAGAGGTCAGGACAATTTCCAACAGTGTTGGTGGCAACAGAAGAGAAAATTGAACCTATGTGAAGTTTCAACATAACTGTGGTTGGTTGGTTGGTTGGTTGAATGATTTAGTTGGTTTGTTGGTTGGTTGAGTGATTTAGTCAGTTTGTTGGTTTGAAGGTTGGCCGGTTGGTTTGTTGGTTAGTTAGGGTTGGTTGGTTTGGTCGTTGGTTTGGTCGGTTGGTTGGTTGAGTAGTTGGTTGGTTAGTTATGTTTGATTTATTGGTTAGTTAGGGTTGGTTGGTTGGATATTTAGGGTTAGTTGGTTGGTTTGGTAGTTGGTTGGTTGGTTGGTTGGTTAGTTAGGGTTGGTTGGTTTGGTTGGTTGCTTGGTTGGTAGCAGCACAGTTGGCGGGATAAAACTTTGTCTTTTTATGTTACTGCAAACCACAGATAAAATCACATTTGTGACCATTACACATTACATGTGTATGAGCTCACTGTCATGAGGTAATGGGGGCGGTGGTGGAGTGACAGCTAGGTAAGACGGCTGCCAATTATGAGACCACTGAGCTGGTGTTTCAACATTTGTAAGCACGAAATCACTGGATATTTAAAAGATTATTTTTTTTAGCTTTTGGCCTTTATTTGTATAGAACAGCTTAGAAGGATGACAGGACATGGGGAGAGAGACAGGGGATGACATGTAGCAAAGGTTGGAATTGAAACCAGGCTACTGCTGAAGACTCAAACTCCATACATGGGTTGCATGCTCTGCCACCACTGGATATCTTAAGATAACATTGGATAGATAGGTATATAGATGGATGGATGGATGGATGGATGGATGGGCAGGTGATTGGGTGGGTAGTTAGGTAGGTAGGTAGGTAGGTTTAAATTTTGCTAAACTCTGTTGTGGTGCTTTCTCACTTGAGGTGAAGACAATATCAAAGCCATTAAGAATAACCTGCATTCGTCGAGGGTTAATTAACCTCTGCAGGAAACTTCTTTGATGCCGCGCCAGCAATCAGAGGTGCTGTACATGTCACATGGAGCAAGCACACAGTGCACATTTGAATACAACAAAAAGGCCATAGCACGCAAGCTCCAAATCAAATGCTCACTCGCCGTGCTACAAGTAATGAAACCTTATATTTGTGTGGGTTTGAAAATGATTCTGTGCATTGGTGTTTAACCACGGTCACCCGTATGAAATAGCCTGAGACCATCTGCGATTTATGATTCGCTCCCAGCCTCTGGCAAGCCAGGCTGAATAATTTACATTGTGCTGAGGTCTACGTGCCCAGAATGTCTGATGCCAAAAATAGAGGGAACGAGGGGAGCAAGCAGGATGAGGGGGACAGAGTCAGACGAGCTACCACTATTGTGGGGACGTGGCACAAAGTGGGTGTGTCGAGGAAAAGGGAGTGGGTAGCATGCTGAGTAATTGGCCAAACATGCTGAGTCACATGGAAGTGCTCTTCAGAGCCGGGCTAATCTGTGCGCCTCCAGTGTGTCACCATGACACTATAAACACTATGTGGAGGAATCTCTTTTCCCTTCCTCCTAAGCACTAGAAAGGGATGCTTGCACTGAGTCTGTGATCCACATGTCAACAATAAAACATCAGGGAAGGATGATTTTCCTTCATCTGTCAAATACTATTCATTCAGCTCGGGTGAAAGTCAAAAATGGGAGACATCAAACAAACAAATGAAGCTCTCATACATAAGCCTCAGAATAACAAATGTAGATGAAAGAGAGGTATAGAAAAAAATGTTGGACTTTTGAGGAAATCTGTGGCGGTGTGCATTTGTATGTGTGTGCATGTTTGCAAAAAAAAATAACGTCTGTTTTCTCCCCAAACGCCTCCCGGCTATAACCTTGGATGGCTCTGACTCTCTCACAGGTGAATGCACTTTAACAAAGGTGCAGCCCCACAGCTCACAGCCCTCCCAAAGGCCCCAAAAACTGCAAGATGGGGAAAAACCAAAAACACAACAACGACCCTGTTTTTCATGGCTCTATGGCGTGTGTTCACTTAGCAAAGGTCACGAGTAAAAGAGTCATTAACATTGCTGGAATTATAGTAAATAATGAGATACAATATGATAACAGCTAAATGATATTGCCTCCACCTAAATGCTATTTTTCACTAAGCGCATAAAATGTGTCCTTGAGGATGCTTTTCTTGTGTCTTTGAACACAAAAGTAAGCAGGAGAACAGTGATTGCGCTCTGTGATAATCTTCAACTTGTGCCAATCAGCCAGCCTAATCACATTGGGGATTTAATGAAAGTGGAGGACCACAGGCAGCACAAAGTTAAACTGAAGCAGATAAGAAACTCCAGTGGCTTGTAATTGGACCTCATTGATCTGCTGGGTATATAGATCCTTATCATCTTACATTATGTAAATTCCTCTGTCTCTCAAGAGCATTAGCAGACATCCCTTGTGTCTCTACTTTTGACCCCACATGGTTGTAAAAGGTTCTCTAGAGGTTCTCTAGGTTCTTTCCGTCTAGTAGTGCCAATATAAGATCACATCAAAGCAAAGGAAACTCAGCTTTATGACTTAATCTATATATGTTTCCCCACCCTTAGAATAAAATCCTGATCATTTCCATGGAATAACCCCTGAACTAAACTGGAAACTATCTGCCTACCCATGTTCTACCCATGTGAGCTTATGTCCACAGAGACCCCATGGGCAGTTGACAGATGGCAAGGCACTGCCATACACAGATGCCCACCTCTTATCTCGCACATCTCTGCCAAGACAAAACACATGAAGCAGGCATTGGAATCAAGCAGTTGGGGGAGCAAAAATCCGTGGAGAAACGGCGAAGCAAGATAGGCGCAGCGATTACACGACGAAGACGAGATGTGTCTGATCAGCAAAAGCTCCTATCTTCAGTGTTGTCACGTGTGGCACAGGCACACAAGGATGATTATTTTGTGTGTGGGAATGTGTTTACGCAGAGAGATTTGCAACTAGAAACGATTCATGCTTTGAATTTTGTTAACATGAGGTGCAGACCTAACTTGATATATGACATGATGTGATAAAATATAGTGCAGTATTTCAGAGTTTTAGCTCATTTGTTACAAATCATGTACTAAATCTTTATTTTGACAGTTTTTAGATGTATGAATATAATTAAAGAAGTTCCATCCCTCATTACCATAACCATTGCTAGAGCACCTTTGTGTTGCAGAACCACAAAGAGAACTCTGAACAGATATTCCTACACAGGGATTAGTGCAAGAGAGTCTAATTATCAGTATATGCCACTGAATTATGAGCAATATTACAAGCTTTGCAGTGGGTGGAAGAGAACTGCATAGGCAACATGATAATTGCCTCTAATAGTTCTACAGTATCCTCAGAAAATCATTATATAACACAATATTCTGTTGAGGAGGAAGGTACATAATGGCTGAACAGTTATTGAAATCACAGGGAGTTGATGTACGGGTTCCATTACGTAAATGTATATTGTGTATGTTTCACTGTAATCAGTCAGATCCACAATATGTACGACTGGAATCAACTATCTGAAAGGGGAGCAGTAGAGAAGGCAAAATGTTGCATTTGAAAATTCTCACATAACGGAAATTATATAGTCACTTAACTTAAGTTTAGCAGAGACAGTTTTTATTTTCTTTGCTCCTACTGCTCCACACACCAATCCAGCAGGTGCCAGAAATGCAACTGTACATTTGCGGAACACAAATAAATCAAATTTCCAGTTATTAAATGTTTTTATGTTTCATGCACAGTTTACATTACTTTGTGTGTGCTATTAAAAACAGTAATTCATTAAATTAAAATGTCTGTGCCTTCGTATAAGGTGCATTATTGTCAATGTTTGATTTCGAAGTAATCATAAACTAATCAGAAGTATACAGATGACATTTATTTATAATTCAATGTATTACATTACTGATTACAAAAGTTGTAGATGTTGTGATGTCATTTGTATTCAGGAGAGGCTACATTTTGAAGTAATCTGACACTATTATTGCATGATTATGATTGCTCATTGAGAAATTGAATACCTTGCTTTACTAAGTGTATAACAGCAAAAAATAAGGCCAAAAAGTCAGCCTTTGGTTTGGAAGTTTTTCACTCACTATCAACAACTATCTTAACATTAGCCAGATCACTAGGTCACCGCGTACAGCGCTCCAATGTCCCATCGTCAGGTAAATCCCCTCCAACTCCAAACAAAATCAGGTGATTCCTGAATGATGGTTTAGAAGACGCTAACGTTAGCAACTCCTTCGAGTGCAAGTGCTGGATTCAGGATGCTGTGGTGGAGACAGGTCTCTGTAAAGATGTTGGCACAAAAGTCTTTGATTTGCTGTTGTTTGGCCAGCCTGATTACATTTTATATCAAATTACCCTCAAAAAAGTAACTGGGATAATGGATGTGGTTTCAAATAAAGGCTATATTTAGCCTTTTTTAATGTAATAAAGTAATCCTTGAAAATGTAACTGTAATCTTATTACATTTTTTCAAAAATAATGTAGGCTGACTTTAGTTACTTTTTGTAATCTAATTTAAAAAATCCAGATAACATGTATTCTGTTACTACCCAACTCAGCCTGCTAATACAGTATATTATCCTTTAATACATAAAGTAATAAAAGCCAGTGGATACCTGAAATGGTGGACAAAAGCATTCACATTTCTAAAACACAGCACCCGGTTGGCAAAATGGTTTCCCTTGATTTAACACTGGGATGGGTAGTCACAGAGCTGAAACATCTACTGGTGCAGTCCATTCACACTACATTGGAATTCTCCTCCTTCCCTCTGCGATCAATACAAAGAGTGTGCTTTATCCTGCTTGTTTAACATGTCTCAATCACTTTACATATGTCTACTTCCATGTACATCCAAGCTGCAAACACCTCAGCCCCAACCTGAGCTGCAGTCTGTGGAACACAGCTCTCCAGATTGGAACCCAGCTTGGGGTAAAGGTTAATGGAAGCGACCTGCAAAACAGAGATTTACAGCTACCGCATCTGCTGTGGCAACCTTGGCATCATAACATTCTTTGTACCAAAAACAACTTTTTAAAGGGAATGAGGAAGAAAAAAAAAAAAAAAAGCAAAGGGGAACAAGAAAATGTTTTCTTTTCGCACGGCACTGTGTTGGCTGTATAAGCTGTCCCTGGATATTTGCTCGATGATTCACATTCATAGGTGAACTCGAGAAACTCAGTGTCAGGTTGAAAATTGCCTTGAGGCAGGTTAAGATGATTCTGCCAGGCTTAAGATCAGAGGAAATGGAAAAAGAAAAGAACACTAGAGAGAACAAGTCCCAGTCTAATGTGAACACGGGAAGGACAGAACGGAGCTGTCTCTCACCCTGGAGATAGCCTGAAAATATCTTCTGTTGTCAGAATCACTTAGACAGAACACACGCACCGGTGAAGGCCATACATTTACCCATACAGGTCGGTCATGGAACCATCGACAGCCTGTAAATCCACCATGTGTCCATCTGTTTGTGTCTCTATTATCCTTCAAACATCCAAAGATTAAAAAAAATATATATATATACTGTATATATATATTTAATTGGCAATTTCTATTTATCAAAATGGTGCTTTGTCATAGACAGTAAGCATGATAGACAGGACCACACACACTTTTCTATTTGGTTCCTTGCAGCTTTACTTATAAGCTGAAGAATTGCTTTCAGGCGATAAAGATTACCTCTATTTTAGTCACTTAGTCATGCATTCAGACATTTATTAAATTTGTGATTCAAGCTCTTTCCTGTTTAACTCTCACAAGAATGTGCACATTGTGTGAGTACTGCATATTGTCATTACTAAATTATTTCCATTTCTTTGTGCTTTTTTATCACAGGGGCTCCGATCATGGGGAATTTGAGAGCATGTGCTGGATGTTTGTTCCATTTGATTCTATCAATAGCTTATGAGAGCGCTTTAAAAAAAGAAGTGCTATTGAAATCACCGAAGGCCTCAACATTCGCGACCTGAAAGATTATTCAACATGTGAACGTTGCCGAGCAACAAACACAGCTGCAAACAGGGAAGTGTTTTGGTAAATATTACCTATAAAGCTGTAATTATTCATCAGAGTGACCATTTGCAGTTGGCAGTGTTGCCAAAAACAAGAAAAGCCGTTTTACGTGAGAGAAAAGGATTCCTCTCCTCTTTCTTTCTCTTACAAATGTTGGGTCCTGCCCACCTGACAGACACTTAAACCAACAAGCAGAGGCAATTCATTGGTGGAGTAAAAAGGTGAGGGTAAACGATACAGTTATATTTCTCGAGGAGAGAAATCACTGCCGTAGCCTGTGGGCTGGCACTGTCTGTATCTCCATAACTTCACAGGGTATTAATTGTTTCAGCACCGTCAGCAGAATGGCCTCTGCTTGTTGAACCAAATCCAGAAGTAAAGTCATCAGCCAAATTGCATGGGAGCAGATACCGAGGCTGAGCCACAGGGCAAGATGCTGAATTTTAAAGATGGTGTTGGAGAACGTCTGGCTCCATTTTGAGAGGTGCAGTAAAAAACAGGTAACCCACACTGAGCAGAAGAACGGGTAAATACTCTGCAGGCTAATGGAAAATTGCTAATTTATTGGGATTACTGTAAAAATACGTGATAGGATTGTCGAAGCTGTCATTGCCATTCATGTGACACGCTCTAACCAGCACTGATTTACAGCAGTGCTTAGTATTCGTGACTACCTTATACCATTAGATCAAGTAAAGAGGGGCATTTGGTGCCAATCATGTCCCAGTGATTAGCTGAGAATAAGTGCAAGAGGTGCTGCGGGGAACAAGAGAGAGATTTTCATTTTCCAATAGTGCTACTTTACAGTGAAAGACAACCTACTTAGAGTGATGTTCTATTTAGCTTCAACAGGGTTTCAAGGCCATTTGGTTGAATACAAGCAAAGAATTGTGGTGAAAGTGGTGCTCATAGCCTTTACTGAAGTAAAACTTAGAGTACTATGATGAAAAAGTGCTCCAGCACTGGTGAAAGACCTGTATTCAGAGATGTGCATTGGTAAAAGTGCGAAAGTACAGCTGCAAAAACATACTTAAAGGACAAGTTCGCCCACAAATGAAAATGCCGTTGTTATCTGCTCACCTCCATGCCACTGGAATGTCAGGTGAAGTTTTGTAGTCCATAAAACATTTCTGGAGCTTCACAGCAAAACAGTGAGGCAGCATTCTCCTAAACAACTGTAGTAGATGAGGACTTGTTTGAAAAAACAACAACAATCAAACATAAAAAAAACAAAACAAACAAACAAACAATTTAAGTAGATGGTAGATGGGGACTTGTATTAAGACTTACAAAAACAACAGAACAATGGCTTTTACACTTTAAGTACAGGGACCAAACAAAAACCATCAAATGGCTCGGTACAGCTTGTCTGGCAAAATCCAAGTCTATGGAAGCCCAGCAATCCCAAATTGATTTGGAAAGATGTTTCTTACACCCTCCACACACAGTCTAGCTGTGCTAATGTTTTTAGCTTGACAGCTACTGTCAAAGAATTCAACTTAATAAAAGGTCTAAATAATATCTCCTTAAATCAATTTGTGATCTCGGGGCTTCCGGAGACTTGGATAATGTGTAAAAGCCATTTTATGTTTTTGGCCTCCACCAAGGAGGTTATGTTTTTGTCCGTGCCCGTCTGTTTGTTGGTTTGTGAGCAGGATTACACAAAAACTACTCAACAGATTCCCATGAAACTTGGATGAGGGATGGGTTTCAGCCTAGAACAGAACTCATTGACTTTTGGTGCAGATCCGGATAAAGGGACGAATCCAAGAATTTTTTTCTTACTTTCTTTAATATTTTGTGATGTTTTGAAGGCATTTTGAGACTTTTTCTTTAATTTCTCAGGGAATGATTTGTGGATCTTGATGCAAAAAAATCTGGCATATGTAGGTGGCTGGTATTTCTGAGTGAGTACAGTTTGATGCAGATCCAAACAAGAATATAGATCTAGCGGAGGTAGGTATGTTTTTATTTTGTATTGGATTAGACTTGATTGAATTAAAGGGGACTGTTGGACCTTGGCATTGGAGCTATGCGCACTACAGAGTGCCATTATAGTTACAGTGTTTTTTTAATAATTCTAAAACAAGTCCCTATCTTCTTCCGTTGTTTAGGAAAACGCTGGAAACCTGTTTTGCTGTGAAGATCCAGAAATGTTTGGTGGACTACCAAACTTCACCCGGCTTTCCATCGGAATAGAGTAGGAGTAGATAAGGACTGAATTTCCATTTTTGGGTGCAGTGATCCTTTAAGTATAAAAAAGTAAAAGCACTTATTGTGACGTTTCAAGTTCATCCTTTTTGTTTGGGTCATTTAAACTTCTGTAGCAGATATGAATGAAAAATCATGATCTGTACAGATTGTGGAGTAAGTATTTCACCACTGAAATGTAGTGGAGTTAAAGAATACAAATGGACAAACGGGAAACCCCTGAGTAAAGCACCAGCGCCCCAGGTATTTGGTAAACAACTCATTTCTCAAGCAATTTCTTGTGCTGGAACACTATTTACAGATTCTATGGCTGGAGTGTGAATTAAAGGGGCAACATAGATTAGTAACCCAGTGCAGATGCAATGCACATTAAAAATTCAGTTGCCTATTTCCTCCTTAAATACACCCAAGCTTTAAAAAGGCAGCTGAGGCAACGCAGAGGGAGGCCGCCGTCGATTAACTACCGTTGCATTTCCTATGCGGGTTAGTGGCGGAATGTTAAGTATAATTCCGTTTATGACTTCTGCTTCGGTCGTTTCTCATAACTTGTTTACACAGAGGCTCGGAATCAGTCCCTGGGCTGTTCCAGGAAATCAGCCCGCTTGTATTCAGTCACTCAAACGCACCATTTCAGCACCGTGGACAGCGTTTGTTCTGGCGCACAGTGTGTGGCTGCTGCTTCCTTTTTATTTTTTTACACTGGAGCTCATTCTCACACACAGTGGGATTCTGTACGTGTGTATAGGCTCACTGTAACGACATAATGTACTTGCCATAGCTTCTAACGGCACATTTACGCACAATATGTGTCAGCAAAACCCCAGCCTCCATCCAAACCTATTCCCAACTCAGAGTTTTCATAAAGATCGCTCATAATATCACTTTTCACCATGAAGGTCTCACTCTTAAAATGGTCCTCACACATATAGAGGAGTACACACACACACACACACATACACACACACTACAGCAAAGGCGATTTCTTATGCAGGAAACGATAACTAATGAATTCCTCATCATCTACAAGTGCGCATGATGCATTCATGAACACTTCACCCTGCTGTAATGTGTGATATCATAATTCTTTTTTAAAAATAAATATATATACGTTTTGCTTCATCCCAAGCAAATAATGACGCTGTTAAAATGAAGAGAGGGCGCTTTGTTCCCGCTCTGATGACAGGATTCATTTTTTGTTTTTTCTTTTTTAAAGCACCGTGCAAGCACAGTAACATTTAACTCACGCTGCACCCTTTGGACGAGCTCACGGGTCGCAGTCTCACCAGAAGAGGGCATTCCGATTCTGCCTGACAAAGTTGCCTTGACATGCAGACGTGATTAACAACAGCGTCATGCTGTATTTCAAACCGAGCCACGGCGAGGAGGAAAAGGAACATTTGGACAACAAGGGAAAAAAAGAGGGGAGATATTTGGATATTCGACTGTTCCGCGAAGACTCGGTGCCAGCGTTTCACACGGACTTGTGGATAAACGAGCGCTACTTTTTTTTCTCTGTGCGCCATGCGCGGATCTGACTGAGCATCCTCGAGAAACAGAGACGCCAGGGTTGTACTTGGGAGAAAGGAAATCTAAAAGGGCTGCTCGACTCCTTTTTGGAAAAATTACCTCCTGTTTTTCTTTTCGGTCTTGTTATTTGTGCATCGTGCCGACGCATCTGTGAAGTTTCGTGACAGGATTTTTCGCGGAATCTCCATGCGCATGTGAGACTGACATGAATTACTTGGATGTGGCTTCGTTATCGTCTGCGCCTACTGCGGTACTCTTTTTGGCTGTAACTTGAAAAAAAAAAAAGAGAACGATTCTTTTTTTTCTTCCCCTCCTGCGAAGACATGGATAGGTTGTTCTGAGCGGATTTTTTTTGTGTGTGTATGTGTGTGTCACCCTTTTTAATCTGGAGTTGGAGGTAAATGACATTTGCCCCGGTTCAGTTGTGCGGTTATAGATGCAGAACTAAACCGGATAGCACATCCAGGTCCGGGAGAGTAAAGGGCAGGTGCGCTTTGGAGTCGGCGGCTGCGCGGAGAGACCGGGCTAGTGGATTAGGACGGTACCTGTCTGTGGAGAGCGCGTCATGCGGACTCGGATGTCGCGCACAAGAAGCCATTAAAACCTGTAGGCTGGAGCTGACAGATAAGCGGATATGGGTAAGTTCTGTTTATGTTACCATCTTTTTTAGATCAGCGTGGGTTGTTTCGAAATACAGTTGTCCTCCTTTCTCAGAACACGGCACAGAAAAAATGTCTCGCCTCTTCCGAGCAGAGCCTGGCTCGAGTCAGATCAGAAAATAAAATGCTCGTCTTTTCTAAATGCGCTGTTGGAACATCTAATCTGGGTTTTTTGGGGTGTCTTTGGCTAAGTGGTTCGAGGTGGGGGGGGAAGCTTGAGGAATGTGGCAGGAGCCTGTGCTGCAGAGCTGAGCTGCGATGTGTTTTTTTTTTCTCCTCCATTTCCCGACGGTGTGACTTCTATTTTCCTCTGTGTCTTTACATCGCCGTGCGCTCACAGATTTGCCTCAAAATCACCGGGCAAGGCGAACAAACCTTTTACGTCTCAGTGAGGACTGTCCCCCACCCCCCCAGCCTGACTAGTTAGACTGGCTGCCTCATTGACATGGACTGAAATGCTAATCACGGGTAAATGTTGGAAGGCGGTCAACTTTATAAAGCGTGGCCCTGCATAATCATTGATTGTCCTTAATCTGTGCGCACGGAGCCCATTGTCCAGTTTGAGCTCGGTGCTGCTAACGCCTCCACCCCCCCTCACTTAAAAAAAAAAAAAAAAAAACTCTTGTGGGTTGAAAGGCACCGGCTCGTGCAGGTTTTGCTTAGCAGACTGATTCTCATTCAAGTAAAGCCGTCGTGTTCTGCACCTGGCATCAAGAGGGACTCTCCAAATCCAGCATACAACTGTGCGTCCATCTATCACTCATCTCTGTGCAGTCAAGACCCCCCCCCTTCATACCTCTGTGCCTCATGCATGTGTTCTCCCCATCTTATTCCCAGCTCTAGATACAATCAGAAATTACCCATAACCCACCCCCTCCACCTTATTGGCCCCCCTTCCTCTCATGGAATTCAACAGTTCTGCACGATTCCCCCAAAAATGTCAAACAATTTGGGCTTCTTCTCCATCACTCGCATCCTCCCCGGTCCAATATCAATGACTGAGGTAGCCTAATCTCCTCAGCCGTTCCTAACTGGTATACAGATGGCCAAGTTCACTGGTGGTGCTGTGCCATTAATTGCGAGGCCGCATGATATATCGACCCACAGTGGGTTACTGCACCACATCAATATAAGCTACAACGGCACACAAAGCCATACAGTACAGGCTGTGGGAGCTCGGACGCAATTTATGTGTACTACAAGCAGCCATATATGGTTTATCAAAGAAGTCTCCTATATGGGCCTGCTTCTTAATTTTGATATCTGAGCACGTCACAAAGCCCTGCATACCTGGCTCACACACTGGACGAGTGCAGGTGGGCACACATGCCTGTCCACAGACACATCCCCAGTCCAGGTGCTCAAATCAGCCCGGAATCCCAACTTTTGTCGACCACACAGCTCCTCAATTATTCGAAGATTACATGGCGCTGTCGTCTCAGTAATCCACCGGTGCAGCTCACTGTGATGCTCTTCATTAACAGCATGCAACGCACTTATGTTTCATGGACCATATCATTAGAGATCGGCTTTGCAGCAGGAGAACAGTAGGGTAGGGATAGCGGAGAGCCTCAGCCCGAGATGCAGCTTTAAGATAAATTGAGAGACCACACTGGTATTTTAAACACCTTCCCTGCGCCTAAAGAATGTTTTCAGCTGTAAAAAAAAATATAAGCTCTTGTCCAAAGAAACATTGTTGCCTTGTTGAAATGAAAATCAGTGTGATACCAGTGGTCGTATTGGTTCATCTGCTACTTCACAGTGGCTCAGCGGAAGAAACTGATGACCTTCTGCTGGCCCTACAGCATCCAACAGGCAGCATTGTTGAAATGTCAGGTGAAGCAGGTGAAGGGCTCGGGGGATCAACAGGTCCTCGGAGGGCTATATCTTGGCATTTGTTATTTACATTTGCTTTATTTTTAACACAAAAATCAATAGCATGTGAAGCACTCGGGATCCCAGCAGCCGTTATCTACAGTATATACAGATCCTGTTCAGGTTTGTAGGGGCTGGATGCACTGATACAGTACATGGTGGAAAGGGATGCCAGTGGCACTTGTGTATGTGTGCTGACATACTCTAATGTTCAGCAATGTTGGACAATGGTTCCAGTCAAACAAAACTAGAAATACAATTAAAAAGAAATGGTATGGGATATGTTGGAAGTCACAGATTGCAAGTGAGCTTTGTTTGTCAGAGTGGTAGGTGAGGAGGATGGCCCTCAGCTCAGCGGATGAACAACAAACAAAAAAATCTATTATTGATGATTTAGTGCCACTCTGCAGTATGTTTAGACCTCTATATTTGTAAGGACAGTTACTAGCACAAAGTGTTTCTTACCCCCTCACCTTATCTTAAAGGGTAATTTTTCACATTAAAGTCTTTTTACAGGTCTTGTGGAGGACTAATGTATATGTAAAAAAAAAAGTACTAAAAGGCTTTTTCTGGATCAAGATGAAGCTGCATGTAATTTGATAAATTGCCTCCAGTGATGTCACTCAGTGGCTAAGTTGTATTGTGGGTAATGCAGGCGCCAGGTTTTTAAAAACAAAAAGAATGCATGGAATGAAAAAGGCATCATCTCAGGCTCTACTGTATTAATTTTGATCATTTGTTTTTAAAAGGTCTGTAATGAGGCCAAAGCCCCTTTTCGCATATGAACTCCAGACAATATCCAGAGAATTGGATCAGGATATCATCCACATTTGCTTGTTCACACATGCAGCACGCAGCAGGAGACTGTCCGCGTGAGACGCGTTCACACATGTTGGGAATACTCAGTATGGTTTGGTAGGAGGCTGCAAACTGCTCTGTAATGATGACGTCAATGCTACATGTATTTGGACATATCCGCAACAGTAACAAAAGTGTGGAAAGCAAAATGCAGGAAAGCAAATAAGAGTATGAAGCTGCTACACACAGTGCATGACGATCCCAGCGTAGAAAGAAAGCTGCAGTATGTTGGATCCGTGTCCAGCAGCAGCGTGAATGGGCCATATGGAAGTGCAAGAGACCGAGTGGGGGAATATTCTGGGCAGACGTTTTGCAGAAACTTTGCCGAACAGTTTAGACACCATTTACACATGTTCCGGTGTACACTTGAATATGTGGTACAGCTGATTAAACCAGCACTAACACGGAGGATTGCACGCTGTCGACGCACCCACTCGCTCACTGTGCATTTACTCCGGACAATCGTCTGCTCTATTTACACATGTGGCTCACCCGGACTTTGGATTAGGTAAAGTCCAGGACAAATAATTCAGACATTTGTGTTCACACATACAGCTCCTCCAGGTAAACCCACAGTTACAGTGCATGTGTGTAAGGGGCTCAACAGTGAATTCAACTTAGCCACCGAGTGACATGCACTGCTGTAACAATGTCAGAAATAATGAGTCCACACATTCTTCCTCTGTTTCAAAGTTTGGGCCTGCGTTACCCACAACGCAACGTATCCACTGAGTGACATCACTGGAGGTAATTTATCAGATTCTGTGCAGCATCCTCTGGAGCCACAAAAGGTTTAAACTACTATTTTTCACATAGGCCCATGCAGTGGTACTCCCCAAGACCTGTGTAAAATGTGTGGAGTTACCCTTTAATGACCATACAAAATCATCAATTTGTCAAAACAAGAAATATTAAGTAGTATATAAAATGGCCTAGTCATTTTTTAATTGGATTAATCAACTTTTATTCATCATTAACCATCACAACAAAATGACCCCAACCTTTTCCTTAAACTCTGACTGAAGCCTCATTCTAAATGCCTTTTCCCTTAAAGAGGCACTATATAGTTTTGAAAAGGAAATTCAAACTCAGAATTTTAATATTTACAATATGAATGAGTTCATAATACGAACTCAGAAATATTTATTTATTTTTTTCCATAACTGAATAAACAAACTGTTCTCAGAGGAAAATAAGGTCCCCAGAACACTGTTTGAAGCTAGAAAGGTGGCAGGGGCCATAAACAAAGTAAAACAGTATGACATTGTGTTGTCCTTTGTTTATTCAGTTTATTCAGTAATGGAAAAGAAGAGTTTGTTTATTTAGTTTGTTTAGACATAAAACAAAAATGAAAAGAAAAATATATCCCCCAACGCACACAATATTATTTCTTCCAACTTTCAGAATGAATGAATGAATGAATGAATTACTTTTATTATTGTGTCATGCATACATGTATGCCCAGCCCGCATGGGCTTATAAGACACCAAGAAAAGAAACCGGATCTAGAGCACATCATCAGCACATCAAAGAAGTAAGAAAACAAACAGGGGTTCAAAACCATTATCTAAAGAAAAAAGAAAGGGAAGACAATGCCAAGGTTCAAGAGAAATCATCAAAAAATAATTAAACAAATTTACCTGTCTTCTTTTCCAAGCTTGAGAAATAAAGCTAGCAGTTTTAAACACATTGAAATTAAACAACCACTCCAGCTTCTGCTCATCAGAGCACCAAAATATTTCAGGGTTTTGTCCACAGATTTCATGAAATAATACCTCTCTCAAATCATCATACTTTGTACAATATAAAAGGAAATGAGACTCACTTTCTACTTCATCTAGCTCACACATTTCACATATTCTATTCTCCTCAGGAATATTTTTAAATCGACCAACCTCAATGGCCAGAGGAAGAATACCAGATCTCAACTGTGCAACTAAAGATCTTTGACTTCTCTGTAAATGTGATGTAACATATAATTCAGGTCCAAAGTTAGATTTAATCTGCATATATGTCCTTAATTTTGGTTTTAATAGAACATTTTCAAACCATTTCTCTTCAAATTTCAATAGAAGCATATTTTTATATTTTCAGAATTGTTACTGTTGTAGTTTTTTGCAGCCCTTTGTCAGGACTGTGTTGTCTGCTCATAAACACAATAACATTACTGCAGATTCGTTGAGTCAACTTGAGCAGGATGTTGGTCTTTTGCTTGGTATCTTGGGTGCCATGGTAGAAGAAACAAAACTCAACCTTTATAGTGACATACAGGGCTACAACCCAGTTTGTATTGAACTCAAGTACCTGGAACAGAATTTCTATTAGCACTGTGCCACTTAGAAATAATGATAAACACAAGGAGGAGCTGTCTCCTGGTTATTGTTTATTTACTTGCACATTCACCCTTTGTTTTCCATGCAGGAATTCACCCACAATAATTTTATAATGGGAAACTTATTAACAGATTTATCAACATGCTGTGTTGTCACAGTAACAATAATGTAAAGTACTGTAGTGAACTCATTCCGCTGCAGTACAGTGAGGGGTGAAGTCTCATTGGTTATTCTCCATCACTCCACCTGCATGGAGCTGTTACCGCCGAGGGAAATCAGGAATCAGACGAGCTTCAAAAACAGAACAGTTAAAATATTTATTTATATATTCTGTAATGTGAATATATGTGTGTGTTCAAGTCACGACAACACTCCCTGTAGCGCCTTTCTATACCTAATCAGTGCTACAAGTACAAGACAGGCGCCGGGACACAATGTTTTCCAACCACTGTTGAAATGGGTCTAACTTGGCAGGCCTTGCTATCATCTCAAATATAATTGGAGACTAATAGGATGACTTGGGCAGGTCTGGGGACGTCCTTCCCTGTGTGTTCGGATGCTGTCCAGTCTCTATGTGCAGTCAAGGCTGGGGCTGGTAGCATTTTGTCAATGACAAGCAGCAAATAGCAATGAGCCACTTGTGTGCACTCAAAGTGCACCAGTTAGCGAGTCCATTTGCCAAGTTATTAAGCTACATTTGGTTTTATTTTAGGTCAGCAGTAAAGTGCACTTACTCGCTCTATGTGTTGGGGTTGAGAGGCAGAAATAGCTATCTTCTCGTGCTGAGGACAGCAGGGCTGTCTGCTGCATAACTCAGCATTACGCACATGCCTTTAGACAAACTTCAGCTTTGACTTATCCAGCCATATTAGATTTAGACGGATACCTGCAGAGGGTGACAAAGAAAAATGAGAAGCACTTCCAGACATATTATCATACCCAGCACTGAAATGAAAGCAAGAAAATCATCTGGAAAGTTAGACTTGAAAGCCGGCAAGAAAGAAAGTTGGAGAGCGAAAATGAAAGTGAACGGGGCTGAGGAGATTTTCTGACCACATGCATTAAAATAGGCTTCACATTATCCTGATGACTCGAGGGTTCAAGGACATGCATAACTAGCGTATTTTCAAAGGATGAGAGAATGAAACGGAGGAGAAATTGTTCATCTAAGAAGATCTGGCATGAAAACAGTAATGGCGAGAGGTACATCAGGTAACAGGTAATAGAGACACAAAACCCCATGAGTGACACCTCGGAGGGTGACTCGTGCTCCTTTGTGCATAAGATTAGAGGAGTAGTGGGGAAGGAGATGGCTTACAGAGGCATTAGCGCACAGAGCGCTCATTAAACCACATACAGTGTCAGTAAAGGGGAGAGAGGTGGCTTGTGAGGCAGGCTCAATCTGAAAGAGATGGCAGAGTCACTTCTAATAAAGCAAGCCTATTATGCACATGGGGAATAAAAGCAATAGGGGGCCGTTTCGACATCCTCCTGGGATTCGAGTCAAACACGAACTGTGGAAAACAGTCATGTTTTAACAGCCCACACAATCTGTTCCACTGTCAAAAGTGTTGTCTATTAAAATTCCCTTAAATGCACATGGAACATTACACATGGGTATTGTTCTATATCAGCATACTTCTGCGGTCTGTCTGTTTTTTCTTCTCACCGTAAGCCTCTGAGGCACGCTGTTGTTGGCAAATTAGTTAAAGTTACATTCAGCAACCTGAGAAAAACAAATTGGCTGCACTCAGATATACTGCATCCTGTGATCAGCGCCTCTCCCTCCCTTTTCTCTCGGCAATATTTATGTGGAAGCGTCACAATCGCGCGATCCAAGATGCAGAAACGTGATTGATGTATCTGCGGGTATAATCAATAGCCAGCACAAATTATCTGTACAGTTCCATGGTTCCCTCCATCTGTAAGGAATGATGAAAGATTCCTCTGAAAACAAACAGTAAGTGTGTGTCGCTCGCTCTCTCTCAGTCACACTCTTAGACACACACTCATACAATACCCATATGGGATCAGCAGATGCTTGGCAAGGAGCGAAATGGCTATGTTAGATAGCATATGCCGTATGATGCCTCTCAGCCACTCTATGTCAGGGAATTATTTCTGACAAATCCTGCAAAGATTACGGAAAATACTAGAAATCTGAAATCATGCCTGTCGCCTCGACTGCAAAACAAGTTTTTTCCAAAATGCCCAGAGACTCCATGTTTTAGCTCCAAGTTCATCATCAAGTGTAACACGTCTTCACGTAACACATTAATTTTGATAAGTTGGTGAATTCGCTGAACGCTTCATACATTTTGTAAGCTAATTAAAGTATGGGCTACTTCTCTCCTGACATATTAATCTTATCTCGCTCTGATAATGGTAATAAAGTCCATACTTGATTATATTGCCTTGAGAAACACACATAAGTAGTGAAACCCCCCCCCACCCCCCCACAACCCCCATACCACCTCCTCAAGGGGAAATCAATGTATCTTAATGACAGATCATTAGTGGCTCTGTAAAGGGGAACGATTTTAATGGAAACAACTCTGTCTCACCTCAGAACAAGGAGTGATATCACGGGCAGCTACTGACCACTTTTCCGCACTTTTCGATCGCATTTAAAACAGAGAATCCACCGCACATGCAGTCATTCTCCACAGACAGGACGTGCTAAATTTGGCACTCAGGTGGTTGTTTACTGTAATAGAGATGAGTTGTGTAATTCCATAGGGTTCATAGTGATTTTTTATTTGAACCTGTGGGAAGCAGGAGCAATGATTCACGTTGAACCTGCGCTGCTTTGGTTTGGGTAAAATACTGTCTAAATTGAAATGCCTCCGGGATTGTATACACAACCATCAGCTCTTGAATGTTAATTTGCTCTGTACAGGCTGCCTTTCACCACTTATCTGCCTCTACCATTGGTGCAATGATGGCTTATGGGATGACTGAATATAAATACAGATAGAGATACGATTGAGTAAACTGCAAGTCGTTTTTGCTTCAACACTGGATGTCAGTGTGTATTCATTGTAAACATACAGTGCAAATTACATCAATCCAAACAGCTAAGACCATGTAATGGGGTAATGAGTCCACACAGTGTGAACTTCCTTTACATCAGAATAGAAAATGCTTTTTGTGATTAAAATTAAACTGAATTAGACCACTTAAAGGTTAACTCCACCAATGTTACACATTAAAGTGGACTTACAGGTCTTGGGGAGTGCAAATTTGGAAAAGATAAGTATAAAGCTGTTTGTGGCTGCAGAGGAAGCTGCATGTAATCTGATACATTGCCTCCAGTGATGTGACGCAGTGGATAAGTTGCATTATGGGCAGTGGTAGACTGATTATTGTCCCTTGCTGATATTCAGCATTTTTCAAAAAAAATCGGTATCAGTGCTTTTTCTGTCACATCGCTGATAACATTTTGGCTCTGATGCAGCATCATCTCACACAATGTCCCATCCACAACACTGTCTGATTGTACTTAATTGTACTTAAGAACAGTACTTGAGTGAATTGAACTGAGGTTTATTCCATCACTGGTTGCTCGAAGTTTTGACACAAAGAGTTCAATTTCTATTGCATATGAATACCGGTCCCAATATTTATTTTCAGTCTCCTTGATTTATAATAATTGGTGTCGGTAACGGCCCTAAAAAAGCCATATAGGTCGAACCCTAATTGTGGGTAATATAGGCCCAAAGTTTGAAACAGAAGAAGAATGCGTGCAGTGCAATGCTAAGCCAGTGGACTGTTTTCCCTGGGATGTAACTGGGGATGCCCTCTCTCACTCTCTGAATTCTTTTTACAATTCCCAATAAGAGGTTATTAAGATAACATGAAAATCAATAAATTAATCAAATCCCCAGGTACCCTGGTTAGGCTGGTCTCCTGATTTAGGCTATAATGTATGGAGGGTGGCAAGTATGTTGTTGAACCAAACGTACTCATCATGATTATTATGACCCTGATCCCTCTGGTGTGCAATGTCACAGAATGCCAACTCCTTAAATGCACCTACTTCACCAATACCAAATGTAACTCCAGACTAAATAGAGAAGTTGACAGCACTGCTAAAATACATTTTAATATTAAGGACAACAATGCACTTATTACAACACTTTCAAAAAATGTCGCACCACCACTCTGGTCTCAAGTGAAACCATAGCTAATCTTAAAGCTGCAAATTCAAGACCACTAAAGTAAAAATGCTTTCACTGGGTTGGAATTTTGCTATTAGGTATAGGTCATGTTGAGCTACACACAAGTCATGAACTTACTTCGAGCACAAAACAAGTCATGCTGTACGTCTGATAACATTATTGTCACTGTCATGGGGAACAAATTGGTGTCAGACAAGCTGCTGTCCCTTTGGACCACCCACTAGAGATCTGACCATAAGGTTCACTACAAAGGCAGACAACATAAGAGGACTGGGGATACTGTTCTGGAAATAACAAAAACAAAAGCTAAGCTTATGAGGGGGAAAGTGTTATTTATGTATGTGACAACCTTGGAGACTAAAATGAAAGGGATGCATTACAACATTGCTTTTAGATTTGAGTGAAGGTAGGGAGTTTCCAAGATACAGAACAAAAATGAACCTGAAAATCTGCAAGAGGAAAGGGCATAGAGTATGTGGATAAATCTAACAAATTTGAATATTGACAAAGGGAAGGGACTTGGTATGTAAGATGAACGAAGGAAGATATGGAAATTGAACAGAGGAATATGAGTCTGAATCTGAGGGACTGATGATCTAGTGCAGTGGTAGGATAGATCTCTGAAAGGAAGCCTGGCAATTTTGAAAGCTAAAAACAGTCCTGAAGGAAGACCCTGTAGAGGGGCCCTCTTTTTTAAATTCTGGCCTCTCTGTATCAAATTGAATGTAAAGAAAAAAAGTCTTCCTTCCTTCAGTATATAGCAACGGTTATGTATAATTTTCTTGACTTTCAAAGCTCAGTGTTATGTTGGTTGGTTGGTTTGCAGCAGGATTGTCATTTGATTAAAACCATCCAAATGTAGAAGCATGGATACTTGATGCTTGCCTTGAGATACCTGTCCAGAAGTAAACTCATCTGCTTAACTTCCTTTTACATTTCTTGTTTTCCTCTCCCCCTTCCCTTCCCATTCCTGTAGGCTCTGCTCTGCGGCGTCGCTGGCTAGTGGTCCAACTCCTGATGCAGGTGTGGCTGGCAGCAAATCCATCTTTGAGTGAGCGCCCATGCCCCAAAAGCTGTCGCTGTGATGGAAAAATTGTCTACTGTGAGTCAAGCGCCTTTCGCGATGTCCCCAAGAACCTCTCAGGAGGCTGTGAAGGTCTGTCTTTACGGTACAACAGCCTCGCCAGTCTTCGTGCAGGCCAGTTTGTAGGCCTCAACCACCTCATTTGGCTCTACTTGGACCACAATTACATTGCCTCTGTGGATGCAATGGCCTTCCAGGGGGTCCGCAGGCTCAAAGAGCTGATCCTGAGTTCCAACAAGATTACGTCGCTCCACAACACCACATTCCACCCTGTCCCTAATTTGCGCAATCTGGACCTGTCGTACAACAAACTGCAAGCCTTGCAGCCTGGGCAGTTCCAGGGCTTACGGAAGCTTCTCAGCCTCCACATACGCTCAAACTCTCTAAAAATTGTCCCAATGCGTCTGTTCCAAGATTGCAGAAATCTTGAATTCCTGGATCTGGGTTACAACCGCCTGCGCAGTATCACTCGGAATGCATTTTCAGGCCTAGTGAAGCTCACTGAGCTGCATCTGGAGCATAACCAGTTCTCAAAGATCAATTTCTCTCACTTTCCTCGCCTCTACAATCTGAGGGCACTTTATCTGCAGTGGAATCGCATTCGCTCAATGAACCAGGGCCTGACCTGGACTTGGGCTTCCATCCAGAAACTGGATCTGTCTGGGAATGATCTGACGGAAGTGGATGCTGTAGTTTACCAATGCTTACCCAATCTTCAGACCCTCAATCTGGACTCCAACAAGTTGACCAATGTCTCCCAGGAAGTTGTTGATGCCTGGATCTCCTTGACAACAATTAGCTTAGCTGGAAATGTATGGGACTGTGGCCCTGCCATCTGTCCTCTGGTGGGCTGGCTAAGAAATTTCAGAGGGGCAAAGGAGACCACCATGATCTGCGCCTCCCCCAAGAAAGCCCAGGGGGAGAAAGTGATGGATGCAGTTGAAGCTTTTGGTGTTTGTCAATCAAACCCATCAACAACTCTCACTGTGAGTATTCCTCCAACCCCATCCATTGTCCCTGTGCAGACTGACCGTCGCCCGGCCATTCTGACTTCACCTACTGGCTCTGGAAAGAGAGGAGAAGGATCTATTAGAGGCCCTACATCGTCAGCTGTTACACCACCTGTGGCACTTCCTCCAGAGCAAGACTTGGAGCCCGTGTCCTTCCATAAGATTGTGGCTGGAAGTGTTGCCCTTTTTCTGTCCGTTGCGATGATCCTGTTGGTAATCTACGTGTCTTGGAAGCGCTATCCTAGCAGCGTCAAGCAGCTGCAGGAGCACTCGGCTGCAGCCCGCAAACGTCGCAAGAAAGCGAGAGAGACGGAGCGCACCCTGAGCTCTCCACTGCAGGAGTACTATGTGGACTACAAGCCCACCAATTCTGAGGCCATGGATGTGCTTGTCAATGGGACCGGACCCTGCACCTATACGATCTCAGGCTCCCGAGAATGCGAGGTATGACCCACACCACCGCCACTCCTCCTAAACAAAACTCTGTCCACAGCGAGACGACCAGAGGTAATTATTTACACTGCTTTGAAAGATGATAAGTCTGCTGCTTAAATACATAGACTAACAAAGCAGGTTAGGTAAATAATGTGTTCTCATGGACTATTATTAAATGAAGCAGAGGTTTTTTAGCATCACTTTATGTATAACAAGATATCTCTTGTTTTCGGATAGGTGTTTGTATATTCGCTTAAACCCAAATCTCTGTTGAGATGCAAATGTTTGTTTTGCCTCAGAATTGTACAGAAATACAGATAAATGAGACTGATTACATTTCCTATTCTGCATAATCTCAAGCTTAAACTATGCTGTTTGTGATAAGACGTTGGTGATTGTTTAGGTTTGCTTTTTTTGCTTGCATATCACAGGCTTTGTGCTTTGTGTGTTTGCTTGACTGCTATTCAGTTTTTGATGAGCAGCATTGTGTGGGAAGAATAGCTGAATAGGGGGAAGATTTACTTCTGGACACTGGATGTGAATGCTAATAGAGACTCTTGTCACTGAAAAGAGCTTCCCCTGAGCTGATGAATTCACACTTTTCTTGACATAGGTATGAGTCAAGATAGTTGGAAAATATTTGATGCTCACAGTCCCCCAACAGCACTCCCATTCTGATTGTTTTCCTTCCTCTGTACATTGACTTGCTGAAGTTACTCGCTTGTTTACTCACCAGCTTAATTGATTTGTCACACATAAACCGAAATGCATACTTTCACTGGCCATCCACAATTTACCTCACACAAAGAAAGAATAAAATACGCATTGTATGATACAACCACACACACAAACACACACACACACACACACACACACACACACACACACAGAAAGATGTCTTGTTTGATAGTCCCGAAAGGAGTGGGAATCCTTTGAAATGTTCGGTACACAGGCAAGTGAATTTCTTCAAAACAGTATTTACAGACTACAGCAATGTGGGAATACCACTTTTTTCCTCTCGCTTTCAGCTTCTACAGTCTTGTGTACCTGACATACTGTACCATTCTTGGATAAACCTTTTATTCTACTGCTGAGTTGTTCAAGCTACAGCTAAGCAAGGCTTCTGTCGAAATGTATTTCTCATCACTGATTCACTGGCCCTGTTATAACAGGGGGCAAAGGATGGGCTTAGCCCATCTGGATGATCAGGTAGCCCACCCAGCGAATCTGTAACCCAAAAGGCGTAAGACATATTTTGGTTAAGCTCTCTATATATTTTCACATTACCAGCCCACTCATACTTGGTCTAGTTCCTAGATTTTCTCTGCATTTCCATGGTATGAATTTCTGGCAGGCTATCTCTGGAGGAATGACTGTAAATGCAGAGGTTTAAACAGCGAGGAGAAGGAGGAGGAGGAGGAGGAGGAGGAGGAGGAGGAGGAGTGCTCGATCCTCCACATTCTTTTCCATTTCTGTTACTGGCCGTCTGGCTTTCCTGAAGGCAGGTCACCTGTTAATATGTAACACTTGCAGGTTGCTCACAGTGGTTTGACTGTAAAGAGGGACAACAAATCACAGCTGCCATTTTGTTGTTGTTTGCCTTCCCCCACACAGGCTTTGAGTGCCTCCTTTCAACCTAGGGTACTGCTTTATGTTTAGTGTACATCTTTAAATGTAAAGTTCTATTGAAAGTGTTGCCGGATGGAAAGATGGGGAAAAATAGAGGCTGATGTATTAAGTTATTTCTGGAGGTTGTACTTCATTCTATAGAATGCCGTCAATTTGAATTATTCGGTTTTCACATGACCTCATTTTGACAAGTCTTTTGTGGCTTCAGCACAGCACGCCATGCTGTCTGCAAGCCAACAAAATATTCTTATTTTTGTAGATCAAAACTTGATGCACAGTATGATCTCAAGCCAGCAATATGCAGAATGCACAGAGGCAAGATATGATAACAGTCCAAAATCCAGTATGATAACACAAATATGCCTCAAAATTTAAGGAAATGCACTGACTTTTTGTGAAGTGCTAACAAAAATATAAACTTCACAGTAGAGTAGTTGTTGTAAAGCTGTTTTGGACATCATAAGCTTGTACAGGAGGTCATGTTATTGTGGCAGGCCCCTTATGATTTAAATGATTAGTTAATCTAATTGGCATGTTAATTTGCAAAGTATGTAACAGGAGACAGATGCTCACAGGAATCACACCAATATCAACAAGGCAAAATAATAATTGCAATGGAGGCGAACTTTAGGTAGAGGTCGTGAAGCCAGGAAATGGTATCCTTAATCAAACAGAAAAAACGTTAGATGAAAATTGATTTAATTACTATATTGTTTGATAGCAGGGCTGGTTCTAATTATAGGCAAATTGTGCCATAATCATGTTATATATATATGTTCAAATCTAGTCTTGGTCCTTTTAATTATCTTCTGAAAATAATAACATATTTTGAAAATTGCAGTTTTGTCTCATATGGACAGCTGGATTATAAATGTGATCATTTCAGATTCTTTTTAAAACAGTTTGAGTTGTTATTAGGTTATTTTTATAAAGCCCCAAATTATGAGCTCACACCCCTGTGTTGGACCTATATATTAACATTCTATATGAGAAACCTGAAAAACTTTTGATTAATTGTAGAGCAATTAATCCAAAGTTTTTGTTAGCAAAATTGCAGTATGGCCATGTGAAATGTCCAAATCGTAGGAGTTTTTTTTATTAATGTAAAATGTATAACAACGAGAGCACAACCAAAATATCGGTTGGCCCACTGATATATCGATTTGCGGATATTCGGCCAATATTGGACAATCATAGATATATTGGTATTGGCATACATTTTGTCTGGTATGCCCCAAGATAATAATGCAAAAAAAGATGCTTGGAGTAATTTATGTTTATTAAAATTATCAGTGAAGTCAAAATTCCCACAGTTTCAGTGTACACATTTCATTTAAGACATAAAAAGTTTATTGTTAAAATCAAAAATATCCTGCCTTTGTTAGTGTGATAAACAACATTTGAGGGATCATTTTTTAAAAATGGGTATATATCGGCTGATATATTGATATCTGAATAGTTTACTCTCCAATATTGGTATCAGCATCGCCCTCCAAAAATGAGTAATGGTTGGGCTCTAGTTACAACATACCATTATATATGACGCACTGTGGTGCTGCATAGATGTTCAAATGTAAGGGAACATGTTTATTTGTTACAGACCCCAACAAATGATGTCATCATCATTTCTATATATTTTACAGTAAAAACGAAATGCAAACGTTTCCATTCCCACTAAAATCCTGACTCATACAGCAACCAAAATCTGTCAAAATAATCGATTTTTTTTTTTCTCCACATTGATAAAACCTGATATATCTTACCAGTGTTTGCCTAATATTATATAACTGTTGACATTAACAATTCTCTAACTAACAATGGATGGCTGCACTGCACCAAGGATCAGGAGGAATTAACAGCTCTAGAGAAGAGGGGATACTGTCACACTGAAGGCTGACAAAAAAATCCTTTGCTTGACTTCCAGTATGTTACATTACAAGGGATAAAATGGCTGATTGTCATTCCCAACACTCATTTTCAGTCCCGATGCCCCCCGCCAGGAGGATCAGACTATTATCAGATTCATACTGCACAGTCCAGGGAGGCCCTTTCAGAGACCTTATCTATGAAAGGTGTCGTCCACTTCCACTCAAAGGGACCGCACGCAAAATAACCCACAGCCTCTCCATCAGTGTGCACTCGAAACAGGCCTACCGTTTACCATTGAATTCACTGCATCTATCATTAGCCGTTTTATCTTGACTTGATTGAACTTGGCAATTTAGCTGACTCTTTCATCCTGTGAGCCAGATAGAGCAGGAATTAACCCTTGCTTAGAGGGCCAAGGGCCAAATCAACATTACAGAGGCAGCAGAGTGTAACAAATAGGAAAAAAAGAAGGGGCTTGAAATATTTGTGATTATTCAACAAGCATTCGTATTAAGAAAAGTGGCAACAAAGAAAACAGAAGAAGAGTAGCTTTCTTTTATCATTAAGGGCAAAACAAGAATAGATCTAGTGATGGAAGGGAGGTGGTAGAGAAGAGGGTTAGTGAGTGTCTAAACAAAGGCTAACAGTACAGAGGGAAAAACAAATAAAAGATATTCACAGCACTGTGCAGCTCCCAATATTAAGTTTCAAATTATACAGTTGTGGTTCTCATGAATAGCAATTTGAACACTGATTCTGATATTCTCCACCTTCTTATATAAGACAAAGGGAGGGTAGTTGGCACAAACAGGTAATGTAAATCCGTAGGGCTGCAACTAATCATTATTATGTCAATTATCTTCTTGATTAATCAATTAGTTGTTTGTTATTTATGTCACAATATGGAGAAAAATGTCAATCAGTGTTTCCCAAAGTCCAAGGTGACATCCTCAAACGTCTTGTTTTATCGAAAACCCAAAGACATTCAGTTTACTGTCACAGAGGAGTGAAGAAACCAGAAAGTATTCACATTCAAGAAGCTGTTACATGAACCAATTAATCAATTATTAAAGCAGTTGGTGGTTAAAGGTGCAATAATCAAGAGGTTTAGGAGAAAACATTCAAAACTTCACTACAGTTAATGACAGAGTGTGAATAACAGTTCTGACGTTTATGTGTTGTGTTGCAAAGATAGTTAGCATGCTAACCAGCTAACGGCAGCTACACAAAGCAGCAGTTACTTTAGCGATACGCTACCCCCTGTTTGTTTTGAGCATGAATGCGACAGGTGGTCAGTTCTTACATATTGCGCCTTTAATATAAAAGCTGACAACTATTCAAATAATTGATTGATGGTTGCAGCTATATGCAGCTCTACAAACCAGGATATTAACACATTATTAATCTTAAGAAGGTGAGATGTAGAGCCTTGACATCAGTCACATCACTAGATGTGCTTTGTCAAGTAAGGCGAATCAACTCCAAGGCGTCATGCTACAACTTTTTGCTTCTATATACAAAAGCAAGACAGATTTCTTTTTCCGTGACTGATCTATAAGAGAAGTCTGTCTAATTTTGTCCACTCTCAGGGCTTCTTGGATACATGGGAGTCTGTGTTTCTTGTGAGTGACATGCAGGCTCTCAGTGCAAAACGAACCACCAATCACAGTCAGTCTTGATCAGTCTATCCAAGAAAAGCAGGGCCTACTGTGGTTGCTTTGATAAAATGCTCTCCTCTACAAAATCACCCCAATCATTTTGGAAGGATTCATTATTTTCAAATAGAGTAATTTCGTTTTCCAATATGTCATTTTATATTACTTACTTACTGAGATGTGTTCATAACAGGCTGTAAATATAAATAAGAGTATATCTGAAGAAGTGAAGCAAAGCCTATTTCCTAAAAAAAAAGTAATATGCAATTTGATAGGGAGCCCCACAGTGATGCTGACATGTTTAATATACTGTAACAGAGTGTGGTTGTACTGTTGGAAAAGCTTGCATTAATGTATTTAATGTTATAAACATATATTAAAGTTGAAACAGACATTCCATCCCTGCTTTCTGCAATCTGCTGATCAACTCAGCACACCTGTAGGGGATTTTGATTGTCATCAGTATTACATGTAGGCCTCAGGTGTCTTATAGCATAAACTGTATAGCTGTAGCCATACTATAAAGCCATGTTGCATGAATGTCTGTAAACATATGCTGGAAAAGTGAGCGAATGCCCAGCACTCTGCTACTTCGCAGTTCTGATTCCACGTCCTTCCTTTCCATCCCCACACTCTCCTCCTCCTCCATTTTGTTTCTTCAGATATCCTTGAAAATGCACTCTCTCCTGCCTTATCTGTCCCCCTGTCTCATCTTAAAACATTGTAGCACGGAGACAGGAACTATCAGTCAGCAGTCCACAAAGTCCTGAGTTCATCTCGGAATGCGCTCCGATCTTGTTTCTACATTTTGTTGCTCCTGCGCGGACATAAATCACCCGGCAGCACGCAGCGGCACCTGCTGCACTCTCCTCCACCTCGCAGTACTCGCCGCCTCTCCTGTTCTTCTCCCCTGAGTGGGATTTGCTTATTCTGCCCGTGTCAGTCTTACCAGTTCTTTCATTCAGATCCCACGCCATCATCATAACTCACCCTGGACCTCTTCACATGATTGTCCTTTATCAACCCCACCCGGTTCCACCTGACATGAATGTGAGTTTCGGCGGCCTCTTTAGAGAATTGCCTGAAGATGGTGCAACCCTCGTTCTCCTATATTCAACCTTCCCTCAAAAAGCATAATTCCTATCATTTCATTTCCATCTACCTTTCATACCTTTCATGTGTTCCTTTCCGGCTGACACACTTGTATCGGAACATCACTTGGCATCTTTTGCCGTTTTTTCTAATCTATTTTGGTAAGCATACCACACGGGAACATTTCAGGCTTTTACCCTCCTCTCCTCTCATCTCCTTTCACTTTATACAATGTCTCTGTGTCCAGCAGCTCTATAATCATCCCCGACCTCCACCACCTTCTATCTGATTCTGCTCATTTGTCGTAGCCTGAACCTCGCTGCTCAGAGACCAAGTATTAAGCAGACTTTGCCTTTTGCATCTGACACAAAGTGGCTCAAATGTTGTTCTTTGATGCACATTTTGATCATATTCCAGGCCTGCCCTGCCAACTACCCAGCAGTGCTCAACCTTAAATCACTCACCACCACCTCATCTTACCCAACTCAGACAGCCTTATAATCACCTCGCCCTCTTGACTCTACATCCATATCCCCCCTTTTCATAGCGCTGCTGACCTTTTACAAACTAGAGTCGTCCACTTACCATAATGTCACACTGCATACGGCTGCCTTTTAAGTAATTAATGATGTTCCTATTTTTAAGAAACCCCAACTCATCTGATGCTCAAAACTAGACAGGTTATATGGCTCCAACTTCTCCTAAGTGTACTTCCCTTTCACCTTTTTTTCCAGGATTGGTCTTGCAGAGCAGCGTTTGAGAAATCCACCTGCCCACTGGCTTTAATACATTAATCATTCAAACTGCTGACCCGTGGCCTTGCATTTGTGCATTTTCACTCCGACAAGAATATCACTCAAAAGAGGAAAAAAGGAAACTGCCAAGTACTATCTGCTGTGTTCAAACAAATTAATGTATTGATTAATCAATTAGCTGGTCAGCAGAAAATTAATCAACAAGAATATTAACAATTGATTAAGTCATTTATCAAGCAAACCCAGTAAATGCTAAACAAATAGCGGATTCCTCTGCTTCCTGCGTCTCACATGGGAACATTTGCTGCTCTGTTTTGAATTTTAGTTTATTTTTTTGCCATTTATAGATTATGTAGATATTGATCCATGATGAGAGTAACTGTTAGTTGTAGCCCTGATGCTTTAACTGACATTCAGCTCCACGTTTATCTTCCATTGTGGCAATCAGAAATGAGCCAATCCTCACTACAACAACAACAACAGTAATCAAAATAGAACAATAGGAGGTACATGAGTGAATATGAATATATTATATTTTCTTATTGTGTTCCACATGTGAGTAGGTACAGTATATAGTATGTAGTATAAAGGACATAGGGGAAAAGAGAGAGAAGAGGAAGGGAAACTCTTAAGTGAGGGGTGAAGAGGGGTAGAGCCAGGACACGTCAGGACAGCTGGCTCAGTCCAGAGTTTTATTCATTTATGTCTGTTTCATTCTCCCTTTCTTTTATCCATTTGTCTATTTTGGTTTATTGTGTTTTGATGTGTTTGTTTTTCCCCTTTTATTTATTTTCCTCCTCCGTCCTTGCTTTCAGACGTAGGCAGAACAAAATGTTGGCAATGTACGTTTCTGCAAATAACAGATATGCTGCAACTTTTCATTTCCCTATGTTAATTTTTTTTTTTTATGTCAGTGCTTTACTTATAGTCTGGTTAGGTTTCGGCATAAAAAAACACTTGGTTAGGAAAGGATCATGTCTAAGCTTAAAATATCTGTTTAGGTCACCACGGACACGGCTGGAACAGTCTCCTTAAAAATATCCAGTGGTTTCAAGCTTACAAATATTTAACTCAGTCTTGAACTGTGGTCACTGGCTTTGAGGCCTTGTCGCCCAACTCCACCACCATCCCCTCCGCCTCCCAATACGAAAGTCAGGTCATAAACATGTAATGTGAACGTGATATGATACGTGATGTAGAAATGTCAAGATGGTGTGTATGGCATTTACAAATGTGAACATATCAGTGGTTTTCAGAAATGTTTCCTGTCGCCTCGGTTGCCCAGACCCGTGGGAGGTTTCTGGCCCGACGTAGCAGCATAACGTTGTACTATTCTTTTTCTCCTCTTGTACATTGAGATGATATTTTAAAAGCATGCAAGGCCAATTAGCAGGAAGTGTAAACGGGTGATTTTAAGTAGTTGAACACAACCACTGGTAGACATGTACCTTGCTTAAAATCTGCTTGCTAGAGTGTTAATTTTCTCAGTTTTGTCAAGATTTATGAGTTGAAACAGCATTTTGTGGAGTTGGTTGGATGACTTTATACAAGGCCTGAATGAATTAATAATTAAGTACACACATTTTTGTAAGATACCAATATTTGGAGGTAAAAATACAGTTGCAGTGTTTCCCTGCACCGTTGTACCAGCTGTCTCTAAAGGTATGAGGCAGCTTCCCTCTCTCCCTGTTTCTCTCTCCCCCCTCCTTTCTCTCTACAGTCCAAGGTCACGGTGTCAGATTGTTAATTGCTCAGAAAAAATCAACACAAACACTGGGAGGCTAGCCAAGGGCAAGTAAGCTATCTGTAATTCAGTGGGGAGGCTGAACTTCTCGATGCTAGTGTCTTCAGTCGACAATTAGCCATGTGGGAGACTTCAAAACATGCACTGCGCGTGAGAGAACGTCTCTCTCATCCGCTAATCCTGTCTGTTTCACACTCTGGTTCCATGCCGCCGCTTTCTGTACTGCCGTTTGATCCATGCTTAATGAGGGTTTTAGATCACCAATATAGCAATTGCATTACCTGGAAAAGAGGCAAGACTCTTCTGTCTTTCCTCCCAGTTTTCACAATGCAGCCCCAGAGCATCGTTAATGCTAAGCTTCCTGATGCACTGCCTCTGTTATCGTCTCTCCTCATCGGCGATTCTCGTCTGAAGATCTTCCAAAATTTACATCCGATGTGGTTTGTATGTACTCACTCAGAAATTATTATTATTTCCCCCCTCCCCACTGGTCTGTCCACTTCCAAAGCAGTTTTTCAAAAGCCGTGCATGGTTCTGTTTCACACAGTTCTCTTCGCCCCCTTTACTACCTCTTAGTTGCTTCCCTACCTACTGATTCAAGTGCAGCTGCTTTTTGAATGGCCAAAAAAAAATTATGTATAATAAAGGAAGCCCAGATTACTGACACAGACACAGTATCACATTAGAGCCATGCACGCCCCTCTTGCCCAAGAGTGATCCGTGTTACGCTGTCTTCCCATTTTTTGACGCTGCATTGAGTTACAGCACCAGCAACGAAAAATGTGCCTCGACTAGCAGCCAGCCTTCCACTACATTTAAAACTCTCCCTGTTAGAGAAACTGTGAGGGAGAGGTGCACCAAGCACATAGCAAACACCTTCATCCTGTCAAGCTGGCTCTCTCTATAAGCTTTACTTTTTTAGAATAACCTGCACGTACTGCAAGAGTTTTACCACCATGAATCCTCCCTTCTGACTGATGTTCTATAGTAGGGCTGGGAAATACTATTATATGGATATTTATATGAGACTTGTATTGTCTTAGGTTTTTGATACTGTTACATCAGGATGTTGCATAAGTGTTGTCTCTTCCTGGCTTATAAGGCTGCGTTACAGTAAAGTGATGTCATTTTTTGAGCTCACCAGACTGTTCTACAATATGGCCGCAATATTGATGTTGAAGTATTTGGTCAAAATGATTGTGATATTTGATTTTGCCCATTTAGCCCAGCCCTGTTATAGACCCTTTTCACAGCAGACAGTTCCACTTGTCAAGGCAGGAAAAGTACAAGTGCGACTAATAGCGTTAACGATGGCTGAATTCCATTAAGCTCCCCAGAAAGTCATGTCAGTGAGTGAGCATTCACAATGGCAGAGCCCAGGAACTGGCTCACCTGAGAAGAATGCAGCCATCATTAGTGTTTTAGATTCCACTTTTCCACTTTTGTTTTTACTGCTTTTACAAGTCAAAATTTCTGGCGTGAAAAGGGTCTGTAGCCTACTGGTACAAAGGACATTTGTATATATTTTAAGGGCTTTTTATGACTGTTCAATGCAATTGGAACTCTAAATTGATCTAAAAGCAATTTGGTTGAAGTGGACTCTGTCGAATGTAAAAATGAATTAAATCGAGCGAGAAGACTTCATAATAACCATCATTATCAGTGGTTAATTAATAGTTAATTACACTTTAGTTAATAGTTATTTTACTGTTAACAAACAATGTAATGCTTTATAATAAACAATTGCTCAATAAATGGTTTATAAAGCATTTCATTGATAGTTAAAAGTGACATAACTATTAACTATTAACTACTATAAATGAACTATTAATTTTTTATTCTAAAGATCTCGGTCAGATTTTTAATCAACTTTAAAGGGGCACTATGTAGTTTTGGAGAGATAGTTCAAACTCAGAATTTTTACCATATTAGTTAAAAAAAAAAATCCATAACTGAATAAACAAGCTGTTCTCAGAGGAAAATAAGGTCCCCAGAACACTGTTTTAAGCTAGAAAGGTGGTGGGTCCGCCACATATAAACTAAGTAAAACAGTATAAAATTGTGCTATTTTTATTCATAGGCCATATCGCCCAGCCCTATTCGTTCCTTCTGTATTGTAAAACAAGAAGGAATAAGATGTGTCATTGCATTACAATAAACATTTCCCATGAGACCATGACAAGTTAAAACCATGTGACTTTTTATGCCAATCACCTGCCAACTCCTGTGTATAAATGACATGACTTCCATATTCCTACATGGTCTGATGAAGGCCGGAAAGACGGAAACGTCAGCAAGATAAATTGATGAAAATGAGAGTTGTCAACTCTGTCCTGAACATTTGTGTGTATGCTACCTTTATTTTGTTGGTTATTCAGCAGTTGGAACAAATAGTGTATAATATACAGTATAGTGTATTGAGATTTAATGATTCCTCTTGTGGAATAAGTGGCATTTCATGAAACAATTTTAATATTTCTCATTGTTTGTTGAGGGTGTCATGTGTGTAATATTGAATGCAAGGAAGCTATGCGGACTAGAAAGAAGGTTAGAGGACTTGAGTGTGGATCTAGCCCGCTGAAGCACTCCTTTTTTCTCATTAACTATGCGATCATTTGCCGTAAGGTTGGACAGCCTCACTATCACCTTTCCCATTAGTCACTAAATTCAAATACGTGTAAATTAGTAGGTATGAGGGAAGAGTATGAGTCATTCACGGATCTGCATCTGAATGCACCGTTAAGTGGCTGCAGCAGTACATCTGTTCACATCTAAAGTGCAATAAAATGAAGAAGTAAAAGGCGAGCGAGCCATCCCCGTGATGGGCATTTTTAATCACTTTTTTCATCCTAGGAACACTCGCTGTTGAATGAAGCACTTCTGCTGAAGTTGTGCAGACTTGTTCACTCTTACCCGAAAATGATGTGCCATTTAATGAATTGACAATGAGTCTAGTATAATTAGCCTGTCATCCTTGCATAACGCCGCTGTCAGATGAAAATATTTTAGCGCTCCAAAGTCAATTTTATATTTCTATTTAATAGGTTTCATGGGGCCTAGTGTCAAGAAACTTACTTGGAAGTGAAGACCGCATCTTTCAAGGAACTTAAACTCTCCATTCATTACTGCAAGGAAGAGTTGCTATCTGATTCTATAGCCCGTCCTAATTAACTAACTACTGTAATTAAGTGGAGCTCTCTCCAAAAAGAAAGGGTAGAGGCCTTGTCTCTGCACTTCTCTGTGGGTGGACAGAGTATTAAGAGTCAACAAGACCACAGATCTGCGTCTCCAGAGGGATTTCTGTTATCTGGCCTGTTTTTCTTTATCTCTTCCTAACTAAAGAATAAAGTACATGATCTTTCTGCTGACATTTATATTTCTTGCAGTGGCTCTTTCACATCCATTAATGAAAAAAATCAGTATTTTACAAGGAAGTAATAGAGCAAATAGATAGGAACATCGACAATAAAGATGGTGCCTGTATGACAGGATTTAGTTTGTTCTTACTTCCCAACCCAGAAGTCATGTCTGGACCTCTTGTAGGGATCGCCGCTGCATTCTGTCCTTGGTGCACCCCTTCCGGTGTTTTCACCTAACCCATTACACCTCGTCTCAGCACCACGTGGGCGAGTACATACTGTGCATGATTGACATCTCCCTGAATCTCCTGCTGGAGTGCTTGCACCTGCTATGATGTGAAAATGTACCTCTTTATCATTTCTATTCATGGACTTGGAATGTGACCGTTCCCATATGCATGAGGTCACCAGCCTTCCATACAATGAAACTGCCCCAAGACAGGGATGTAATGTCAACGGTCAGATGCAGGTAAGAGACAGATATTAAGCGATGTGTGACAGCAATGGTGCAGTTTGTAGTCTGGCAGTGTTATACAAAAAATGGCGGTGGCACGTTGTTGGAATAATGACAGCGCATCGATGTCTCTAATGGCCGACTGTAAAAATTCAGTCAGAAATCACCTTGAACAAAGGTGACACATCAATAAGGATGAGTCCACTGACTATACTGCAAAGAAAATACAGCACACAGCATTCTTAAAAAATTAAATAAATGCACTGTTTTAATTTGTTCTTGTTCTGTATACATTATGCATTTCCAATAAATCTAAGAAAATGCCTCCTCTTTCCCAGAGCTCATGAGATGTTTGTGCTTTTATTGGCGCTGACAAGGCCGTCCTGTTCAGCAGATTCAACAGGCAGAAGAGATAGAGCTGCACTCGGGGGGCTGAAGTCGAGTAAGACAGGTAGGCAAGTGAACCTGGCAGAGAAGCACGGCTCGACAGGACGAAACAGCCGACAGGCGGACAGGAGAAGTGGTTAGAAAGCCACAGAAATCAGGCAGTCATCCAGACTCGACAGCTAGATTGGCAGGCGTCCGTCCACAAAGACACACAGGGCTTTGTCCACGGACAGCTGTCCATCCTCTGATCGGTGATGGCTCAAAGCTTTTTTGAAGTAAGATAATAAGTCGACGAGGCAGGGCCCAGCAGAGTGGCATGTTTTCCTCAGTGGTCGGATCAAAACTGCTATGCGCCGAGGATGGTTTGTGTGTGTGTGTTGTCAGAGTTAAAGGGCGCTTGTGATCAAAATTGTGTCAAACTGGTTTGGCTGATTGTGTGAGATGAAAACACAAGGGTGCAAATGTATTTACTGCTGGACTGTGTGATAAAGACTGAAGAAAAAATCACCAGATAAATACAGTGTTCCTTTTCATTATTAATGATCACCTTTGGGTTTTCAACTTCTGGCCAGACCACAGAACTAGAGCCCAACCAATACTGGATTTTTGGGGCCGATGCTGATACCAATAGTGATATTATATATCTCTTTTATACACATAAGCGCACATTTTTTTGTAATAATCTCTTAAATGTGGTTATCAAGCACATGTGACAAAGTTATGTCACTGGGAATTTAATAATTCTAAATTGTAAAAGGTATCTTTTCTGCAATATGTTTGAGAGACAAGCTTTTCATGTCAGCACATATCGGACGACATATAAATACTGATATTTATTACAGGCCAATATTGCCGATAATATCAGCAAACGGATATCCATGAGTTCCCTGGGTAAATCAATTGTGGGTGAAGTATCATAATAACTGACACACTGGCAGCACTTTCAAGGCTTTACAGGCACAACCTAAAAGGGGTTAACAAAATGCTAATATGGGTTAATATAGAGTTTCATGGATGGAGATCTACATAGATCAGCCACAACATTGAAACCACCTGCTTAATATCGTGCAGGTTCCCTCTCTGCAGCCAAACAGGTCTGACCTGTCAAGACATGGTCATGAAGATTTCTGGGGGTGTCCTGTGGTGTCTGTCACCGGGCCCTTTGTAGTGGATCCTTTGGGTCCTGTATGTCGGGGGAGGGACCTCTTCCATCGGACTGGTTCCGGCGCGTCCCACAGATGCTCAATCAGATTGGGATCTGAGGAACTTGCAGGCTAGCTCAACACCTTTGGGCTCTTTGTTGTGTTCCTCCAGTTGTTCCTGAGCAGTTCTAGTGTTGTTTCAGGGCTCGTTGTCCTGTCGGGGGGGAACTGCCATCGTGGAGAGCCGTTGCCATGAGTGGGTGTATTTGGTCCACAACAGTGTTTGGATTGGTGGTGTGTGTCATGTTGCATCCACATGAATGGATACCAGGAGCCAAGGTTTCCCAGCAGAATATTACATTGTAATGAGATGATCAATGTTATTCACATCACCTGTCAGTGGTTTAAATGTTGTGGCTGAGCAGTGTATACAAGGATCTATAATGAAGATCTTAAGAAAGAGGATTAGCGTCCTCCATGGACAATTACGGTTCATTGACAGGAGGCGCTACAAGTTGTGCCATAATTCACGCAATAATTTGCGTAGGTATCATAGTGGGGACTAAAGTCCAAGCAACAAAGACAACAAAAAGGCAACAAGAAGGATCCAAGAAAACTATAGCGTTACACAAAAACGGAGAACAAACATAAAGCCATGTGGAACAAATCCTCATATGAGGACCGGGGAACAGACGCAGGAGGAAAACAGGACTATGGTGGGGAAACAGATGGACCGACAAAGAGTGAGGGAACAACACAAGCTTGAAAACACAGGGAGTGATCAACTAATGAGACACAGGTGCACACAGAAAAAGGGCGGGAAAACAAACAATGAGAAGAAGCGCAAAGTAAAACATGACACATGAGGATAAACTTTCAGCATCATTACAACACTTACAAAATATTGTGTCGATGGCAATTAAGAGATCTTTATTAAAGTAGCATTGTGAGAGCAGCATGATTATCACGTGAATATGTCTATTTAAAAGATTAAACTCTTTAAAAGAGGACATTTCAGCTGCAATTATAGATAAATATATCATTTTTATTTCTGACATTTGGAAATGTAACCGATGAATCTCATGCTCGTGAGTTTTGTTAGCAACGCTAAAACTTCAAGTCTGCTCTTAGCATTTCTCTGTTCCTTGAGCTTTTGGTGAGAGTTAGAGAAATTCAAATTGACACACATGATTAACCTCCCTCAGTTTCATCTTGCATTCAAAGAAATCACGTTACATGCATGGTTTAAATCAAAGGCCGTCATGTGAGTGTGCCATCCTTGACATTTCCACAAGTTACGGCAGTCGGACAAGAATTGTAACACAGTAGAAAAAGCAATCAGACATCAAATTTCCATTGCTGCTGTGATGTGCTGCCAGTCTTTTATGCTGGATATATATAGAGAACTCACATGAAGGGGTGTGGGTGAATGAAATATATTGATGTTGAAAATCTAATGAAATTTCCCATGCCTTTCAAGTTTGATCCTTCTCCAGCGTGTAGGTGTCGGAGCGGGCTGGCTGCATGTGCTGCATCCACTCATGCCTGCATAAAAAAGTAACCTTCATCTCCTTGGCTAGGATATTCTCGGAGGTTTCACTCCGTTGTGTCTCCTGTTCCTCTTAAAGCCCTTTTCTCTGCCGTGTCAAGCACATATTATTTTTAGTTAATTACCTGTCTCTGTCAACCTCCAGCATCCCACTCTGTGGCCTCGCTGCATCAGCTGGGATGCAGGTTGTCTTCCACTGCAGGAAAATGTACACCTCTCATGATTGATGACTTCTATTCTCCCACAGATTCACTTTAGCAGTCTCAGCCTCGCAGTCATGTCCTAGCTGCGAAGAACATAATACGAACACATGCTCTAAGAATAAGTTCCGACCCATGGTCAACTTTTTTTTTGACATCCCAGGACGTTTGTGGAGGGAGAAGCTGAAGGGGAGGGCAAGCGCAGTGTTATAGCTCCACAATGCACGCACTCAAGCAATATCTGGCCTACGTTGTAGCAAATGTCATATATTTAGAGGCCATCTTTCACAGTAAAATATAATAGCCCCTCTTATCGATTGAATTAGCAAGGTGATAAAAGCTCTGTATTGACAAAACTGACAATGGATAGGTTGGGGATTGATTGTGCCATGAAGCTAGTGAGGCTACTTAGGGACCAGGACCCCTCTCTGCATTGATCGACTGTGTCTGGAAATGTTAAAAAGATCACAGATAACGATGATCGTAAAAAGATAAAATGAGGAAGAGAGCAAAACCCACCTGAGCCCTGTGTCTGTTATAAATCATGACATCTGTTACTTTGCATTTCAAATGCATGGGCATCTTTAAGAAATACAAAAAAATGATAATAATTCTAATTTGAAATGATCGATTCACATCATTGCAAGTAATAATAATCAAATTGCTGTCAAGCTGAAGATCTGACTCGGTTTTTCTAGGATACCAGCATGCATGTTTATGTTCAAGGCTAGCTCAGTTGTTCTATATATAGCACTATGTATTATAACTGTTTGACTTGCTCACACTGAGGAGACATGGAGAGTCAAATTAGCCCCCCCATCGGCTTGGAGCTTAAACATTTTTTTTTACCCACTTACATCAGGCTTTCTCAAAATTTCCATTATTACATCATCCGAAACTGGAACGCTGGCTGAATGTCTACACTGGAACAGTGTGTCTAACTTCAGTTTTAGCCTTTAATTGCTTCCAGGTGCCAACGTCTGTAATTTTGATAGGCTTTTACACAGAATGTGTTAGCAGCTCAGAATACATTTGAGGTGTGTCTGTGTGTGTGTCGCCTATAAAGGTTTATTTCGCCTATTGCCTACAGCAGATTTTTATTTTGCCCTAAAATTCTACCTGCTCCCAGTTTGCTGTTTGTCTTTTAGTCCATAATAATTTGACTAAACACACATTTATTTCAGGATATGTTCCATGGAGACAAAGTAACAGGAATGAAAAAGTGTGAAAAGGTATATTGCTTTTTGTAGCTCCATGATGCTGTGCAAACTCTCGTTAATTGGCTCAAGGGACGTCTCTTAAGGTTAGTCGGTTCAAGCTGAGATTTAGAAGTTTGAAAGAGAAAATAATCATTCGGGGCTGGAGTTAGGAAGAAAGAAGTGAGCTGCTAAGCAGACTTAGCTCACAATCTCCTCATGTCTGCCATTGACATAGATAAATATGGAAGACACGTCTCCAACTCCTCCCACTTTACAACAATGAAGCCAGATAAACTGGTTACAAGCACTGCCATATTGTGCTAATGATGTCTTTTGGAGCTCGAGTCTGTGCAATAGTGAGCAAAAGCGGGCAGAGGAGCCGAAGGATTGAGTTCCCACTCATACACCTGCCTGCTCAATCGCGAACAGGGCTCGGCTGTCAATCATGGCATCACACCCCCTTATAATAGCATTAAATTATCAGAAAAATGAACACTTGAACATATTTTAGTACCTAAAATGTTTTTTTTGTTTTGGTAAAATTAATTTGACGTGTACTTTCCAATCAATAGCCGGCCTCTGTAGAGCAATGAAGACGTTTTGGATTCACTGCCATCGTCCATCTTCGTATGCCAATGGTCTCTGCTTGCGGCTACTTTAGCAGCTAATAACATAACAAACCCCAATTCTCCGATCGAACTCTCGATAAACGAGATACATCATGGGTAATGTAGGTTTTGGCAAGGGTTCATTGATTTTGCATTAAATGTGGTCTTTTTTTCAAACAATGTCTATCCTAAAGGGTTATGGTGCCCTGGGCAAGGGATGCCAGGTTTGTAAAATAGCCTGAGGTTCATCATATTTAGTAATACTGCACTACATTTTCCTTAAAACTCCTTCAGGAGCTGTCATGTCGTCCATCTGTATTTACGCATTGATGTCTGCTTGAGGCTAGTGTTTCGAGGCTACAGTATCTGCTAATTACATAACAATCCTTGAATCTCTGACAATAGAGATGCATTGTGGGTAATTCAGGCACCACATTTTGACAAGGGTCCATTGATTTTGCGTTGAATCGTCTATCCTAAAGGGTTCTGGGTCCCTGAGCTGATTCCCTTTTTTTGCCTGGTTTGTGATACAGCCTGGAGGAGATCAGATATTTAGTAATGCTGCAGTGCATTTTCCCTAAAAGCAAAAAAACATCTTTTTAGCTATCATGTATTTTGTGCAGTAGTTAGCCGTGAATCATGCCCCATCTGAGCGGTTTAGTCAGTTTGGAAAAGCAAAAAACTGTTTTATTTAAGGACTGAACTCCAAATGCCTCCTGTTACCCTCATAATGACTCATGCAGTTAAAGACTAGTATGCCCTAAGGGCTTGAAAAGGGCGTTTTAAGTACTGTTTATTGTTAATGAATTTGAAAAGGAAACTAAAAATCATTCAGAACAAGCGTCTCCAAGGCTTTGTGAGTGTTGCACAGCTGTCCTATCTTCTCCACAACTGTTTCAGCTCATCAAATGTGAGGGTCTACTGCAGTACCCTGTCTTGTATTATTGTGAATGTCACATTTTGGAGGTTTGGACTGTTGGTCAGGAAACATCGGATTCATCAGTACTGAAAATAATCTTGGTTTGCAACCTAATTGCACTCAATTTAGCATTTCCCATGTCTCAGCCGTTCTTCCTCAACCTGTCTCTCCCTCATCTGATGTGTAAAGTGGATTATTCAGTGTCTGAAACCATCAGGAGACTTCGGGCCTTTTTCATCTGCAGTGTGTCTGATATTTCATTCATTCACCTTATATGATATGCAGCCTTTGAGATATGATCCCCACTGCTATTCTGCCACTGATTATAACCATTAACAAGCAGTCTGCCTGTGAATGAATGGGGTCACTACCCTCAGCATTAAAACATTCATCAGCGAATGTGATTTACAGGGCGCTCGCACCGAGTGGGAGGATGTGCTCTTTGTAACGCGGACATTTTAAAATGGGACGCATTCCAAAGTGCATCACAATCAATGCAAATAGAAATTTTTAATCACCTCGGCCATTCTCCTTCAACTCTATTCTGATCTATTGGATTGCTCACCTCTGCAGCTAATGCACGCCTGATTTGACAATGCAGCCCCTGTACTGTGACATAACCGAGCCCTCACGCGTCTAAAGAAAGATTCCAACCTTTAGCAGAGTGCTATTTTCAGAGCAGCGAACCAAGACTGAAGTAGCTGTGTACCTGGCCGCTGATAATTGAAATTCTGCTTTCTCATATTTTTCTAAAGCGATGAACTGCCCACAAATTAAACACTTAAGCTCTTTTGTTTCTCGACTCTTTTTAATCAAGGCAGGTGGGTCTTTCTATTTTATTTTCGCATATTAAGAGGCCGGTGCAGGCCAGTAATCAACATCAGGCTAACCAGATTTGGGGTTAACACATTGATGTTTTGGACCTGCGACTGCTATAGCTGATGATGATGGTAGAATAATCTGCACAGTGCGCGTGGGTGCTCAGGTGAGATTAAAGTGGTGGGTGTCAATCTGGTTATCCTTTCAAGTGTGAGTTAAATCACCTGCAAAAAGGATAAAAATACACATGGAGCAATGCGGGGAATCGTGACAAACACAGGAAAGATACAAAAACAATCCTCCGATCTCTCCTTTCTAGGGGGGACATTTTACACTGTCGCCTATATTTATCAAGTCAGCTGCGAAGGAGAGCGTGATCAAAGAAAGGGCACCGAAAAGCAATGGAAAATCACAAGTTGAGCCAAAAGATAGGAGTAGACAAACTGAGAGAGGAGAGAGAAATGGGCACCTGAAGTGGTGTGGGATTTAAGGACAGAAAGAAATTGAAAGTTGGAAGGGGAGAGTGGGGAAGAGCACACACACAGTCACTCTCTCAGCTCTCTCTGACCTGAGAGGCACAGCCTGTTTGATTTAGTGCCAATCAGAGTTTTTAATGTCTGTGCAGCGCATCATAATTTATTAGGATTATCATAAACTTGTGCGGGGAGAAGGAGCAGGGGCACTTGTGCCTCCCTCTCAGAGTGAATTACGCGCTGCGAGCTGGAGTGTCAATCAGGCCAGAAAACAGCGACACCAGCTTTTTTTCTGCCCCACTTTGTTTTTTTTTTCTCCAACCTTTTTCACGCAGCCCATCAAAGCCAGGGCTCACGATAAATATTCATCCCAAAATATTCCACCCTCGATGGGGGGCCAAGGATGTGAGGTGAAGGAGAGCTGAAGGCAGGTTTAAATTGCATTCTGGACTGGTGGGGAGTGTCTCTGTCATCAACAGCGGGGGGTGTTTGGATTCATTATATGGATATATGAAAAAAATGTAGTAAAAAATGCACATACAGACTCACTAGAGGAATTTGAATTTTTTAAAGGAGACATTTTCAGGTTCATGATTTTATTTTGGTTTGCCACTAGAATAGGTTCACAATACTTTTGGTTCTTCAGCACTGTATTCCCCCTCAGTCTGAAACGCCCCTGAGTACCTACTCTGCTCTGATTGGTCAGCTCAGACACGCCTGAGCCAGAACCGCTAACAACAACAGAGCAATTGTGTTAAATCAATTCTTATGCGCCATAGTCACAGATTATGCTAATGTGTCACGGAATTAAAGGCGGGACTACTGACGAGGCATTTTAGGAGCATTTTTCTGTGGGAGAGAGAAGCTTCTGTTGGTGCCTTTTTTTAAATATCAAGATCTTTTACATGCGCAAGAATGTATATAAAACAACAAAAAAGCATAATAGGTCTCCTTTAAAGCAGTTTGGACTACTACAGCTAAATTTTACATGAGTAGAATTATTGCTGTTAATGCAATTGATAGTCAGTCAATTGTCACAGCTTCACCCCACTGCCCCTCTGAACCCTGGGTAAAGGGGACACTTGCCTCTTTGTCTGTTGTTGTTAAGGCTGAAGTGAAGACTCCTCATCTGCTGAGCCTCTTCCTTCCATTCCGATCACACAGTAGATGGAAAGCGACATTGAAAGAATCGTCTTGAATATGGTGGTGAAGCTTTATTGTGTCAGTCAGAGACTAAGAACCCTCTTCACCTACTTGAGGCTCTGCGTCACGATGGACTGGCATTGAATAAATTCTCTCAGGACAAGAACTGGGTGAGTGGGCAAATGATGTAACTCCAGAAGTGTGTTAGACCATGAGCTTTAGCCTTTTCTTCTGTGTCAAGAGGTGAAGTAAATACCGAGTGTTAACTTATTTGGAGTTCATCCACATGCACACTGCAAGAACCTCAAAGTCATTTTGGTCTCAAATTAACTTTTTAAAATTTTTCTTTTAAAAAAGTCAGAAATAACACACATTGTTGCGGTCCGCAGTATAAGCTGAGCTTTGTGTTACAAAGTAAATGCCACGTCCCTCGACTCGAGTATATTTCGCCTTATTGCAAATTTAAGCATCATTAAGCAAATGTGGCTCACAGTAAATTTCATGCGCGCAGGCAAGCACAATCTATCCTTGCAAGGTTATGTCTGTTCTTCTTTAAGATGTTTACTGTAATTTACCAAATTTACACCGTAGCTTTTAAACCCTACGGTGGCCCTGCATAGACGGTGAAAACACACATTCCGCTGAACGAATGGAAAATCTGTGGAACAATAGATGGGCTGGCTTTTGGGAGTTTGTCTGGGGCCTGTACTGGCATGAAGCTCAGTGGGAGTATGAAAGGCAGGCAGACTGGAAGCCTAATTAATCCAGCCTTCCTTAATTAGTCTCTCTCCCGTCCATGACGCACTCGCCAATCTTCTGATGCTCCCTTTCCCTCCTCTACTCTTCCTGTCTTCTCTCTCTTTCCCACCATTTACCTATATTTCACTGTCTCTCCCTCCCTTTCTCTCCTGTCTGGTTTGCCATCATTCCAGGCTTGACCGAGTGGTGACAATATGTTCCGAGGTGATAAACAAGCACACGCTGCTGCAGAGGGCAGCTTAGGCAAAGCTGTGGTTGTCTGTGCCGTTGCCTGTGTTGCCACTAGAGGACGAGACAAAAGCCCAGCTGTAGGCGGCAGAGATTGCCTGCACCGCATTGTCTTTAGAGATACACGGTGCACCTCGCAGTGCAGGTGGTCACTGTGCGGCTGGATGGCACCGTGCCCCGGGCGCTGCACCTCTCGCACGCGGACCACGGCCGTAATCTGCAAACACTGGCACAGGAAGACATTGGATGCATCCCCCCAGCATGGCGGGACAGCAGGCCATGGCAGTAGCTGTAACCAGGGCCAAGGCTGCTATGCTCAAAGATGCAGACATTAATGACACTGCGCAATGCCGAGGCCCGGCCCACTCACTCTGTGCCCAGAATAATGAGGCAGTTATTCCACGAGTGGCCATGACCATTCAAAATGACTGCACTGTGAATACTGATGGAGACTAAATGTTGACATTCACATGCACCATGCTGGCTTTATAATGAGCCGCATGATGAACTCATCAGGGTTTGCTTATCTTTCTTGAGGGAAATGTAATGTAGTCCTCTTCAAACATAGGGATCAGTATTGTAACCAAGTAAAAATGGCCAAATTATGACTGGTTAAGCTAAAAAACATTAGGTAAAAGGCACCTTAAATCATTTATTTGGGGTGGAAATGGTGGTTATTTTAAGTCCCCATGTTCTTAAATCAGCATTAAAGGTCCTACAAGGAACTTTTAACTGGTTGTGATCACAGTCTCAATTTAATATTAATGTCTCCATATAACCTACACACAGCCTGAGGAAAAAAGCTGCTCTGTCGTCTGGTGGTACGGCACTAAAACAAAGTTTGCTTTGTTTCACCGTCGTCATATTACAGTTATTAATCTTACTTTGCAACAAATAGATTACGTCAATCGCATGCATCCTGCAAATAGTTGTATTTAAAAAGGAAAAGGATTAAAGATGTTTTCCTCACTTCCAAAACAGAAGCACACGCTAGCCAGATCAAGATCTTTATGACAAAAAAGGCGTTTGTGCGCATACTGTTTTTGTCCACAGGGGCCGCCAGAATCAAGTTCCTTGTAGCTTTAAGTAAGACGATATTTTTAAAAAAGGACCCTAAAGTATTTATCCGCAGTGGAGTTGGTGGTTATTTTAAGTTTGCACATTCTTAAAGATGCTTCAATCAATGTATTTATTTTATATTACCATTGGATTGAATGACAATGACCGCGAACACCGCAGCCCCACAAAGCCTTTTTACCTGTTGTTTCCAGTCTTAATGCTAGGCTAAGCTAACTGGCTACTGGTGTAAATCCTCTCGTCAGCAAAAGAAGTGAATGACCTTATTTTAAAAAATGTCCCAAGGATTCCTTAAAGCAATGCTGAGCTGAGGTACACTTTAACCAAATGAATACACTACCCCTGGCTAAACGCTCATCTCACACATCTAGATTCTGATCATTTTTCAAAGCATCATTAGACTTATCGCTAAAAGAACGCGCTAAATCGCCAAATAATCCAATCAAGACTGCATGTTAAGAGAAAAATAAATGGAGTTAGGTTTGCTGTGATTTAATAGTCAGCTCCTGCACCTTCACTCCGTCAAAAAAGCCTGATGAAAAATATGATAGACTAGAAGGTGATAATTACCTGAAGCAGATCCTCCAGTGGACCATAATTTGATAAATATCTTCAGGGATAATATCGCATCTTTTTTCTCTTTTTTTAGATGTAAAGATGGGCTATTTGTGTATCAAGGTCATCTTGCATCCCTGCTGCTTTTTCCGCAGAACAGTTGCCAATTTTTATCTTTTCCTCTATCTTTTTTACTTTCATTGCCACACTCTATCTTCTTTTTTTTTCCTTTCACTTCTGACCTCTCTTTTCCATGGGGGTAGGACACGGTCTGAAATAGAGACCAGAAAAGGGTCGAGGTGAAGTTGTCTTTTACACTCCAGAAGCTAAAAATCCCTTTTCTCCTCCGAGCTCCCCTGTAATAATGCCTCAAATGTCAAACCTCAGCGTGATTGCCTTCACCATATTAGATGAGGCTCGGGTGGCATTTCGCAGAGAACTCGTTTTCAGATGAGATCAAAATCCTTCCGATTATTTCAGGTGGCATTTCTTTAGGTTTCGGGTGGGAACTTCAAGGTTTTACGAGATTGAAGCGTGCACATTTTTCAGCTGCTGCTTCAGCTCGTTGTAAGTTAGAGCGTATCATATAGCTCAGCTCCGGGAGAAAACCCGCGGATAGTGAGTGAGAACATGGCGCAAGCACAAGCCGGAGTTGTTAGTGTGGTTTCGGCGTAACAGCTTGCTGTGTTTGTCTCTAACCCTGCCTGTAATCCCAGGTTACTCCCAGGCTGTGTGGGTCTGAGATCTGGGAGCTTTCAAGGTTCTGCACTCTAACTGGTGTATACAGTGACTCACCGCTACACTGCAGTGTGCAGACTTAACCATCACAGTCCCTGAGCACCGAGCATAAATCTGTTTAGTCTGCTCCAGTTTAACGTTTCTTCTCTCCCATTTCTTGTGTCTTTCACGCTGTGATTCACCAGCTTTGCATCTCTTCTTTGTGAATATCAGAATATTTCTCTTTTTGTTTTGGCGCAATTTTTTTTTTTTTTCTTTTTGGCCTGTTCAGTGTGGCCCATTTCTTCTGTGTGGGTTTTCGGTCTCTTTGTGCCTTTTCGTTTCTATAGCTCTCTCGCTCTATCCCAGGGCCTCCTCGGCATCATTTGCATGGCCTACTTTTCTGCACGGGGTTTGGTTAATACCCACAAGTAGACACTTGAGGAGTAAACAGTTTCCATGCCGTGACTACCAGTGGGCTTTCCCCGAATGAACTGATCCACTTAAGGCTTGATCTCTGTAATGCCTGTTATGCCATCCAGGACAATACTTCCCTTCAGGATCTTGACGGAGCAATCACACACCTCTGCGGGGTCAAATCTGAAAGAGAGACACTTAATACAATAATTACATCAAATCAGTCCTCCTCAGCAGTAATATATAATCTGTACTCTATAATTACCAACCTGCTACTCCAATCTGACGGCTAATGCTGCTAATTTTAGTGTTTCACTCTTGCCAGCACAAAGATAGAAGAGTGAAAATACAGAGTGGAATACTGTGTGGAATATGAGTTGCCTTATCAGAGAGTAATGAGAACCTGCCTTTTGAGGAGAATTTCACAGAGATAGGGAGTGAACCATGTAAGCATAAGATGACTGACAGAGCTTTATCAAAACACTCCACAGGGAAAAAAGGAGAAACGAAACCCTCCAAGGCGTCTGCTGCTAATTAAGGTTATTGACCGTGCCCGACGCACTAATATTTGACGTACGGTTTGTCCAGGTTCCCCCAGAACGATGTCTCAGAAAACGGTGTGGCGCGATCATTTTCACCTGTCACAGTCGCTTTCAAATTGACTTTCAGATGTGCGACAGCTGAGTCTAGTCAAGAAGAGACAGCTGTGCCTCTTTCACTTGAGAGGGATCTGTGTTCCTGCTCGCGTAGCCATGATTTGTTTTCCGCTGTGCTTATTCTGAAGTTCCTCAAAAGATGTTCAAAATATTTTGGTGTGAGATGATTTGCGATTGTTCCTACTTCATATTCCCTCTTTATGCAGTCACCTGCACAGAAGGTGTATGCACTGTATATACACGCACGCACATAAATTGTATTTAATGTAACTTAAAAAAAAAAAAAAGCAGGGAAACTACATATACATTATAAAAAAAACCCTCACGTCTATTACAGTCTTCACCTGTCAACCTGAGTGTCACATACCTCCAGGGTACTTTAGTATTTCCCCTTAATACCTTCCCCACAGAGATAGGGAAAAAAAATATGTATCCATATGAGTCAAACGCATAACTTCATAGCAAATGATGAGCAGCATTCACTCATTTGCATGCATTTCTTCAGCATTTGGAAGAGGGGGGCAGAGAAAGATGAAAAATAAATAAATAAATAAAAGATCTCAGAAAGCTAATCTCCCACTGCATTTGCAAGGCTTTCTGGGACACCAGAACCCCAGGAGGGAGCTGCCTGTGCACTATAAACAACTTCTCTGAGTTTGTGTTGGGGTTTCTTTGAGAGAACAGGAGATAGACACGCAGGTTTGTCTTCCTAAGATGGTAGCAGCAAATAAAAGATGGGAAACGGATGAGAGGTAGCGATGGGGGAGCAGGGTTCATATATAATGGCTGACTGGTAGAGAATGAGAATTGGCTGTTTTTCATTTCACCTGTCGTTGCAAAGGAAGCGCCTGTCACAATGAGGGCAATGTCACCAGGACAGACGATGTTTCCATGACAACCGGGAATTTTCCCCCGTCTTCCTGATTTGTGTCGAGCTGTTGCATGGGATAAGGTCTTTAAGCGGGGAGGAAGCGGTGCCCCTGCACGGAACGCAAATGAGAAGAGCACTTGCTCCGTCCATGCCGGGGAGCGATGTTGTGCCTTCCTCTCCTGTCGTTGTCGCACCGCTCTTCAGATCTTTTCCCTCCACGCTGATGTTTTATTCCGCACATATCAAGCTGTGCCTTTTGATCGTCACTCTGCTTGTTCTACATCAAACGCTGTCAGTGTGAGAAAAATTATAGTCTGCTGCGTCGTGGCGCCACTAATGTCTCACATCTGTGTTTAACATCTTGGCGAAAGTCAAAACAATCAAGTTGTCATTCGCATATTCATTCAAAGTTGGGGGGAAAAGAAAAAAAAAAGGCACTGGAGATTCTTCTTTGTCCGACAGAGCAAAGAGCAGAGCTCACAGGTTAAGATCCAAAGGCTGCCTGTAAAGATAACAACTACCCGTCGGGTTTAGGACGTTTCCTGTGCTATCCATGAAATCTCCAGGATGAAATGTATCAGCGCTGTGATCCAGGATAAGGCGGCGCTGCATACTGACACACAGCAGTGATTCAGTTCATCCGAGTGGTTTATTAAGTGTTGCAGAAAAAAAGGGGACATCCTAAACCTCTGCTCACGGTTATCATTACTGTGAGTGTGCGTGTAAACGGTCGGTTCACTCAGATCACAGAAGAAAAAAAAAGATATTTTCTCACTCACCTTTTGCAGTATCTGAGATGAGATAAGATAAACCTTTATAAATCTGAAAGACATTCAGGTGTCATAGCAGCACCAAGATAGTAAGAATAAAAACACATATAAAAAGTAAAACTAAAGATAAATCAAGTAAGAAGTGAGCAGTTGGCTGTAGATATCTGCAGTGGATCTCATGAGTGCATAAGTGAGTATATATACAGTATTATCAATAAATACGAATGTGTGCATACATACAGTCTGTCAACAAATAGGTATAGATGGACATGTATGTATAAAATATATCAGTCAGCTGTTATTATCAGTCAATATTGGCCTATCTGTGTTTATGTTGTCCTATATGTGCCTATATAATAAGTCATAATGCTGAAAGTGATGCTTGAGGCAATGAGCTATTATTGAATTTTAGTATCGTCACAAGAAAACACAAAAGAAATGTCCAAGTTCGATACCTATGGTGATCTTCAGTATCATTTTCGATACCATTGGGTAGTATATATGATATATATAGTTATCGTGATATGACATAAGTGTGGTCTTTTCCTGGTTTTAAAGGCTGCATTTCAGTAAAGTGAGGTCATTTTCCAGACTGTTCTACTTGTTCCAGTACTTGTTTTTCCCCACTTAGTCATTATAACCACATTACTGATGATTATTGATCAAAAATGTGATTGTGTGAAAAGTATTTAATCAAAAATATCGTTGTATTTGATTTTATGGCCCAGTACTTGCATTTATGAAGGGCTTCTGAGGACATTTCGAAATATCTTGCTATATATCCTATGTCCCCATACAGCCTTATAATATTGCAGTACTATTTTAAGGCCTTACCACCCACTACTGCTGGAGAAAGTGACAGCGTGACATTTTAGATTTTTATTAAATAATAAATATAAAAAGGCTATAACAGGAGAACGAGAAACAAGTTTTCTTGGTTAAGCGTAAATAGTAGTTTTTTTCTCTTTTGATTAGGCCGTTAAAATGAATGTGTGTGTGTGTAGAGTCTGCAGAAAATGAGTATAGAAACTGTTTCAATTCCAATTGAAGTCCATTAATTCAGTGCACCGCATGTCATTTTTTTCAATAAAGCTTACTTTTAACATCTAAAATATCCTGCCTACATTATAAACCTGTCTTTGTCATAAGTACAAATGTGTATTGACCAGACTGTAGCACAAAAATTAGGGAGAATATGAGAGAATGAATATGTGCGTCTGCAAGTGTCCAGAGGCCATGGCCATGCACATAGTGTTCTCTTTATTCACCCAAGTCAATGCCATTACCCAATACAATGAACGTGACTCAGATTTCTTTGTGATGCTCAAAAAGTACATAAAAACACAAGAGCCAATATAATATGCACTGGATACTCCATAAAACAAGTTGTCAATGGCGTTTATAGGGACTATTTTTTAAGGTAAAAAGTAGTTCCGAGGTTATCCGGGGCAACTTTATGAAAAGACACATTAGTGTTGAATGTTTCTATTGAAATGTTTCTGCACTGAGAAAAAAAAGGCTGAAAGGAAACATTTCCAAACCCCAGTTCAAAAAATCAAAAACTCTCCGCATGCCTCTAGAGGTAGGTAAGAAAATATATTTTCTTTTGTAATTTGGCTGAATCAACACTTTAAGTGGAGTCAGCATTTGTGTGAGGCTTTTTCTATTAGGTGGAAGCTGTAAGCGATGGCACTGATTCAGATAAGATCTCCCATAAAACACGGTACAAAGTGTTTTGTATCGTGGAGACATTGTTGGTGTGAGCACAATCAGACCTGATGTAGAAAGAAGAGGAGTTCTGGCAGAATCAGTGGCCACTTTTCCATTGTCACACAGTTGGAAAATGATGGCGCCAATCTGCAGCATGCGGCGAGAAACAGTCCCCCTGTAGGCTTACTGATTTTAAGGCAGTACGTCTATGTTATGTTCCACCATTTCTCATTTTGGGAGCTGCAGGTGGGCATTTTTATTTTTTTTCCAGGGAACAGATTCCCTGTACTGACAGACCCACGGTAGCGTGCGCTGTTTTCAAGATGTATTTACTTTGGGCAACGGCTATACTCGAGGTCCATTTCACCTTCAGTGAGGCAGATTATTATGTGCTCTAAGAATATATTGTGTTTTGATTTGAGAATCATTTCTTGGGTATCACATACATTTATCTTCCATAGTGAACGATATTACAGAGAAAGCGAGGCGATGGAATAATGTTGAATTTAATGCTATGAATCCACTGAAGAATGACGTCTCATGGTTCCATCTCCTCGGGGACGTTTCGCTTTCAGTATTCAAATCTCAGGCTTCTTTTAAATTACTCTAAAATTGACTTAATTAATCGTTTATTCAATAATGATAATGCTATTTTGAGACATCAACATGTTGGTCTGTGACAATACACAAAGCGAGGGAGACTGTTGTACATCGCAGGACTCCTGCTGATGGAACGGTTTTCAATTAAAGGCAGACATCGCTCTTTGCCAAGAAACTTTAGATTTCAGAGTTTTTCTCCAGCAATCACGTCCAGACTGAAACAAGGCCAACGCATTACTCATTCCAATTACTCATCAGTCAGTTTCACTGTTAATCAATGCATGGATGGAGTTTTATTGAAAAGAATGTCATTCAAACGTACAGTACATGCCGATCTGTTAATTTTACTACCGTTATTACATGCAATGATAATCTATGAAGCCATGTATATACACATGGTCGCTTTCCATCTTCCTAGAATATAAAGTCAATTTTTAGCATTAAAAGGTCCAGTTTGTAGGATTTTGGAGGATCTATTGGCGTAAATGGAATTCAGCATTCATAGTTATGTTTTCGTTAGGGGCAGCGGTGGCCTTAAGGTGAGACAAGCCAAGTCAAATCCCTGAAAAGTGGGTGGGGGAAGTGAAAGGCAGCGCTTGCTCCACCCTCATTACCACCCCTGATATGACTGCTTCCAGGTGTGAATGTGTAACTGTGTGGATTTGATCAGGGCGTTCCTGGGGCGTCGAGGGGTGTTTTATTGTTGGTTATCTGCAACCTCACTGGTAGATGCCCCTAAATCCAACACACTGCACCTTTAAGTACTCTGTACTTGCCAATGTCAGCAATGACATTAATGTGAAGTGGCATGAATGTTTAAAGCATGTTTAAAGCAACTTCTGCTGACCCCCCACACTGTCTTCGATACCACATCAGAATCACTTCCTGTTTTCAATATTAAATGCGATGAAAAACAGCAGAGGTACAGTTCATGCAGAGGTCTGCTGAGGCTGTCCAAGATGCTGGTAAAATATTTAAGCTCTTAAATATGCGAACAGTTTAAAATCCTTGAAAGCCTTGTAAACATTGTAAATATACGTTTCGTACATGCATTCACATGAATTAACTTTCCCTAACATTCTCTCCAAAATGTAAGGTTTGAAGGACTACCAGCAGGTCAGCTCCAGCCTACAGATATCTGGACGGCACATGCCTCAGAAGTCTGATTCAAGGTTCATGTACAGGTCCCCAAACTGATTAATTATAGTTCTGGCCATGTTCGTTTGCATGATGTAAATCAGGCCTATAAATCATTTGGCCAATATTGGGAAATTTATATTTTTGCCAATTTATCGATGTGAAAGTGCATCAGATAAATAGAGCCGGTAATACAACCCTCAAACTGCTATCATCGACTTAACAAGCAGCATGCTGTCGTCAAACTGCTGGGTAGAGCCAAAGTGTAAACTGGAGCTTTGGTTCCACCTGTGGGTCAAGACCCCCAAATGGCTCAAGAGTTAATTTCCTCAGGTCCCCTGATGGTAGTGGAGGAAAAAAATTAAAAGAAAAATAATCAGATTGGGGAATAGTTTTGACATTAAATTGCCTGTACCAGTGATAAAATGCCCTTTAAAATGTATTTTATTGAATGTGTTTGTAGGAGTCAAAGCCTGTGTGCACAGGAGTTCTGATTGGACACACACACACACCCAAAGAACATGTTGAGCCAAATGAACCAGCACTGAGGGAGGGTCGTGAACTCCACCAGTCCCTCGAAAATGCTGAGGACCACTGGACTAGAGAGGCAAACATATCGTTGCTGATGTGAACATTTTTAACAGTTTCAGAGGAAGGCTTCGGAGAGGAGGGACAAGGTCTACAAGATTTAACACAACAAATCTTATTAGAGCTAGCCTTTCATACCCTCAGGTGTGCAAAAACTACAGGTTAGGAACTTCTTTTTAAAATACGAAAGTGTGAAATTATCGGTTTCTTTATTGGTATCAGCCATGAGAAGCAGGTTTTTATCAGTTGTCGTATCAGCTGAAAAAATCCCACCTCACATCCTCAGTATGAGGAGATGTCTGAGGCATAATTTACAGTAAGCGTAGCTAGTGCAGGCACTTGGCTGTCATGAGAAATGCATGAACTGTATGGGTGCACCGCCTCTCCCACTCTCACAAGACCAGACATGCTCGATTCAATCGGTCTTGGGCTGGCCTGTCAGAGCTTAGGGTCAGGGTTGAAACAAAAGTCTTAATGACTCCCTGCAGAGACAACATTAGGCAGTGGTCTCTCACTTCACCATGATGCAAATACACTGGAAGCATGCATCGATTTTCCCATCATGTCAGGACTACTCAGCAACGCCAAATCCTTTCCCAGTCTCTCCCAATTAGCTTTCGGCCTGGGGAATACTGTCGATCCCCATCTGCCCATCTGCCTGTCAGTGGCTTCATTCCACTGAAGGACCGAGATAGGAAAGGGGAAGTAGGGGAGGAAATGAGCGCGAGAGCAAGAAAGCGATGGATAATTCTGTGTTTGGCGGCTACAGGCGAGAAGGCTTGGCAGATCTGTCCAAAGCCAAAGCCAGTAGGGGTGGTTTGGAAGCGGAAGGACTCCCTGAGAGAGATACTGTTGTTTGGATGATAGAGCGAGGCACAATGCCCACTCACTCTCTCTGCAGCCATTTATCAATGAAAACACAGGACTCGTTCTCCATACAGCCTATGCCAGAGAGGGATGCAGATTTCTCATTTCTGTCTCAGTCTTATATGTCTCGCTTTCTGTCTATCTTCTTATCTCCCCATGGGATGGAGCTATCACTGCGCTGCCCTGAAGGTTAGGGAAACTGGTCCAGATAATGGCCTGTCTAAGAGGACTTCAGCTGAGTCTTTCACTCTCCCAAAAGGCCTTGGCGCTTGAAGTTGGCAAGCCAGACGGACGTTCTGTATGATTGCTGACTCATCATTCTCCACTGGCTTCTTCCGCTCCTAACCCCTGAAACGGAAGCTAGTTCCCCTTTGAACCGATATGAGCGACAGGATATATCCTCGCAGTCACCCTGCACGCAACGTCGCTCCGTATCTTCAACTGCCAAAAATTGGCCACATGCCACAGTTGTCAATTTGGGAGCTGGAAATGAGAAATCTGCGCAGAGAAAATGAGTTAAAAAATTGTTCTAGCTGTCAAATTTAATTTGACAGCCAGTTTTCTCCTGGCAGGGGCCTTTTGCCTTGCCCACCTCCCACAGCTGAATAGTGTGTAATTTTATTTGTATGGAATAGCTGTTATATTGCATTGGCCATGAGTGGTTTCATCCTCCAGAATTGGCTCGTCGCAACGAGGCTTTGTCCAGGCACATATAAATGAGAGTCCATGCTGTTACGTTAGCGCTGTTGTCCTACCTCTCCTCACTCATTGGTATTCCTCTTCACTCTTTGTCCTGATGGGTGGTGTAATTACTGAAGCAACAGGGAGGCGGCCGTATTTTATAGTTTGTGGAAAGCCTGCTGGGAGCTGCCCACTAGTGGGCAGGAAGAGAAATACCTGACAACCATCCATAACCTCATCAACCAGTGGGCAACAGGCGATAACAAGGAAAATTTAATGAAAAAAAGAATGCATGTTCACGCACTGATGTTGAGACATGATTGGCCACTATCATCCATGCACACAAAACACACTGAAAAACACTCATATAAATGCATGCTCACACAGCTGGGCATGTAGACACACATTGTGGAAATGTAGCTGTCCGCCCCGGCACACGAACAGATAAAGTCGCCATTGGCCCGGGCTGCAGGCCGATAAATTTCCCCCCACATCCCTTTATGGGTTGTGCTTTTTATTTTGCTGCTGGGGTTTTATCTGGGGGCAGCAGTAGCTGAATCCGCATATCCTGGGCCCTGGCACAGCCAGGACTTCGCCTACAGTGCATTAGTTCTCACATGAGGAATGAGTTTTTTGATGAAACGGCCCACTATTCTCAGTCCTGATGGAACACCACTATGGGTTTACCCCTAGTGATCTAATCCACAGCTGGGCCCAGACACCGGCTGATATACTAGTGCAGAGAGACAGAGAGAGATTGAAGGAGCTGAACAGAAGAGATGTGGAGTAAGAGCGGGGGATTGAACCAGAATGAAAAGGATATACTCTGCGAGGAGAATCAGCGTGAGAGGATCCTCCATTAGAGAGTCCATATTTGGCATGTGTACGTGCAAGTGTGTGTATCGCAGCCATCTCGCTGGCAGATAAACAACTCAGTGCATGGCTGCCGGCATACTGGTGGGTCAGTATGGTCTGTTTGAGGGGGTTAGAATGAGAGAATAAACTTCAATAACAACAGCCACAGTAAGCAACAACAACAGCGGCGGCAGCGGCGGTAGTGTTCTCGAGAAACCCACAGCAGCGGGCCTGCAGGAGCAGAGGCTGCATTCAGGAGCGTGGTTATGACTCATTGGTGGGCTATAATGACCACAGATGGCCATTAGCGAGGTGTAAGGTGAACAGCGTAGGCCCCGGGCCCCTTGCGCCTCAGAGGTGTGCATTGCTTGCTTATGACAGGCTCAAACTTGATGCCTGTCTAACGAGCCCCCTGGTAAATTGTGCTTGTGTACAGAACGTCTCCCCTCTTCACCTGCCGGAGAAAATGCTACCAACAACGTTTCCGAAAGGCAGTTTCCATATGGCGGGGATCATTTTACTGACCTGAGCTCGCCTGGACTATACATTTCTACACTGATCCCCTTGTTGCCGACCATTTACAAATCGAGTTTGTCACATACTCGAGCTTTTCAATCAAAATTTGTGTTCGGAGTGGGATTGAGTGGGATAAGCGTTTCTGCAGGGTTCACAGTAATCCTTCACTCACAAATTACTATGAAATTCTCGGAGTTTTGAGCATACTTGAATCAATTTAAAGGATAAGTTCACCTAAAAATCTAAATTCAGTCGTCATCTACTCACCCCAATGCCAATGGTAAGTTGGGTGAAGTTATGTAGTCTTGCAGCATTCTCTTGAACAACTGAAATGGAAAATAACAACAAGGTAGGTGCTAAGCTAAAGGCGTTAGCATGCAGCCCTGTGAAGTGGGTGCCAAGCTTGGCCGCAAGTAGAGGGTGTAGGTAGATGAGGCGGATGGAAAGGCGGGTGAAGTTTTGTAGTCCACAACACATTCCTAGAGCTTCACAGCAAAACAGCGTTGCAGCATTCTCCTAAACAACTGAAGAAAATGTGGACTTGTTCTAAAAGGTTAAAAAAAACAACCAAAAAAAACAACATAAAATGGCTTTGTTGGGTGTGATCCAAGTCTCTGAAAGCCCAAGATCCCAATTGATTTGAAAAGACATTATTTACACCCTTTTTTTAAGACAAAATCTTCACTGCAGCTGCTAGAGCGTTCTAAACTTGACCGCACGTCAAGGGTGTAAATAACATCGCTGGATGAGCTGTATGGAGCCCTTATCTTTCTTTTGTTGTTTGTTCATGTTTTAAGGCCCCCGCTACTTGAGTTGTTTCTGAGAATGCTGCAACGTTGTTTTGCGTTGTGGTTCCTTGGACTACAAAACTTAACCCGACTTTCCATTGGCATGGAGGTGAGTAGATAATGGCTGAATTTTGATTCCTGGGTGAACCACTCCTTTAAATCCATTTGTTATGTTATTGTCATGTCATTATGTTAACTACGCTCGGTTTCACAAACAGCAGTCACTCTTAAATAACTGTAAAAAAAAAAAAAAAAAGATCCATTGATAACAAGAACAAGAGTTAATTTAGGACTTGGGAACTTTCAGAACAGCAAACAACTTCCCTTCCATCCTTCCTTCCTGCCCGTGTTTGAATTTGGCATATTTTTAATGAATGTTCTTCTCAAGCCTCCCTCTCCTTGGATCCTTTCCTCCTCCCTCATATCATCTGCTGTGCAAGAAGAGTCTCAGCGTGCCTCGGCTCACTCACGGGCTCAGTGGCACTTTAATTCTCCAGGTGCACTCTGTGTAACTGTATGGGAGGTGCTGAGTCCCTCTCCTTGGGTGGGTGCTCAAATGCTTCGAGGACTTTTGGGGGGAGCTTGACGCTTCCTCCGTCGTCTGCAGTTCATCCCACGTCCCTCCTCTCTCCTTGTCTCCCTCTGTCTCTCTAAGCTTGTTAAGAATTCCTGCCATGTTCCATTGTGGCTAAGCTGAACAAATCCCTGCATATTTTCCTGAAAATTGCCTGATGGAAGGAGGGCTGGGAAATTTGGGTTTTATTTCTCTTTTAAAAAAAGTTGTTGAGGGCGGAAAGAGAAAGAGATTTATATATGGATCTGAAGGAGTATTGGCATACTATGTGTTCTCTTTTATGGACTCACTCTTACTTAAAGAAGCATTTGTGTTTTAAGTCCTTTATTCTGCACTTTTTCTTAGTATCTGTCTACTTGTTGTCTGCTACAACAACAGGTAAACCAAAAATAACTAAATTATGAATCTACCACTGGCACTTTGTGTGGCCTCAAGGTGAGCATTACTCACACAAATTGGGATGCAGCCTAACGCTGTGAACACCAATCCTCTGCCCTGCCACATACTGGGTGAAGCCATGTATTATTAATAGGGTACATTGTGCTGTGTCTGGGACAGTCAGGGCCACACCAGAAAGTGAAATGCTACAAGTCCACACCATGGACATTACTGTCCCACATCCTTATTCTTGGCCTTTTTCAGGTTGAGTTTGTCACATTTTCTGGTTGCACTGGTCATTACTTGGATTAAAACTCAGTTCCACACGTGTTCATTATCTACTGTTACACAGTTACACAGACCTTTGTTTTGTGTTGCTCTCTTTGCTTTCAAGTCACCTTATTGTATTCTACTTGTTGCTTTTAAGAAGCATAAACCCTCAACCTATTCATGCATTGTGCATTATCCTCCAGCATATTCAACTTAAAAAACTTAATCTGAATCTTTGCAGTGAAGTATGGCACAGGATTCACATGCAGTGGATTTGTCTTGGAAAGTTGCTCCAGTTAAGCAAATGGAGCGGTTACTAATACAGTAATGATAATTATTGATATTTACGCGAGCAGGGTTAGGCAGAGGACTAAGTATATACACATTACTTGTATGTTATTTCCTGAGCGATGAAACATGAAGATAAATGTTAGGTGCAATTTATGTACAATGTACATTAAAGCAACATCATGTAGAAATTCCTATTTTTTGCGATTTGGCGCCCCTTACTGTTCCACAGTGCAACAAAACTGTTGCAAATACAGATCTGAGGTTTCTGTAACAATTTGTCAAACTTGATGTAACATCAGGTGCTACCTATAAACAAAACTCGGCATGTCGTAACGATGCTATGTCCTGAAAACTTAGGGTATGTCTTGAGGTAAACATGCATGCTCAGGCTATTCAAGTGCAGCAAGTCCAGCTCAGCGTTTGTCATTGGCATCCTGCAGCCTTTTATGTAGCAAAGCTGTCCCCAAGACTCTTGACTTCTTAGCTTCCTCCATTAACGTCCTCGTCGTCTCTTCATCTCTGTGATGATGCCTGTAGAGGCTGCCGAGCCATGTTCTGCCAGTGCCAGAGACACCATTCTCTGTCTATTGCAAGTCATTGTACTATCATAAATGATTGTTATTGTTATTGTTATTTTAAGCTGGGATAGTTACATAATGTTGCTCTGATATAAATAGTTTGGATCCACCTGCAACAAAAACTGTGATACAGTCAATACAGTCTTTCAGGCTTTTTGGTTAAAGTGAATCCTCTTAACAAATAGATGTTATTTTTATGAAGGGTTTGACAAAAAAAAACAAAATTGATGTTTTGTACATGGAGAAAGAACTGCTGCACAATGGTTTAACCTGACTGACAACTGAAAAGGCAGAGAGAGACCGAGATACCCCTGAGCAACAGTTTAATAAGAATTTAAGAAATCACCAGTCACTAGGGAAAGAAATTGGAAGAAACCTGTGCTTATTTAAATAGGAAGGGGTTCCTTCCTTTCAGTGTCAAGTGCATCATAATGCCAATAGCAACAACCAGAATTAACAGGCGTGTCTCTTTAGCAAAGCTATTCTTAAAACTTCAAATGGAAATAGAAGATAAGTCAAGGTAAGCACTATTGAAATTGGATCACAGACTTTCAGCTATGGGACCAACAAATCACAGTTTAAACCTATTCAATCTAACCACTGAGTAGACTGCAGACGGCCCAAAGAAAAACAGGTTCCCAAAATATTTAGAGCCCGGCTGCTAGCACCGCTGGGGTTTAATAATATCACTTACGCTTTTATGGAGTGGAAAACAAATTCAAAGTCGAAGGGAACAAATGGCGACAGCAGCATTCTCCCGTGTCATGCAACACTGTGGGGACGATGACTAAATGGAAGTTTTAATCATTTAATTGTTCTTCTTTTGGGGCTAAAACTTTTGCAAATGTAAAACATGCATTTGGTGTCTCAATTATACTGTTTTTATGTGTGTTAAAATAGCCATAATTGAAGAAAAGAAGGCAAACATGAATAAAAACGGATGACTCCAACCATAAACATACATTAGCATTGTTCGGGTGCCAGGTTTGAGATCATTTTGGGGGCGTTTTTCCTCAACACATGATATAATTAAACACATTCTGTTTCTGGGGACATGTAGGAGGGAAAGTGAATGAAAAACAGTTTTGCTATGCTAGGCAGCTACACTGCTCTTGAGTATTGCTGCTTTTAGAGCCATTCAGTTCCCAGAAATAGAAGACAATGGTTAAACCGGGCAGCACTCATGTATGGGAGGTTCAACAATGTACTTTATAACTAAAGCAGTCCTGCTGGGAACAGAACAAGCGTGTCCATTCAAATTTATTTTTCTAATTCCTGTTAGCTCATACCAAAGCGCTTCCATAGGCGCAGATATTTCTTATTTTCCAGAATGGTTAAAAGGCTGTTTCATAACTTTTTTTCCATTATAGTGTTTTCCCTATGGTGTTGTCGCAGCGGAGGTGTCACACACACGTCATTTTGTTTTTTTGCATGTAAAGTGCGACGTCTGGGAGGTTTCTATTTGTGTGGCAGCATAAGGGCTGTAAATACATGTGAGGTGTGAAGAGACGGTTTTCTAAACTCATCTGAAAATTCAAACACGCAGGGGCGAAAAAAAAAAAAAGCTTTGGAGGGGACAATTGCATGACATTTTCTCAAGAGCAATTCCTGAAGGGGACACCAAATGTAGTGCTCAAAGAATAATGTGATGCCCTTCCAGCTAAGATAAACTACATTGCTACTGAAGGCACTGCCAGTTGTGTTTACAGTGATATACTGGAGGGGGCAAATCAGATTTTCCCAGGATGGGGTGGTTGTGCCCCCCTGGGATTTAAGCCTATGTGATTTAACAAGCAAGCTAGCCTATTATTTTATGTGTGACCCCTATCACCCACTAGGTGCTCATTTACATCCACTGGGTGTGGCTACATGTAGCTAGCTGTCAATTATTCTTAAATTTAATTTAATTTAACTTAATTGAATTCATTCTTATCTCTTTTTTTCTAGAATGAACTTGCATCACCACAGTGTTGTATTATCAATTACTGATTATTTTAATTTAACAACATTTTCAGTGATAAAATAATTTGTGAAGATCATTATGAATCCTGTCTAATTCATCGTTAATATCTCTGAGGGAATCCATCGATCGTCTTTGATTGACAGCTGTAGCTCCACGGTGCCCATCGCGCACAGCTAAAGGCCTGCCGCCAGGATGAAGAAAACAGTCGGATCATGTGGAATACCTACTGTCTTTGTATCAACATGGATCCACCAAATGTTGTTTATTTCACAGAGTAGTTTTTCTCGCATTTTCCCAATGAATGACTGCGTTTGCTGTAACGTTACTGTGCGACACTCTCGTGAGGTTGCGGGACAGGTTTTTTGTTCTGTGAGAATGATAATCATGCATCTGTCTTCAGCATCGCCTGCTTCAGTGTCGACATTAACCTGATACTTGTGGTTTTAATCAATGAGCGGACATAAGCAGGTGAGCGTAAAGTTCCTGGTTTATATGCTGAATGCTTTCCTCGTGTGTGTGAAGTGGTCTGGATATGAAGCGTCAGTAGTGAAAAAAAATACAACTTTATTTTCTTAAGTTATAAGACGGAGTCCTCTATGTTTCTATGCTTTACTGACAAAAGTGTGTCAGCGCAAAATAATATAACGTTAGTTTCTTAAGTTAAATTAAGTTAATGCTTCCTCTCTTCTCGGCTTATATGCTTTTACTCGCAGGCGTGTTAACTGACCTGTAGCTATATGAAGCATCCGTAGCGCCAAATAATATAAGCCGACTGTAAGATAAAACGCAGCCCTCTCTACTCTTCCCCTCCTTTCTTCTTCTATTTCCTCCTCCTCATTTCAGCAGTGGAGGTGCGCCGCTGCTAGATGCATATACATGTCGGGGGAAACACTGCATTAGTGTCTAACATGACTTGGTTGCCCCTTGTACAGGATCAAACACTTCTCATCTGCCGCATCCTTTTTCCTAAAGCTCAAAACTTCTTCAAAGAAGTGCATTGCAAAGCAAGACTGTTTCCAACTCCTCACACTTTGATTTTTTTTTCCGTCCCGTCCTTTCTTGTTAGTCAAAACAAGAGTCTGATCCCCGGGAGACTGCTAATAGGTTCTGGGCGTCCTTCGTGGTCCTTTATGGTGCATCAGGCCAGTGATGGAGCGGCTTTGCTCGACTCAGCAGGTATCTGTCTCCGACTCCTCCTCTCAGAGGGAGCTGGACACCAGGCAGAAAGGAGCCTGTGGCATGGCTGGAGAAAATGGATCACATAAAAACAACACAAGCTGACTGTAAATGAGCATGGGAGCAGACAGCGGGGAGTGGGGCGGGCACAGACTGGTGGCTGGGTGAGGCGAGGAGCCAACAGGCCTCAGACCAGACGCTCCGATTCAACATATCCAATCATTCACACTGCCTTGAGCCACAGCGGGGGTATTATGGGATTCTTCAGGATTTTTTTTCCCTCATTGACTCTTTCTGTGACTGACAGCTATCTACATTGATTGACACTGAGGGAACTAGCAGCCCGCTGAGAGGGGGGGCGCCAGGCTAATTGACTGTGTTCCAGCTGCTTGATGGCTGGCTTTGGAAGAAACGGCAGGCCCACAGCCCGCCACCGTTTCTCCCCACAGATAGACGGGAAATGATGAATCCTGTCGGAATGTTTTGGCAGAGACGCCTGAACCCCGGCTAGTCGATTCTCACTTTGTCTTTCCCATAAACATGTGGATGTTGAGTCACCGCCACTACCACCCTGGGTGTGCAGAGTTTTCTTTGCCGTTATAAATACTGTCTCCACACTCCAAAAGGAAGAAATTAGAATTAGATGGAGCCGAAGGGGTCTACTAAATAAAGCATTTTGGTGGTTGAATTATTGAACAAATAGAGATGTATACCTGCAGCAAGACAGCGGGGCCTGATGGTCTTGCCGGAACACAGCAGCAGAATCAGTCATGAATTAAATTACGTGTTCCAATTATTTGCTCCAGCCTGCAACATTGGACTAGGAGATTTTTTTTAACAAGACCATGATTAGTAAATAATTGATACTGCACATAAAACATAGACTCGCGCTGGAAGTGAGGACAAAAGCCTCGGAGAACCTAACAAGATAAAGGAGGCGGTTTTGTCAAAGTGTGGGATAGCTGGCCACGATGGTGCAATAAAACAAACTAATTTTGGATGGAATATTGTACTTTGCATTGCATGTGATTTATTACACATTATTCAAATTGGATCACCAAATGTAATAGTCCACTTTGGCCTCATTCATAAGCAACGTGAACCGAACAACAGATGTTCTCTTTTGCTGCTTTCCTCTCCACCAGTTAGTATGAGTAAATTTATTTCGTTGATCAGATTGAAGTTGGGGGGTGACAGCATTCACGTCTATAAGAAGTAATTTATTTTTCTCATCTTGCTTCAGGACCGTCTCCTTTTTATTCACAGTGCAGCACTCTAAAGCAAACTTTCCGAGCCAGGGGATAATACTGTTGCAACAACAGCGCCATTTCAATACATTTTAAATATCCTCTTGAGTTATGCTGATAAACAATATCTGATCCAGAGCTAATATCCATTTTAATTTGCAGTAGATACACAATGTCTGCACTGAGGTCATCCTATTGATTTAACGTAAGCCACTTCAATGGGAAAAATGGCATTCACTGAACCTCCACACGCAGGGTTGAAATTGATTTTGCGAGAAGACACAGTCACCGTAACGTTTCTGTACACTTCCAACTATAGAATCTTTAAGACAAATGAATATGTTGGATTTAACTAAGGCCGTGGAAGATTAATCGTTAAGGTTAAGGCTTGATGAACCATGAAAATGTCCTCGTCAACTGTTATGCATGCCACTTGTCATTGTGACGATGGAGTTGAGAGGCAGCCGGACCTTTGCTAATGCACCGAGAATGCGTTTTTGCAAAAAGGGAAAGTGGCCAGTGCGGTATTTGGATGGGCCATCCAATTTTCTGCTCCAGTAGATGTCTGTGGGTGTTAGCTGTATGTATGGAAGGCCACGCTTTGGTGGTAACACATGGAGACTTCGGTCCAGAGTCAGCAAGGAAAAGATGTAACTAAATAACTAAAAGATAGATAGATAGATAGATAGATAGATAGATAGATAGATAGATAGATAGATAGACAGACAGACAGACTGTATGGAAGGCAGTAGGCTTATAAAAAGAGTGTGGTGTGTGTGGTGTTGCTCCACAGCTCTGGCTCAGGCCTCGGCATTGACAAGCTGTCCACATCTCACTGTAATTTAGAGACCTTACCCCAGAGAGCGAGTCTGAGTTATAACATTTCTCTCAACCCACCCTTCCTCCCCTCTCGCTCCTTCCTCTTCCCCTCCACCCACCCTCCACTCCTCTCCATCTTTCTTTTCCCCGCTGTGATGCTTTTTACCCATCGTCATACAATTCAGTAAAGGACAATTTGGGGTTCTTGCAGCTCAGATCTGTCATAGTTATAGCTATCCGTCCTGCTGGGTGTGCTCAGCAATTTGCTAAAAGAAGTCCAGCTGGGTGAAAGGCACTTGTTGTCATACACGTCTCTAACAACTTTGACCTACCATGTTTACCTTGCAAGGATCATGTGATCATGCGAATCCATCTTGCCAGGCTTCAAGCTATGTGCTTGTGACTGGGCACAGGAGTTGTACCAATCAGTGTCCTATCGGGAACTGCTGGCAGCTACGGATGTAGATGACAGATGTAGATGTGACAACCAGCTAAAAAAGTGACTGCTCATTTAAACACAACAATGGCTGCTCCTCAGGAGGAGCTGCCATAGTGTCAAAACTCTTCACTGACGGAAGTGAAAAGATCGGCAGTGAAGGTTTTTTTCTCAATGAAATGATGATTTCACTGTTCTCTCGATTGACCTCCATAAGAGTTTTGATCCACTGCTGCTAGAACTCTCCTACTCCTGATCTGATTGGTTGAGGTTAGTCCGTGATAGACGTTGACAGTCAGACTGTTCATCCAATCACCTGCCAAGTATTTTTTGAAAGTTCCTATCTTTGTCCAAACAAAGCAGTGCCTTTCCAGATGGCATTATCTAACAAGCAATCTCACGCATTTGGTTACAGTTTCCAGGGTAATGAGGGATTTTGGTTGACTTCCAGTTTTATCTCCAATTAAAAGGACTTGGATCATCTGGCTAAACTGCTCAAAACCCAACCCTTACTCTTACCCTTAACCCTGACCCTTACCCCTAACCCTAATGCTTACCCTTATACCAACCCTCAACACCTAAACCTTACCTTTTCTCTTACCCCTAACCATGCTCAGGAACTACTTTGGTGAGTGCAAATGATGGCCAAAATGGGAAAAAAACAAAATAATTACCCAGAATTATCCTTTCTTTATCTGCACCACCCCATTTTCTTCAAAATTCAGTTCACTTAAATGCTAAATATCTTCCAGTTTGTATTTGTTCCTCTTCTCAGCACCTCCTACCCCTCCTATTACTCAACTCAGTCCCATTATCACCTTTACAAGCCACACCTGACCTCTGTTACTACAACGGATGGTTGTGACCCATTCTCCTCTGGCCCCAGCAACAGCTGGCTCGGTTGTATGCTCACGAAAAGATGAATGTTCCTCTGTGTCTTTTTATGTACGTTTAATGGAATTTTGAATTGAATTTTGGTTTTTCTCCAATGGTCTTGCATCATCTTGACATGATATTAGACAGATGGTGCTGTATCAAATTGCGACGAGTTGATTGGAACGGATTGTTTTCTGTTCCTTCCATTTTTCAGGGGATACTGCAGAGGTTAGTAATTGTGTAAGCTTTTCCCATTTTCCTCACAACTAAATCCATCCTCTGTGGGTTCAACCTTCCTTAAAAAAGCATATGTTTCCAATCAGCTTGTCCTTGATCAGGTGTCCCACAAGACCCGTTAGAAGTCGGTTTCTCTACACATGACTGCAAAACAATTACACTAAATGAAAATGGACGTCCCCTTGGATGCTCAAAAAGCAGTTTATCAAAACTCTAATTTTCTTCCAGCAAATTACAATGTTGTTTTGTCCCTGCTTACACAGATCCCTGTGATCAGCTTAACAAGAATTCAAACAAATCCTATAGTGTTCAAAGTGGACAAGGTAAGAAGTCAATTCCAGAGAGGTTCCACGTGCCTCATCACTGTTGACATTTCCATCTGACAGCGAGAAATTAAGACCGGCCACTTTAGATGCTAATTTAACGGCTTAGCACATGATTTCCCTTTCTCAGTAAAGCTTTACTTCCACCATAAAGCTGTCGCACTGCCGTCGCATCCCGCTTCCTTACAAGCGGCGGTACAGAGGTACACAGCAGTCCTCTTCCCCCACTGAGAGGAACAACAACCTTCATTATGTTTGGTTTTAATCACTTAATCTGTGCTTTAATACAGAAGTAAACAAATAAAAGCACATCTAAGTAAATGAACAGTTGGGGTTGTTCTGTAATAGCTCGTAAATCTTTCAGAGTTCGTAATGAGCTCCTTTCTCCTCTGGGCTCAGCAGCAAGAAATCAGCACTTCACACACGAGTGAGAGCGGCGTGCGAGCAGACTCCCACTCTAAATGTGTACTATTGAGAGACTTGGGGGAAGATTGGTTTGTTTGGTCGGGGAAGTTGTGTTAATCCGTATGTGAACTTTCACACTCCATTTTGATCAACAACAAAAATCTGAACAAATATGGCTTTGTATCGCACAACAGTTGAGATGTTTTATATTTTGTTTAATCAACTGCACTGATGAAAAACGTAATGCCGTGCTTTTGCAGAAATCTTCGCACCGTGCATGTACACAACGGCATGACGAAAAACAGATATCTCTACTGTCTATGCTGTGAAAATCATGTGCATTTCAATTTAAGCATTAGATACCTAGCAATAAGATGAGATGACCACCCTTTTCCCTGTATCTAGGCAACAAGAAAACCACATAACATTCTCTCTCGTTCCTGCTCTGTCTCTAACTCCTTCTCTCTTTCGCTCCAGGGAACATCCCGTCTTACTTTTAAATTAAAGACTCATGTAGAGCATATATATATATATATTTCTTTGGCCTCAAATTTGTGCCGATCTCTTCAGACTTCTCCCCCGAAAAGCTGAAACTGTACGCTGGCGGATTCCTGGGCGCATCATCCGCTCAGCAGTGACTGTGTTTTATGGCTCTCCTTGAGGAGTGATGAAATGTTTACCAGTGGGTGAGGAGCAAACAGGCCGAGGAGGGGGGTGTGTGATGTGTGGGAGGATTGGCTCACTCCGACCACAGGAGGGATGGGGAGTGAGGAGGAGGAGGAGGAGGAGGAGGATGAGATATAGGTGGAGTTTGATGTCATCTAGGCTCAACCCCCAATGAGATAAATCAAATGTGTGTGCGAAGTTAGTTAGAACGCCGTGTCTTTCTCTGTGTGCGGCCATGTTGTCGACATTTTCTGCTATGTCACTGGACCGGTTTGCCGTTTCTCCTGCTTTACATGTTTCTCTCCTCTGCCCACCAGTCTTCAATTTGCAGTCATTTCCGGGAATCAGACTTATATAACCTTCATTTACCCAGTGATGTCTGGCATTCAGCACTCATGCTTTGAAATCGAGTTGCCACAGAAACAGTGCTAGATTTTTTACTGCTGGAGGAGAAAAAAAAAAAAGAAAAAAAGGATGACAGCTTGGAGAAATAATTGTTTAATGCACAAGGAGCTATTCATTGTTCGGAGTATTATGATTAATTTCTCGGTGGCTAATTGTAAGTAGTTATCTGCAATTAATTTCTTCAGCGGGATATGACATGTCAGCCTTGAATACACATGTGATAAAATGGCTTTATGTGAATTATACTCTGCTTTCAACTTTTCAAAATATGTAAAAGGTTTTTTTTTTTCTAGTTTTCCCTTCCAGTACATCTTTTTTCCTTTTTTTTAACCATATTTCCTAAATATCCCCTCTACTATCAAGATTCCATCACTGACCTCTTGTTTTTCCATCATTTTGACATTTTCAAATGATAAATAAACTGAGGATTAACTTGTATTAAATGTCCTGATGCATTATGTATTTTTTGACTTTGTTTATTCTACCACAGAAGCTTGTAATAGTTCAATTTGATGCATTGGTGGAGTCGCTATGCTGAGAGATTAAAGAGTTCATTTGTCTTTTTGTTTCTTGCCACTGCAATCCCCTGGTGTGCGTAGCATAGTACTAAGTGACACTGTACAGTATCTGGTGTGGTAAAATGACAGTCTCCAGAATATAATTAAACAGCCTACAGATGCAGGGAGCTATTTTCGGCAACGGTTGCTGTTGTAAATACAGATATCTCTGCTAGTTTTCAACAAGTGCAGAGAAAAACGAGTTTGTTTTTTTAAATAGAAACAATGTTGATGTACAAATACCATACTGTTCAAATGTAAAAGCCATCCTCACTCCCAACTTGTCAAATAATGCAGCTTGCTCATTGACCTCAATCTATAAAATATGATGCTCTACTTACCCCACTAGTACTAGTTTTACACATGAAGGGCTCCATGGTCAAGTTAGTAATAATACATTGTATGCTATGTCTGGTTAGACTTTTAAAATAAAGCTTGCTGACTAACAGTTCACTCATTATGAAGTATATGATTTATTAACATAGTAAAACGGTAATGGTTTGAGTAGGTTTAGGCAAAAAACTACAGCTAGGTTTAGGCTCCAAAACACTATGTTAGCTTTAGGCACTAAACTATCCAGTTAGGTTTAGGCACAAAAACTACTTGGTTAGGTTTAGGATTAAAATAACTACATTCAATCTCATAACATACAATAATGGAAGTGACATAAGTATGTTTTTTAACGTACTTACTTTACGTATTTTAACTTACTTTTGTAACACGACTTAAAAACAAATCACTCTTGGTCAGAAACAGGGCACAAACCCTGATCTCCAGAGGTAAAGTCCATTGAATGGGTTAGGGCTGTCCGACCACCCCCTGACTCAAACCTTCCTCACTCTTTATAGTACTGTACTAGAGAGGCGTTCCAAGAAGTGATGCTAGAGGAATACCCACAACGTCAAACTGCCATATTTGACATTTTGGGATGGCCTGAATATATCGTGTATTTTTAAAATAGCCCATTCACTTTTTGAGTGAAGTATGAACAGTGTAAAAAAAAAAAAAAAAGAAGCTGTGCAGATGTAGCTGTAGGTACACAGTCCACTCTGGTTTAATTTATTGCTCTTGCAGCAAAATAAGTGCACATGCACCTGCTTGAGTCCCAGAGTATCCATGCTTTTAGCTTTTCCAGGCATTTCAACTTTGACAATACGGTGGCTGCGGAGAGCTTAACTGCTGCTGCACTACTAGCAAAATGTATTTTAAAAAAGGCCCTGTGCTACAAAGTATACAGCAGGAAAGGGATAGGCAGATATCTGAGGCATGTTATAATTTTGCTTGTTCTCTGTCGCAATATTTTGCTATAGGATGCATTATAAATACAGGATGCAGCTAAATATGCTCACTGACCAGATCAGTACAATAAACTGTCAGCACTATTGCTTATGCAAGTATAATCAAAGCTGCAATAATTGTTTTTTGGCCTCTAGGGGCAGAAGGGCTCAACATCAAGCTTACAGTCACATAACCCTGATTTATGACCACCATATAAAGCTGTTAGGACCAACATGTTAGCAAACAGTTGCCAAATTACACATTGAACACAAAGCAACATAAGTATTCATCTCAAATGATGGATGTGAGTCCAATTTTGCTCTCCTCTTAGCTGTATTTTTAATCTCAGTATATGGATCTTAGCTGCTATGTTCCACTTTCTTCTTTAGCTAACTTTGTCTTATGTTTGGAGCTGGGAAGTTAGCCTACAGCGGGTTTATCAGAGTTAAAAAGATTTGTCGAGCAGCAGAGTTGGGGGATAATTCTCTTTAATTCTTACTGTGGGCTCCCTTTTCACATTGCACTTTGTCATTTGGTTGATTTTTTTTATCTACATAGAGAGGAATGTAACTGCGAGAACACTTGCCTTAGATTTGTACTTTCTGCCTGCACTTAGTTTTCCTCTTCATCCTCAGGAAAGCAGTAAGGTAGCACAGGAAGTAGGCTACAGAGGGGAGATGAGACACTGACTCTGGCTGATAGTTCCACATGATGGATGTGGCTCACTGGTGACAATTCATGCTGACACCCCCAATGACAAAGCCATGCTTTATAGACAGACTACTACCTGCAGCCCGGCCTCTCCGCCGATGTGACTTGATATCCTCTGCGGTGTAAAAATCACTTGTGCCACACCGCTAACAATATTATTGAGAAGTGCACGTAGAGGTAAAGCGGGGTGGTTTCTAAAAATGTCTCATACCCAGCCAGGGTCAGCCCATAGTTTGATTCCCTGTATGTTGGAGGAGTAGTGAGCCTCGTGGGCAGTCTTACAGGGAAGAATTTACTAGGCCAGTTGTTAATTATAACTACGCTGCATTGCACAAGCGAACGTTCGGGCACCTCTGTGCTCGAAGAGTGTGTGTGGGGTGTGTGCATGTGTATATAGAGAGATATTTTGTGCATTAAATGTTTGTGTGACTTTCCTTCAGGTTTGCTTGGAACTAGCATTAGCATTAACACCGGTATGAGAGACATTGCTTGCCACAGCAGATACAGAAAGAGTCACAAACACAGCAATAATAGACGTGTTAAATATGTATTTCATATAGGAAAAATAAGCAGGGAGGCAAACAGTTTCCTGTCAATTCTTGCCTTTTGTAGATTCATTTCCCGACCTTATTCTTCCTCTGAAAACATCCTTTCAAGAGGAGGAAACCTGCAGGGGAGAAAATGAAACGTCAACACCTTGTTGTCTTCTTCTCCATTGTTCCGCTCCTTTTTCTTTTTGCTCTGCATGCACCATACTCTGTGGCAAACTGAGACTTATTAGAGGGCATGAGAAGAACTGAGTAAGGGAAGATAAGCTAAGACTCCCCTTTAAGTACCTCTCCATCCATTAAGATGGAGATTAAAGTTTCAAAGCTAATTGTTTTTTTTTTTCCTGCTCTCCTTCTTATTCTTTTCATGGAGAATGTGCAGGAAATCAAGTAGTGTGGCCCTTTCTTTTCAATTTCCCTCCTAATAAATTCCCTTCTTTTATCCCTTGTCCTAATATAACAGCAAATTAAAATTCATTGAATTTCAACGTGTTCATTAGGCTCTGAAGGTGAGCTCTCTGTGAGAGGATGTGGTGCTTTAGAGGCACTTGTCTTCCTCAGTATAAGTGAATGACAAATAGAGATCGAGTGTCAGAAGTGAATGCAGAATGAATGTGAAGGAGCCGTTTGAGGCTTCATATTCACTGAAGGATTTTCACTTAATGTACATTTATACTGTAGTGCTCTAAACTATGCGTTGCTGAAACACAAGGGACAGGCAGCACACAGATCCATTTATAATGTTCTCATGAGGCACGAGAGTCCAGTCACTTAGATGACAACGGACAATTTAGTTGCAGTCATGCTGATAAAAATAAAAATGGTCTTGACAGCTGTTGAGGATTCATGTGCAGAGCAAACAATGGGTCAGTAAGCATGACTTGTTCAAGGAGAGACAGCCTGCAAGCAAATAGTCACAGGGTCCGCTGGGATAACGACATACCTGACTGTGAAAACCTTTTTCCATAGGAAAACGTGCAGTCTGTGTACAGTGTCGATAGCAGTCCTGTCTGATGTCACTCACCTCAGTCCTTCATATGTGGTTACATGTCAGTGTAGTGGTCCTTCCATTCCACTACTGCTTGTTACTCTGATGGCTGAACAATTGTTTTAACCCTTTGGTGCACAGGCTATGCGAGCCCCTTCTAATGTACAACACAGGTCAGAAATGACCCGTATTCATTCATCAATGAAAATGATTTGTGGTAATCTAAAGCAAGCTATTAAGTGACTACCTAGAATGTTAGATAATTAAATGCATCTATTTCAAATATATAGCAAAGAAACACATAAGAAATGAATACGGCCATTTTTTTATCCATGTTGCTGATTAAAGGGATAGTGATACAAAAAATATTTTTATTCAAAAAGTAAATTAAAGGTGCACTATGCAGTTTAAGGGAAGGGATTTTAATCAGAAGAGAAATATCAGATTTTTTATGCCCAAACAAACAGACCTTAAAGGACAACACAATTCCATACTGTTGTTTATATGCGGCGGGCCCTGCCACCTCTCTAGCTTTAAACAGTGTTCTGGGGGCCTTATTTTCCTCTGAGAACAGCTTGTTTATTCAATTATGGAAAAAATTAATTTTAAAATCAGGATTTGTGATGATCAAAACAAGTAAATTGAGGAATACCTGGAGTACTCAATGATGAAATGAATTTATTGCACAGATGTGGAAAATGAAAAACTCAGCCGGGTCATTAAGTCGATTAAGTCATCAAATTCATGTATTTTTTACTATCTTTAATACGTCAAACATACTGGTAAAAAATAGGGTTTGATAAAATTACAATTCCATTGATTACATGTTTATTCACTGATGTGAGTGGGTTGACTATATATATATATATATATATATATATATATATATATATATATATATATATATATATATATATATATATATATACATGTATATATATATATATATATATATATATATGTATACTGTAGGTGGGAGTATAATTCCACACACCATAAATATCTGTCACTTGTCTTTTCAGGTTTGTCTTTTTAGCCTCATACCGAGCAGGTACACAAGATGTTTGCAGATGAGAATTTGGGTCACTTATTAATATATTGTACATCTGAATTAAGTTTAAGTGATTGTTTTTGGTTTTTCAGGTCAGTACAGGACAATGAGTTGAATCCCAACTGGTGACACAGTTTGCCTCTGACTTTAGTTAAATGCTGGCGTCTGCGTGTTCTCCAGATCCCTCTGATGAAGTCTACATTTTTCTTCTGGTATAAACGCTTGAATTTTTACATTTTGAGCCCTGTACTCAAAGAGCAGTATATCACTTTCACTTCCACTGAAGCACGTTATTGCCACCACCTCCTGAAATTAAGAGTAACTAAAGGTTAGAAAGTTCATTTTAACTTGACGCCGTGAGACCCGTACGCAGCCAAGATAGCTGCGCTATGATTGGATGATAACAATAATGCGTTTTGAATCATTGCAGCCGGCAATAAGGTCATGTCTATGCATAGTCATTACTCCTAAAATTGGTAGAAAATGTCATCATGCTTAAACACTGATTAGATTCCCGGTTTCATTCTGACAGATTTGCTTCCAGTTAAGCAGTCATTGGTTGGGAGATGTATGTTAATCCTATGTTCTACTGTCTGCGTGTAACACAGTCCACACAATGCAAGTGTAAATACATCAACGCACATGTAAAAGAACCCTCTGTTTAGACGGATAAGTGGTGTAAGTGCTCGGAGATAACAACACCCGGATGGATTGATATCAAATCTAATATTTATGACGTGAATTAAGTATATAGAAATCCCAGTGGACTATCACATATATAATGCATCTAAGCAGGGCCATTAATTCTCTCTGGAAGCTTTTCACCTTCTTGTTTTTTTGCCTGAAGGAGAGACAATGACAAAGAGAGCAAGAGAGAGAAGGAGAGGGACGGACAGAGAAAACAACCGAGTTCATCAGGTCTTGGCCTACTGTGAAGTGAGAGTGTGGGGGGTGGGAGAAGAGTGTGTGTGTGTGTGTGTGTGTGTGTGTGTGAGAGAGAGAGAGAGGTTGGAGGGTGATGAGAAAAATCAAGGACAGCCGCCTGTGCCTTCCCTAACTCTGTTAGGCCAGACTGGCATTTTAATAAGGGCTGCTGAATACCACTGCTTCATCCCCCAGGGAAGCCGAAACACGCACACACACACTCACTCGCTCACACTTCTTCGGCCACATGCGCACAAAGTATACAAAGGGAGGTGGAGGCACAAATCATGCGTAGGTGTAGTGTACACAGAATGGTGTCGGGTGTATAAAAAAACCTCCATGAATTATACAGATATACAGGCACGCTAGCCGGTGAATGTGTTCTAGATATTAAATTACTTCAAAAGTAAATCTATAAATGGTAAATTAAATGGCTGGCAGAGATAGCCACCGGGGAAGCTCTTGCCCACATTGTATTGTAATGCCATTACCGTCCGTACAAGAGCAGCAGGGGTGGGCCGTGTGAATACAAGAGGGCTTTCACATTCTCACACGTCATTGGCAATGAGGGGCAGGGGAGGGTGCGGGAAAGGAAAACGCCACACGGGGCTTATATTCCCCAGCCTATCAGCCACCAACCGTAGCATGATGTGTCACATCCAAGAGGTGCTACATCAGGCGAGTCATCTGTGAAGCGTAATGCAGACGGAGGACCGCTGCCCCCTTATTGACCAATGCAAATGCAGGCAGAGCCGTACACAATGTTTACACACACTGCGACCGCTCCCGCGATCGATCTCGAAGTGTGGAAGCGGCCGGCGATGCACACTCTTCGCAGCTTCCCAGTGTCAGGACGTATATAATGCATCTCATTCGCCAGCTGCGGTGCAGTCCGCTCCCTGCGCTTTGATCAAAACCAGGCCGCTGCATGTGTCATCTGCTGCGTATAGAAAGTGCAGAACACTTCTGTAGAATTTGTGAATAGCGAGTGCTGACTTTGTATGACGACTGGAGCGACTCGCGAAATGCAGTTGGAACCGAACTAATATGTTGACCTTTTAAGCTGACAAGTGTGTAATGTGATTGCATGCGCGCGGCTCCGTTTCTATTTTCTTGAGACTTCCTTTCACGCAGCGGGGCGAGCAGCTTGCGAGGGGGATCAGAGTGGTTGCGATACCGCTCGGCCTTTTAGGCAAGGAAGAGATGAAACAGAGCAACGTCCTGATTGAAGATAAATCCAGCCCTGATTAGCTTTGCTGTGCTTCCTATGTTGTTGTTTCCACTCCCCACTTTCTCTTCCTCTTACTTTTCTCAGCCGCCGTTCCCACGGAAGTCCAAAGACTGGCATAAAACACTGACACGCTTGCGTAATTATTAACTCTGTAGAGGCTCATATTGGACTAAAGCTGGTTTCTAGAAATCCGTAGCTGTCTTTGTCCAACGCCAAGGAATAATTTGTTTTCCACTAGCAAATAGGTGTGTGAATTGCCATCCATGCATGCAAGCAGGGGCATGCATGAAATGTCAGGAATTACCATATGCATAACTTCAATTCAATTATTGGTATCCCCTTAAGTTAGAAGAAAACATTATTGGATTCCCCCTCTACGTCTTGATTTATTCATTTTCATTTTCCCACCAAGAGCCGGAGACAGCAGCAGTGTCCATGCCTTCCCTTTAAACATGCATGCAGTTATTGCCTCCGTGTGGTCCGTACACATACACCTATGCATAACCCCAACGTGTATAGGCTCCGGCTCGTCCCTTTACATTATTGGAATTGCCCAATGGGCATTGACAGCGGGGGTTTAATGAATTAAAGTGGACATAGCTGACTCAGTTCAATCGATAACTGGTCCCCTGTGGAGCCCTCTGCTCCTTGCGCCAGGAGCAGCAGAGAAGGGGAGATGGAAAGACAGAGATAGAGTGACAAGAAGAGATAAAAAAAAAAAAAAAATGAAAGAGTGAGCGCAGAAAAGAGCACACAAAGGGGAAAGAGAGGAGGGACTAACCCTCTAGAGGGATGATGTGGAGGGGGGAGAAGCGAGGATGGAGCTGAATACAAAAACGAATGGAGGCGATGAATGAGGTCCGGCTGATGAAAGGGTTAAGTGTTTTGCAGTTCCTCACCCTAATGGCTCCCGTGGTTTCTCCTCAAGAGGGCTAGTTTGTACTTTATCCCCCGAAGATTCTGCGAGATACACACCCGATTCCTGCCTTTTTTTTTTTTTTCCTGCCCCAACAGCAGCTTGTTTGTTCTTTACAGCACAAACAAACTGGGACTTTATAGCACATGTGGCCTCATTCAGTCCAATGCTCGTAGAGACAACATTTGTCTTGCTCTTCATCGTGGCGCTGAAATCATAATCGTCGTGGCCTTTTGAGCAATAAACACTGCTCGCCGCCGCGCTTTGTTTCGACGCGCGGCCTGGCAGCAAGAAAAAGTGAGTTCTGTTGTGTTTTGCATAAGAAAGGGATTAAAGAAAAACTGCCGGCCTTGAGAAGAATTACATAAGATAAAATGCAAAGTGTAACCATCTCGCAAGGCTGAATGATCTCTCTCTCCAGGGTCCACATTGGCTGATGTCAGGGATTCCAAACACCCACCATTAAATGGATTTTTATATTTCACTGGTGTATGCACGAGTAGATGCTACATGATATCCAGCAGAGCCCACTCTTGAAATAAATGACATTCGGTCATTGGCTCACACCACTTGAAGCAAACTGTGTTTTGGTTGAATACCTAATAAGGAGAGACGTTTTGTGGTGCCTTAAAGGGAAGTGGAGCTCAGTAAAAAACAAATTTAAGATGCAGCACAACCGCACACAGTAACAAAATGAAAACACACACCTCTGACATATCGTTTCCTCATAGAAATTGGTATGGCTCGCGTGTGTAGCGAACACAGCCAGCAGACATGAAGCACTTTTAAATATTTATTTGGGGTCATGATTCATGCCCACGATGAATGTGAGGCGAATATTAACTCCGCTTGTAGCTCTGATGTGTTCTCCGTCACAACCATGTTTGTTTGATGAATACAGCTGCTTGAGGTTGACCAGTGCAATAGGACTGAATTATGCAGTTAATGTGCCATTAAACCAAAACAACATGTTAAAGAGGCTTAAAAGCCACAGAGGGGCTGCAGAGCTAACCCACAGAAAAAGAAAAAAAAAATCATTAGATGAGCTCTAAAGGTGCAATATGTAAGACTTTGCCACCCAAATAAATAGGGCGCAGCATGTTAGCTAGTTAGCTTAGTTAGCCATGCAGCTGGGAGCTCAGAGCACATCGGTCTAGTTTACATCGCTAGCACAGGAGCTCCACATTTTTAGTGGACTGCTTTAATAAAAGAAAGTTGGTCACCAGATGACTGCCATTTTGTTTTTTGCTTCCAAGCGGAGCTCACTGAACTGAGATCAAACTGTAAAATTAGGCAGTGCTGATCAAACATGAATCTATGGCATAGTTCTCATTTCAAATGGTTTCAGAAACATATTTCAGTGTACTTGTGTTTAGGTATATTATGAGAAAGTGTCCTACCAGGCAGTCGTGAGGAAGACGGGAGGACTCACAGAGGGACATAAACTCCACTAGGAAATAGTTGACTCCCGCTATGTTAATGTTTTAAATACCCTTTATATGTTATATTTAACCTTTAACACTAGGGATGGAACATTAAAAACAAATAGAAAAATAGAAAACAACAAATATTAGTGTTACAGAGATCCTTTATTGATGAGAAGAGGTTTCACTCGAAGAGGAATAACTGAACTGAACTAAACTGATACTGTAACATTGCCGTAGATCCTTGGACAGGTTTGAGACAACAAACTCCTATTGTTGTTGGATCACTGAGGGCTGGTATTTTTTTTGTTGAACTCTTGAATCTTTATTTTTGGTGAATATTATTCAAACTTGTCTGCAAATAGCACCAGGACGAAGTCAAGCTGTTGTTGTACATTGCCCCTATCTTTTTAAAGAAGTGTAACAATAGCATAGCTGTCAGTGCTGAACATTTTTTTTTACTGAAAATCTAATCAAATCAAATCAAATCGAATCAAATCGTGGATTTAAAGAATTAGACACCCCTAGTATGAAGTTATGTATGAGGACTTGTTCGAATATCCAGGTATAAGGGCTGCAAAGAAGATGCATTTGCGACCGGTGAAATTCATCCAAAGTGATTTTTCACCTTCCACATTTCTGTCCAGTCTGAAATGATTGCCTCTGTCTTGCCTTTCCTTAGCATCTCCACTCCTTTCAATCACAGCTTCTCTTTTCTCACATTCTATTATTTTTGTTTTAGCCTACCCCCGCCCCATGCTCTCTTTTTGTATTTTTCTGCCTTGACAGGGAACGGTTTCGCCTGTCATGTCACACTTGTGACTGACTGCGTGATGGATGGTATTCTGGTTAGAGCTCTGCTCTGTTTAAGGCACACAGCGGGACAGAAGCCTCCCCCCTCCCACCTCCCACTCTACCTGTCACGCACCGCACCCTGCTCACGTCACCCCGTATTACTTAGGATTTTCTCCCACCGCTTCACCTTTTCAAAGCAACCTTGCTGAGGCTCTCCATCCATTTGTTGGCTTTTCACTCTCGTCTGGCACTATTTGTCTTCCTGCTGTGAATCTGGCTGCTGCAGACAGTCAATCATTGTCTTATACTTTACACTGTGATTCCTTCCACATTTGCATTTTGTCATCATTTTGGCACGAGGTAATATCGTTTAATAACACTGTCTCCTCCAGTAAACAGGTTAGCTGTCTGGTGTTTCGTCACAGGGTTTTTACATTTCCTATTACTTCTCCGCGGTTCAGCACTCTGCACTATTGTCTTTCAACAAAGACAATTTAATCTAATAGCACACTTTTTTACACATTTTTTCCATTAGGCTCTGTTCTACCATCTTTTTTGCTCCCAATTATTCCCTTGCAGAAGCCCTAATCATAGTGTGTGCGGATGGACAAAGTGGTAAGATTTAGTTATGCTAACAAGGAGCAGGGCAAACGCAGCCTTTTCAGGCGTTGCTCCGGTAATGGGTCCTTGACTGATTGACAGGCCTATTCTCTGCTCCTCCTGAGTGACAAGTCCGCAGTCGCCGCCGCAACGTGGGAAATGAGAGTGGAATTACAATACCAACCATGTCACCTCCTCAGGGGACAGGAGAAAGGAAAATACAATCACAGTCTCCATCAAACACACACACACACACACAAAGTGTATTCTCCATTTGGAATCACTCTGGTGGAGAAAAAACACATACAGTACGTGCAAACACACACACACACACCCAGACTCCAGCAATGTTGTTACCTGCTATTATTCTGGCTGCTACTTGAGCTTGATATGACATCCACCCAGCTGTTTAGGTAGTGAAAATGAATGAGAAGCTGCTTGTTACTCATTGGATCATGGTAGTTTATTCCTATAAAGTCAGCCCATTCATTTGGCGGCCCACGGGCCACATCTGGACTGGAAGCAACCTCCGAGTATGCCCAGAAAACACCAATCTGTTTGTGACAAAATATGTAAATGACATATATAGTGTAGTATATGCTCATGTATGTCTCACAGGTATATGCTTATAGATGTGATGTACATATAAGTTATCATATATTCATATCATGTAACTCATCTGATTGCACCCAGATGCACATATGCAGTACCGATCAGGCAGGATGTACGGGTCAGGCACTTTCACAATATTTTCTCATGTGATGCTGTTCTGATACGTTACAATTAGGTAAGAGCTCTACTGAAGATATGTCTCTGTAAACCCTGAAACAGAAAAGTGACCATGAAAAATGTCAGTTTAACCCTACCTGTGGGGCCGGGCGGTATGGCCCCGAGTTATTATATTTGGAAATCTTCTTAAAGGTCTTCATAAACAGTAAGACTGAGCGACAAAATCAAATATCACAATATTTTTGACCAAAACGTCCCTACTTTGATATTGATAGTATTTCGCTTTAAAAAATATTTTACACAGTGACATTTCTGATCAATAATCATCAGTAATGCAGATATACTGACTGAGTGGATAAAGGCAAGTATTTGAACAAGTAGAACAGTGATAGGTTTAGAAAATGACATCACTTTACTGTAATGCAGCCTTTAGAGCAGGCAAAGACAACACTTATGCCATATCACGACATAATGATATCCAAAATCCAAGAGAATATATAGTCTGCATATCACGATAACGATACATATCATATATACTGTCCAGCCCAAACTACCTGGAAAGGAAAAAAGGCCTGAGACAGAGCCATCATTCACCCTATTACAAGACACTGTACCTTCAAAATGATTTTGAAGCTGTTCATGGTTTAAAAAAACGGTATGCTAAAAAAGTGAAATAACATTGCTCTAAAATTTGCCTTTACCAAAAGCTAAAAAAAGCTTTTAACTAGGCGGCAGAAGATCGAGTGTCAGGAGAAACCTCAGAAGTATAATGGCCTCACACGGAGGAAACACACTTTATTAAAGGACTAACGTTTTGACACCATGTGTCATCAGAGTCAAGCTCTGATGAAGTGTCAGACAGGCTGTCCATGTGAAGTGCAACTCGTTACTTCTTCCGTCAGGCTGTCAGGCCCATCTACATTTCCGGGGTTTCAAAATCTGTCCCAATTGAATTTGTAATTGAAAGGCCCTCGTATAAGTCATTCCAGAGGAACATTGCTTGAAATAAAAAAACAAAAGAAACTTCAGAATTCAGTCCATTATGTTTTATAAATTGAGCCGATATTGTTCTGCTCGGAGACATCTTGGGGCCTCAGCTTAGATAGTTGAGAGGAAGTGACAATGTGAATACAAGGGGAGGCTATTTTATTTCATCCACATCCTCCTGTAAGGGGAGTTTGAGATGCGTGTGTGAACAAGTGTGGTTTTCTTCGAAAGGGACTGTGAAAACACCCTTAATATTTTAGGTTGTCCCAGGGATTTGTTTAAAGAAACTGTGAAAAAGACTGAAAAGTCTCTCTGTCGCTCTTTGCGTATGTGTGTGTGTGCCAGAGAACAAGGAACACAGAGTAAAAAATAGCGAGCCAGGCCGTGAAGGAGAGCTGAGGTATGTTTTCCTGTTTACGCCGCATGAGAAAATGCAAATTTAAATCCGCAGACTCCTCTTCTGTCAGTCAAGTCTAAGTAATATAATCCTTGTAAGCAGTGGGGGCGGGGGAATGACCGAAGCTTTAACCACTGATTGAACCCACAGGAGGAGCTTTGTCCAGTCCATGCTGTGAGTTCACCCAATGCATCGCTCCTTCACAGTCATTAACAGGTCTGGTTAATAGTAATGCTCGGGCAGATTAAAGTCTAAGTGGGGACATTTCCTAGTAAAAGCTTTCTATTATGTCTGCTTTTACATGGAGGCAGCCACCGGCCCAGAGTCTGTTTGTGCTGCATTTACTGCCGTTCCCCTGTCGCTCTGCCTTTACTGCCTGTGGTGTGAGCGGGGGTGTTTATGAGTTTATAAAGGCTCATGACGCATCATCATGCTTTTGTAAATTCAGACATGAAAACTCAGCCCACACGCCCTTTCCCTCTTGCACCCCATCGTCAACCCCCCATCCCCCTGGTTCCTAACCATCCCAGCGCGCTCATTTAACCTTGTTAAACCCTCCAAGGCGCACCGCTCAAGGGCTGTTACATGCCACAGCAATCTCTAACAGGGGATTCATTTCCACTGTCGTTAAAGGGAGAAACTGTTCACATCAGCCGTATATGATTTACAGACAGCGAGATCTTTAGAGATGGCTATTGTTGTGATGCCTCTTGAAGATGTGGCCTCGAGGGCAGCGATAGAGACAAGAGGCCGGCCGGTTAGTGCTCGGAAACAACGTTGGGGCCTTTTGTGGCGTGACAGGCCAACACGAGGTGAAGGGTGTAGGGCTGTAGGAGCAAAGGAGAGCCGTCGGCGGAGGGCGAGAAAGACAGATCCACGTCTTTAGCGTAAAGCAGCAGCTGGACGGGTGCACCGCCGCCATAATGAACCCTATTGAAGGTGAGCAGGAGCCAGGTGGCCAGCCTTTCAGGGGTGGACAAAAGGCAATCAGCACTGTGAACCCTTTGTTTGTGTGTGTGTGTGTGTGTATGTGTGTGTGTGTGGGTGGGTGTGTATGATGCACAGGCTCCTGTACAAGTGAGACGGGGATCAGTCAGAGAATGGAATTGCGTATGGCATTGAGAATTGCTTTCAGGGGAGCTGGAGTGTGCTACCGTAGATGGACTGGTATTATAGCCCCAGCAGACATCTATTGGAAAATCCCCTCAGAATTCGTTGTGGTTAGAATAAAGTCCTGGTGTCGAGCATAGGGCCGTTCAATAATTCTCCACTGTAAATTGATAGTTTTGAGTGTATTGCACCTCATCGTGTCACGGGGCTTCTGGAATTGTTTTTCGTTGAGCTATGGGTTTCCAATCTCGCCGTTCACGATACTTGTGTTTTATTCTTCCAAACGGCAGCCATCTGTACTCCTGAGTTTTGAACGGGGGGCTCATGAGTGCACCTGTTTGAATGAATAATGGCCGGTGCAATATTGTGCTGTTAAGGAGCGTCATATGGGGAAAGAAATGATGATTGTTTCCTTCCAAGAGATGTTCTCGGCAGCCACAGCATGGGGGCCCACTCCATAGATAAACCGCCAGATGTTTCAGTGCTGTAGATTCGCCTATGAATCTCCTTAACTGCGGCTCAGCCCCCTCGAATGACAGAGCGAGTATATGGTCAAATCACTGTTTGTGACAGCGGCCCACAATTTCTGCTCTCTTAATAACCGCCATTGATGGTTTTCCTTTACTCATCCCCGCCCCTCAATTCCGCAGCTCTTCTTCACATTTTCGGCGGGGTTCGGCTCCTGTGGCACGTGGCTATATTTCAAGCCGTGCTGTTTGCCGGTGCTAATGCATTTAGTATCAATGACTAATTAAAACTGCAGGATCGCTTTGGTAAAACATCTGTTCCGCTCTTAATAAGCAGGGCTGTCTTCAAGCGATTGCGCTAAGTGTCATTAAGTGCTGATCAAACGATGCTTCCCGGTCAGTGGCGGTAAACGTTGCTGAATGCTGAGTTGTGCATGCCCTGAATTCAAACACATCCCACACCCCCATATTCACAGTATATCTTCCTCATGTGCATGTGTTGTGTTCTGTCTTTTGCTTGGTGCTTGTTGCTTTTCGTCCGTTAAATATGAACATTAAATATGAATGTTTAAAGGCATAGTTTCTGAATATATGCTGTGTGAATTTCTCTGTTGATTGAGCATGTTGATACTTTCACACTATTTATATAGCACCTAGACCTGCTTTATGATCAAAAAATTGTATGGAAATATAATTTTCAAAGTATGGGACCTTTAAAAAGCTTTTTTTTGCAAAGTTTTTGCAGTAGCTGTATGGTCGGATTCATGCTGATGCTTGATCGTAGGTGTTTTGACATAAAAAATGGGGATTTTATAACTGCTAACCAAATTAAACCTTAAACATGAAGCTTCTTGCTGTGTTCCCACTGTGTTGTGTTGACTTACTGTTGCTTAAAAGCAACAACAAATGCTTCTCTATCTGGGGCATCCATTTACATTCAGACAAGAAAGAGACAAGACAGAGAGAGACAGAGAGACGGTGGAAAGACGACCAAAGATTATGCATTTAAAAGTCAGAGAGCAGAAAGAAGAAAACCTCAAAAGGGAAGGGGATTTTAAAGTGTGGTGCGGTAGACTTCAGAGAGACTGATAATGTGTTTCCTAACTAGGTCAGACAGAGGAACCCATGACATCTGACTGACCTTAATGGTGGATATGGTGAGATAATGCAGTTGATAATCTTCTTCTTCTATCCAATACTGACTATTATCAACATCAGCCTTCCCTACTTCTTTAACCAATGAGAGACATTAATAAATACATAAGGAACTGAACAGTCTTTCTTAGAGACTGAGTTTAGAATTTTTTTATTTTGGATCGCCAAATAAATTTGCAGAATTTCTTCCATAGAATTTTAAAGGAGACATATTATGCTCATTTTGAGGTTCATAATTTCATTTTGGCTTACTACTAGAACAGGTTTACATGCTTTAGTGCTCAAAAAATGCATCAGTTTTCTCATACTGTCCACTGATGCAGCACTGTATTCCCCTTCTGTCTGTTTTAGCTCCTGTCTCTTTAAGGCCCCCCCTCCTGAATGTCCAGTCTGCTCTGATTGGTCAGCTCACACATGCCTGACCCAAAACCAATAGCAACAACAGTGCAGATGTGCTAAATTGACTTTCCCATGCCAAAGTAGCCAAATTACCACATGCCAAACTAGCCACTACCACAAATTATGCAAATGTATGACATGGTGATGTGGTGTGATGTCATGAAGTCACATAATTAAAGGCAGGACTACTGGAGCAGTGCTTTCTGTGGGAGAGAGGAGCTTCTGTTGGTGCAGACTTTGACCTTTTTTAACTTTCAAGATCTTTTACATGCACAAGATCATACAATATTTAAAACACTGAACGAAAGGAAAAAGCATGATAGGTCTCCTTTAAGATTTGCATCTGCAGTACACCTCTGCGCCACTAAAGGGAGCACCTTGGTACAACAACTACACCTCACCATTTTCAGCTCTCCACAGCCAGCCACAAGAAATGGACTGCTACCCCTCAGTGCAATGTGCTTCTCGAAATGGATGTATGGTTAATGAACCAGATGAAACTAGAAAGCTAAAGCTAACGTTCCACAAACACCTGTCTGTTTTGTGGTTGAGAGTTTTACTAAAACTTGGAATTTTACGAAAGAGAATAAAATGCAAGGGCCTGTTCCCTCGTACTTAATGCACTCATTTTGTCTCATTAAGTATTTAACGTATGTTTTCAATAACACTTGCATAAGAAATCCATGTGAAAGTGGCAGTAAAAATGGTCAGGATTGTTCATTTATACACAAATTTATAAAGCCTATTGTGGAACAGAAAAGTTTGCAAAAATGCTGCTCTAAAAATGATAGGTTTGTCAATTTCTTGAATAATTACGTATTCTTCAGGTGAGCTTTCACATAGATTGTTATCTTTTATTTGAAATTCCAATCTGAAAGATTAAAGATTATCTAGTGGGTAGCGTATTGTACTTTGTTGAACCATAAAATGAAACAAAGTGAGTCATGTCAAGGTTTACAGACTCTGTGAAGTTTATTGCTCTCGTGATGCTCTCTTTATTAAAACTTAATGGATTTGGCTGGCTGGTACAAATCTCCAAGGCTTTTGTGTTTCTAAAGATTCTCATTTTTAACTCAACCTTACGTGCTCTTTTCTCTCCTGCACCAGCCCTGCCCTGAACCGCTCCACTCTGAATTACTGTATTTTCTGTTTTATAGTCTTTTCTGTGCATCCCTCTATGCAAGTGCTTGGTCGCTTGTCCCCATATAATGTCTAAAAGGCAGCATTCCAAGTCCTATTGTGTAAAGCATTGGTGTGCATTGCTGAACTAATGGCTTTTAAGATGTCAAAGGGAAATGTAGCGCACGGAAAAAGAAAACTCCTTGCCCTGTGTGGGTTTTCTTCTAAAATTGGTTCCTGTGCACTGTGCACTCGGACGGCTGCCATCCATTCTGCAAGAGACCTTTCCCTCTCTCTCTCTCAAAGAATGGTTAACAGCAGCAGGCAGCGGCAGGCAATTCAAGTGGATGCATATTAAATCTGCTAATGTTCACACTGCCTTGACAACTTAAAAGCACGGAATACAAAACATGTTCCCGTATCTTCTCCGACGGTGTTTTTGCAGCGTGCATCTCTGCATCTTGCACTCACGAGGGTGTAAAGAGTGAGTTTCTGCCCGTTAAACTGAAGCAGTGGGATGGATCAGATTGTTAAAAAAATAAACAGGGTCCAGTCGGCTCTCAGGTGAGCGAAGAACTCTCACAACCGCTCCGGTGGCAGAGAAGCCATCAGCTTATACAATGCTTCTTTGCTCTGGTAATCTTTTAGCCGGCAAATAAAGGGCTGTGCGAGTTTTATCAGCGCCGCAATGCTCCCTCTGAAGGCTTCCTCTCAGGAAATGGAGGAGGAAGTGAGGGGTTGTGCACCGTCAGTTATCAGATATACAGTAGTTGCTCTGGGATATTACTCGCTGATAGATTCTGAATAAGACATCTGCCAAAATGCTAGGAGAGTCACTTCTCGCATAGGTGCTTTCGCGGGAGAGCAGACACTATTTGATTCCGAGATTGGAAATGCTAGAAGTTGCAATTGTTCCGCTGCTTATCGCCGCAACATAGCAAAATTGTATACGGCCGCACTCATCCTCCCCCCCTAATTTACCACACCATGTGGGTTAAGAGGAAGTGTAAGCAACAGAGGAGGACAACTCTACTATATCCACAACACTTGCACCGACACGTCTGACAGGTGCTAAAATGAGACATAAGGGCCTGTAAAAACCCAGACACGGAGAGCATGGGAGCTGAGAAGCTGCTGATTCTGAGAGAAAACACAGAGACGCTGCTGTCTCAGGCCATAACCCCGACAGCATCACTATGTACCATTTGTCTTCATGGATATGACAGTCCTTAATTATTTCCAGGGGAGGCTGAATGATTTGTATTTCAGTCGATGAGCCACGGACCTGTTCTTCATCTGCTGTTAATGATTTAACTAAGTGCCTCTCATGTGCTTTATCTGCATATGAATTCTGTTAACCATGTTTTTGAAGCCCGGCATATTCTCACTGATAGCTATATGATTCTCTCTGGCTCCTGTTTAATTATCATTATCGTTAGAGTATAAGGTAATTGTATTGCTAGCTTTGCTATTGCCTTAATTGGCTTTATCATGTGGTCTGATGGCTTTGCTGTATTCTTTTTTTTTTTTGAAGAGGTGTCCTTCAGTCGACGATATGCTGAGGGGATTCTTTTTGAAAATCAACCTGCGCGCTTTGAAGCTCCACTCTTCGCTCCATTTCGTGTTCTTTGTTTTGTTTGTTTGCCTTGTACATTGGTGAAATCTTTCCCGAAGCCTCCCCCCCCCCCCGCTCTTTTCCCCTCCTATTTCCCAAGACAATGCCGCTGTAAATAGATTTACCTTTCCCCATAGCAAAGTCCTTTCTGCATATGTTTATCCCTCCCCGATTGGGCCTTTCATCCCCGACTATCTGACTCTTTCTTCGTAACTCGAGACTAAACTGAAGGGGCAGATTGATTCAAGGTGTCACCGTAATAACGGTCCCCCTCTGGCATCTCAGTGTCGCCATTAGGTTTGGTCCCATTTATATTTCCACGCCATTAACCACTGAAGCCTGACACGTTGTTTTATACGCGTCTAGTCAATTGTGTATTTCCCGCTTTTTCATTAGAAAGCAAATAAACAAACCAAAAATATGTTCCGATACCAAACTTATGCATGCATCAAATGGAAAGGTGTGAAAATAGCCTGTTTAAAAATGCATTAGCACACTCTGCCATCATTAGTGTCTGACTAAGCCGACAGTGTTACCTTTCTATTCATAACATTTAAATCTTCCTGCCATATGACAGCAAACAATGTAGGAGTGGCTTCCAAAATCCCCGGTAATCCATCTTCTTAGTGATTAACGCAAGAACTGGCTCTTAACTGCTTGTGACAGCCAACACGAAACGCCGAGACAGATGTCATAAGTTATTGTCGTTGGCAGTCAAGAGGCATTATGCAACTTTAATGACGACTTTCATCAAGCTTCACAAAGCCCCGTCGACTCCAAACGGGGATGCTGTGTCGCTCGCTGTGCAACGTCTCTCCAGCCCTGAATCCACCATCCGAGAGCGTGAGCTGCAGCTAGAAGAGCATCGCTCCCAAAAGACTTACTGGAGCGTGGCCTCGAGCCACCTTGAACTATACCACCGCTCCTCAAATAACTCAAATGGAGGTCATCCTGCAGAGTGAAGTTACTGTAAGCACAATGGAGGTACTCAGTGTGCAGCGATGGCCCGAGGAGTCCGAGAGCATAAACGAGGCCTGCTGCATTATATTTCAATCTCTCCCTCTTCCTCCTCACTCCGTCATTAGTGCACACACACAGTATGCCATCTCTCTGCATTCCTCTTTCTCTCTTCCAGGTTTGCTTCTCAGAATAATTCGCAGTGATGGTGGCAGAAGTCCACAAATTGCAACTCCTACTCGCATCGCTCAGCTCGTTAACGTTCAGACAGCGTAGTTCCTGTTCCAGCTCCGGCTCCGCTCACCCCCCACCAACGTGTCCCTGACTCTTGCTCAGCGCCTATTTTCAACCCCATTTCCCACGCCTAAATCCTTCACCGTAGGACTGGCATGTCCCACTGTCTCACATTACCCTCAGTTACCCCAGCACCGTTACGTGCGGCATCAGGAAAACCCACTCATCTACGAATGTTTCCCTTTTTTACGCATGGTTACCGGCCGGCCACAGAGACATAATCCTCTTCCCAACTCATCAGGCTGCTTATAACAGTAGTCTGTCCTGACAAGCCACCCGAAGAGAAAAAGGAGCAAACGAGGGCAGTGACGGGTTTGGGTCTGGGGAGGAGCAGACAACGAGGTGGGGAAGCGGATTCTCTTTGAGGATGAGCTGGCTTCTGAACTCGGTGAAAAAATGCCATGTGCCAAAGACCACCAAAGTGTAATGTGCAGCCTTAATGAATGGGAATAGCAAATGAGGGACTGGCATATACAAACACAGGCTGTCTGAATAATTCCATTAGAAAACAGTCAATGTTCATTTGAGCCGTAATTAGGCCCCCTCTCCCAGAGACATGCTGGCCTGATTGATAGTCAAATTGCAGGAGATTGTGTTTACTTTTTCATCCTATCTAGTTAGGAATTCTTCCTACGTCTCATGTCTCATGTTCTCTCTTTCATCCCTCCCCCAATTCCCCATCCGTCTCATGAATAAACCAACAGAATGGCCGCAGGTTGATTCTTGGAAACAGGAAACACAATTATTGTAAACTCTTCGTACACCTCTCTGAAGGGAGGATTGGGGGCAATATCGGCTGCATTTCATCACTATGGGTGTGCGTATGGACGTGTGTCTGCATGTCATGTCCACGGAAAACGTTGAAACATTCCAGTCTTTCACTGCTCTGGCATTTTTTAACAAACCCAACATGTTTGACTTATCTCTCTGATTCAGCTTTAGTGAGAAATGTTTGCTTTTTGCATCACTCATGGTAAAACACTTCTCCAGCGGAGAGGGATGGCATCATGGTGTCATCATGTTCCTTGAAATCTTTAGCCAGAGGGCAGCACATGGTTCCTGCTGTGTTACAGTGTACTTGTAGAGGAGGGAAGGGGGCAGGCGCGCCTTCCGGTGCAGTTAACATAGAACACGTTGCTTTAGAGCGCCAAGTGGGTGGTGTTGCCTGTCCTGCTATGTTGGACGTCGGTGGTGGAACATTAACTCAAGTATTGAGTGCAATTTGAGGTACTTCATACTTCAACTGCTCTACATTTTAGACAGATATATTGTACTTTTTACTTCAGATATTTTTTTTTTAAACTATTTTTAGTCAGTTACTTTGCAGAGTCAGAATATTGAATCAAAAACAACAACTAAATGATGATGTATTATCAGTTAAAGGTGCAATATGTAAGAATTGGCCACCTGTCGTATTAACTCGTAGTTGTATTACTCAAAACAAATAATCGCTAACTGCTGCTAACTGTAGCTGCTATTTAGCTTAGTTAGCAGTGCTGCTAGCAGTCTAGACTGTGAGCTAGCTGGTAGATGTTTCTGCAACACAATACATAGGCATCATAACATCAAAACTGTTAATTCTTCACATTCTGTTGAGTCAAGTCTTGAATGTTTTAAACTGAGATTCTTACATATTAGACCTTAAGGATAAAACTGTTGCTCCTGGGGAGAAATTCACAAGCAACCCATAGTATAAAACCTGAATTCATATAATATATAATATAATTCGTATGAGCGTATCAACACCATAAACACATTAAGAAACTGTTTACTGAGGGAATAACTCAAGTGAGAAGAAGAGTCATTTTCTCATAAGCTTACATGCAGTTAAGGTGCCTCTGCATTGGCTTCATTTTCAGACCTGGAAGCTCTGTGTATATTTTACACAGTCAGTGGCTTTAATATGAAAGTGATGTGCACATTAATGCATCGGTAATTTAAAAAAACAATTTAATTTATGTTATTCTGAAATAGGCCCTTCTGCATGATGAACACTTTTACTTTTGACCTTTTACATTGAAAACTTTCAGTGGAGGACTTACCACACTGCGGCATTATAACGTTCACTTCCGAGTGCTTCTTCCACGTCATACCTTGCCAAATCATGATCCCACTTTTCTGAGCACCCTTTGCAATCTCAGAATCCTGTTTGATCCAAATTAGATCCGCTTGTAAGGTGAGTCAGTCAGTCTACATGCAGTGATTGTAATAACCTGCTGTTTGCCCGTTTATGGGGACATTGCTTGGATACATTTTAGAATATTCCTCCATCTTACACTTCATCTGCTTCCTATTTCCTGGATCCCTACTGTTTCCTCATTCATTCAAGAGTGGGATCATATAGCTTCCTATACTTCTCTGTGGCTGTTCTGCTTTCAAAGGGCCTGTGCATTTCGCGAGTGCCCACGACAGCAGTTTTGTTTTCTTTATTGTTCGCTCAGGAGGCCAGGCTGATGAAAAACGCAGCCTGCATGATCCAATGGCAGCACACTCACCCTGGCAGCCATGTGCGCAATCGGAGTGTGCTGGCAGCGCCTGCAGTAATGACTTAATATCAGTCCTCCCACGGCGGAGCAGATGAGAGCACAGGTGTGCAGATTGTCCCCTGTCACATGGCACTGCGGGGGCCACACACGCCATTCTCCATTAGTTAACCCACCACCAGGCCATTAATACATACACTGACGTTAACATTACATATACGTGCCGCATATATGTAATGCTTTAATGTCATTCCTTTACTAAAAGTAGCTTTGACTGGCTGTTTTTCATAAAAGGCATGCACGGCATGTTGCTTCTAATGTGCAGAAACATGTGACACAATCCTACCATCAGGAGAGGGCATGCACATCTCTGTACCTTCCTTTATCTTTCTCTCTTGCCTGCTTTCACACTCCGTCCATCTGTCTCTTTCTCTAACACACCCACACTCTCACATGTGCCTACATAACCACATTGTCTCGCACAAACACAGTAGGGGAGAGGAGAAGGGGAATGGTGATGACTAGTGATGGGAATGTGCCTTGGCTTGAATCTCATCCGAAAAGTCGCCCCAGCTGCCCCCCGAACACGGCAGACGGACCCAGCTGCTATCACGGGCGCGCATGCACAGCTCTGTCAACAGGTCAGGGTGTTCACTGGCTGCACTCTGCTTCGTCCTCGCTAACTGTAGCAGCTTTTTGTGCCATAAGGGCGGGCCAGTTTTAATCTCATTTCACTTCTGCTCTGTTGTGAGTTACTCATCCTGAAACACAAGTCAACAACATTTGTGTTACAGTTGTTGAGGTTGGCTGCAAATGGAAGCAAGAAATCACTGTGTGCAGCTCAAAAATTGGAATGCAGACACATTTGTTTTATGCAGGACTGAAATGATAACATCAGCCTATTACAGGGCTGCAAAATTAATTGAAATTAAAAAATGTAATTGCAGTACGAACAAGTGAAGTTTTCGAATCGCAGTAGCTTTTTTTTGGTGAAGGTAAAATGTGTGACCAAACAGACTCATGATGAAGTATGGTTGTGCTGCAGAGATGCCCTTATGGAGACTAGATTATTCCCTGGTTATTGAAGTATGATCTGATTTTTCACGTGAAACTGAGTGAAAAAAAAAATCAGGAGTAAATTCAGGAGATTTTGTTTTTCAATGTGGGAAATCAAGTGAATATCCCCCAAAAAATTCTCCTGCCAAAACTTTTTTTTTCGTTATCCGGTTTCACCCATGAAAAAAAAAAAAAAAGATTCTACTGAAATTTTCGAAAAATGTTATTCTTCTCAAATTCTCATGAAACCAAGTGAATTTCCCAAAAAATGTCTCCTGGCAAAACTTTTTTTTTCCACTCAGTTTCACACAAAAGAAGAAAAAAAATGTCCTGAGGAAAAAAATGTTTCACTCGGTTTTACACATGAACGAAAATTTCTCCTGCAATAAAAAATGTAATAAAATTCTCCTGAAATCCTGAAAAGTGAATTTCCTCAAGGCTTTTTTTTTTCCCCCACATGAAATAAAAATGATTCTGATTTATTTTTTCACATCTTTTCACAGATGGAAAAAAAAGGTACTAAGAAAGATTATTCTAGCAAAAGTTTTTCTTTCCCGCCAGCTCGCAAGTCATAAACACAGGAGAGACTTAGAAAATGAATCACCAGGAAAAAAAAAGAAATGTCTTCACTTGCCCCTCAGGGCTTCCATATGTGCTGGCCTACAAATCTTTTTCTCCAGATATAAGAAAACATGTTTGTTTGAAACAAACACTGAACATTTTCTCATCATTACGAATTCAATAGTTTTTTCCATTGAAAATGAAAACTGTGATGCAAAAACAGTCATTCCCACAAAACAGAGAATCACACTGCAACCGTGATATCTGTCACAATAATCATAATATGGTTTTTGTACCATATCGTGCAGCTCCATCACAGCTTGAGTTTTATTTTAGTAGTTCTGGCCATTTTCTCTCTTTCACACCATGATAGACACAATGTTCCCAGATCTCAGCTGCTACTTTGATGAGTACAGTGTTATCATAACTGTAGAACAGACAGCCAAATCTTTTTATAATAAGCTGTAAGTTTTTAATAAACTAGAATTATCCTTTACCACACTTCATTTGACACAGCTGTGGCACGCTGCAGGTGTGAGATGTGGATTTAAAGCGACAAGACACAGGCGTACACTATTCATCGATATAATCTCGAGGGTATAATTTTTGCGTGATGTGAATTCAAAACCCCTCAACGAGCTGATCTGACTAGCCGGTATAAGCCAATTACGCCCTCTAACATATGACTAAAAATATTAAAAATGAACAAACTCTGCGTCACAGCATGGATGTGTCATTTGGGAAATTATAGAGCAGAAAGAGTGTCATCCTCCTGGGATGTAAGCAGCACTGTATAGTTTTTACATTTGTCTTTCTGCACTGCAGCTCCTGGAGGCAGCTACAGTGTGTTGGTCTCAGCTGACAGTTCGAAGAAAACACATCAAGGCAGTTTGACTCGCTGCTGGACACCAAAACCCTCACTGTGTTTGAGAACAAAAAACTGACTCTAACAGTGTGCCTCTGGCTTTACGTCTAAAAAACATCTTTTTCTATAGATGAGAGGGGAGTAGAAATGCAAAGTGAGAATTTTATGGATCGGACTAAGAAGATTGTCACACTGACATTGAAAACCATTGGTAATTGACTTAGCGGGTGTAACACAGTTTTCTGCTTTGCAGAGCATGATAATCACTTATAGATTGCGAGTAGATGCATTTAAAGCCATATGCAGTGGTTTTAGGTGCACCTCACAACAATAAAATAGTGAAAAGGGCAGCTCAAGACAATATTATGATGCTCGAAACAATATTGTGTCGACACAAATGCCTGCATGATGAGGAGCCAAAGGTCAGCTATAATGTATTAACCAGGAGCACAAATGCTTAATTTCCCTCTTTGATTTTCTCTTATCATCCCGGGTAAAGATTTATGCAGTGCTATTGAATTTTAAGCATGTGTCTGAAGTCATTAGCAGTGTCAAGATGATTTTCTAAGCAGAAAATGTTGCCCCATAAAAAGCAGGGTCTCAGCCAAGGAGCCAAAAATGTTCAAAGCAGTGGATGTACAGTTCTTACAAACATTTATTTTAAGGTTGATGAGTTGAAAAAGTCCAGAACAGAAACACGATTAGTCACCCGTCTGGCAACGGCTTCAAATGGTTACTGTGGTGTCACACAAGGTCTGTTAAAATCAATAAAATTAAGTGATAAAGGTAATTCTTTTATTTCAAATGTAAGCACAGCTGACCTTTCGGCCGAACATTGATTTTTAAGGTGATGAACGCCATCATTTTCCACAACATGAAACAGAACCTAGCTTGCACTGTGTCAGTGTGTCTTCTTCTCTGTTACTGAAGCTGTTCACTCAGTTTTCTCCCATCACTCTGAAAAGGCAGTAACATGTAAACATGCTATTTTCCCGCTACGTAGCTTCAAAGAAGTGCCATCCATGTACGGACCTCTTCTTTTAGCTTGTCCAAACATGTTAAAGTGAACACAAGGAGCTGACTCATTTTCTTCTTTGTTTGTTTTTTTTATTCTTCTTAATATTTCCCTTATATGTGTGTGTGAGCGAGGATCCCACTGGCTGCTGCTGTAGTCTTTGTGTTGTGATGTTGTGATGTTATTTTCAGACTTAAAACATTGTTCAATCCCTTTACGAGAAGTAAAGTACACACATTTGCATAATCCTGTACTTAATCTAACAACAAAAATAATATGGTTTTTAAATTGAGTTCAATATGGATGTACTTTAAAAAAAACAAAAAAACAGGGGCCACAGGAGCAGAATATGCAATTTGCATAAAAGCTTCATACTGACAACAATCTTCTCCACAGATATTAGACCGTTTATGAAAGCTTGATGTTTTGATGAATCTAATGATTTGATGAAAATAATTAATTGATCCAGAGATCACTGGTTAACTCGTACCATATTGTTCAATTTACATTACATACAACTACATTAAAACTTCCACCAAGTCGCCAGGATAAGATGTTGGCAGTTAACGTTTCTGCAAACCACTGACACATGCACAAATTGACATTCTTACAATACGTGTCATGTCACATGTTTATGACCTGATTGTCATATTGGTAGGGGAAAGGGATGGGGGTGGTGTTACAGGCAAGAAGGCTGCCAAGCCAGTGACCACAGTTCAGGACTGTGTTCCAACCTTTGTAAGCATGACACCTGTGGATATTTTTAACCAGATCTCGAGACAATTTACAGCTGTGTTTGTGAGATATTTTTGATTAGAAGTCGGGACATCTCCAGCTGTGTTTGTGGCAAGTATTTTAGGCCAAAACATGATCTTTTCCTAACCCTAACCAAGTATTTTTTGCACAGTGTTAGTATGACATGAAATTAAAACACCTGAACCTAAAGAAACGTAAAGTTGCGAAATCAAGAAATGTAAAGTTTCAGCATATCTGTGGTGTGAAGAAATGTACGTTGCTAACATTTATTTTGTAATTGAGAATTTTCATCATTTTAATGTTGTGTGTTGAATCTAGTATCAGCAATCATTATTGTGTTAGTCCCATTTAGATGAATAAACAATGCAGTTATTGATTCTTTCTTTTCAAGCCAGAGGTAGAATACGTTTCTGAGCGAAGTCAGTGACGGACTTGACACCCACATTCCTGCGATAGGAGTAATGGTATTCAAACGTTTGCTGTTAATTTGGCTGACCTTATGACATGTTCACAACCTCGCAGCATCAGAAATGCATGATTCACATCATTTGTAGCTAAGTTGAGTGGATTGTGGGTGGAGAAGTAGAGAGAAGTGTAACAATATGAAATACTGGGTGTGCATTTCATTCTTGCTAAGTTCACAAATGGCACTAAAACATGAATAAAACTGAGCTACTTTTGCTAACTTTTATTGTCAGATTATAGGAAGAATGACATTTAAAAGTGAAGTGCAATTGAAAGGAAGGCTCAATAACTAAGTTAAAAAATCCTGAAAATGCAGGTTGCATTTACCCCCAAAAAAGTTATTCTTGAGTTATGGAAATTCCAACATACTGCACTTTGTATAGAAGAGCAGAGTGTATGTGGAGTCATACAATATACATTAGGTAAGATCCTATAAAAGTGACAGAAGTCTGGTCCTCTGAAACAGATATTGTCAATCCTGTCCCCGGGGACACCTGCCCTGCATGTTTTAGAGGTTTCCCTGCTCCAACACACCTGATTCAAATGTTCAGGTCTTCATCAAGCTTGATAATGACCCATTTATTTGAGTCAGGTGTATTGAGACAGGGAAACAATTGAAACTTGCAGGTATATTAAGCCAAAACATGATCTTTTCAAGTGTCTTTTGTGCCTAAACCTAACCATAAGCACAAAATAACAGAAATTGAGAATTGAAGGACATAAAGTCTCAACATGGATTGCAGAAACATACATTGCAAACATTCATTCTACTGATTAGGTTAGAAAAAAACAGCATTCAAAAATAGAACAAGATATAAACATTATACAGTCTGTGATGTCTCCATGAAGGTTACAAGGATTAAATTTCATTCAGTATTTATTACCATTCTTGGTGTAGCTGGAGGGTATTAAGTCATATTTTCCACTGAGTGTAGATAGTGTTAAAGAAAAAGCTCATAGTTGGAGGGCTTCTCTGGAGCAACCGTTTAGTGATTTTTTTTTAGCTTGTAGCCAAATAGATATTTAAAAGATACATCATTTTCACACAAAAATCCAGAATAACAGTAAAGAGATACAGGCAGTCTTGGATGTATGGATAAGGCCAGTGGGTGTATGGTCATGGTCCAGTGCTAATCCAGGCTCCCTCCAGCAAGGGTACTGGGACCCAGTTCATTTTAATTTGTGCTTGGTAGATATGAAAAAAATGAAGCAAGTTCATAAAAAAGATTACATTTTTTATGCTGTTAGTTTGCAAGAAGAAATACATCTTGAAGGACATGTGATTCTGCCCACATTACTTTTTTTACGTTTTACTTTTTAAAAAAAAAATTTTAATGGGTGTGTTGAGGCCCCCTGCACCTCATTGAGGATGATGGGGTTCAAGTTGACAGTTGAAGTACAACTCAATGTGTAGATCAATGATTTCCTAATTGTGGCCCACTGGTGGGCTGTGAAAGGTACTGCAGGTGGGCTTCTGAAGGTCATTTACAGTAAATGATTAAAACGTTTTTAATTTTCAATCGTGTTATTACATTTGAAATTACCATAAAATATTCATGATTATTTTTCAGTGTAAATATTTAATCAGAACTAAAACAAGGGAGTTAAAGTACGTTATTCTCATTGATCTTTTTATCCATACTTGTGTTTAAGTTTGTTTCTAATTGATATGCGTGCCATCTACCGACCTTAACCTGCATTGATGGGTGGACACTGGACAACAACAGTGGAATATATTATGTTGCATCAGTGACAGGGAATTATAGGTGCATGTGTTTGCGTGTGTTGAAAGATATGCAGGTCTACAAATTGTTATGTGGTTGTGGATGGATTATTAATATGCACTGCCCACCTTCACATAGAATTGTTCTGTTTCTTCATCTTAGTCCTGTGTGTTGATCAGAGTTATGATTAAAAGTTTGCGAATGGCAGTTCTGGGTAATTGTACTTGTTTTTTTTCAGTGTGACCTGCTCCATGAACTCTTTGCTTTTACAAAAAACATAGAAAATAATCAAGACAGCAATTACGTGATTGGCAATACAAATAGTAATATATAAATGTAGTTTGTAGGAGGCAGGGTTGTAACCCTTTCATTTTTCTTTCCAGTGTTGCTTTTGCACAATTAAAGTGACGGCACAATAAAGCCTCTAAAACCTTTGGTGTTTAAGCATTGAGTGTAAAACTTGAATGAATAAGGAATAATTCCTGATGAGAAAAAAATGTTATTTAACTTGTAGTTTTCCAAAAATTCAGCCTTGGCTTAGCTATAAGAGCGGCAGATAACAAACACTCTCGCACTGTATGAGTCATGTTGGAACACTCTGACAAACTACCGTAAGTGTTTTATCGCCTGTGTTTGAAAACTTGTTTCAGACCTCACTCTCTGTCTCTCCTCTCCCTTTGTTTCTCCTCACGTCATGTGGAACACATCCCCCCACTTTGAAGTGACACACAAATCTTATCTTTTTTTGAGGGAAAATGATCGAGACAGTCTGTTTTCTCAGGGTGTAATAAGATTGACTCAGATGACACACCCGCTTCATCAGACTAATTGCCCTTTCTCGCAACTGCGCTGCGGAGGGATTTGTACGAAACCCACGGGACATCAAAGACAAGCATCGTCTGCTCATCCCCATATCCCCTGTCTCTTTAACATCCCGTCTTATAAAAACACTGGTCGGGCTTAATTGACTTGGCCCCATCTAGAGTAGCTCTTCCATATTACTGAAACCTAAGCTGCTTGTGAGTGTCATGAGGCAAGCCAGCAAAGGCCCGGGGAGGAAATATTCTGCGACAGCTTCTCTCCCCTGAGCCCTTATTGTTCCTTCCAGCAGCACCATTGGCTGAGAATGGAACATTTGGATGATTAAAGGGATTTGGCGGTTGCGCTGTGTCATGTTCCTGTAATCTCCCAGATGATGGATTAGGGGTCTGCCCTGTCATACTCCCCTAATCTGGCTGCAGTGACGTATGCGTCCCAGTCGCCTTGACACCCACGCCACCTTTTTCCCAGAGGCCGCCGCTGCCTTGGAGGAGCAGTAGTCGCAGTTTGACCCGGTCAGCCAGATTCCCGAATACAATAGCATCGCATGAGCGGCTTATAGTCAGTGAATGCCTGGCAGTTATCTCTCTGCATTCCTAAACTAAAGCCATAATAGAGCGATTGTTAAATATCCTCCTTTTTTCTTCTCATATTTGATCCATGTTTCACTTTTCTTCCTTTGAGGTCAGAAAATGATAGGTAGAGCCAGATAATTACTATTCAGAATATCTCTAAACCCAAGAGAGTGTCACAATTTTCCAGCTGTCATAATGCACATTCTTACCCGACACCTTCGATTTGGCCGGGATTGTCTCACGGGATTTTTGAGTATGATAAAGTGGAGTGGTATTGAAATTAATAAGGTGAAATAGACAGATGTGAGCCTTGGCCTTTGCCTTTTAAGTGGCTGTCATCACTTTCTGAAAGGCTTCAGAAGGAGAGGTGAAGAAAGAGAGTGAGAAAGGGAGAGGGAGAGAAATAGAAAAGGGACAGAGGGGATGAAGCAAGAGAATAGCTTTCCGCTGCCGCCGCCCCTAACAATAGCCCTGTCATCTCCCTCCAAAGAGCAGATGCCCAGGTTTCCCGGTGGCATCTCCAGAGAGAATGTCAAGCGAGAAATAAATCTCCCAGCCAATTTATGTGAGGAAGGTGAACTTTTTACTAGCGTTCCGTGGTAAAGGCGAGGAAGGGAAATCACTGACAGCTCTGAGTGGAGATTTTCTTTCTTCTTTCCTCGTTGACATGGCATTTTTATTCATTGGACCTCCAGAATGCACTCTTGTGCAACGTGGGGGTGAAAGAGAGTCAAAAACAGTCCATGTGAAACTCCCCAGACAGCACAACGGTGAAAAGTAAAAAAAAAAAAGTAAAAAATGTTTCTTTCCTTTTTTTTTATACAAGAGAGCTCGAAGCACCGCTGATCACTTGGCTCCTTTTTTGTGCTGCGAGATCCCATTAGAGGCGAGCTGTAAATACTCAGGCGAGCGGCTGAAAGAGCACATTGCATTACCTATTTGCTGAACAAACATGTGACCCCCGCGCACCTTTTTCTCCATTACACACATCTGCAGTACATGTGATGTGGCATTTACCTCAAGCAAGCAAAGGAACAAGAAAGTCCAATGGCAAGCACATAAAATTAGCAGTAATGGTGTATTCTTTGTCGCTTTTTCCTAGAGTACGGGGGCCGCGATCTCACCCCATGTGATCCTGAAAAATAAACTGGGGATTATTAACGTGAAGCCAATTGGTTCCCTGCGGTAAAACACACATTGGCTTGCTGCAGGTCTGACTGTCTTATTCATGTGTGCGCTCTTTAAAAAAGAAAAAAAAACACACACGCTGTCACAAGAGTGGAAAGTGCTCAGGATTCAGCGCACGTGCGGCATATTGATGTATCATTTCATGCCAAACAAAGCAGTTAATACCCTTGAAAAGAAGTGAGGAGAGAACCAAGAACCCTGCACATGTAATTTACAGGATGAAAGAGGAGTAGAAAAGGTTACAGAAATGTAGTGTTCATTTACATTACAGTGCCACCTCAGACATGGCACACAGTGGCGAGCACTCACAGTTACTCGTCTAGATATAAATACACTGGAAAAATGGTTTAAACTCTGCAGCTCTGTGAGGCTTGCTCATGCTGGCATGCTCATGTTTGGCAGGTGTAATGTTTGCTAACATGCTAACATTTCAGGCCCAACTGACCCGCCCGTCCACCGTGTCACTGTCGTCTATCCGTGACGACGACAAGTCTCTTCTGTGGCCAAGTTAGTGATAACAAACGTGCTATGTCAGGTTTAATTTTCAAAATAAAAGCACCAAAATTTAATCCTCTGGGGACCATGAATATCTTTATAGTGTGGCTGTGTGGAAATCAGATTTTCACTGCACAATTGTGTTTAGCTCTTGTCCATCAGCTCCTCCAACATGATTTTACATGGCAGTAGTAGCCACACGCTTTGGAAGTAGTTAGCTCAGTACTGCATCTTCTTTGTCATTTTTCCATGTTACAGCGGGTAGCACCCACCATAAGGGTGCATTACAACCACCTTCTATGACAAAGCTAGAAAAGAGAGAAAAATAATTGATTTAAGAGGCACTAGAGTATTTCCACAGTTTTATCATATGTGTATTATTAACACAATATGAGCAATTAGCAATATTTCCTCTTTAATTATCATGGTTATCGTCAATACTGGTGTATCACGACACCTCTAGTCTGTCCATTCAATATGATAGTTGTTGCGATATTTCAATTTGGACCAAAGTGGACAACCTATTGACAGACTGACAGCCAATAAAGGTGAAACATGCTGTAAAAGATGGAGTTTGGAGATGCCTGGAGAAACTGAGACTTGTCAAAGTTTGAAAAAAAATCCCCAAATTTTGCAAACTATCCTCTAACATCCTGAACATTCTTTATGAATGGGACTCAAGCTCACACACAAGTGCCTGTGTCAGTATTTTAGTGTGTGTCCCTGTGTTTCCCGTGGTACAAACCAAACTGACAGCCTTGTATTGTACCAAAGGGGTTCGCACTGCAGAGGTCAGCGACTACAGTTACGACGAGTTTTTGCACTTAAGAGCATAACTCTTAGGTCTCACGGCGGCGCAGTGAAGATACAACATGACTATGTAGAAGTAGCAAGAAATCATAATCAGAAGAAAATGCTTCTCCATCTCCCTCGGTGACGATGACTCAGTGGCAGTGGAAGCTACAAAAAGAATGCTGTGGGGTGAAAAAAAAGATGTTGTGCCCGATTTCTTTACAGGGAGAATTTTTTTTCCTCATGATTTCAATTAAAGTCAATGTGAGCCTTCTTGGCCTCACTGCACAGGAGAAAAGTAAAGAATAATCCAGAAAAATCATTAATCTTTGTGACACTTGCAGAGTTCAAGTGGAAAGCTGGTGCGGAGGAGGTCTTATTCACATCCATCCACTTCCATCTGTCCTGCTTGGTGGAGTCTCCCGGCCCCGAGGGGGTCTGCCTGCGAGCGTGGCACACAAGCTCGGTGCAAGGATCTGCAGTTCCGGCTGGTTGCCGGGCAGAGTTCAGATCTATTTCTGTCTGTTGCGGCGCATTTTGGGGTGGCTCCTCCTCGGCAGGATGTCAGCCATTCCTATAAGGGCGCGCAGCAGTGTGAGAGAAGCTGCCATGCCACTACCAGGAAAGTCCATCCTGTTTTAATGAGCCCGGCCCGTAAACAGACACATCACCCGCTCTGTCTCGGCAGTAGGAAGCTTATTACTATGTGCATTAAACATAAGGTGGCAGAGAGATCTACAAATGGTATGCCGTCCTTCCGTCCAAGGTGGTGTTATTATGTGCATATCATTCCCTCCTCGGCAGATATATTCAATGTATAATATTCAAATGTATGTGAACCAAACTTGAGTTAAGTCCCTTTCATCTTGTGAGACTGTCCATGTAGTACTGGTTAGAGGTTCTTGCTTTATCAGTTATACATCATGGCGACATATTTACAGCGAGGCCGAGGTTGTTTGGATGCCTCAATATGGCTCATGTTGCCTGGATGACAGGCTTATTCTCTCATACTCTGCCCTTTTCTCTTTCACATATCCACAGCGCTGCAACCATGGAATTCAGTGTCATTATCTATTGAACACTACAGGAACACTATCGACCTAGAACACTGGACGAAGTGTAGCAAATTTGCTGCCTACCGCATGCCGAGTTCAGCATTTTTCAACACGTCATCGCACCTAAAGGACAAAATAGGTTCTTTGTTGTTGTCTTCCAAATGACCCAGACAGCACTGTTAAGGTTTAGTAACTGGTGACTAGGTCCCAAACTTTTGCTACGACGTCACAGCACAATTGCCATTATATGCTGAAGCATTAGGATTTCCTTTAATTAGAGCTAACCAAGAAAAAAGTACACAAAAGTAATTGGACAGGAATGTCCACATACTTAAGCAACATGCATGCACCAACATAGTGCATGCATTTTCTCGTCGGGATGAGACAACCTTTTACTACGGGACCCATGTGCAGGCTTATTCTCTCTGACTTTGCCTTTTTTCTCTCCTGTGTTTGCACATCACTGCAACATTCAAATTCACAGTCAATATCTACTGTACACTGGAGTATTATAGACTAAGCACATCAGACGTAGCAAATTTGCTGCTTGCCATATGTTCACTTCTGCTTTCTTCAGCTCACTTTTTGCATGAGAGTATTACGCTCGTCTCTGCGTCATGTCACTATGGAAACCCTGAGAGGTAAGTGAGAAAAAAACAACTGGAGATGAATTTCAGAGTCTGATCTAAACCGTTTTCTCCTGTGTTTATGGCAAAGAAAAAGAAAAAAAAAAGGTTTTTTTTCTCCTCCCCACTCATGAAAACTTTTTTTTCCAACCTGTCTAACAGATGAAAAACATAATAAATAACTTATTTTTCTGTATGTCGTAAACACAGGAGAGATCAGAGTTAGAAAACTGATCGTCAGACCTCCACTAGGGAAACTCCCACCTGTTTAACAGATGAAGAAAAATAAAATAAAGAACTAAGAAAATTTTTTTTTCTAAAGTTATAAACACAGGAGAAAAAAAATGTTTTTACATCAGAGTTAGAAAATGGATCATCTTTTTTTTTTGTTTGTTGCCTCTCAGAGCTTCCATAGCTCCCACATCACAGTGCAGTTTGTTCCAATTCAAAGTGCCTTGTCTGCTTGGTGGTGACATGCAGGCCATGTTGGGACAGTGTTACAGTAATTCTGTTGGTGGGCGCTGCATTTGAGCCGATGTCTTTTGTGCGTGTCTGTGCGATGTGTCCATCTGTGAACGGATGCGTATGTGATCCTCTGTTTTGTAGCCTCCGCGCGTGTGTACACATGTGTAAGTGTGCGTGTCCACTGTGGGACCGAGCTCTCTCCTGGACATGCCAGGGGGCGGCTCGGGTGATAGGATACACTGCTGCTGTCGGCCATCCTTCTGAGATAATGTCATAATGGGGGGGGACAGCTGGCAGCTTCGTTTCCTGTCGGCACAAATTTTCTACTACATCAATAATGAGCGCCACAGCCCAGCCATGAGCGCTACGGCTCAGTGGGCGCATGACTGTATTCTCATGTGTCCTCTCGTTCTCTCCCCCGTCTCCTTCTCCTTGTATTTCCTTCCTCTCTCACTCCTTTTACCTTCCCCAATTCATCTTGATTTTATCTCCTTCGCCCTGTTTTTTTTCTCTCGCCATCTCCATTCTCATTTATATGTGTTACTCCTCATATCAGTCTTTTTCCTCCTACACAAATGTGTTTGTTTTTATTCATTTTTCCAGATGCCCTTACATGCTAAATGAAGCATAAAAGCAAGTGAGGTTCACTGTATCTCAGAACGTGGTTCCGTTATTAGACGGGCTTTCCGGGACAGCTTGTGTGCAATTTCAGTAAATATTGTGATATTCCACGACATATACGGCAACGCTCCCATTAATACACAGTATGATGTGACCTATGTTTATACGCAGCCAAACAGAGTCTCTTGAGCTGTCACTTAAGGGGAAAACACAACCAAAGTGGAGATTACTTATACCGCGGATACCTGAAAGCCATAAACAAAATGATCCGCATTTGCTGGAATGTAAATTTTGTTGCTTTTGGCATGCTTGTCTAACCCGCAATTTTCTTGGTTTTCAAAAATAATTTGCCTGATTTTCTGCAGTCTTGTAAAATATGTGCTGCATAATAAAACAGCGATAAAAACCTGCATCCATTTTACGGTGCTGTATAACAGACAACGAGGGTTCTGCTCTCAAAGCTTTGTATAAACACAGGCTATGTAGATGACAGGGCATCAGGGAGCAATGGGTGGCGTGACAGTGAGCCACTTAAATGTAGTTCAGGGTTTCACGAAGACACATCAAAGCCTGTCTTTCACTGAGCAGGAACAAAATGCAAAAAGTCAGCACAGTGATTTTAAGTATTTTTGATTTAGGGAACTCCCTGCATCAAGAAATCATCAAAACAAGATTTCTGTGACATATGTCCTCGTTCTTTTGTCTATTTTTTGCATGTTTTATTCAGCATGGAAGCCTCGTAAAGGAGCATCACACTTAGTTACTCATCAGCAAACAGAAAATGGTTCACATCAACAACATATTGCTGTTACAATTCCATCCGTTAATCCTCCTCTGGAAAAAAATCATCTCCGTGTAACCTTTCAGTGTAAACCCCTGTGATTAAATGTGAACTTTGGCACACAGAGACCTGAACATGGTAACAGTCAGATCTACCATTATGTACCAATCAGCAGAGGGAAGCCTCTCCGCACTTCAGACATGAATTTTAATGCAGGTTACTGCATGGCTAGAGAACCGTTCAGATCACTGTAATTAGCAGAGCTCGAATGTGATTTTGAAATGTTACATCTACACGTGCCGGTTGGTGTATTCGACTTTCCTGTAGGATGTAATGCAGAATCAAAGGGAACATTGTTATATTTTATTGTATCTGTTTGTCATTTATCTGAGATTTAGCACAGCAGCAGATAATGATATGTAAAAGGTCAAATTTGTAGGATAGTTGATTTTTGAGTCTTATTCCAACTCGTCAAATAATGTGCCTTGGATCAGCAGGTAGAGCCACACCCATGGTGTTGCAAGTGTTTCCTTGACTTGGCCTCTAGCTCCATGAGCAGGTTATACTTCATCGTCATTTATTCCTATTTCATTGAGTTTTGGCTGTTTTGCATTCTCTCCTAATCTTCGAATGTTTTAACCTTAATAAAACTCACTAAAGCACTTTGTAACTTGGATTTTAAGAGCACTTTATTTAAATAAAACTCATTTTGATTAGAGCTAGTCAGTCCATTATCACCACTTTGGTTTTAGTTATACCAGGACTGAGTAATGACCTGGCAGAACCTGTTTTTATTCCTGTGTGTTTTTGTTAAACTAAGAAAGACTAATCACTCCTTCCAAATACAGCAGTGTTGAAAGAAGATTTAAAGACCTAACATGCAGGCCTGCAAACTGCCCTTCTGCTTTAATTAAGCTAACAATTGTTTAAAACAGCGCAGGCAGTTAGTGCTAGATCAAACTGTCGGTTGTAGTTTTCTGTCATAACTTGCTAGTATTCTGCCGCTAGCTGTGCTGCTAGCTTTGTTGTTGTTGCAGATTTTTTGGGGGGGGGGGGGGGGGGGGGGCTTTGAAAGTGCTGACAAACAGTGCCGAGCTGAAGGAGAGGTAGCCAGCCAAAACCTGCTGGAACCAATGATGAAATTATCTAGAGTCAAACATCTGGTGAGTTTGACTACAGTTAGGCTGCCAATGCATTTCACTGATGTTGTTTTCTTTCATTGAATATTGGAAAGTGGGCGGTCGAGTGGTCCACTGTTGATATGATGGAGACAGTACAGCTAGACCAACGTGTAAATCTCTGCGGTAACATTCGTTAATTCATGCATTTCATCAACATATTCTACCTTTGTAAATGTTTTTGCGGCTTCCATTAATCACTGAATACAGAAATTGGGCAACCTTCCTTATGTATTTTATAATGATTAGTATTCATTGCGTTTAAGTACTGTCCTGTTGTGTCACAGGAAGGTTGGTTTTGGTCACGGGCGTAGGAAGCATTTAAAATGTGGGTGGGACAATCTAACGAGGTTCTGGGATTCTACCCTAGAACATTTTTAACAGAGTAGATGTCTTTTCCTGTATTCTGGTTCCTTTTAACAGGTGGATTGACAATTTCAATTGGATAAACTATTGGAGAAAAATGATGGGTGCATTTCCATCAAGACTCATATTGAAGATATTAAAAAACTAACTGTATAGAAATGTATTTGATGACTAATTTGTTGTAGCTTTGTGGCACAGGCCGCTGATGTATCCTGTTTTTTGACTAAAGATATAATTGCTAACATTTCAAGTAGCTTCGCAAATAACTTAAGATCCAACACATACAACCAAAACATCTAATTAAATATCTAAATTAATGTGACAGTTTTACTCACCAACAATGACTTAAGTGGGTTGATGCTTGTTGCTGTTCTTTATTGAATACATTTCATGACCTGACACTATTATCAGGTGTCAGTTGTATCCGCTAATGTAATGATGGCACTCTAGTAACAATTAAAAGATTCAGAGATAGTAAAAAATAATATCCCCTCATTGATATCCTTCATCCTTTTTTGTTTAGTTCATTTCATCCCTTCCTTTCTCTCCCTTTTCATGTCACACTTGCCACCTTACTTTCCTCTTTCCTGTCTTGTTTCCCTCCTTCCCTATCTCGTATACTCCCTTTGATCAAGGCTTTTTGTGGTGACAGTGTTTGACCCACCTTAATTCAGCTTCCCTGGCATTTGGGCATCAAAGACTCGTTAGTGTGAGTGGTGCGTGTATATCTGCGTTGATCTGCCTGGGTGTAAAGTAGCAGTGAAAACGTGATATGGAATTTCATTCATTTGGAAGCTCTCCCAATAAGAAAGCGGAATGGATTAGATGAACACTGACGGTGCGCTCTGAAAAGAGCACCGAGTGAGTAGACGGACGCATTTTCTACATGGTAAAAGTGGGGGGGTGAAACTAATAATTTGAAAAAATGGTTGGGACTTGTCTCCGACGGCTATGAAGCCCAGAATTCTTGACATTTTATTGCATTGTTGAATTTTCAGTGTCGTGTATTTATGATTCTGCTTGAAAAAAAAAACATTAAAAAACAACAAAAAGCTGTAGAAATTTAATGACGGTTTCTGCTAATACTGTAGCATTTCTTGAGTATGGTTACTCCTGTCCTTCCAAGTTAGTAACAAGTCAGAAGGAACACTTTCTTAACCTGATCAGACAGCTGCAACATGTGGTTTTATGGCCCTTTGATGCCTCTCTGAGCAAAACACAATGCCAAATGATTGTGCCAAATGAAGACCCAGTGTGTTGTATTAAATTCGGCAAAACCCTAGCTGTACAAGCACGCCACAGAGAAATTTGAACATTTACACGACTTGCTATGCATAAACAGTGTAATAATGACAGCTACTCCAGGGTGCCACACTCTGTGATTTCAAACAGCATTTCACAGCCACAAATGAGGCAAATCATCACAGTAAGATGGCAGCGAAACCCTTTTAACAAGTTTGCATATTTCCTTTTTAATACACTCAACACGGACATATTGTTTTTGTTATCTATTTAGCAAGAATAAGCTGTTTTCAAGTCCCCACTGCCATTAAAGTTATTCTTTAAGATGAAAAGGTAATAAGCTGTAGTTGATATTCTGTGTTCGGGTGAAGTGTGTGTGTTCTAATAAAATCCATTGTTCCTGTGATTGCAGGAAACTGAAACACAGAGCGTTAATTGAATTGACTTCGCATCGGGCACTTGTGAGGACTTTTTTGATATGTGCCTGTAGAAAATCGCCATGGAAACAGTAGTCTAAATGCCCAGGACATGACCACGCAACCAGACCACTTAGCACGCAAGTCAGAGGAAGGTGATTCTTGGCTCCCTCCTCTCCCTGTAATTCAGTTACCACTAGGCTGTCATTTAGTTCAGGCAGACTGACAGCGCTTTAAAAGTAAAGGAAGGAACAGCAATTACCCCGGGAGAAAATGCGGTAAAAAGGCAAGAGTCATCAGGGCGCTTTCATGTCTAGACTAACACACAGGAAGGGAAGGAATGGCTCCATGTAACACATCAGTGAGGCTGAAGAAAGTGTCCTCAATCTTTTGATTCAGGTTTTTTTTTGTCTTTGTTCTCCGTATAGCACAGTGCGCTGTATTTTGAGGCTTTTAGATGTGATAAGACTCTTGTAGCATCATCAGTAGACTGCATGTCATGTACATCGGTGTGCTGCGCATCAAATACAGGCAGTATCTGGCATTTGATAAGGAGATGATTCAAATACAGAGATATGTCTGCCCGAAGGCGTAAATCTGACACATTCTGTCAAGTTGATGATATTTTTTTGAAGCAGATTTGTCTTTGGAGCGTTCACATCACAGACTGGACCTTTAAAACTCTGCACTGTGCATCTGTGTTTCACTTCAATCTGTATTTTATTTATATCAATGTTTAATCCATAGTGGCAGGCTACAACCGCACGTTCTGGTGTCCGCTTCTAGCACCCAATTAGCGCATCTTGTGACAAAAAACCCACACACATATCTGTGTCAGTACCGAGTGAAACTGGAACATACAAACATCAAACATATCCTGTGAAAATCAGCAGGACTTACTCTTAACAGTGCCAGATGACTTTGATGTCTAATGAGGACAAAATGCTGATAATCAGCTTAAAAATCACATATAAAAGACAAGTCTTATTACTTCACATCTTGCTTCATAGCAGTCAAACTGTCTTCAGTATTAAAAGTAATCATTCTTCCTTTATTGTCTGTGCATCCATGGTTACAGACAGTACCTACAGGAACTGGTAGTGGCTGATGCAGCATGACTTTAAAGGAGACATATTATGCTCATTATCAGGTTCAGAATATTATTTTTTGTTACGACTAGAATAGGTTTACATGCTTTAATGCTCTAAAAACACATCAGTTTTCTCATACAGTGCAGTGCTGCAGCACTGTATTCCCCCTCTGTCTGAAACGCTCTGTTTTAGCTACTGTCTCTTTAAGGCCCTTCCTCCTGAATACCCAGTCTCCTCTGATTGGTCAGCTCATACATGCCTGACCCAGCACTGCCAACAACAACATAGCAGCTGTGCTCAATCAATTGTTACATGCCAAACTAGCCGTGTGGCATAAATTATGTCAGGTGGCATTGTGGGTAATGTCCACTGGTCTACCATTCCAATTGTAAAACACTGTTAAACTCATTATGGACAGTTTAAAAACAAATTATCAAAATGGATACAGCAGAACCAGAGACATCACCTTGTTATGCCTCACATTCTTCTTCCTTTTCAAAACCTGGTGCTTACATTACCCACAATGCAACTTATCCACTGAGTGACATCACTGGAAGCATTTATCAGATTACATGGGGCTTCCTCTGGATCCTCAAAACCCTTTATGCTACTTTTTTCACATATGCAGTAGTACTCCTCAAGACCTGTAAACTCACTTTAATGAGTCAAATTGGTGGAGTTACCCTTTAAGCAAGCAAGCTCAACAACTACAAGAACAATATCAAAATAATGACTTACCCTGACAAAGCCTTACCCTGCTTAGCTATGTTGTGACAGTGCCTTAAGCCTGGAAGCAAAGGGACAGATGAAAAAAAGAGAGCAACAATGATGATGATAAAAATCCAGCATTTGAGTCACATTTCCACAAATAACCGTGCAGACACAAGCTGTTGTATAATTACTCAACAGACAAAGAGTTTTACTGTGTTAACTTGTTTGAGAACTGTAACTAGGACAGACACCAGAAACAGGCATGAAAGTAAAATCAAATTACCCTCAAATCATCTCATACTGCTGCAACCACACGGAAAATGAAAAAACACTGGAAGATGTTTTATTTTCATGTTTTTCCAGTGTGAGAGATAACGAACTGTGCTGACAAGTACATCCAAATACAGTCTATTTAAAAAGTCTGAAACGGTCTCAATAGAGTCTGAAGCTAGGCATTAATATTCCAGTACAGTATGATCATGCCCTGAGACAGTTCTGGGCGTATTAATGACTTTCTGTATTTCTCTAATATCCATAAACATAAGAATTTGCCTGTGATTCCATTGCGGAGAGATAACTGACTCCACCAAGAACAAGAGGGATCCCTAAGGTCTTCATTACTTAACTCTGAATTCCTGTCACCTATCGCCGTCCATGGTCCATTATGGGAGCTGTTCCCACAGATTGGCACTGCATAGGAATGTGGGGGATGTTTGATTTTGTAGTCAGGGGAGGGCAGGCCAGTTATTTTACATCTGTCAGCTTTAAATTCTGCTGAAGTACTTGCCAGGATACAAGTGGAGCTTTTCCTTTGTGTGCTTGGTTTGTTTGGGTGTTTAGTTGGGGGTTCTGCCAGTCATCAAAGTGTAATTTTGAGTAGAGCTAAACGAAAATGTTATGCGTCCCGGAAAGGGAATGTAAAGGCTGAAAAAGGAAAGGCACAATATATGAATATAGAGAATTAATTCAGGACTGTTGACAAAATGGCTGAATATGTTTGTCCACTGGGCTGAATGAGCGATTGATTGTCAAATTTGCAAAGACAGCAAAAACCAGTCAGTTGTGCACTGGCAAGCTGACTGCCACTAAGAGCCAGATGGACTATGGAAAGCTAGTTTGGGCTGACACTTGACTTGGCTGGGAGCGTTGTGGTAAAATGCCTCCAAGCTGCAGCTCAACTATTTATTGTTTCCAAGCACAAAAGATACGTTATAAAGACATGACATCCAGCAAAGTGTGCTCACTCGAGTCACTTTTATATCTGACGCCTCTTAACAACATGTCTTGTGTCGTCTGCAGTCTGCCAGCTCATTAGTCAGCTAGTCACTGGAGGACAGGCTTGTCAAGTTTGTCCCGGGGTTTCTCCGAGCCGAGAAAATTAAATCATGACAACGATTTACCTCAGATGAAACATCTACAATTTGTCAATTTGAAACTTTGTCTAACTTAAAAGTTTGAGGAAATGTGTTTGTGGGTCATTTGAGGATCACGTTAAATAAGCTGCTGCAGCTGCACAACCTATAAAACTATTAATTTAAAACACAAAATAACAATTTAAGATTTAAGTGTCATCCTGCAGCCGGCTCACAGTAACTCAGTTCTCTTCTTTGGAAGGCAGCACGGTGAGACAGCTGCAGGATGACACTGCATACTTTGTCTTTACATGTGAAATCATTATTTTTGTGTTTGGCATTAACACCGTCCATCATCGGCAGATTTTGGTACATGTGCATTAAGTTTAATAGATTACATTTTTTTTTTTTTTAACTGTGGTCATTGGCTTGCCTGTAAGTCTACCAACATCCCCACCATCTCCTCATATGAGAGTCAGGTCATGAACATGTAATATGAATATGATATAACATGTTTTATAGAAATGTCATTATGATACATAGCCTATGACGCGTACAAATGTGAATGTATCTGTGTTTTTGTCATTCACTGCCAACATTTCATCCGGCCGACTGGGCTGCAGTTTTCCTTTAAAGGAAAAAAAATCGATGGACTTGAAATGATGACCACATACTTAGCCTGTCAAGCTTTGCATATATTCAGAGACATCTCATTTGTACAAACTGAACAAAACAAGAAAGGAGACAAGATGGCAGAGGCTTGTACCGATGAGGGAAAGAGAGAAATAAGATGGGGTAAGAGAACTACTCAGGAGCACAGGAGGGAGGCGAGAGACGGTGACAGGGAGCCTGACAGTGCATGGAAACACATTGCTGTAGGCTTGGACAGACTGCTGGTCAAAGTGCACCAGACTGGGGTATTTTGCTGTTAAAAAATTCTGTCAGGTCCAGATCCCCCACGGAGCACCCTATTCTGGTTGTGTAGCCTAACCTCATCTGTTAACAGAAAAGTGCTCTGAAATCCTGCAGTGCCCCTGCCTTAAACTCCTCAGGTGGTGCAAGAGTCATTTTATGGTTTGGAACTGAGAGTGTATCTGAAATATTAAAAAGTGATGCGGGCGTGACAGGGCGATCACTCAAACTGAGTTTTAGATATTTCATTCAGACGGACGGACGAGTACATTTTTTATCTCCATCAACACTTTGTTCATGTTGTATATTGCTGTGACATCCATCCATTCATTCATTTTTCATGCACGCTTTTCTTATTACTTAGTCATGGAGAAGTAGGTGCTTGTCCCAGCATGCATTGGGTAAAAGGCAGGGAATGAATCACTGATGTACGGATTTTTTTTTTTTTTTGTCCTCACACAAACTTACAAACTGAGTACACACAAAATGTGTTTTTTGCATTCATTTGCATAAATACATGTATTCTGTTGTTTGTTTTATTGTATATAACTTTAAAAACAATGTTAGACAATATATAATTTTTGTTGCTTTGCTCAAATTTGTACATTTCTGAAGAATATTCTAAAAATGGCGCAAATGTGATCATTTTGTGTGTATCTGCGTCTGTGTGCGTGTGAATGTCTTTGCACAGCCCGTCCATGTGTCTGCAGGTTTGACATCGCGGATGGTGCCATCTGTGTGTTTAAGTGTGTGAGGCAGAGCGGGTGGGTGGAACTTGAGGTGTGGGGTGTGTGTGTGTGGGGGGGGGGGGCTGCTGATAGGGGTGCTGCAATGATTTCACTGAAGGCAATTTGAATATTGTTGCTCCATTTCAGTAGCAATCACCAAGAACCACCTGATGAAATATTTATCAGGGATTTGAGGATTCAGGCAGTTTTAATTACCATTTGCTAAACAGGCATCTCACAAGGTTTACTGTGGTGCCATCGGTGCTGCCATTCACACTGTTTGCTTGTCTCTGTTTACGGCAACATGATTTGCTCTCTTCTCCGCGTGCATTACAAGGAAAGACATACAGTAAACTCACGTAACATCACATCGAAACCATCGGTCTGACTTCTTAGCCGACAGCTTGGTTTCCCTAGTAGCATGCATCATGTCGTAGTACAAGTCTGACTATGGCTTTGATCAAACTAACATTCAGACTTCAGTAAAATCATAGTGAAGATTTATTTATTGACAGCTAGACCCCTTAGTGATGTCATCCTATTTCAAAGGAGGTGGTGGAGCCGTCGGTGGTAGGTTGGAGTCCGAACACTGGTCGGGTGGTGGTGGGGGTTATTGAAGCTGAGGCTGAGATCTAGAGCAGGCTTCTGGTGAACTAGTGCTGCGATGATGAAATGGAGGTGTAAAGGGTGGAGGGTGGTGGCGACAGTTTGCACTGAAATGATAACTGACAGCGATAGAGGGAAAACAGAATTACATTTTGACAGCAAAGATGGGATTGGCTGATAGATGAGCCTGGTGAAATCTGGTTGGTTAAGGGACTGAGCGCCCCTGTGATCGAATTATGCTCATTTTCAGAGAGATGTCTAAATTCATTTGCACATGGCTGCCTTTTTCTTGACTATCTTAAGTAGGACTAATTTGCTATGAATTCTGGGTATATTGAGACTAAAAACCATTTAAAACATGTCAAACCGCTCAGCTGTTCACTCTTCTCGCCGTTTCCTCTACATCATTCAGGAGTGGAGGACTACCACAATAAGAGCATTACCACCCCAGCTAGATAAAAGTGGGAATTGAGAAAATCTCATCTAGATAAAAAGACTAAACACAAAACACACAAGCATAAAGCCTAGTGTGGAGAAGAGGCCCTTCAATCATGATCAAGTACCCACACAAATACCAGAAAATGATCCCCTTCCACCAGCTACAAGACAATACACTGCCCTCCGGAAGAACTGAACAGTTACTAGACATTTTGCCATGACAGTAATTCAATTCAGAAATACAGTTAAACTTCCATTAGCATATGCCAACCTGTGGCAGAGCCAAGGAGCTGTAGCTTCTTAATGTGGCAGGGCTCAGTACTTCTACTAACTCGTCAGTCAGTTACACTGGACAAAAAAACGACTAACGCCTACTAACACTAGTGCAATCGGCATTCACTACCGCGGCAAATGACTCCGCGGTAGTCATACATATTTATCGGCTCTGGCTGGATAGGCGGTGATGAAAACACAACACCCTGATGCTAATTGTCGCCCCCTTTCTGACGCAATGCTCTGACACATGTTGAAGTTTATGGAAGTTAGGGACACTGGCTCAGTGTTTCCCATGCATATATTTTACTTGGGTGGTCCACCCATTTTAGCATTTTATACTATGCCACTATTCCGTCCGAGAGAACAACGGCATCCACGATCTATTAACTAGTAGACAATCGGCCACACCCTTTGCCAGCTGCCAGATCGGTACTGCGGTAGAGAAAGAAGCAAGATGTCTCACTATTTCACTACTTCCATCATCAGCTCTGTGAAACAATGTGTCTAATTCAAAATGTTGTTGATTAAGACTTTAGAAACAGGTTTAACATCTCGTGGATGTAGTCTGATGAGGCATATGATCTGCTGCTTTCTACTGTTCCCTGTTTTTCTGGCGCATTTGTGACATTGAACGTGGCACCAGCAAAACTACAGAAAGGCAAAACTCATCCACTGGCAATGGGGAATGAGTCATCTGCCTGATTATATTATTATTATTTACCCGCATTTAAAAACTTGTAAAGTTGTTAAGTAAGTAAACTCTCCCAGACATGCAGCAGGTCTCATGTGTAGAGAGTGGGCAGAAGCAGCAGTAGTTAGATTACAGTGTAGAGAGACATACTTAAAATCTACAAGCAGGAACATAGAGTTAGGAATGCAATAAGGCACTTGAAATACAGAACGAGAAATGCAATACACAGCCACAAACTATAAGATAGCAACACTATAAAATGAAACCAATTACTGTGGGTCAAGTCAGAGATCAAAACTGAAGGGGCTGGTAAGATGTAAAGTGTGGGAGTGAATGATTGATGGGCTACAATGACGACTTTGTGGTTTCTATTCTAACATTATTTAGGCGGTGCTGCAATGCAGTAAATTGAAAACCACTTGATAAATCGTATATAAAAAGATAGGAACAAAGACACAGGTGAATTTATAGTCCTTGGTGGGGAAGTATCAAAGTAAATGAAGCAGGGTGAAACAGGCTCCAGCGTACACCTCTTGTCAAACAGTGGTGAGGTGATCAAAGAGGTGATTTGCCTCAAACTCTCTGTATTCCAGATGTCTACATTTCCGAGAGCCGTCGAGTTTAGTTCCATTTGCATTGCTTCTTATTGAAATTCAGACGAGAGATGTTCGAGCCTCAGAGGAACTGTCTGGTCAAGGTTTCTCAGTGAATAGGTTCTCTCTTTGGGGGATTTGCTCTGCCGCGAGTGTATGCAAAACCGTCCCCTCAGGGACTGCCTGTAACGACCTGGATTTTCCCGCGATTACTTAAGCCCTATGGCTAATTACCTTTTCAGATGAAAACATACGCCTCCTCATTAATTCAACACTCCACAATCTATCATAATTACTGCCAAGTAAGTTGTTGTTATCGCTTTAATTTAAATTAGTGGCTGTGATTCTACCTCAAAAAGAATTTTCATGTACTGTGTGCACATAGTCAAGTGAAATAAATTAGTATTTATAAGATAGAACTACTTGATATTGCATTTTCAAAGGGTGTGTGTGTTTTTATCATCTCTAAAGATTCTACCTTTCAACCAGGCAGGATTTGTATAACGCCACCCAGTAGACTCTCACTGTAGCATAAGCTTTCCTCTTTTTTTGACTGACAGACATAAACTCGACATAAAGGCCACTGGGAGTCACAAGGAAACGTGACGGTAAATTATACCCTTCCACTGATAGTATACAGTTGCAATATATATGATGGTCTAGTCCAAAGCCTGTCAATCACTTTACAGGTATCATATGCCTTACACCACTTTATAGTGCTAGCAGTGATTTGCTCAAAGCGTGCATATGATTTAGTGTCAGTTTTTTCTTAAAATTGAGGGGTTGTATATTATAGAACAGACAGAAACAGTTGCAGACTTTGAGGAGCAAGGGCAAAAACAATAAAAAGGGCACCAGCTGTATGAAGTGGGGCACCCTAGTGGGCACTTTATCATGTTTTATCTACCATAAGGGCATCCACGAGGGCACTTCTGCTGAATTTTTTTCAAACATGGGGGCACCTAGGAGGACGATTGCCCCCCCTGCATCCCCCCTGAGTCTACCAGTGATCAGAAGTAAACATGCAGTGCCTCTGTCTGTGTTCCTTCTCTGTAATGCAATCCTATAGGGACCCAGGAGCAAGGGAGAAGTAGAATTTTGCCAAGCAATAATTAAAATAAACTGGCATTTCACACATTTCATGAGGAAACAGAATGTGTTGATTTGAAGAGCTGAAACTGATGAACTACTAAAAAAAAGTTAGAGGGAAAAAATTATGTTCCTGACCTTATCTAAACTTTTAAAATACCCATACAAGGATAAAAAATCTGAGGGGAGCCAAGAGAGAGAGGGAGAAAATGATTAACCATGAAGGCATCACGCTGCTATGAGATGCCTGGCGTTGTGTGCTTGCATCAGTGAATATCTAGCTTTGTTAAAAGGCCATCTGTGTCCGAACACTGTTGAGGCGGCGCATGGTGAGTCAGGATGGGAAGCAGATAGGGGAGAAGGTCTGCATATCAGTTCTGGCTGTTGCCCAGCTCTCTTTGACATGTCTTATTAGTCGGGTCTTTAAAAGCCTCAGCCTGCCTTCCCAGGCACACTCCTCCCCAATATCCCTGATTAAAGTGCGACTGACGCTCCCACTGTGGAGCCAAGTTGGCCACACAGCGTTTATGTTGGGTCATGCTCATTACTCAGACACACTGCCAGTGCCGCCGCGACTGGAAGCAGCTCATAATGCAAGACACTGGCAGCCAAGAGATCCTGGAACTTTGAATTCAATATAGGACAGCAGAAATGAAACTACAAATTGTTCTCCTTTGACACAACCTGTCACTCGGCCTTCTTAATATGCATTTAGGCAGTCGGCAATGGGTGGAAGTGATTTACTTTATAAGGGAAGCTGGGGGCAATTTGAACTTGTTTGTTAAGCCATGAAATAACATCAGCGTGCCCTGACTTTGATCATTTGCATGTATATAGATAACATAAAAATAAAAGGACACATGTCCCTGCTATAGGGTTAAGTTATATTACGCCACACAGATTTAATGTCACAGATGAGTTTAGAGTTCAGAATTGCAACTAATAAATGGAAAAAAATAATAATACAAAAATAATAATTTAGTCATAATGATGTTTAATCTCTTCTGATTATCAGGTCTTATCTGCGTTATTGCTAAACCAAGGGCATAGATTTAGTTAAATTAATACAAGTCGCACTGTGATTTACTGCCTTATAATTGATCTCTAGGAGAATGTTAACCAAATATTATAATTATTTTTCTTAACTCTAAGTCATGCAGTGAAGATGAACACTATTTATCCGTAAAGGTGCAATAGGTAAGCATATCGTTCACACCTTTAAAGGTGCAATATGTGAAAATTTAAATGTCTACTGAAGTTAACATGCTAATCAGCTAGAACCCACCTGTTCCGGTCTAAAGCTCCTGTGCTAGCTGTGTACACACCAACAATCCCCAGTCCAAAATGCTAGCTGCACGGCTAACTGACCTAACCAGTTAACGGCAACTACAGCGAGCAGCAGTTACAATTACTCTAGCGACAAAGCCTACTGGCTCCGATTAGTTTTGAATTCGACAGGTGGTCAATTCTTACACACTGCACCTTTAAGTACTGTCTGCAGATATCACCCAGGGCCTGTATGTCGCCTGAAAGATAAAACCCAGGGCAATGAAAGTCCCATATCTTCGAGCTTAAATGAGTCGAGTACTTTTAAGTAAATCTGTCAGTTGATAGAGAATTGATTTACAATGCAAAACAAAATAATACCAAACATCTTCCAGCTTCTTAAATGTGAGAATTTGCAGATTTCTTTTGTTTTTCATCGTTGTGAATTGAATATCCTTTTGATTTGAATTGTTTCTCATACAAAACAAGCTATTTGAAGGCATTTCTTAAGCTGTCACAAGCTCTGATGGCCTTTTTCTCACTTTTGAAAGTGATTGAAAAAATAATGAAGAGAACAGTGATGATAATCATGAGTTGCAGCCTCATCTGCACAGGCAGAAGTGTGACTCTGAAACAAACTGAACAACAGTGAGCACATACTGTACACTGCAGGCTTTCTGTCTCATTTCCATTGTTCCACAGATTCTCAGCCCCCGCCTTCATTAGTTGTGGTAATTGCATGTTAGTGCTGGGTGTGTGTGTGAAAGCAAACCGGGCTTAGGAACGTGTTGAGCATTGAGTAACATTTCACGGCCCATTTGCTTTGGTCTGCAGAAGCTCCTTTACTGTACGTACCGTAGAGTGGGAGGAGGTTGTGATGAGCCGACGGTGGGCACGCATTGGTGCGTGAAGGGGGCCTCAATGCTGGTCTCTGTCTTTCCCCAGTTTTCTCCCTGACTTTCCCTGGCTTTAAACCAGCTTTTTGCATAGAGTTCTGCATGTTTTTGTTAGTGTGTATCTATCTGTGTGTGTGTGTGTGGTGAGCCAGAGACCTGTAATCAAGAGTCACTGCACATAAAGGGACCTCCAGTCATTAAGGAATTAGTGGGAGGCTAACGGCTTGTTTAGTGAATCAATTAGTTTAAAATGTGGACATGTGGGCTCATTTTCGCACACAGCACTAGCAGGGAATGTCAAGGCTGTACATTCTGCCTCTGATGTTAACTGACCCTTTATGACTCTAGCACCAGTACAGTCCTGGGAGGCCTCTTTAATCCCAGTCAAAGGAACTTGGTCTTAAAGACACAGTAAAACAGAAGTTAGAGCATGTTTGGCCTCTGTGATGTGACAGATTTCCAGTTGAGAATGGAATGGCAGGGTTATAGTTTCAGGAAAGATTTGATCGGATCGCACCTGATTTGATGCAAAATGGGTATTAAGTGAGCACCACAGCGATTCTTAGGTATTTCTTCACTTTGTCGTGAAGGAGGGTGTTGCTGCGAGGACATGCTGATTTCCCACCGCCAGCATCCTTTCATGCAGCCTTCGATTATGTTAATTACCACAGATGTTAACACAGAGACAGATGTGTATTACTGCACACACACGAAAGTCTATTACACACACTTACCCATGCAGCTGGGAAGTCTTCCTCTCGGGATGAGCTGTCTGGAAACAAACTGATGGTGTTTAGCTTCACACCCTCCCAGACACGTCCATGCACACTGCTCTGCTGAAAACCTGACTGGTGGGCTCCGTGTCATTGACGCCCGCCTAGCAACATCTGTGCCGACTACCCCCGCATGCGAGAGCAGCATACATTTGAAAGACAACACTCACCCACATGGAGATGCACGGCCACGCATGAACACACACGTGCGAAACGACCACGAGCGCACGCGTCCTTGCGCATGTATGCACACATGGAGTCACAGTTTGCAGAGGGCACATGATTACGGTTTAGTCGTTTCAATTAATGGAGGGTTTTAAGCGCTAATTTGTAGGTTTATTTTTTCACACGTTCACATGGTTAAACACATACAGTAACAAACCATTGATAAGCGCGAGATGTCTGTATATACGTGGCACCCTGTGAACCTGTTAATACATGTCCTATAGGTACATATTTGCACACTTTGCATACAGTATGTGCTGAGAACACTTTTCTGTAAGCTGTAGTTGCTTACAATGTTTGATCATCTGTTTCACTGAAATGTAGCCTGCTGACACAGGTATTGAGCAATGACGTGATGTAAAGCTTGTCAGCTGAGTTTGTGTGGCTGAGCCCAATCAGTTATACTGTTGTATACCATCACCAGGAGTACCACTGCTTTTCTTACTATGACTACTACTACCATTTCCTCTATCACCACCACTACCACTTATACTACTATTACCACCATGGCCTCCTTCTTTACCTGTGCCAGTACTACCATTACTTCTACTCCTTCCACATGCATGCCTACTACTACTACCACTTCTACTACTGAGACCACAACTGCAAGCACTACTACCACCACTACTGTAACTCCTACCGGTACTACTACAACTTATTTCCACAACCACCATCACCACTTCTACTACTACTACCAGTAATACCACTACAGGTTCAACCGCCACTAATGCCAGTCACACATTGCCTGCTTGAGCAACAACTACGACTACTACCACCATCACCCCCAGTACTACTCATGTCATCACCAGTACTATCACCACGACCACCATCATTACCTATGCCACCACTATGACTACTACAACTACCACTGTGACCACAACTAGCACTATTTGTTCTTCGACTACTACGACATCAACTAACACCACCCCCGCAACTACCAGGACCACTTTCACTATTACCATTACTACCACCACTGCTACTACTATTACCGCAACCCCCACCTACCACTAGTACAACTACTGGTAGCCTATGTAGAATACCCCCACTACCTTTAATGTTATCACAACTACTACCACCACCGCCAACATTACGATGCCACTATTACAACTACTACTTTTTATCCTACCATTAATACTCTTACTGTTACCTCTGCTCCTGAATAGGAAGTTTTGTCATCTAAACTACATTAGAGGACCTTATTAGAACTCATTATTCCTGTCTTCATAATATTAACAATCTGTACCAGTACTTTCTGATCACACATTCAATTCACAGTTATTACAGGGGCATGGTACCACCAATTGTAATTACTTACTTTTTCATTAAGCAATGTGCAAGTAAAAGTGAAGACGAGATGATAATGGGAAAGGAAATGATGTTGTTGTGGGTGGCAAAAGTATGAAAAACACGGAACACAATGCTCTCCGGAAGCTGAGATTTATTCTCAATGGCAGTAAGCACTTTGTACAACAACACAGAACAGTGGCACACTGAAAGAGTCTGAAAAGCATAAACATTGAACCTTTACATCAAATATGTATCACAGCCCACTTTAAATATAGATGGAACAAAATGAATTATGGTAATATATCTCCAGACCTCTACAAAGAAGACGAGAGAGATAGGAACTTAACAAAGAACAGAGTAATTAAACAATTATTTCCAGCGACTCTGTCATAGTTAGTTTCAATAATTCCTCCATATGAATAGTGAGCCTATTAATAACGCAACATAGATGATTATAAACATGCTGAAAACATTGTTACAGAGCAATGGCAGTGAGCAACATCAGCTTTATTTAATAATGTATGTAAAAGAGAGAAGATTTGTTATATTTTGGGAATACTGTGATATCCACAGAGGGGGATGAAAGAGAACTTTCCACTCAAAATGATACAATAACTAACGATTCCCAACATAATTCATCGGCTTAGAGACATGCAAACAGAGCATTTATGAAAATATAGGACATGTAACAGCCTAAGACACATTTTAGAGGGCGTCCGTTGCACCTTCTCCTCGCACCGTGACGCTTCTGCTTGCGACAATGCGGTGACTTGAGAAAGGATCAAAATGTTTGGCTGGGAGAGCGGCAGACTTTTGAACCGTAATGCTCCAAAAGCCCGGGGAGGCATTAGCATTGTCTGCCTGTGGCACAGTTACTGCCTCCTTAGCTGCTCATAAAAGTGTGAATGCAAAAAAGAAACACAACTCGTGAGGGGCACCGGAATACTGTAAAAGCTGAATTTATGGGATGTGGGGCTTTTTAAGGGACTCCTCTAATAAATTAGAGCTGTTGTGAGGAGGTAGTGGAGAAAGCACAGATGGAGGGAGGAACTGTTTTGCAATTCTCTGATCAGGTTTTTATAATGTCTGGTTATTAGGCAGAATAAGTGGTTCACACAGAGGTGCCACTAAACAGAAAAATATGCTAACAGTAGAATAACAACAACTTTATTTGAACAGCACCTTTTTAAATCTCACTTAAAAGCAAACGTCCCCCGGATAAAAGCCTTTTTAAGAAAAGATTTAAAAGGTGACACTGGCCTGATTGGCTTAATGTCCTTGGGCAAGTTGTTTCAAAGCTTTGGTCACCCTTGTGTGCCCAGGCGTACGGAGATAAAGATCCAGGGAGGAGGCAGGATGCCAGTCATTGTCAGTTGAGGCACATGCAGGTACCTGTGGCAGACATCCAAAGAAGCAAAAACCCATGCAGCGGTGTAGCTCGGGGAGTTGAGAGAGGTTTTTATTGTCTTCATGCAAATGTATTCTGACAGGTAGAAGCTGCAGTGTACAGTAAAGATACATATTTATATAATACACAATATAGGATACAGCTGATCCATCTTAAGCTTGATTCACATGATACAGATAGTAAGCAATAGATTTGCTCAGGGTAGGGCCATTTCTAGCATTGTGCCCTGCTCTGATTGCGAGTTCACTCAATTTCAACTCAAACCGTGTTTGTTGGCGACCTTTCAGTGCACTCTCACGAAGACAGCTGTCCATGGCATGACCTGAGTGTACCTGAAAAAGTTTTTTCATGCACCAAAGCTTCTTGACCCCTTGGTTCTCACGTCTTCCTCTCAGGAGGGGGATAATTGCCAGTACTTTCTTCTGTCTCAAACTGAAATGCATAATTCATAAAGTCTGGGATCGTTGTTTTGCCTTTCAAATGTCCCTGTGCTGTCCTGCTAACTGGTGCATGGTGACATGACCCTGTGCTGCCCTTTGTCCTCTGTACTGTACTTTGTGTCCCACCTTGCATTTGTAAGCTCTTACCATCTCCAGCACAGCTCTGAGACTGTTACAGTTTGCAAAAGTAAAATCTGTCAAGTGCCAGTAAATGCTACGTTAGACCTATTTTCCACATAGTGGCAACTTCATTGGGCACCCATTCAGAGCTGAATATGTAAATGAAGTGCTCAAAGGTAAACAAGCCGGAAAGCGACAGACTTAATGAGCGAGACAGCCGACGTCTTTGTATCTTTATGTCTGAATTGAGGCTGCGTCTTCAGACTAGACCTCGGAACAGCCAGGATGTTCCTGCCTGCGTCTCAGGTTGCACTCACAGGGGCTTATCAGTAGAAAAGAGGAAAAAAATAAAACTAAAAATGTGTCCATACGAATGCTAATCACCAAAATATTCAAATCAGTTCTAAAGATGCTGAAATCTGAATTTAAACGAAGTAGCAGTTCTGTTGAGATGCCTTGCAGCTATGCATGACACGTCACTCCTCAAAACTATAACCTCTCCTCAAACTTATGCAAAAATCCAACCTGGATTTCACATTTCAACAACAGACGCCACATTTTTCCAGTTTAAACTTGAAATTGAGTGACAGGTGACTATTTTCACATATGGAATTGTGCAATTTAGATAGGCACTAGACCCGCAAGCAGGAAGAGGATTTAATTGGTGGGTAAAGCGTCAGAACGGCTTCAATTAGTATTAAAGTATTGTGTTTGATTAGTGATGGAGAGATCACAGACTGAAAGAAGAATTGGTCTTGTGATGCTTTCACAATGTTAAAGGCGCAATATGTAAGAATTGGCCGCCTGTCAAATTCATACTCAAAACAAATAGTGGGCAGGATATCACCAGTCTAACTGTAGCTGCCTTTAGCTAGTTAACCAAGTTAGCGATGCAGCTAGTGGTCTGGACTGGGAGCCAGAGCACCGGGGAAGTGTTGGACAGGACATACCACAACACCTTACATAGATGTCATGAGGTTAAAACTGTTATTTATTCACATTCTGTTGATAATTTTAGTTAATTTTTGATCATTTTCAAATAAAACTTGCACATTTAAGATATTTAGATGAGCTAACTTCATTTAGCTAATGATTTGAGCTAACTTCCTGTCCGTTTTGCAGTTAGCAATCCCCTCCGTCCTCTCTACGTCTAAAATTTGCCCTGTAATATTTCTACAAAGCGTTTAGATAAGCCCCAACTCAACATCTTTCATTCACAAACAAACAATGTATCTTTTGGAACATTTAGAAAATAAACCGTTCATTTTGTATTTTTGCTGGTCTGGCCAGATGTTATCATTTACATATTTGGCTGTCTCCTCTATCAACAGACAATTCAGTGTGAGGAATTAATAACTTCCTAATGCTGAGGAGCACAAAGAGAGGCTGCAAGTATTGCTAATGAGCTAGCTGCACCTTGCAACTACATGGATGGTGAATATCAATAGCACCTTTTGTTCACGGAAAGTGTTTTGGGTCAGTGAATTTGTCCGACAAGCCAAATCAGCTTGTCCGATTTATGGGTCTTCCAACATGTGTGTTCTTTTTTTTAAAAGCTGCCTTGAATCCTGAAAACTGTAGGAAGATTGTAAAAATGCTCAGCTTTTTATGTTCCTTCTCCCTCTCTCTATCCGTGCACGAATACGAGACACACATGTACACACGCACGCTCTCCACGAGGCCAGATTTACGCCCTGACAATTTGACAGAATCCACTGAAACGTTAGGACTTAATATCGGTTAATTAATTCGTTGGACCTGAGCAGGGAGCTGTGAGCAGAGCTGAGGTGGACTGGGGTGTGTGACGGGAGATGAGGTGGTGGTGGTGGAGGTGGAGTGGTTGGTGAAGGGTTTAAACTGAAAGGGGAATGAGGGGAGTAATCCACTGAGTGCCTATAATGTAATGAGTCAGCCTCGCTTAATGGAGTCCATTTGAGGAGGAAGGAGGTATGGAGAGAAAGAAGGTGGTGTTTCTGGAGGTGTGTAGATGTAGCTGAATTAAAAAAAAAAAAGGCTGGGCTGGAGGACTGAAGGGTGATTTTTTAAATGCCCTGCCACCTATATTAACACCAGACCACACAAGCATTCTCTGAGCAGCTGCTTTTTTCATAAATGCATGACTACGACTTTGTGCAAATGCTGAATGCTGCACTGAATCATGAAGGCCTGTTACAGTAAAGCTCGGGGCTACAAGCAACACTATTTTTATCTAAAACAGAACTGGTGTTAATGCTTTCAGAGTAGCTTTATCTCAGCCCCATGGTTCAGGATAATTCCTGAACTGCCAAGCCGCGTTAGCCCGGGCTGTTTCCATTTGACTTTGAAATCTGTGCTGTCACACACACGCATGCACACACACACACTATTCCCCTCCTTCCCAACCAGCATATATCTGCATTTCATTGACACAGACGGTCCTCTTTTCAAAAAACTCCTGTCCTGAATTCACTTATGTTCCCTCCAACGCGATTCATCCAATCAGAGTGACTTTATGTGATAAGTTTAATAAATGTGCGGGGATATCAGGGACACGTTTTTTGGGTTACTCGTACCGAAGACTCTTTTCTAAATCCACTTTATTGATGTGTCTGCTCCTGCTTTGCTTCTCCAGGACATAACTGAGGGCTCACTTGGGAACAGTCATTTCTTATCTGTTTGCACCTTTTTTCTCTTCCCTTTTTTCTTTCCACTCAAAGGATCAGTCCACCAAATTAAAAAGAACATTTTCTTATCTGTGGTATCTAGCCATGCAGCTAGTTTTGTTTTATGTGGTTTCGGTTTGAAGAACATCTGCATCTGATGTCTTCACCGACCATCTTCTTAGAGACCGGTTCTTCAGTAGAGGCCGTTCAAAGAAAAACCTTTTCTGTCTGTCATCGTGGTTAACTAGAAACTGTTGCTTTGGAGCTCTTTGACTGTCACTTTTCAATGCTCGGGTGAAGCACAAATAAAATGTAATCCATGTTTATAGTATGGAAGTGACGGCAGAACAGAAGATAAAGAAAGGTATCTCAAAATCTTAGCGCTTAACGTCAAAACTCTCTACATGACTTGACACCAACAGGGATAGGTAGAAAAGTATGTCCTTTATAATTGGGTGAACTGATTTTTAAAAGGCATACTATGCAGGATTTGTTGGTTGCTCCTTGTAAACACAACACTCACAAGTGCAATAAGCAGAAAGATAGTTAACTGTCGAGTCTCACTCCCAGGTCTTTAGCCCCATGAAAATGGATTGTTGTTGTTTACATGATCCTGTTTAAATCGATGGAAAATAAAAAACGTAATAGCTTGAGGATTCATTCTTTTTGCAGTAGGAAGCTTAGACTTTCATCTCCCACCTAATCCCATTGAACATGCAAGATGACGTTATCACGTGACGCGCGATGGAAGAGCAGACGGTGAGGCGCCAGAGGATTGCCCCAAAATGACCGCGGGAAACGCTGTTTACATGATCCTGTTCGAATTGATCTAAAATAAGAAAACATAATAAGCAGAACATTTTGCACTATTTTGCAACAGGAAGCCAAGACTTGCGTCTATCACCTAGTCACGCTGTACGTGCATGATGATGTCATGACGTCTTGTGACGTAAGCAAAATGTGATGAAAGCGTGCGGTGGCACCAGTGCGTGGAGGGAGAGGGAGCAGAGAGGCAGGTTGATAGCTGTCAGAGAGATAAATAGTAGTTTTGGGCATGATGTATTTTGTAGTCTTGATTAAAGTGTATTTTGTAGTTGGGAGCATATTGAGCATGTGATTACAATATGCAGTAATACCAATGTAGGCACTGTATTTCTACTGAAGATGAAAATATCAAAATGCCTTTGTAGTCTGCATAAAAATGAGCTTATATATTTTCACAGTAATCAAAAACACCACTGTAGGCACTGGCAGATTATTTTTGTTGCAGGTTTTCAGAGGCCTTGGTTTGGTATTTGTCCACCTGGGACCCAGAAATATCCTGAGCAAATAATAGAAAATACAGGCGGAGGGTCTCTGCAGATACAGATGCCACACATTTCTAGTGATCTACGGTCTCTTTCTAGTTCTATACATCTTTTAGGAAAATCCTGACTGGTGTGCCTTTAAAGAAGTGGATATCTGTTGTATTTTATAAACCACCTGAGATCTCGTTCTCAAGAACTGGTTACCATCGCTGGTTAAGGTTAAAAATAAAATGTCACGGATGAACATGAAAGACGATGCAGTTGTGACACTTGCTCCGCTTCCAACGCCTCCTCAAGAGTCAGGGGTTGTATTATTCATGTCTTCGGTGTCGGTGTCATATCTCGAGCTCCTGCTGTTGTTGTGTGTTTTCTTGTCGCCTGTGTGTACTGATCTGTTGATCTGTCACTCTGCCAGGCTGTGGTGTTTAATCCAGGTCAGCTGCCATCTCACCCTGCTGTTTTCACGGCCTGTTAGAAATCTCTTAATTGGCCTACTTTTTTTTAAGGGGAATAAGTGTGTGACTTAAAGTCAGGGAGACAAGGTGTCAGGAGAGTCTCATCTGTTTGTTTGCCGCCGTTTTTAAGGTTCAGGAGGAGGGAGCACAAGACTAGACACATAGCCAGATGTGACGAGCGCTCCTGGCTGTGACACAGCAGACAGAGTACGTGACATGGCACCGGAGAGAGGCCTGTTTGCTCCGGCTCTTGAACCAAAGGTTGAGCACAGAAGTGGTTTTGTTAAATGCATCTTGGTTTGCGCGTCATTCATACTTTCATGCCCATGTTCGTATTCTTCTGACAGTCACAGTGAGCATTGTAGCACAAGTTGTGGGCAGGAAGCCTTCTGAGACGACATGACATGCTTCACACATCTGCAAAGAAGCGGTTGTGGCAGACGCTTCGGAGCACACATTTTGGAGGGTCTCTGCAGCAAATGAGTTTTGGGAAGCTGGAGGCTCAGGTGGTCACCATGTGAGGATGATTGCAGAGGGCCAGCAGTGAGCTGCCAGACTAACTGTCTGCTGAAAGCTTGGAGTCACACATGCACAATGAAATGTGGTGTAACAAATGAAGTGCATTGGAAAAATAACACAGAGTTTGAAAATATATAATATTTATTGGAAGAGTAAACAGCTGTGGCTGCTGCAGCTGCAGTTTACTGAATGTAGGGCTCATTATTTTTGTTTTAAACCTTTTTTTTTTTTAAACCCAGTAATTAATCATTGTTTATTTAAAAGGTCGGTCCACCAAGATCACATCACAAACACAAGCAACTAGGACTACACTCTACCACAGATATAATCACAATTAAAAAGTTGACATTGGGAGCATGTCTTTTGTTTTTCCAGTTAATCACAGGGGCATTTCGCAGTTTAGCTCTTCAAACGCAATTTGCAATCGCTTTGAAAACAACAAGTTAATTCGTCTCACCTTTTTGGGTCGAAAAACAGAGAGCCTTTCTTGTGACTTGGCGGGAATGTACCCTTTAAATGTCAAAAATCAGTGAGAGAACAATCAGCTCTGCAGAAATTAGGGTGAAAATCTGATTTTGAAAAGGCCACAGGGAGTAACCCCTATGTGCTTTAAAGCAACAGTATGTAGAAATTGGCATTTTAAATACAAATCCCAGGTCTGTCACAGTTTGACAGACGTAACGTGGGTGCTAACCGCAAACAGAACTCATGACGTCATAACAATGTTGTGTGTTGAAAGCTTGTATGTAACGCTGTGACCCTACCCTCTCACTGAAGTGCAGAAACAAGTGATGGGGGGGCTGAGACAGAGACACCATTCACCCTATCACAAGACACTGTACCATCAAAATGATTTTGAAGCTGTTATTTTAAGTTGAAAAAGTTACATAATGTTGCTTTGAATGTCAACAATTAGATGAATATCAGGTATCAGTATCAGCTGCAGCATTAAGGCATCCTGTAGTTAAACCTTTGATTTCACTTTTAAATGACTTCTAATCTATAGTGGTAATCGTTGCAGCCATCAATCACCGATTTTCTGAGTGTCACTCACTGCAAGAGAAAACTGTTGACTGTATATTATTGATCTGTAGTCTCTTGTGGAAGGAAACAACAACTTGAGGCAGTGTGGGGACATAAATAGATCTCTCTAAACATCTCTTTTGGGTTTATCTGAAGGACACAGTTGGCTGAGAATTTGTATGACTAATGCTTTTTCTCTCTGTCCTCTTTTGTTCCCTCTTCTCTTCTCTGTATTTTCCTCACTCTTGTACCACCCTGCCCATGGGGCACTTACCCCGACTTCATCCTCTCCATCACATCCTCCCTCTGTCTTTTCCTCTATTCTCTCTCACTAAACAGGTCCCCCACCAGTTGGGTGCGCTGACCTTCTACCGCTATGAACAGCCTATCGTAGACTACTGCCAGGCCCATCAGCCCCTGCGGCTCAACATGGGCTACGAGGGACCCCCACAGGGCCTGGAGGGCCTGGAGGACCTGGGGCCATGTGATAGGGGCACTATACAGACAGTGGCGCTGCCTGCCGTGCCCTCAGCTGCCACAATGGGTGCCCCTGTGCCAGGGCCTCGCTCTCCTCCACCACCCCTCAGACCACCGAGCGAAGGTCCCGGCAGCGTTCCTTATCCTACCGTCGAGCGCACCGGCACACTCAAATTTGGACGCTAGTAGGACGAGCCTGGTTGTTAGAAGTGGGGCGAAGGCCTCAGATTCACCGTGACTTTGAAATGAAGGGGCAGGCGAGCTGGTTATTCAGTGGGGCCTTGTTTTCAGAACATGAGTATGTGAACTCGAGGACTAAATTTTTCTAATTCTGCCTGGAGGGATTTGGCATCTGAAACACACAGACACACTAATTTACAGTAGAGTGGGAGACATCTTTTGCAGATCATTTTGATTTCTTTTTCCAAAGCACTCCATAGAAAACTCCGTACTACTAAATCATGGGAGGGAATCCGGCATCTGACAAAAAGCATTACCTTGTTTCCCAATCTGGTCTTTGCTACATCTCATGATAACATGATGGGGCACCTGTTCAAAGCATAACAGCAGTCCACTTGAGTCAGGAGTGAAAGGGAAAGTGCGATAAACACCAGTTCTGGATCACACAAAGTGAGAGCAGATAAGAATAGGTGGGGCTGGACGTCATGTGAAGAGCAAGGGGCTTCATACTGTGACTATTATTAAAATATCTAGTCTGTAGTCGTTAACAAAAGCAAAAGCATATCATTAGTTCATGAACATGAGTCATTTTCTCAAGACAAGTAATCACACTGAATTTCTCTTTCTTTGTTTTCCTTTTCCTTTCTTTAGACGTGGGGTCTCTGGCTGGATTCCATTAACGTGCATGTCAAACCAAAGAGTTATACTTTTTCTTTCTTTTAATGCACATGAGCTGCTTTAGCTGAGGGCATTCTTAAAATGCCAGTTGGTCTGCTAAACTAGCCTCTGCCAACTCACATTCACAATTACAACCAAATCCCCTGGCAGTTTCAGATGAACCGGGCCCGTCTTCAACAAAGTAATCACGCGATTAGTTTAGAAGTGAACCTGAAATTTGAAAGGTATTCACCATAATTATGTATTTTACCTCCCAACCTCAATTCAATGCTTATACATGATCTCACAGAATAGATATTATGGGACGTTCCATAAATGTCTTCTTGCAGGGGCCCGTTTCACAGCAGAATGGCAGGTCTTTGTATATGATTATATCCCAGCTGAATGATTCACTATGCTTTAAAGAGGTAATCATGGGGAATTTTTTGTGGTAAAATAAATACATTTGAATGCAAAGTATTGTACATATTCTTAAAAAAGGTCCGCATTACTGAAGGTCGAACCACTCTCACTGCCCCGAACAGTCATTCGAAACAATGTTGAGTCAATGTTTGACTTTCATCACACTGGACAATTTGGAGAGCACCATCCTGCTGGGTTGGCAAAGCTCCGGCCATGTGCTCCCGTCTCTCCCCTCCGCCGCAGAGAACAACAGTGCCTAGTGGGGGCATGTTGAACCAGCACGTTGACTTCTCTTTGACCTGCGTATGAACCCATGGGCTGTACTGGGAAATATTGCCTGACATCTCCTTTTTTTTTTTTTTCCAGAAAGCGCGTGCAGTGCAGGACTTTATTGCGCTTGGTAACCCTTTGGCCACCATGTCAAGCACTGCTTCTCACTGACTTACCGAGCTGATGAGGACTTCATATACGGCTGTGATGGCCTTTCAAATATCATCTCCGGCTCAATCCAAGCAGTGCACTGGGGTCGTTTTCTACATGTCAGTGGTCATACTCACGGGAGTTGCGGACATTGTGCTTGGTCCTCCCACAGAGCAACTGATTGATTAAGAGATGAAACTGCGAGGGGCCAAAATGCCCCACAAACGTGGGTATATCCTCAAGATAAGAGAAACAGTAGGGATTTTTTTTGTTCTGTTTTGTTTGGTTCCTTTGTCGTTATGGCTCGGAGGATATAAGAGACGTTTTTTTTTAGGTGTTCAAAGATGATGTCAAGAAATTCTATAAGACTAATCAAAGGACAAAATCGAATAGAACTTATTTATCGTGTAAATAGTGAATCTTTAAAGATGAAAAAAAAAAAAGCGTATGAACTTGACTTCTTCTGACACACAAACTGCTTGTGAACAGAAGAGGAGCCTTATTCACTTTCCAGTGGGAATCTGTTACCAAGATGACTCGGTGAAGAGGTTCCTACTGAAACTGCTCCTGTTGTTTCAATGATAAATATTTTTCTATCTGCTCCCGTCACTACTCTACCATTAAACACCAATTACGTTGAGGTTATTTCTCAAATCCAATCATTTTACGTGAAGAAGGGAAGATTGGGAGCCCCGTTGCTGTGATGCACTTCAAGCGTCCGAACCTCATAGAGATCCATATGTTCTGTTCTGACTTCAGACATGTTTCATCTTGCAGGAGGTGGCCGTACGACGTGTTGTTAGTCACATCTCAATCCGCTCCTCTTGTTTGAGAATTTCAACACTATCTGCCATTTCAAGGTCTACTCGGGGAGAAGAAGTGTGCTATTCTTTATACCAAGAGTTTAACTTGTGAAGGATGTTCTTTTTTCGATGTGCCATTATTTTGTTAAATGTTTTACCAAAAACCAGCCCCAAAACAACAAGTGACCCAAAAGTCGTTTTCATGGTTTCATGACTAAGAAGGGATCAGTCCCCTTCGTGTACAGGACAATGCATAAAAAGCAGTTGATTCGCTCAGTACGGTTGCTTAATAGTGCTGGTGGAGTTTACTTTGTAATAGCAGCTGTGCCAATGTCTTTATAATGGGAGCTCTCTCAATTCTATCCATGTATTGTCTTGCCTTGCTCTATATCACCCCTGCTAACTCCTTGGCCTGAATTTCATGTCTGCCTCTTGGTGACTCGGGTGAACCTGTTTAATGATGTTCTATTTCTGTCCGCATGCCGATATTTTGGGAAAAGTATGCCCAGTTAGGGAGGAGCGCTGAACCGGAGACAAACAGTACGGGAGATATTTCCTGTCTGGAGTGCCCTAGAACCAGCAGCACGTATCATGGACAACTTCACTGTTTTTTACAGCACCTTGTTTGCTGACCCATTCCTGCCCCTTGTCTCGCCTAAGGTAGAATTCCCTGGCACTATATTGGCTGTTAAAAAGAGAGCAAGGCTTTCTGTTGGGCACTTACTCAAGGGACAAACTTTCCCTTTAATAGCCTCCTGCTAAAGCCCCAGTACCCCCCATGTAGTAATTACTTCACTTTTCAGACAGTGATAATGGTTCAATTCAGTCTAAACACACTGATCAAAGCTACTTTGCCCTTCATGTGTAATTAGGAAGTGCTAATAAAATCTTCCTATGTTCACAATTAAATCAACTACTAATAAGCAATTGATTAATCACGACTGCCTCCCTGATAAAATCTGATATGTTCGGCGGAATGTTCGAATCCTGCTGCCAGTAATTATTTAGTCTTTTGTCCGTTTATTTTGCCATCAGAGAGCTGGAAGCACAGGCGCCGCATGCTAATGATGCATGTTTGAGCTGAACTCTAGGACCGTCTGCGCTAGCCCCGCAATGCCAACAGGCTTTATTTTCTCTTCAGCTTTGTTTGTTTATGGTTTTGTATACCCCGAGCTCCCCAACCCCCTTCACTCTTTGAGTTTGGGCTCAAGTCCCCACTGAGAACATTTCTCTCTCTGTTATTTTTTTCTTTCTTGCTTCGGGTAGGGTGAATAAAGGTCTGAAGAATTGCAGAGAAAACTTTCATATTTCAGCGTTAATGTGCAGAGGAAGAGCTAAATGCAAATCTACAAGGGAAGGGGGGGAATGCAGAGACGACGAGGGGGGGAGGGCGGGAGCCAGAGGAGATGTACAATAGGGAGGATGTAGAGGGGACAAATGGGTAAGTGCAAGGACATTTTATTCTGTTAAAATGAAAGTTGTGTGATGTTCCTGAATGCCCCAGTCAGCTTTATTTTCACTGTAAGAAATGACACAAACTAGTTTGGATAAGCTCAGAGACATGCTAGTCACACACACGAGTATTCATTAGAGTTTCATATGGTACACACAGACATAAGGCAATTAACTTGCACCCTCTAAACTGAATGTATTATGCATGCTCACATGCAAAGTTAAACCGACACACACGTTTCACTTTATTCAAATTTAAAGAAGACATTATGCTCATTTTCAGGTTCATCATTTTATTTTGGGTTACAACTAGAATAGGTTTAAATTGCTTTAATGCTAAAAAAAAACACATTTTTCTCATACTGTCCAGTGCAGAATCACTGTATTCCCCCTCTGTCTGAAATGTTTTAGCTCCTGTCTCTTTAAGGCCTCCCCCCTCCTGAATCTCCAGTCTGCTCTGATAGGTCAGCTCGCATACGCCTGAGCCAGTATAGCTAATAACAACAAAGCAGCTGTGCCAAATAAATGATTTGATAAACTAGCAATGAGGCATTCAATTATGTAAATGTGTGACTCTGTGACGTAGTGATGTCACAAAGTCACGAAATTTAAGGAGGGGCTACTGACGAGCCATTTCCACAGCAGTGTTCTCTGTGGTCTATATGGAGAATATATACCACATAGACATGTACACACACACAATGCAATATATATATATATATATATATATATAGAGAGAGAGAGCAATGTTCTGTGGTATATATATATATATATATATATATACCACAGAACATTGCTCTGAAGATGGCTTGTCAATATATATATGAACCTATATAAAACACTATAAAGCATAATAGGTCTCCTTTAATTCACACTAAGAATCTAACTTTTAATTTCTCAGTCTTTAACTGCAGAGCAATTACGCATAAATACGTATTCACATTTGAAAAAAACAAAACAAAAACACAAACACAGTTGACGCACATGCTGTGATAAATGATAATAAAGTACTCGAGCTTCTGACGCTGCCATCCATCGCAGTTCACCCAAGGCCATCTGCGACGGTTCAGTAGGTTCTAATCCATTACCTGATAAATAGATTTGAGAAATGAATTCCAAGCCAGACGTGGAGTTGCAGCTTTTCTTCCTCCGCCATACATCTGTGTCTTACCCGCAGGCAGCGCTGGGGCATACCCATACAGCACACAGTCATGACTCCAGACAGTCAGCACGTATACACATGGATAGGGGGCCTGAGCAGGAAAAAAATCAAGCTAATACTCCCCATCTGCCACTTCCAGATTCCAAATTTCTATTTTTGTTAGTGTCATTAGTGTGTGTGCAGACTGCAAAGTGGTAAGAATTAATAACTTTGTCATGCAAGGCGTAAAGACAGACTGGAAGCATTGCTAGTGAGTTAGCTACCCCGCATGTACCCAGATGGCCTGTGTGTGTATGTGTGTGTATCTATAGCAGCACCTACTCCTCTACCTCCTCTGAACCAACGTCACCATTACTGATGTTCAGGCCAGCCCGGTCCCCATTGATTGTTATTGTTCCATGCTGTTTCACATTAGCAGGAAGTCTTTAACCTCTGACCGGCATTGTCCTGACTCTGTTTTTCTGCCATTGCTCATGTCAGAGGGGACACAGGAAGCGAAGGCATGATCATTAACCTCTGTCAGGGAAACACACTTTTTCGTTTGTCTGACAAAGCCCCGTTTACGCCCCTAATTGGATTTAATGTGAGCACTAAAGAAAGGAAGGTTTTTATTTAAATGGCCTGCATTCTACTCCTGCAGTCGACTTGAGTGTGCAGTGAGAGAGAAGGCAGAGAGGAACTGATAGAAAGCAATATCAGTATTGGCCTTTGTTTCCTCGCAGGCTCAAATCAAATTGCTGCCTCTTAAACGCTATCCATAGGAACCAGGGGATCCCCGCTGTCTCCTTCTCATCCATTTCCTGCAGAGAGCATTGATTTCTGTAGGGTGTAAATATGCGCTGCATTGTTTTCTTTGGTAGTTGGTTTGTTGTTGATTTTTTTTTTTTTTTCTTATTTGGATTTTTGTTCTTTTTACTGTATTCAGACCTAAAGCATTTTTGTGGAGACCTGGTCCAAGCGCAAAAATATGGCTCTTCTTTGAGTATATTATTGTCAGAAAATGTTTTGTAAAAATTTTGATGATGATATCAGAAATAAACATCTAAAGATGGGAGTTGTGGTGTCTTGTTTACCTGAAGATTGTACCTTGTATTAAAGGTGAATTTTACAGATTGTACACATCAAAAGTACTTAACTATGGACAGTACTACACAGCCAGTCAACACAGTAATACTGTCAATATAACAGGATGACGTTTTGAGTGCTTATGAAGGAGCTTTCGTGGGGGAAAAAACTATAATGGTGTCACCACAGTCATTCCAGGTTGGACTTGGACGCTACATATGTTAAATGGAATCCTGTATTATACATGTCAACTTTATGAAAGACATGTACCACCCACCCAAATACCGTTGCAGACCAAGTGCACCCCCTCATGGCTGAGATATTCCTCAATGATAGAGGACCCCCCAAGCAGGACAGTGTGCCCCACCACACCTCAAAACTGCTCACGAATGTGAAAAAGACCATAAGGCGTTGGCCTGGCCCCAAACACCCCAGATCCCAATCTGATCGAGCATTCCATGGGATGTGCCAGAACACGTACAATCCAGAGAGGCCCGATCTCACAACCCACTTGACAGAAAGGATCTACCGTTCAAATTGGGATTAGGGCAATTTTGAGGCAAGGTTGATACATTGGATTGTTGCCATGAGGGAGTGCAGTTGGTCTGCAATGGTATCCCAGCAGAACATTGCATTGTTATGTCACGGGCAAGCTCATTTACCTCACCTGTCAGTGGTTAATGTTTTATCTGATCGTATATGATTCAGTGATTTTGGCACAACTCTGGACTAAAAGTTGTACCCAGATAGCACACATATGTCTTGCAGATGTTGGCCTGACAAATAGAAGTTACGTTAGAAAAATGTAGTGTGGGAGCGTTTGCTAATTGTAGACGTCGGTGAGATGTCAACCAAATGCCAGCGTCTCCCCAACGTCTTCCTAATTAGCAAATGCTCCTAATGCTACTTCTTCCCAACGCAACTTATGTCAACTTCTGCAAGACGGATGTTCCTTTCTTTTTGACATTGTGAAAGTGCAATGCTAAATCCATGTTTGTTTTTTGTTCTTTTAATAAGTATTCATGATATTGTCAATTACTGTAGCCAAAGTTGTCACATTGCTGTCACAGCACAGGTTGTACTGGCACAATGTTTTGTTGTTCAGTCTAAGTGTACGGTTTTATCAAACCAACTACCTTGATCCAATAACTCCCACCGTATAGGGTGCTTTAACTGATGAACAGTGTCACACTCAAGCACAGACAACCGATTACTATCTTTCCCGTGTTTATTTTCACATGAGCATTCCTGCTACATACATGCCATGCTAACTAGCACCTGAACGGTAACCGTGCCGTTTGCCAGGTAATCAACTGAAATGACACAAAACAACACAAAACCACAATATTAATGACACGGACATATTATCCACTGTATAATCCGCATACATGAACATATTTATAGTATTCAACATACGTTGTAATCACTTGTATACATCTCTTAACTCACCAGCTCAGCTTCACCAGTCAAAACAACATCGGCATCAATATAAAAGAAGATCCGGCAGGTTATTACATCCGCCCCAAATAACCTACAGGGGGAGTTGCTACCACAAGAGGTCGCTATGAAATTAACAAATGTGGGACAACTTCACACTAAGGGATTCATTTACCACAAAGCTTTGTGGTAATTGAATCCAATTCAAAATGCAATGAAAGCCTGCATTTGCCAGCAATGAAAAAGAATGAGGCCTTACTTACCTAAACCACTGTTAGGTTGGGTATCTCACTGCTGCAACTCCCCTCATTCTCTGCAGCATCTCTCATTTGACTGGCCGGTTCGAGGTGGAACCAGTGCTCTCCTCTTCTGACGTCAACCTTGCACAGAGCTTGACGTTGGTTTAAGTTCATTTAAGTTTCACGGATGAACACAGAGAGAAAAGGGTTATCATTTATTCATCATCACTGTATCAAGGAAAAGTTGCTCCTTGCGTCCATCTCTACTCTCCTCTCTTTGGCATCTTCCCTCAGACTAGCTCCTGTTAGGTAACACTTCTTGAGTTGTGCAGTCAAAAATGACACCTTTTGAGCTTGCAAGTACCAACACCTTATTGAAGTACTGGAACATGAATCTAATGCATCAAACACAGCAAGAATCCCAGTAGTCCCACATTCCGACTGGGAGATTTTTGCAGTCCTGATGCAACCATCCACAACTCTGCCATCTCTGTTGTTGTTTAAAAATCAGCCGATACCCCGCAGTTCATGGAATCATGCTTGAAAAGTGATGAATGGCCCATCACCACAAGGACTACGTGGGCAAGACAGCCTTAAACAAGCAGCCAAGCAAACATGATAATTGACTGCTTCATTTAGTTTCATTCAATAGCATTTGATATTTCATGAAGATGACCTTTGGGGATGAATGTTGAGTTTATAGCATAAGGTAATTCATGGAGAAGACGGAACAGCTGTCTCCCAGTGAGGACTTGGGCAATGGTGGTCATTCTTAAAATTACAGTATGTTGCTGAACAGAAGGCTGCAAGAAGAAATAATGAAAATGTCCAGAGAAATGCAAGCAAAATCCATCGAAACAGGTTCAAGATCTTTGTATCCTTCGAACTGTGTCTGCCAGCATGTCTGCAGCTACTTTACAATTCCTGCCTATGGTGCTTGGTGTTGATGACTTAACCCGAAAACACTGACGGTAAAATAAACATTCATCCTGCTGTTGTTTCTGTGCCCTTTGCAGGATTTTGCCAGCTTTGAGGTTTTTACAGAGGATCCAGCTCTGGCTGTTTGGGATAAGGCTCTGTTTTAGGTGGTTCTCGACCGATCTGGTTTCTTTGTTATGTGAGCTTCCTTACTGTTTGCACTAATTCAAGGGTGTAAGGGAAGATTTGTTTTAGACATAGTGAGAGGTCCAAATATAGATAAATGTAAATTATTCTGGACTGGACTGTTAAGACATTTCAACACTCATCCAATCATCCGAAGAAATTCACAGTAATGAGTGTAATCTAGACCTTTCACCACCTGCAGGAGTGCAATCACAGAGTCCAAAGAAAGGGAACAAAATCACCCTATACAGGCTTTGACAGCCTGTGGTTAGCCTCACTGGTGCTTCCTCAAAATAGCAACACAATCCACAAAGAACACCATAACAACAAGAAGAACAGACCACAGTATGAGACACATTGTGATCTGTGATCACACTGTGACAATTCCCTCACAATGTGCGAGGAGATTGTCTTCCTAGTAGCTGGAGTTTCTGAGAGGTTCCACATGACATATTGTTTTGTTTTTTTTAAAACCTGCCAGCATGCTGAAACAGTGCTTCAGGCTCATCAATGGTCTATGTGACAAAACCCTCATGTGAGCTGCAGCATCCATGCTGTTAAGTGCAGTGAGGAGCATACATAAGAACCCAGAAACAAAGCTTTTTACTGAGAGAAGCCCTTTGACAAACAGGGCTTTATTCTACACCACAATGTAGCTGAACTCAATGGAACAAAACATTTTCAACCCCTCAGTTAAAGTTCTGAGTATTTTGTTTTATATTTTGAAGTTAGCATCCAGCTAAAATGACTTGTAACCAGATGTGAATCAAGTTGATTTTATCCACAGCCCAGGAAGTAAAGCACAATCAAGTGCATCTTTGTCTTTCCATGGCTGCAGATGCAACTCCCCCAAGCTCACACATTCATTTCTTTGGTTTGGCCCTAAATCATGCAGTAAATAATACTTTATACCAGCTTCAGGAACAAATTGCAACATTCTGGTTTCTAAATTTATCCAAAAGTCACTCAGAAATATGAATAAAAGCACTTCCCAGAAGCATCTGAAAGAACAGCTTCACACTTGCTGACAAGCTTCCTGCTGAGCACCAGCAGGGGTGTGGACAGAGGTGCAACAGACTTGAAACTTTCAACCAGAGAGGGCAAGGAAACAGCGATTTTTAGCCTGTTGTTAAGTCATTCTTTGAGGCTAAAATACTCTTAGATGCATTATGGCTCTAAGTCTTTGAAAAAAATGTTTTTTAAGTATAAAAATCGATGCAGCAGAGGGGGGGTATTATGAGCCCACAAAACCCATAATGCAACTTGACTGTCGACTGTTTTAAGAGATTTGGGTGTGTTTTCTAGAGGCAGAGATGTGAAAGAGGCTACAGACGCGTAGCAGATTTCCAAACTTATAGTCTTTAGCTCCAATTAACATGTTCTCACTCCCAACTTGTCATAGAGCAGCTTGGTCTGTGGTCAAAGTAAGACGCTCTACATATCCCTCTAGTGTCAGTTTTGCAAATGATAGGCTCCATGGTCAAGTAAGTAGTAATACCTATTATCCGTTAGGCACCAAAACTTCTTGGTTAGCTTTAGGCACCAGAACAACTTGGTTAGCTTCAGGCACTAAAACTATTTGTTTAGGCCCAGGAAAACACCCTGCTTTTTTTGAAAAAAATAATTTGCCTGTCTCTTGAAAAGTGACCCTAACCCACCCTCAAAGTCTGTCTTTTCTTGCTCTTTATAGTACTACAGTAGAGGGCAGATTCTAAATGACACAAAGGGGTAACTACAGTGCCAAACTTAGGGCAACTGACCAGGCTGGCATATTGTGAGAACAGGCTGCTCTAACAGATGCTTCAGAACACATCACTTAAGGAAATTAATCAGACAGTGTGCACACCCTCTCAAGAAACAGAGGCTTTATACATTTTTTATTTTTTTTACATATATGCAGTAGTACTCCCCAAGACCTATAAATTGACTTTTATGTGTAAGAATCTGCGGAGCTCCCATTTAAGACGTTTTTTGGGGGAAAATGAGATATAGTTGATAGAAGGAGCAAAATGCAGTCAGTCTTAACTTTGTCAGCCAGTTCAAATTCGCATTACACCACTGTTTTGCCATTGACGTTTCTGCGACGGTGAGTCAGTGACAGTGAGTCACCAAAATATCGAACAGGCACAGGCGAGGGGAGAAAAACCAAAAAAAAAATAAAAAAATGCAAAAAACAGCGGCGACATAACCTACATTTGAGAGTTTGTGTTTGTTTTCTAAAGTTTTGGAAGGGTGCACTGTCATACAAACACTCAGGAAGTAAACTTGACGAATGCGGCTGACTAGCAGTGAACCAAATACCCTCAACGAAGGAGTACCGTCAGTGTCACAGAGACGGGAGATCTGTTTGCTCCAGCCCGCTGTCACTTCAGATGCACAAATCATGCCATCACCGCCTTGGAGGGACATGACAGGCCCGCTCACAGTCCGGCTCACAGCAGTTTTCAGGACATGAGGTCTTGCTATCTTTTACTCTTCCCCTCCAGTGATCACACACCCTCTGGAGTAACGTCAACACAGACGTCAAGAAATTACCCAGTGTTTATTCGTCATTCAACGTTTAAACTTGTTGCTAGGTACAGTTAGGTGACACACTGGTCACGACCCGTTCTGTAACTGCTTAAGGGTACTCCTAATGACGTGGCTAATTTTAGCTGTAGAACATTAGTGATTGTTAGCATAAGCTGGACTCAACACTCACTCATTTTTGCTCAATAAAAAAATTCGAGCAGTGTGTTATTTATCAAAGGTATTAAAATACACTATACGAGATTCACTGACATGCTGGGAGCAGCATTATATCAAAATACACCGAACTGCAGCCCTTTGGATGGGTACCAGCTTTTGCAAAGACACACCTTATCCGAAAGGTTAAAAAAAAAGGTCTGACATGGCTGAGGGGTCAGCCTCTTTCAGCTGATTGCACACAGCCAACCTCATCTCAGTCTGTGTGAAAAAGCCCGTGGCTGGTGGTTGATTGGCCAGGTCAGGTGGCTTGGTAAGTACGCAGTGTCTGATTCTCAGTGACCTTTAAAGCAGCATGATGGTGGTGTGGGGCTGAAATTCTCAACTGGAAGGGAGTAGAAGATTCATGGGTTTGAGACACTCTAAGGTTTTGTTTCCGTGTTTTGCAACTGCAACTCTGTCTATCTCCTCTCTCTCTCTCTCTCTCTCTCTCACTCTCTCTCTTTGTGGAGCTGTTATCCCTACCTCCACAGAAAGTAATGGAGCTCCTCGGGGATGTAAAATGTCTTGTCCTCATACAACCTACACTGGCTTTCAGCGGTGTCCTGCCACAGCCTGGATCAACCCTAAGTAAATTTCATCCACAATTGTTGCCCTCTATGGAAAGCCAGAGAGAGCCCTTTTCCCCGTTCCCTTTGGCGCTTTCCTTTTACACACTGTACCGTGTCTTCCCCTTGACCTGAAATGAGCAGTCAACATTTAAAAATAGAGTTTACATTTTGCTCTATATGCCCTCTTTTGGTTGTGTGCTTTCATGCTTTTTTTTTCTTTGTGTGTTTCCCAATATACATGTATTTGCTCTTAGATGCTTTAGGTAATTTGTTGCTTTGTAAAAAATTGAAAGAACATTTTGTTGATGACCGCTCTGACAAATTACACATCAACACATCATCAACAACCAGACAGGAAAATAAATATGAGCGAGAGTGCAAAAAACACTAAATATTAAATGGTATTCAGCAACAAAAAAAAAAAAAAGAAAATACTTTCAATGTTTTGAACAGCACCAACAATTTGAATTTTGTAGACAGCCTGTATTTATTAGGAGAATCACAGTTGGAGACACCTCTCCCCTCAAATTCTGAGTACAAACACATGATGAAAGTACAATAACAAATTACAGAATAGAATAGAACTTATGATTCAGATTCAAATTAAAGTGTGTTTACAGGTCTTGGGGAGTATCACTGTGTAAGTGAAAAAAGCATAATAAAGCCTTTTGTGGCTCCAGAGGAAGCTGCATGTAATCTGATAAATTGCCTCCAGTGATGCCATTCACTGACAAAGTTGCATTGTGGGTAATGTAGACACCAGGTTTTGAAAAGGAAGAAGATGCGAGGAATAACAAAGGCGATATCTCTGGTTCTGCTGTATCAATTTTTTTATTAGTTGTCTTTAAACTATGTCTTTCTATAACAAGTCCAACAATGTTATAGGACTACTTTTCAAAACCTGGCACCTGCATTACCCACAATGCAACTATGTCACTGAATGGCATCACTGGAAGCAATTTATCAGATTACATGCAGCTTCCTCTGGAGCCACAAAAGGCTTTATACTACTTTTTTCACATTATGCAGTCGTACTCCCCAAGACCTGTAAATGCACTTTAATGTGTGAAATTGGTGGCATTAGCCTTTAATTATGGAGGATATTCTATTTACAGTCACTAAAGTGTGTGAAGAAAAGTTTAGCTTTTAGTTGTTGTAACTCTAGGTTTTCTTTTCACACAGAGAAGAGGGCAACAGCGGACTGTTAGATGCCAGCAGGGAGCTTTAAGCGGGGGTTTTCCACCATAACAACCCACTGTTACAAGAGGCAGTACAGAGGGAGAGTCCACCCCCTCCGGTGACAGCAGAGAGCAAAGCCTGGCTGCTGGGCCTCAGACACAGACAGATTTGAGGATGCACATTCAAGGTCACAAGGGTTTACCGGACAAACTCTTAGAGCTTTTAGCAGACAGATGTTTATTTCCACTAGAAAGCTGGAGCAGCAGAGTGTAACAGAGGGAAAGCAGGGATGCCACGCAGCCCCCTGAAGGGAGGGCAACGAGCTTAAGCTTAATCAGCAGCCAGCGCCACACACAGCGCTGCAGTGTCACATAATGAGAGGGAAGACAGTCGAGGATGCGGAAACCTAGAAGGCTCCTTCAAAGATGCTGTAGAAGTTGTACACATTTTGCACATGAATGAAGCTTTCAGAGGCTAGAGTTCACGAACTCAGGATTAGCAGTGAGCTTGACAGCCTGGCTTCAAGACATGCAGTGAAATGAGGTTCAGTGAAGCGCAAATAGTGCTCTGTGCTTAAAAAAGTTAGAAAACAGCTCTCCCTTGCATGAACAAAGATTATGACGCAGTCACGACTGATCGGTGCCCATGTGGCGCAAGACCTTGGACATGCTGTGACACGAGGAAGTCTCTGTAGCCTCGTGTCTCTGTATGACAGGAGGAGGTTTCCCACCCTGAATCGTTTTGGAGGAAGAAAAGTTTAAAGGTTAGGATTTGATTTAGAATTTTTACATTTGTTCGAGCAACATTATTTCACAGTTTACAAGATTTAGCCTATTTATTATTTATTATTAAGTTTGTATAATAAAATGAAATCAAACTCAGAACTATTTACCTCTGTTAATATTCCCCTTGATTAGAGTAAGTCAAATGTGTATCCTACGGGTCATCACCTGGGTGCCAGACTGTCAATTAAAAAAATATATACTGTAATAATCATTTTAGTTTAATTAGCTTAAGATTGTTTGATATTTTCACTCTTGCTAAATGAATGTTTTATCAGCCTGTGTCAGTGTGAACAGACTCCTAAAAAACACAGAAAATCCATAATGATAACTAGATACTGAATGCTGTCAGACCTCAGCCAAGGAGGCAGTCAGTGCTCGATACAAACGCCGAAGTTCCAGGAAACAAACAAAAATACGTTGAGGCCCAATACAACAGTTGGCCAATAAAAATCAACCCAAGTGACGCCTCTGGCATCTAATAGACAAGCTCATTGATTCTGACCAGGGACCCGGACGGCTCAATGTTGGATTAACGGAGTACAAAGGATGGAGTTGGAGCGTTATCCAACTCACAGAACAGGTGAACTATAAATTCCAAACTTCTTGCTCGTTGCCCCGGGTCTGTGAGTTTATCAACAATTCAGTCTCAGGACAAGCTGGGCCTCTCGTGCTGGCAGGTAATGTCATATGTACGTTACTCTCTGGGCCAGAAGGGAAGCTTTGGCCAGATGTGGCCACCAGTTGACAATCATTTGTGTAGGCTGTATCCAAAAGAAAACCATAGAGCTTAGGTTTCTACTTTTTCATTCATTGTACTGTTTATTGTATTAAAGTTAAATCCTTCATGACAATTTTTGCTGTATTGATACGAGTCAACAACAGGCCACCCTAATCTGAAAAACTTGTGAAAGCAGCTTAATATGACCCATACTGTATTTATGTTTCTTGTTGTAGGTGGCGACCTCTAGTGGCTGTAGTGATTGTAACAGCGTGTCCACATAGTCCACATGGGGAGGAGGTCGGTGATGGGTGTTTGGGCACAACCAAGCACAGGACTTTGACCGAGGAGACCGCTGTTCAAGTCGAGAGTGAAAGCGAAACTCAACGGTGAGTTGTTTTAACTTACGTAGTTAAGTTACATCACATATTATGTCACTAAAGCTCGAATGTTTCCTTAAACCTAACCAAGTTTTCTGTCCTAAACCTAACCAATCTTCGAGAGTACAACGAAGGTCCAGTGCACTGCAAGGGTTTGTTTGCCACTACTCCAGTTTTACATTAAATATGTCTAGTAGTGCCTTTGCGTTGACTGAGTTTTGTCCAAACTGCTTGAAGAAACAAAGTGTTATCTAGTTTTAAATGGGTTAAACTACTGCACTCTCATGGTTTGAAAAATTTGTCTCATCATAAAAACCATTTGATCATCTTTCCTTGGCAATGTCATTACTTTTTAGTTTTAATGTACTCCAGTATCACAGTGATTCAGAAAAATCCCCAAAGCAGTGGAGGTGTTGCTTTTTTATTCTTTAATCAAATCCCCCCATTTAACAGCATCATTACTGGACAAATCGCGTTTGCAAATCACGTGAGATGGATTCCACCAAACCTTGCCAGGAATCTAGTGAGATCCAAGCACAACTGCTTCATTTCACAAGCTCGGGTGGACAAGTTGGACATATCGCCTGAGGTTTCAGTGTCTCTCCTGGGTTTTCAACCTGCTTTTTTTGCTTTTTTCACTCCAAACCATCTTTAACTCCCTCGTGTGGAGGTTTTAGTCTCTCTCATGGGGTGCAATCACTCTCCAGAACTCGACTTCTCTTACCTGACTCAGAGCACTTCTGTCTAAATTGGTGCTTCATCCTGATGCAGAGCCTCCCAAGGCAGCACACACACACACACACATGCATGCACCCACACACACACACACACTACTTGTGCATTATTTGAAAATTTACTGAGGCAGGCCTGCACTAAAACCCACCATTGGGCAGGGCCAATAGTATTGAAAGGGAGGAATGGACTTCATTTACAGCGAAGCAAAGCAAAGTGGAGCACATCAGAGGAGAATGAAGCTCAGAAACATCGGGGAATTCTACATTTGCAATGAAAGTACAGATATGAACTGAAAATCTTCCAAGTGAATCATGGTATCGGACTCTCTGGATGTGGGGCAAATGGGTATTAGAGCTCGGGTTGATGGATGGGTCCATTAAACTGTAATTTAAGCGTAATAACACAAAGCTGTTCTCTTCTGTAAGTGATGTTGGTTTTTCAACACATTTTTCAGAAACAGCCAACAAAAACTTTGACGACCTTTTATCTTTTATCATGCCACAGAAAATAAATAAAAAGTCCCTTTTTATGCAACGTTACTACGGCCTTCCTGCATTCTTCGCATCAGAGTTAGTCCAGATTGTGAAAAGCTAGGAGGCCTCGAGCCAGATGACTGATCTCTGCGCCATATTGGGTTGATTGGTGAACATGACTCGCTACAGTGTGGATGCAGGGTTTGAGGATAACTCATCTGAGGCTCAAGAGGACAGTGGCATTGCTGGTAAATTTAATCTGGACAGCTAATGCAAACGTCACATTAGCTCGATAAACATGGACATTAAAAGTACTGACAGACGGTGCAAATGAATGAACTGAATATTCTCAATACAGCTGGAAAAAAACAAACTTTATTTCTGGCAGATTAGATGGTTCACAGCAGGTGGAACCACTTTGTCAGAAAAGTTATGTTTTGATTAAATGCTTTGGGCCTTTATTGGATTACTTTTTTTTAACAGATTGGAATCTGTAATCAGAATGATTTCAACCAGATTGAAAAAAAATATTGTCCATGTCAACGCAGCTACAGTATTGTCGACCTAATCATAAATTAAAGTTAGTTTTCCTGTTAAAAGGGAACTCTACTTATTCCACACATCAAAGTTTGTTTACGAGTACCACTGCATTATTACAATAATGCTTCAGAGAGAGCTCCTAGAAATCTGATTGCCTCGGTTGAGGTTGAAAACGTTTGAAAATGAAAATAACCCCGGGTTGTGGAGTTAGAGAAAAGTGAGCTGTCCAGACCTCTGTTGCCTGTCCAAATCTCTGCTGCAGGCTAGCAGCTCGAAGCTACATTTGCCGCTACTAGCATAACATACCCAAATCCAACCGAATTGGCGCAGAGGGAGTTGAATTGCAGGCACTGAGTTTTGACAGGAAAGGAAAAACGTGTGGATTAAAAAAAGATAATATCTCTGGCTCTGCAGCCTCAATTTTAATGTTTTTTTTAACAGTCCGTTGTCCATTTTGATTCTTATATGCAAAGCTAAATCTGTGGAGTACTCTTTTAATAGAAACGCTATCAAATACGGTGTCCAAAGCACAACAGCTGAACTCTAAGAGGCATACAACTGTAAATACTGGGTCCAGAACATTATAAGTACATTACAGAAACAACGGAAGGATTAACTCTTCATTTATGCCCTTTTGGAACCATGCTGTTCAACATAATAATCCATCTAGCAGCACGTTTTCAACCTGCCTCAACACAACTGTCTGAGATGATGGAAATGGTGAGTCCAATCTGTACTACTGAATTTAACTATCTGTAAAATAAAGTTAAGTTTCTTGCTATGGATCCGTATCACATATCTTTATAATCTTTCACAGTTCAGTGTGTTCAGACAGACTGTGCTGGTTAGAGGTCAGGGAAGAGGACAGGCAGCATAGCTAAGAAGAAGAAGGAAGTGATGAGGGATGAGAGCACAAATGAAAAGAGCGGTCAGAGTCATTTGAATTGGTTCTGTGCCCAGAACATAACTGCGCGAGTGTGTGTGTGTGTGTTGCTGTTTATCTTTTGTCTTCTGTAAAGCACTTTGAAATCAATCTATTTGTCAGGATTTGTCTTTAGGGTACTTGACTTGCATTAGAGATAAAAAACGATAAAGGTTAAAGGCACAGGAGAGGAGAGGAGAGGAAAGAAGAGCGGACGTTAACCGAACTTGATAGACTTAGATGTGGCTTTTTGATAAATGGTTGACCTTGGTATTAAACTAAATTCTTTGAGGCCCCAAGAGAGGGGTGAATATTTTAAAAACTACAATACAGAGTTCAGTTGGGTCCCCGGGACGGGAATTTAATGAGAGACCTACTGAGGGTTTGTACTCAGAATTCAGTTTTATCCTTGGCTTTAAGTGCCTCTTGTGCAACAACATGTGTAGGTTAGCTTCCCCCTTAACAGCACTGTCCAGAGATGTACCTGAGTCAGTCTTTTCATGTTTTGCAAAGTGCTATTACAGCTTTTAATAGGCTTACAAGGGATTTCGAGTGAATGAGAGTTGAACTGTTCCATGATTAATCAGACTTGATGCCATTTGATCAGCAAACGGTGAATAACAAAACTGTCAGCAAAAGTCCCTTCCAATCATCTAATCAGTGACAAAGCGTGGCAGCAAAATTAAAATCTAGCTCTGGCAATTCGTGTGCTGTGAACACATTCTGCTTTTCCCTTCATACTTCAAGTCTTTTTGCCTTGCCTCAGTGGAAACGTGTGAGTAGGAAATGGCCAGAATTCAAGGTAGCGTCAGAAATTTAGGGCAAAGCATAACCCCTAACTGCTGCTCACTATACTCTTTGCTTTTGCTATGCTTGGCTGTAGTGACCATGGTAGCGCCATTAGCCTTATGAGCTGACGGAAGTCTGACTGGACCTCAGATTATTAAAATAAGTACTTGTTAAGATTAGGGATTCTCCGTTGTCATGATTTAATATAGACATATTGCATAACCAGGGGTTACAACCTGCTCTGCTCTCGTGTTTGCAGTTTCATGCTGGAATGGCTACCAAATCTCCACTGACCTACATAAAGACTACCTGAGTTTTCCCACTCTGCCTGCCAGCACACGAGCAGATCCATTTGCAGCCTAAAAAAATAACAAATATGCAGAAGTGAAAAACAATGGTGTTGTGACTGACAAAAATGCTTCTGCGGGAGCCAAACACAGTTTATTTGTTGATGGTTTATTTCCTGAAGGAATAATATCTGTTAGAATATTATGTAGTGTAGCCCGATGTGAGCAATACAGAAGCATAATGGGATAAATAGCGAATATTGAATAGCAGCAAAACACCCCACTAAAAAAAAGGAAATCCTTATTTATGCTCTATTTACTGTACGTTTCATTTCTATCGCAGACATTATTGTGCAATCTTATTTCTCTCAAGGGGCCAATAAAGATAGACGTGCTGGGTAAAAGCCAAGCATGAAGATGAATGAATGAATCTCACAAACAGCACGGCAGTCTTGAATAGTAATCAAGCTGAAACACTGAGCCCCGGTGAACAAGTCTGATAATGAACTGTGCGGAAATCTGTTCAGACTCGTTTACCTCTGTACATGCAGTCAAATCTGACGTCTGGTTCTACTGCAAGCGATCCTGAGGGTCAATCTGATTCTCTCTCAGCTTTTTCATTTCCATCATCACTTGTTTCTTTTTTTTCTGCGCGAAGAGGAGTTGGACTTATAAAATGGCATTTAGGCAGGGTAATGACAGACATCTTGCTCTCAGCCGCCAGCCAAATAGTGCAGTGCAGAGCGGCAACAGGCCACTAATTTACCTGCATAATGGGCAAGATTTATCAAGGCACATTGGTCTCTGCGGGGCAGGGACTGTGCTGGTGGCGGTCTAATGGCCTGATGGGAGGAAATTGTCAAAAAACGACCATGTGGAAGCTGCAGAGCCCTTGACCTCTTGACTCCTGCAGAGCTCAGGCAGAGTAGTCAAATTAATGCTTACCTTAGTTGTATTTAGAATTTCTCTCTAGAGAGGAAGGAAGCGGTGCATTATGACGTGTCCTTAATGTTTCCTCTTTCCCTTTCATAGGTGATTGAAAGGATGTCACTGGGTCTTTTGAAGCCCTTTGGTCCTGCTTTCACCCTCTAGTATTCAGGCCTCAGCAGAAAGGGAAATAGATCAGATGTCATTGATGTGTAATTCCTACATGATCAGCGTCCGTTGCGGCGAAACATTTCCATCGACATGTGGTTCAAAAGATGTAATAAAAACCTTTTAAATCAAAGCAAAAGAGTGCATCGCGTCTCTGTTTTCAGGCTCCCGACAGCAGCCTCTAACTCATTTGTGGTCATCTTCAAGGGCACAAAACTATTCAAATCCCCTATCGTCCTAAATCTGTCTTTGCCAACAAAGCTCGGGAGTGCTCTCCTCTCTTCTCTCGAGCCATCAAAAAACTCAGTTCTCTAAAAATGCATGAGCTCCATGCAGGAAATAGATCTTAACTTCAATTGAAAAAAAAAAACACACAGAAAAACTTTGTCTTTGAAAGTTTGTGGCATGTTATTTTTGGTAAAGCCCTTGTTTGCATCAAGGCCTCTCACTTCTAAAGAACTGAATCACGCCTCCGGAGAGTAACAAGTAGAATTCAGCTCTCATCACTTCAGCATTTAAGCAGTTGCAAAGCTCAAACTGAACACGGTTATCAAACAGAGAGAGAGAGAGAGAGAGAGAGAGAGAGAGAGAGAGAGAGGGACTCTTTTTTGGACAGCCTGACTTGCAAAGAGCTCCGGTTCTGTGATGTATTTAAAAATGCATGCGAGTTTGGCACGCAAGTTTTCAGAAGTCAAAGCAAATAATATCTTAATATATCACACTCCCCTGAGAGACTCAATTGATTAATAAGCGTTTGCTGTGGTTGTTGTGAAGTGCACAGATTGCAAATGTATCAGATTTTCCAATTACTGTAACTGCATAGTGTACAGAGCTCATTGAGAAAGCAGACACTACACCCTGTTCTCTGTACTTTCCGAACCATTCGTGCATCGCTACATTTACCGAGGCAATAATGCTGCTCGACGAGCAACACTTCAACCAAGCAGTACAATGGTACAAATCCATAATACCCTCTGCTGCATGCCACAGCAGCAATATAAAAAGCCCCCTATACTGGATGCTCCGCTGGTGGCCTAACCCACTGTTCTGTAATCCTCATGATTTGTTTTATTATACACCCCCCTGCTGCCTGATTTATTAGTTTGTTTGAAGTTATCCGCTCATTAATATCATGCTGGCATCACTATGCTGATCACATATCAAGCTCTTACTTTATTCTATCAAATAAATAAGTTCAACAGAATCAGTTTACGAGAAGGGCAAAATAATGAGCATATTGGTTGGTTCAACAATGTACAGTCTCTGATATATTGTTTTCACATTGTTCATATTTAAGGGGCAGAGCACCAATTAAACACATCAAGCTCAGTTTACTCGTCACACAAAGTATTATAATATTAAGCCGATGAAAACAGGCCAAAATTGTCTATAGCAGCAATTCCCAAACTTAAGAAAGACATGGCCCAATTTGAAATGGGAAAATCTTACTTACTACTCTGATCCAGTCATTGACGCAATAAGATATATGCCGATGGTTTATCGAAGTCAAATATCTGTTACCCTCCTGTTGTGTTCCCTGCAATTCCACCAACTGACCTTAATGTGCACCATTGGGTGCAGGTAAATGTCCATAGGTGGTGCACATATCAATGGGAAACAGATTTAAACACAACACCAGATAAAAAGGTCAGATAAATGAGGAATAACAGGTAAATGAACTCCCTTGTTGTATCAGTTCTGATTAGTGGTTTCATGTCAATATTTAATCATATATATTTTAAAGCAATTTCAAACTTAACAAAATTGAACATTAGAAACTTAAAAATATATATTGTTTTCATTGTAAATGACGTATCGTGGCCCACCTGCAGTACCTTCACAGCCCACAGGGGGGCCACAGCACACAATTGGGGGTTTACTGCATATATCTGTTGAAGTGCTTCCCTGATGATGTCAGACATAGATGTGTGTTTCTTTTGTTCCTGGCTTCCTTGCAGCTCCTTGTTTGATTTCTGGCTGCTATAATTAGCTTGCGGTAGCATTAGCAACATGGCAACAGCTAGCAGTGTGGCTACTATCCAAAGCAAAAAGCAACTGTAAGAATCTCAATATTGGGTAGCTCAGTTGTTGTTACTAGTATGGCCAACTGAATGTTGTTTTTGAACCTGCACAATTCCTGGTGGTAAGGACTTTCACACAGCACGGGACTCTCCATTGGGTGATTGCCTGTCCGTTCCTTATGTTATGCCCTATGTGCCTTCTCGCACCCTGAGATCCCCACCTGCATCTTTTCTTGTTGTTCCCAGGTCTAGATGACTTCACAAAGGTGATACAGCCTTTGCAGTTAGAGCTAAAACTCAGTCTCATCTTATATATCACTTTTGAAAACCCATTTGTTTAAAATTGCCTTTCATTGATTTTATCTGCTTTGTTATTGCATGTTTTCTTATGTGTATTGTTTTTATTGTAGCTTTTTTTATTTGCTTTGCGTTTTATTCAGTTTTGTAAAGCACTTTGTAACTGCATTTTGAGAGGTGCTGTATAAATAAAGTTTATACTTTTATTATTCATTGTTCTACCTCAGTTTCTATCACTATCTTCGCCGTCTACGCCTCCTCTGTCAACAGGGTTCTTTTTATTATGCAGGAGACAGTTTCTAAAATGGCTTTGGTTTTTCCACCGTTACCTGGGGATGGCAACCAATAGCTATCGGGAAAACAAGTGACTCTTCCAGGTTTAGTCACGCTATGGCAGACTTTGTGACAGAAATTTGTCCATTTTTCTGCAGCCATGACTCTGCACAATCAAAATTGACATCATAAATTGGCTTTTTCCACTTCCACTTCACTTCAAGTTTAGAAAAAAAAGGAAATTAAAGAAAGTTTGCATGTTGCACTCACTTTCAAACCCTAATGAATGTCCTCAGTTGGTCATCTGTTCATAGTAAAAATATGAATCAGACTGATGCATAGCTAACATTACCAGCATGAATATGAGAGATTGTATTCTTTAATCAATAATAACATGTTCCTTTCATAAAAATGTCAAACTTAATAATCATTCATATTATGTCTTTTTTTATGTTCAGTGGACCCTTGCGCATATAGCTAAATTAATTGAATTGCTTTATTAATAAATCCGTTAAGTCGGCTTCTCTTAGCTGCTGAATGTGCGTTTGCTCTTAACTGTCATCTGATTAATCCTTCGTATTTGTTCATTATATGGAAATTAACTAAAACCAACAATGCAGCAGGGTTCATTGAGGCGTATATTGTATGCACAGAGGAAAAAGACAATCGACCAAGCAAGTCCCAGTTTGATCTGATAATTCCACACCCTTTTAGTTTTAATGGGCACATAGGCATTGACGACAGTTTCTGAAAATACGCCATACAAGTTGGATAAGTTGGGTTTTGGGATGGTCCCTAGTTGCAGTTTTGGTGAGGATATGAATATCTCAGGAGCAGCTGTCTCTCTCTGTCTCTCTCTCTCTTTTATTATTACCCTACTTACATGAATTTCTGTCTCTCTGTTGCATATATAACACTCGAACTGCCATCGGGCAAATTTTCCTCAAGGCAGTTTTTCAATTCAACTTTACTATGTTTTAATGAAATATTGAAATCCCCCAGTTTTTGATTTTACGTAATATTGTATTACGTCAGACTCCCTATTATTAAATAGGTCAAGAGAAATTTTTATGAAAAACACAGGCATTTTTACATGTAACTACCACTATAAGAATACATTTATTTACGCTGCGTTTACGTTTAAACATTCAAGGAAATACCATTTGTTCAGGTGTGATCATTACAGCTTACAATTGATACAGGAAAGTGGTCTGTGGAAAATGCACAGTCAAAATGCTGAATGTCGGTTCAGTGTGTTTCAAATGCTGGAGAACAGTCACGTGTTTCATGTTATGCTCAAGTCTATCAAGGGTAGACCTCACCATGACAATTTCATGTAAATCAAATGATGATTGTCAGAAAAGTATTACTTCCTGTTGCCAGTAGGTTGTGCAATGTCTATGACTCCCAAAGAGCATGTAGAAGTCTTCAGGCCAGGACTCTTCACAGTTAAGGGGGTGGTGGTGGCGAAAAGCCTTTCAAGCCAGGGACCACTGTTCAAGACGAACAGGAAAAGTAAGGCAAACCATGATCTCTCCTTTACTCTAACCAAGTGGTTTTTGTGCCTAAACCTAACCAGAGCATAAGCACAGCATTGTCACAACATGATATTGCCAATTAAACATAAATAAATGTAAAGTTAAGTCTGGCGGTTGGGTTGATTGTAAAAGAAGTGGACCAAAACACAGGTGTTAATGAAACAAACGTGTTTTATGATTTAAGACATTCCTTTGTGAAGACAATGTGTTGCAACACATCTTTATACTTAGATGACTGAGGTTGATTGTCAGTGATGACATTCATCACCGTTCCCAAAACAACAAGCAGCAGGCAAACCTGATGTTAATCGTACGGTCACAGTTTGGTTAGGTTAAGGCACTAAAACTACTTTAGAAAAACGTGCTGTTTATTTTTAAATTATTACCTTACTATTTATGTTACTTGGATTATGAGTGTACCTACCTAACTTACGTAACTTCAGTTACGTTATGTGACAAATTCACTACATTAGTAAGTTAAAATGACTTACCACTGACTTTTGGTTGCACACTGGACACAAACAGTGGTTTCCTGGGTGACAGTCCTGTCCCTCCCATCCTCGACCCCCTCAATATACCGCCTTTATCTTATCTTTATACTACTTCACCCAACCTCCTCCTTTGCTGCCGCAATAATTACTGCAGCCACTAGAGGTCAGCACCTAACAGGAAACATAAATATGGGTCGTAATAGGCTGCTTTCACAGTCAAACTATGTGGTTGCTTTCCTGATGAGGATGGGCTGATGCCTTAAAACAATGATAGAGTACATTTTAGGTATATAGCAACCAGTTCTAATAATGCAAATGGGTGTCATGTATAGTTAATGTAACAGCATGATATAGCATGATTTTTCTTTTGAAACAGTTAGATAAATAAAAACATTTTAAGAGCAATCATGGTGCTCAATAATACACAATATAAAGTCAATCACAAACCAGGCCATCATGTATGATTGGCTGTCTCTTAAACTAAAGCTCTAACTATCTATTAGCTGCGTTTTTTTCTCTCTAGCACTCAGAGAGCCACTGTCAGCTAACCATGTTGAGAGTGACATTTTGTCTAACCACATCATATTATATGCTCCCACTAAGCTGAGACATGATGCATGAAGTTCTGGCCCTGCAGTGGTGGTGGGGAAATTATTTGAAATATTTGACAGGATGAAAATTAGTTCTGCACTAAAATACAGAGCTGAACTCGAAGAAGAGCATCTGCAAGTACAGCCCCCGGAACCAGGCCAGGTTGTCTTGGACACTGCAGAGAGGAGAGAAAACGAGTAGGAAGAATAGAGAGAGAGAGAGAGAGAGAGAAAGAAGGATTAGTGAGAGATGGAGGCTGACAAGTATGAGACAGACAAACAAACAGCTCAACAGATTGACCGGGGATGGAGGGACAGATGAAAGCTACAGACTGAAAGAGTGACTCAGCCAAAATTCATAATCTTGCCACGGCACAGGGGAAACAGAGTTGTTTTCAAAGTTGATAACCTGTACTAAGTGCCTCAATCCAATATTGATATAAAGATCTCCCTTATGAGGAACGAAAAAAAAGGGGAAAAATGGACTGCTGGCAAGAAAAAGATGATGTATTCCGAGCACAAGATACCTGCCGCCGCTTAATTAGAAGATCAGTGACTTAATTACTGTCTGTAATCAGCCAACAGAATGAATGTCCTTTCGCTCATTAGCTGAGGCGTCATTGTTACAATAGACTTTTCACAGTGTCTTCCTCTGTGCACGTGCCAAATGAAAGGTGAGTCAATTGTCATCACTTGGGTACACATGGGCTGCAACTTTAACCAGCATCTGTCAGGAAAAAGAGAATGAGGAGATGGAAGACTGGAAAATACCACCGAGTTAAGACCTTGGTTCACCATTCTTCATAGGTTGCTTCTGCTTGCCTGATGGGATATGAGTGTTTTCTGGTTCTTCTGTTGTTTCTTTAAGTGGGTCAAAGTGTACGTTATTAGATCATGTGTTGTGGTTTCTAATGTAATTACGTTCTCTGTTTGTTGAAAAACCGTTTTATTCTTGTATTCTAGAGCTTGCTGGCTGAATAACAATTTCTGCGAGGTGATCAACCTTAAAGTTTATCAGCGCCAACAGGGAGCACCCCGCTAGGATATATCATTTAATATAATTACGGTTTTCTTGTTGCTAAGGCAGCCAAACCAAGATTCTTTTCTATTGCAGCAGTCCTTAATCAGTCCACTATACAGATATGTGGCTCTTTGTGCGGCTGTGTTGGATTATCGACGGACGGTAAATTTAATGTGAGTGCAATTTGATAAAGAAACTCTCTTGTTTCATTTCTTAATGGGACAATATGTAAGAATTTTAGTTGACAATATTTAAAAATGATCTGAAACTGTCAACAGAGTGAATTAATAAGCTTTAATGTCATGACGTCTATGTGTTGCAATAAAGAGTTATCTATTGAAGGTAGCATGCTAACAAGCCAGCCCCAGTCTGTCATGGTCAAAAGCTCCTATGCTAGCGTGCTAAGACCAACAGTATAAAACCAACCAGTTTTTCACCTTGAAGGCAACGGTAACCATGACAACGCAATCGCTAGATTGCCAAACACCTGACCACAGTTCGAGTCACTGCATTGTATATTTTTAAGGAAACCCAGTGATATTTCCAGACGTTTTTGTGGAGACCAAAACTGTTTTTCACGGGAAGTTGGACCATCTCCATCCGTGATCATGGCAACCAAAAAAGGTATTTTAAACCAAATCATGATCTTGTCGTTACCCTAACCAAGTTGTTTTTGTGGGTAAACCTGACCAGTCCATAAGCACAGTGTTGTGACGAGAAAGAAGATGCAAATTTTAACCCAATCCAACCTAAAGTTGTAACATAGATAAACCGTTTTACAGAAACGTACTTTTAGCAAACATTTGTTCTGCCCATTGGGCTGATAATACCTGCTTTGGTCACTACAAACAGCAGGATATGTTTTCCCACGACGAACACGACTGGAGATTCTTTTGTCGCCACAAACGTCTGGAAATTGTTCCAAGATATGTTATTGCAGTCTTGAACTGCCGTCACTGGCTTCAGATCATGAACATGTATTCTGAACACATTTGTAAAAAAGTCAATGTGGTATATTTGGACATGTACAAATGTGAATGTATCAGCGGTTTGCAGTTAACGTTAATTGCCAGCATTTCATCCTGGCGACTGGGCTGACCACAGACTTGTTACCCAGGCTTTATCTGTTTTTAAAGGTGAAACAAGCTGAACTCAGAACTTCTCAAGGCTGGGAGTGGAAAATACAAACATGTTTTGATGATGTTAAAGTGAGCTGATGTTGGAGACTGGAGCAATTATTTTTGACTGGAACTGTCATATACATCATGTGCCGAGTAAAACACCAATGGGACCACTTAACAGGCAGAATTAGCAATACAAAACGCTTGGCTGAAAATGCCAAACACCTAACTTCAATTTTATTTGCCGCTCTGTGTGGTACAGCAGAGGGAGGAGAACACCTGTTCTTATATTTGCTCCTACAGACAGGTAGAGACTCTGGAGACATAGCTGAGGTCCAACATCGGGTTGTAAATCTTACACAGTGTTGTTTTTTTTCCCCTTTCTTGTGCTGTTTCTGGAATGCCGGTGGATTTAGCTAATTAGAAGGAGCCAGGTGTTAATTAGCCAAGGCGAGCCGGGACGGGTTTGGTTCCGATCCATACTGCTGTGTCTCACGGAGCTCCAACTCTTTGATCTCCCCTGCAGGGCTGAACGCGCCACTGTGCTTGTCATTTCCAATTAGGATGTTAAACAGATATTCCAAAGATATCCCCCCCTTGTTACCCCTTTCCTCATCCCAGTCAGATGAGCAGAACAAGAAGGATGACAAATCAGCGGAGTGAATATTTTCTTTCTGTCAAGTGTTCTCCTTTCAGCTGTGTGACAGGAAGCTGGAGCAGCGAGCGCAGAGCAACACCCGCTGAGGAGGACACGGGGAGAATATAAACACGGCAACAGTTTTCTGTCGCTTTGGATAAAACTGAATGAAATCATCGCCTTCTATCGCAGTTATTATTTCGCTGATTAGAGGAAAGACAATTCAGTAGTAAATTGTCCCTGAACACTCAGGCTGAATGTTCTACTTACACAATAAATACACAAGTTGTTAGGGGCCATTAAATGGATCATCAAATCTGAATGTGTCACGACTAGAACTGAGGAGTAATTTAGGCCAATCAATCACCATAGTATGTTAATTAGGAGTGTGTTTGTTGGCACTGCCCTAAGAGGCGATTACATACAGTGTGTGCACACACTGCACCAGAAATGAAATACAGAGTGTACAGCCAACTGTGTGTGGGACTCATGGTGTGGGTGACACAGCACCTCAGTACCTCAGAAACCAGTGGTGGGAAGTAACTGAATTAATTTATTGAAATTTTGAGGTACTTATGTTTTACTTGAGAGTGTTTCCATTTTTAACTACTTTAAAATCCTACTCCACTACATTTTATCAGGAAACATCACACTTCTTACTCCATTACATCTTTATATTCTCACGACCTCTCGGATTTAAAGCCTTTTCGCTCCAAGTACGATTTTTGTCTGAAGATTTGCACTCAACTGTAATAAAACTGATTTTATGGGTTCTTATTAGCGTATGCACACAGCTACGGAACGCTCACGCAGGGCAAAAATATTTGAACGAAACACAGTCTCTTTTGATTGAGTTTCCTGTAACAAAATACGTAACAAGCGAAAGCCAAACACCACCCAACTCGCAGTAAGTCACCCATCAGCTTTAGGTTGGATTCACACTGGATCCGGTGTTATGGCGAAAACGCAGGTTTCCCCATTCATTTTGATGAGGGTAGTCTGTTTTGGCTGCATTTGTGCGTGCCGCAAAAAAAAGCAGCCGGAAAAGTTGAAGCCGACTCAACTTTTGGAGAAACACAACCCAACGTCACGATCCATTGGACAATCAAATAAGCTGGCACATAAGCGATCAGACTTTGACTGAAGCCACAGTGGAGTGTAACGTAGTGTGCTGTGTGTATTCACTCAATGTGGTTTTGTGCAACAGTTTAAAACACATCTATGGATGCGGACGATCTCTGTAGGACCGGCATGTTTAACCTTCTGTGGCAGAGGCATGACAGCAGATAATAAGCAGAGCAGAACGGGTCAGTAGCAGGGCATGTTATTTAGCATGAATAAATACTACAGAGGGAACACAACAGACATTGCTCTGTGTAGTGTTAAGTTTCATTTTCACTTCTGTTTGGTCTTGTCCCCCAGGTTAAAAGTAATGTAATGATCTACCTCATCCTGGTTGTTTACTGTTATTTTTAATCCGTGAATGAGGACAAACAATCACTAGTAGCACCAGTGTGCCAGTAGCAGAACAACGTAGCAGCTTCGTCTTTCAGCAAACTGTTCAGTCGGGGTCCCCAACACGTCACACACACGGACCGTGGAGTGACACTCCCCCACGGCTGCATAAACCTGCTGGGTTTCGCCGCACCACCAAATTTGGTGTAAATGTAGCCTTAGTGTTTGTTGGGTCAGTGCAGCGTAGTGCATTTTTGTTGTCGTAGATTTTCTACATTTTGAGCAAAAGGGAAAACCACTTGCTGCCCTTTTCTCTTGTCTCTGGTCATGTGGCACCAATTTCAAAACTATTTGAATCTTTCTACGGCACAGACAGACCAGTTTAATGCAGGGGAGATCTTTCCAGTGGGGAAATACTTCTCTAAGTAAAGGATCTGAGCAGAGTCCTCTTATGGATGTAATGACCATTCTATCATCTGATGCATGCCATCCAGTCTGCCTAGAACACTGCATAGTTATATCTAAGGAATTCAAAGCATGTACTGTATTATCATCACTCCTTTATCTATTAGCATAGAGTATTATCAGAATGGACTAGTTGTTTGTTATATGATCACTCACTAACAGGCTATAAATTGTGCTTTGCTGTATTTTGCTTTGCAACATAAATACACAGCTACAGTAGTTAAATGTAAAACACTATTGCTGCCAAATTATCTGAAATATACTGCAAGTGCATAAACTGGTGATATTAAATCATGAACAGTTTTGTCCAAAATTGGCACCTTTCTTTGTGTGACAAAAATGATTCCTTGCATGAACATAAAACTCATGATGAAATATCATTGGAGTTATTGGCTATCTTAAGTCCTTTTCTTACAGAACACAACATTTTTGTGGATACAGTTGTCTGTGTTGTTTAACAGTAAACATCAGTTGACTTTTATCCCTGGAATAAATGTTTGTGTACCATGCTTTTCTCTTAGATGTTTTGAATGCCATCAGTTCTAGGTTTACATGTAAGTAGCACACTGTACTAAACGTGTGTAGCAAGCGCTGAGGCCAACTTTCACACTACCAAGTGAATGACCTATCCGGGTGTGTTTTCAGGTACCCGATGAAGTTTGATGTGGTCGATCCAGCATCCTTTATATTTACTCTGCAAACGTTGCATTTGACCATTCTTTTGTTTGCACCTTGTGATTCGTGCCTACAGGCAAAGCTTATGACAAATGGGAGAGCAGTAGCAGTTGTTGTGCTCGCCGCCAAAGTGCTGTTGCCATCTGTGGCAGCGCGCAGCGTGCACCAGATGCTTAAGGTTACGCATCAAGGAATGACGATCAGCTCGTCAGAAATTTTCTTAATGTTGATGTGCCAAAAAATAAAAAATATAGATTGTTCACAAGTCCCAAATCTCAAGTCTAAGTTGAGTCTCAAGTCTTTTGAGGGCGAGTCTCAAGTCAAGTCTCAAGTCACTGAGTGTGCGACTTAAGTGCGACTGGAGTCCAAGTCCTGAGTACTTCTTTCATTACTGACCAGAATGGAAGAAAATTGGTTGTTGCTGTCCAGGTACGGAACAAGCTCTCTAACTAACAGGCAGCTTTGATTTTTTTCCATTGCCATGCATTATTTGAGTTCTACAGTCTGTGATCCTCGAGTTAAAAGGATAACATCAATATTAATAGATTACCCAGAGAAAACCAGTGATAGTACTCTTCTGTTGAAAAAACAAAAAACTGTTTAAAAATAAAAAATACTGAAACTCTGTTCAAAGCCTAATTTACATGAAGCAATGTGAAACCAGCAAAAGGAAGTCTGAATTTTATAAATGTTTGCTCGAACAAATCTTTGAGCTTAATGAAATGTCAGCTCAGGGCTGCTCAGCTGTTGCGCTACTCTGGCATAAAACAGTGACAGAAACAGTGTCAGATGTTGCTTCAGTCACTACATATGCAATTATGTTTTCTCTTAATCTTCCCACTTGTTTGTTTTCATTAAAACATTTAATGCCACTATATGAACTGTAATTTTAAAAAGTCTTACTTTTGTTTGTGATCAAAACATTTTTACATGTGCTTTAAAGGGACACTATGTAGTTTTGGAGAAGAAATTCAAACTCAGAATTGTAATATTTACAATATTAATGAGGTAATAATACAAACTCAGGAATATTAATTTTTTTCATAACTGAATAAACAAGCTGTTTAGAGGTTCGTAAGGTCCACAGGACACTGTTTGAAGCTAGAAAGGTGGCAGGGTCCGCCAGATATAAACAAAGTAAAAAAGTATGACGTGTTGTCCTTTAAAGTCAGTTTGTTTATGCAGCCATGAAAACGAAGAGAGTTTGTTTATTTAGTTTGTTTACACAGAAAAAATCATTGAAAAGGTCATGGAAGATCTTTTTCTTCTGATTACAATTTCTTATCCAAAACTACAGATTGCACCTTTAACCACCATCTTTAAGATATTCGAGACTTAAAGGTAATCTTGTAAACACCCAAAAAAAAAGAAAGCACAAACAATCTTCATCAAATCATTGCTCCGTAGCGCCAGTGTTGCTCAAAAGCACAACAGGGTGCCTTGAATATGTAAACAGGTTCCAGATGTTTTGGTGTACATACATATAAAAGTAATCTTTTAGTATTCACAAGCTGCAGCTCCCGGATGAGTAATTATTTTGATGAGTGAAAGCAATATAATGTGAGTCAAAATATAAGTGACGTGTTTGGTTACGTCACGTTCTGTCATCGATGCCAAACTTGCTAATTTAATGGCCTGATATCTTCTCCGTGGACATTTGTCCTGCTTAAGGCGATGACATGAGCTTGCTGAGGCCTTATCATGTCCGACATGTTATTCTGATTTATGAAAGAGATGGCACAGTGTGAATATGCATAGAAAATGGATTAGTGGCTACAGAATTTTACTGGTGTCTAATTTGCATCTCTGCAGTGCCTCAAATATCTTGCAGCAGTTGCAACGCTGACTCGTGTAAACACCTTTGTTTTGTGCGATGAAAGGCAGGTGGGGGGGGGGTGAGGCATTTTCAGAACAGCATGCAAATACAGAAAGAAGCAGATTTGCATATGAGAAAAAAAAACGGTTCACTTACGGGGAACGCTAGATGCCTTCAGTCCATGGCTGAACACTCAGATGAGTAATGTGTCTTGTGGATGAGCACGTGCAGGAATAGCTCATGGGTTTTCTCCTCAGTAGGATCCAATTGAATGGCTTACATAGAATTAGCCTGGCTCTGGAGCTATAGGATTTGGCTGCGACAAACGACAGGTCATTTAACATGCTGCTGTAATGTTGTGGTGTAATGTGGTAATTGTTTGCCAGTGTAAATATGAACCTGAGTGGTCCCAATTTGAACTGCAAATCTGTGTGAACAAACCACAGAGGAAATGGACGATTAATTGGATGGGTGGGCGCACACATATCCTGTGTTTGCATGGTGAAAAGGATGGATGGGTAACAGTGAGCAGGGAATTTCTGGCTACAGTAAGATGTGCAATTGCAGCTTTCAGGACACAAAATCTGCGTGTGTGGGAGTAGAGAGGACGCGGGAAGAAAAAAGGGACAGAAGGCAAAGAAAATCCATCAGAGATTGAAAGGCATTTCACTCGGCAGAGAAAGTCAAACAGGTTTATACACAGAGAGGACGACGAGGGGCACAAAGGGAGGATAGAGAAAGAGAGCAAGAGAGAAGGAGGCAGTGTGAGAACAAGGCTACAAGGGAGACCACAAAAAGGAAAAAGAAAAATATCTACGCACAGAATTGAATGATACTCCTCTGAACTTGATTTTGGAGTAAGGGAGCTTCAAGGGGTGGCATGGGGAATGTCGTTTTGGAGGAAAATGTTCAAATCGAGAACGTCAAAAACTGAGAAACAGAGAAGTTGAGGGGGAGGAGAGTGAGAGGGTGAAGGGGAGGAAGACTGAGAGTGGTTGCCAAGACTACAGCACTGCATCAGCATCAGGAGAATAAAAGGAGAAAAAAATAACAATGACATAAAAATAAATAAGTTATTGCAGCACTGGTTCACTAACTGATCGCTGAGTTAGTCTCCTGTAGACTAATTGCTGCATGAATTATGATTAATGCATGTAAAAAATGACTTTTTTCATACAAAACATTCTGCGTGAAAAACATGGTGGCATTTTAATGATTTATGCACAGATTTTAGGATCAAAGCTTTTGCAGACAACCACATTGTCAGAATAAATGTTTCTGCAAATTACAAATAAGTTAAAACTTTACGTTTGAAACTTCATATTGTGACAACCATGTGTTAATGGCCTGGTTAACCTCTTGGTTAGGGTTAGGAAAAGATTTTGACCTGGTTCCGTCGCCACAAACATGGCTGGATAATGTCACGACGTCTCGTGAAAAATATATACAGATGTTTAAAAGCTGTCTCAAACCGACCCAGTGTCAAGCAAAACTGTGTAATAGACCTGCTGGTCCGATGTGTCACTATCATGTTTGGCTTTGCCTATCTGTGAAAGCAAGAGTCTCTTCCTTGATCAACCTAACATTAACACACATACTATGTCTGGTTTCAATTTCAAAATAAAAGCACTAAAACTACTTGGTTAGGTTTAGGAAAAGATCAAAGTTGCACTTGCACAAAGGAACGATATGTCACTATTTTACCTTATAACAGCTTAAAAATTTTGGTTCAGTTACTTGTGGGTGAACGGTGTCTCTGTCAGCTCTACTCTGTGCCCGATCAATTGTATTTGTTACCTGCGTGGGCAGGTGAAGAAGTGTGTGAAACTTAATGGCACTATGTCACACAATACCAACTATGTCAGTGAAACTGGATCATATTTTACGGAGAAAATATTTGCCTCAACTCAAATAACTCTACCTGCTTGTAAAAGGTCTGCAAAGTGAAAAAGCCACACCAAAGGGAGTTCCTCTCTCCTACAGATAGCACTGCTCCTGCACTGCCTGAAACACCTGGTTTGGAGTCCAGCCTTTACTTCCATAGCTTATGGATGTCACTATGTAACATGCGTTATGTTGAACCTACATGAACCTGAAAATTAGCATAACATGACTCTTTAAAATAACTACCCCTCAAAACAGTCACCACTGGCTATTTGCCTCATACATACTCTGGTTACCTAGATGAAAGTCTTCATTCAGGCCTCGTTTTTCCCCTCATTATCGCCCCGCTGTTGCTACAGCACGTTCATTCAGGCAAGCTAAGCTGCCACCCCCATACACTGACCTCTAGTGGATAGGTGGTTATATTATAAGCCGTGCCATGAGACTAGGCTGCTCAAACAGTCATCACAGTGGCAGAAATTTTGATATGTTACAAAACATTAAAATTTTATGTATCCATGGTTTAGAGGAACTTACAATGGTAGCATTTATCCTGGCAACTGGGCTGTGTCAAATAATATTGCTTCATTGCCGCAGAGAGGAGATCCTGAAGAGGTTATATAAACAAATGAACATTGTCAACATTCATTCCTACAGAATAAGGATGTGCAACAATAAACTACAAGTGGAAATCTCTCCCAAGAAAAAGAAAAATTTGATTGATGTCTGATCAGTGCTTTTCATGCTGGATGTGAGAAAATTACAGGCTATGAGATCTCGCTGTCGTCATGCGGCCTAGGTTTGACAAATGAAACGTAGACGGTAGGGGGAGGTCATGACCCAACGAAGAGCACAGCACTTGACAACGAAAGTTCTAATTCAACCGGCCATTAGATACTGCACACTGGAGACAAATGGACAGAAAAGACGGCACTGCCAGTAAAAAGCTCATTGTGACAGCCAACAAAAAAATAAAATGTAATGCAATAAGCACTGATGTTTTCCAATGGCCGACACAGCCCTGTTTTTTGTAAAGCCTGTCATTCAATCTGGGCTGGAGGCCCCGAAGGCTTTTATCAATCAATGTCTCTGCAGAAGCAATTATAAGAAGAAGCACTTCTGCTGTACACCCAAATCATCTTCATGCATTGCCTCCCAGTAAATGTTAGATGGCAAGGCTGCAATAGGTGGAAATTGAAAAGCACTACACAGTTATGCTTCAAGGACTGGAGAAGAGTTGTTTCATTCAATCAGAAAAAAGCACCCAGATGCTAATTGACACAGCATGAATTACTGCACTCTTGCACATAGAAGCTCTGAACCCCACACGCTAGTTACCGCACAATTCTCACAGGAGGTTGCTATAAACTCAGACATTTTCCATATTTCAAGCCTGTATCCATGTCTGACCATCTTTCTTCCTCTCTGGCTCTCTTTCTCTCTCAGTCAGTTGTGTGATAGACTGACCTGGGGATATAAATGACATGAATTCCTATCTATCATTCCTCCTCCGTTCCCTCTCCCCTTCTTCCTTCCTTGCGCTGTGGAAATCAAAGACTGCTGAGCCAAGGGGAAAAAAGATTCCATCAATCTTCGCCTGTCCCTAACAGTCACGTTTACCTGACAAAGTTGCACAGCACTCTGTGAAATGCGGTTTCTTCCTGCCAAAGCCTTGGCTTATGCCCCTGAAATACTGTTTCTTTCTTTATATTAAATTCTATTTAATGGGCTGCCATGGTGTCTCAGCAGGAGCGGGTGCATAATGTGAACTTGCAAGATCATGGAGTCTGTCTCATGACCTTCGTCACACGTCTTCGTCTCTCTATTTTAAGCCTTATTTATTCAGGGGAGGTTTGCTGAGCATGCAGGCTCGCTTTCAACAACGCCTTGCTTAACATTCATACAGTTACACGCATTCGCTGGGAGCTGCCGTGCACTGATACAGTCTTTACTGTTGGACAGTGAGCAGCTCTGGTGGTGCAGCTGGGACTTTGCCTAAAGGGTCCCTCAGTGATTGTTGTTGAGTTTATACAGTACATGTCTGCCCACATGTCTTCTGAAGCTGTTGACATCCACATCCCACTGAAACTGAATAGAATGGTTGTAATGTTTCTTATGTATATAACTATTATATTTACTTCCAATGTCTTTATTGTGGTATGTTTCTATAGCCTATTATGGCCAGTGAAAGAGCTCTATAAAGAATTACTCAGGTAATAAGTACATACTAAGGGATAATGCAAGTGGTAGTGCATTATGGGAGGGAAGTCTATTTTTAAGATAGATTTAATGGTGAACATGAATAACGCCTCCAAGGCTTTTAGGCTTTGGCATAGCATAGAAAGCAGCATCACTTTTTTTAGCTACAGGTTGCTCTCTACGTTTTATTGGAATTGGAAATACAGTATACACACACGTTAAGTTAATAATGATCTGTTCCTAACCCTAACCAACTGTTTGTTTGTTTTTGCCTAAACCTAACCAGACCAGAGCACAGTGTTATCAAAACAAGAAATATAACATAAAGACAGATATTTTGTTGAGAAGTCAGGACATCTCTAGCGGTGTTTGTGCTGACCAAAGTATCTTATGCCAAAAAATGATGTTATTCTTACCCTAACCAAGTGTTTTTGGCTTTTTTGTGCCTGAATGTAACCACACCAAAGCACAGCATTGTCAAGTCAAGACATCTCCAGCTGTGTTTGTGCCAACCAAAGCAGGTATTTTATGCTAAAACATGATCTTATTCGAACTCTAGCCAAGTGTTTTTTGTGCCTAAACATAACCAGACAAAAGCACAGCATCGTCAAAATATGAAATAAAAAACTGAACATAAAGTTGGAACGTAAAGAAATGTTAGTGTCAGTGTGTACAATGCCAACATGTATTCTGGGGACAGAGTTGATAGTTACAAAGTACAAAATCTGAACCTCCATTTTTTTACAGTTCCAGATTTAGATGTGCCTCATAAAGCAGCATATTTTTCGGAAGGGTGAGAGTTTTTATGAGGATTTATTGGAAACTGATCCGTTATTACAGTCGTTTTAGTATGTAATTCCCTCTTTTTGTGTCTCTTGAATTATTTCCTTGCTGAGCGGTGGATGAGGGATAGCAAAATTAAGAGGGAATTTTGCACCAAAATGACTGCAACTTCGTAAGACACCAACTTGTTTTGTCCAACTAAGACTGCTGAAGACTCACTTAAACCTTAGTTGAACTTTGGATTGCATTGTTGCACAGAATACCATTCCTTTCCATTGGAATCGCATTAGAAAAGGGATTTCTTTCCAGCCAGTTTGGAAGAGAGGAACAATTACATGATAACTTTTTGAAATGTACAAACAGTATGGGCACGTGATTGGAAAAAATGTGAATCTATCCTTTAAATCTTGTATGCAAACTGTGGTGGATAATCACAGCTCTCAGCTGTTAAACTGGTTAAGAGCCTACAGCCCATTCTCCTTTCAAAACAATGGCCTTCCCCCAGAAACACAATGCTGTGCTTGTGCATTTGGTGTGAAACAGCACTGAGGCAGCCACACACATCTAACGTGTCTGTCGCTATGCTATTTTCAATCTTTTCATTGAGAGATCTGTTAACTACCTGTTAATCTCTGTCAGATGCTGGCAATTCTGTGGGTATTCCACAACATTAGCATATTAAATCCTGCCGTAGTGCGAGCTTAAACACATCCTGGATGTGATTTTGTCAGACAGCAGTGTTAGAAAAATGCAATTCAATGGAATACCAGCATATATTAATAAAATCATCACAACCCACTTCGCCAATTAGAGGCATTCTCACATTTATTTTGGGGGAAAATTGTGACAAAACTGCAACCTCAGAGGAGACAAAAATAAATGCACTGCACAATGTTCTGTTCCTGAATGTTAAGATTCATCATCAAACGATTTTTCACAACGGCAAAATACAACAGAGTAATCCAAGAAAAATGTTTGGATGATTGTAGGGTTTCCAGGTCATCTTGTTATTGAATTTAAACTGTATACTCCATTTTGTCTGAAAGAGGCAAAAACAAATCTGTTTTCGTCAAATGTTCTGTCCCCAAAATGTAGTTTATATCCCTTTACAAAGAAAAATATATTTCATAAAAGATATATAGAGTTTCCTTTGATTAAACAGACGATTGGCACTGCTTTCTTCTCTAATCTCTACAAATTCTTGCCTGTTTTGAGCTTTTTTTCTGTTCAAGTACAGCTTATCTCCTCTCTCTACCATTGTTGCTGTCAATTCCCACCAGATGCGGGGTTTGAAGCTAATCTGGAAAACTTAATTTAAAGGCTTTCAAGTTGTTGGTTATTACATAACAATCCTGCATGCACTGTACATGAGTAATTCTTCTCTGACATACGATATGGAGATATGAAATTGTCTCCAGCTAGCTACTGAATAAATTATATGTAAAGGCAAATGTATTCAAAGATTGCTTTGCGGAGTCTCCAAAGCTGGAGTATATCTGTCCTCATTATTCTGATATGATATTGCCCTGAGACAGATCAGACAGTAGAGGCTAACTACTCCACTAAGCTTGAATAACCCCCTAAAATCTTTGCCCAGCTTTTTTTCCATCCCTGCATTTGATAATGTTATTGCAGATATGCTTATGATGGTCGTACTAAGTATAGAAAGTTCTCTCTGTTTGGCTGTAAGCCTGGAGGATCAACATTATCATTGCAGGCCAGAGAAGAGCTGCCCAGAAGCTTGTCCCCGGAGGCTGCTTAATGAGAGGACAGAGAAAAGGGGGTAGGAATCGAAGCACCTGAAAGCCAGCTGTTTTCAGAGTACAGCAGGAACGCCTGCAGTGAATGTGTTGACATCGCCACGGGGCCTCTCCAGACAATGTCTCAACCCTGCTCTGCCGCCCCCGCACCAGCGACAAAGTCGTTTATCCAACCCGTAACCACAGTTAGGGTGACTTAACACGAGATGACTCGGCAGCTAAGGGAGAATTCCTGAGGACGCATGCTTCATGTGAGAAGATACTGGCCTCTTAGCGTCCCATTTATAGTGTTGTTAACATGACAAGACATATAGCCACCTCTGGAATACACCATGACAGGTGTATGATGTTATTGCTTAGTATCAGGGCTACACAGAGCATTATGAGTCTGCAACAGCATCCCTCAGGGCCTTGGGTTGGTGAAATAGTAGCCTCTCTGAAAGGCCAGGAGCTGCTCTGAGTTGAGAGTTTATTGGATAACTGCAAGACACGTACGTGTTGTTTAACCGCCATTTTATTGTACAGCAGCTGCGTGTAAAACACGTCATCAATAAATGACTAAGGGGAGAATAAGGTAGGGTAAAGGGTAAAAAATGCAAACTAACAGATATCATCATTGAACTTCTCCAGTTGATTATCTACATTAAAGGGGCTGTATGTAAGAATTTCAGTTGAAAACATGAAAACATAACTAAAATTATCAACAAAATGTAAAAAAGTAATTTGACATTTTCTCAATGTATTGTGTTCCTCAGTTATCTACTGAAGTTAGCATGCTAACCAGCTAGCCCCAGCCCCTCGCAGTCCAAAGCTCCTGTGCTCACAGTGTAAACACTAACACTCCATTTGTGGCGATAAAAGGAAAGGAAAAGACAGCAATTTTTTCCAGTAACGGATTACTTTTATGAAAAAGTAACTTGAATTGCTAACACGTTACGTTACTCGTTACAACAAAAAAGTAATCCGAGTACTCTAATGGATTACTTTGCAACGAGTTCCCCCAACACTGGTTATCAGTCACCTAAAACGTTGTTTACGTGTGAACAAAAGGCTAAAATGCATAGAAAAAGCTTTGTTTTAAGAAATACCCTTGTACATGTGGACAGGGCCTAAGACAGTGGTTGTCAGTCCTGGTCCTGAGGCTCCTGCACTGCATGTTTCACACATTTCCTTAATCCAACCCACCTCATTCAAATGATCAGCTCGTCGTCAAGCTCCCCTGAAGCCTTAGAACGATCTATCATTTGAATCAGGTGTGTTTGACGCAGGGAAACATCCATGCAGGACAAGGAGTGGAAAACACTGCATTGAGACAGGTATTTTCTGAAATGTGATCTTTAAATATGCAAGTATTATCTAATTAAATATGTGTGTATTCTTTAACATTTCCAGAGCTTTTTAATCTAATCATTGGATAAAGCCAGAGCCATTCCTTCATTCTTCTTTCGTGTTGTTCACGTTAGACCAAAAGGTTTCCACTGAGGGAATTTTGAATTCTCTTTATCACACCACAAACCAGAAACTACTCTCTAGATATAAGATCCATTTTCGCCTTGTTTTAGGATTAAAATGTTACATTAATCAGGCTTTGAAGGATATGTGCACAGAACCCTCTGTAAAAACCTTTGGCATATGAATAGGATTAAAACTAGAAGGTTTGATGTATGTGCATGCCACTGAAGTGGAGATTACAGGCTCAGAGTATAAGGAAAAACTCATTTTGAGAAAATGGCCAGGAAATATATGTATTGTGAAATTCTATACATTTTTAGATAAAAAATGGTGAATAAAAAGGGCACAATATCCTCTTAGTAGATATCACCATGACACTTCCCCAGGAAATTACTTACAGTAAGACAGTTATTATACAAGTTTTCTGAAATGTTGTGTTTAAATATGCAAATTATGCTTTATCTAATGAAATATGCACACATTTGCATTAATTACCAGAACAGCTTTGACTGTGAGAAAAAGGCAAATGGCACGAAAGTAGCATATAGGTGGTAAAAACAACAGGAAATATGAGAATATTTCCATTAGTGTATGTCTGACTGCCCTTTTCACTGAGCTCCAAAGGAGTGACGACCCAAGACAGTTGATGTTCAGAGAAGCTTCGCCTCCTGCAGCATCATGCGAATATCTTAACAGCGGTCTTCATGTGTAGCACCGGGCCTCCTCTCATTGTCCGCCTCTGTGGCAAGGCTTTTTGTGGTATTGACATTTCAGAGCAGTGAAAAGAAGAACTGCTAGTAGCGCTGACAGGAAGCAGCTTCTCATTGTGTGGAGGTCTTGGAAACTGTGTGGGTATTATTTTATGCTGTGAAGTGGAAGGGTGTGAAGGAGCAGGGAGAGCACAACTAAAGTTGGATCCGGCCTTCTGTAACCTCTGCAGGAAATTATAATGCAATAATGGAAGTGCCCTCCTTTCCTAAATGAGAATATAAACAAATGATGGATAGCAATAATCTGAGCAGTCAGCAGAGCGCATCGAAAGCCCCGACGCCCACATGACCATGTAGAAACGTTCACAGAGGGAAAATAAATGGGGAGAGGACTGAAATTAACAATAAAAATAGCTCATTTTACAGAAATAACTAGAATTAGAGTGAGGTGGGAACTGTGGACCGGGAGAGAGTAAGAAGAAGGAAAAAAAATGCGATTAAAAAAAATAAAAAAATACCCAGCAGTTGGGGACCCTGTGAAAAGCAGCCTCCTGTTCACTGGTGCTGAATCTATTCTCTGTTTGCTGTCTGTGTGAGTGTGTGTGTGGCTCTGTGTGTGGGTTGGCATGGCTAGGAGTGTGTTTGAGTGTGTGTGGCTTGTCTTTCGTCTCTCTCAGATGCTGGTCCAATGCAATGTTTGTACCTGGCGGTGGGTGCAGGTGCAGTGTTGGCCTGGAAGTCCCATCTCACTGCTGCATCATGTTATTTTTATTTTTTTGGTTCCCCATGTCTCATCTGTTACTGTTTATTATGCTGTTTTATTCCAGCACCTATTGAACTTGATCTCCTGAGAAATACATTCATATTTGCACATAAATATATCCTGTCTTACCTAAAATAAAACATTTCAATGTGTAATAGTGGTTTTAACATTTAACAAGACAAAGACTTTACAGTCATGCTCTGTGAGGCTTCACTTAGGCAAAGCACTGTGTTGAGGTAAATGTTAGCATGCGTATGCTAACATGCTCACAGTGACAATGACAACATGTTGATGTTTAGCAGGTTTGGTAACATTTGGTACAGTACAGCTCAGGTTGATGGGGGTGTCATTAGATTTTCAGGTATTTGGCTATAAACCAGAATACTGGACAAATAAAAATTTTGTTCTGGGGATGTCACTACAGAAAATGTGCAAGGATCAAGGCATACCATGACCAAACCCACCGTTCCTCCATGTTATTGTCGTGTTTAGCCTGGCCTATCTGTTTAAACAACCTTGCTCTTCCATGGTCATGGATCTGGTCTGGTTAGGCACCAAAACAACCCCCTTAGGTTTAGGAACAGACCATGGTTTTGGTCAAAAACAGTCCTCAATGGCTCTGGCGTGATTCTAACCCTGGTCGCCTGGGTGAAAGTCCCATGAATGATCCACCCAACCATCCACAACCACCTCCTGATATGGACTTAAAGGTGCTACTTGTAAGAAAAGTTGATTTTTAAGTCTCATTCCCAACTCATCAAAAATGCTTTGGGATGGCGGCCAACCCGTCCTACGTCCTAAAGCGCCAGTTTTTGACAAGTTGGAAATGAGACTCAAAAATCAACTCTCTTACAAATAGCACCTTTAATGGCCCTTTGAATTGCATCATTATCGCCCCCTGCTGGTACTGCACATTCATACACACGTGTGCCTTCGTGCCGAGTGGATTGGTGGGCCTATTATACACTTTGGCATGAGACTGGGATGGACTGTTAGTACCAAATGTTCTGCTTATACATCCAAGTAGATGTTGAAAGATTTGGCACAATAAGTGTTTTTAAGTTAGACACACTGAAGGCGCCAGAGGAAAGTTCAGCCAAAGTCTGAGTTTAATCCTCTGGGGGCTTCAAATGCCTGTACTAAATGCTGTTCCAAGTCATGCAGTAGTTGTTGAGATTGTTCAGTCTGGACTGAATGGCTGACATCCTTGGAGCTAAGAAACTACTAAAACCTTGACCAAAAGCATCATTTTCCTTTCTAAACTTAAACCTAAAAGTTGCATTTATCACTTTCGATTTTTTATTTTTAATTTAAACTGACTCAAACTGACCTTTTTTTTTTTAGCTCATTGGTTTAATAGCACAAATACTATCTTGCTTCACTCACCAACCCAACATTTGACAGGTTTTTTTTGCCCATTGGCCACAATCAATTAAAAAAACTTTAAATGTAACTCCCATAACCTCAAGCAAAGGTTTTTGATTTCACCTTGGTCAAAAGAAAATATGAAACCAGCTGAAGTAGAACTGCACTATAGCCATTGCGGAACGTCCTTATTCGACAAAAATCACAATTAGGCTTAACAACCAGGGCAATACGCTGACCTGCTGCACACTGAACCAACTTGACAGGATGAGAGATGACCTTAGCTAACCCAAGGTTTCTTCCAATTATGTTTTTCCCCTTTTACCGTAAGGATCTATGTGGCAGACGTGTAATATCTCTCCAGCACTGTCTTGCCTGGGTTCATATTTTGTGATTGATTATCGATTAGTTCAATTGAGGTAGCAGGCGTTGTCCGAGAAAGTCATTCTTGAGGACACACTGTATGAATAAATGACTTGAATTGACTACACAGCCGAATTGACTACAAGCAAGAGCACGCCCCTGCTGCTCCATCTAACTCTGACAACATGGGGCCACAGGGTCAGTGGTACCCTCCCCTCGGAGCCCTTTGACACCACCCACCAGCCGCCCGCTCACCTTGGAACGACCTAGTTATTATGTACGATTTGGAAGCAGACTTGTTTAAGCCATGTCAGCTGGCCTAAATAATGCCATCACCTGAACAAGCAGGACTCAGCAGAGAGATGGGGGGATTAGCCAGCGTGTTGGCTGCTCGCTGTCTCGCCTGCTGAAGGGCAGATGGAAATTACTTGGAAAAACAATCCTTTTTATCACCAATGTCAATATTAACATTAATCACCCAGGGAGCAATTCTGTGAGCAAAACTCAGAAAAAACAATGACAACAAAACAAAACAAAAAAAAAAAAAAAACGTTAAACATACATTCATAGAAAGACAAACACACAGAGGTACACACACAGAGACTTGTGCCCTGGCCAACACACACACTCACTGAAGGTCACTTAAGGACTAACCTGCAAAGGCTGCACGTAAACTGACCCCAGATATTATGTCCACAACACATCATATAACACATTATATAAAACATATATTATATGTTGTAACATATGACATATATTACCATTCCCAAAATAGCACGACTGTTGTAGCATACCAGCAACATATATGCCGGAACATCAGCATACAACTGCAGATTGGTTAGGTTTGGGCGATTAAAACAATTTTTGCAAACAAGATAATTGTTTTAATGGTGGCCCTGAGGGTCAAAATACAACAACATTTCACAAAAAACAACATTTAACAAGACACATTTCAGAAAATATAACAACATTTTACAAAACAAAGCATTTCAGATTATGGGAAAGGTGTGAGAACACTTCTTGTTTGGGACTGGACAGAACCAATCCAGGTCCCTGGAAATGTGGGTACCATGGGACATTTTAAAGGGATAGTGTGGGTTTTTTCAAGTGGGGTTAATTGTGGTGCTATTCATAGTCGGGGTAGATGGCAGTCGGCACGCGGTTTGGAAAAGCAGCAGGAGAACCAGTGTAGGAAGCTAAGCAATGTACTGCTGTGAATGGGGTCAGCTAAAAAAACATCTTTTTGACACTTCTACTGATGTAAAAAAATCACTATCAGTTTAGTACTCAACTCTGCAAACAATAAGTAATTGCATTCAAAGAGCAGGTCTAAGATGATGGCAATCATAAGCTATATTGTAACAATGTATACAGTAAGAGAAGGAATCTCATATCTCCAAATGTAATTACATTCCTTTTTAAGAATATAGTTAGTCTACACAATGGCAAGGGCATTTTTGCTGTTTCAAGCTATGTGTTCCCTTTAAAACCACCACGATAAGGAGATTAGAGGAAACAGCTAATATATAAAAGGTGTGCAAGTGGATTGCTCAATAGCATTAGGTTAATGACATGACAAATTAAAATAGAAAAAAATACATGCACGCCAAGATACTACACATCAGCACTCGGGTCATAACCGCAGAGAGACTCAAACTACTACTTTATATGTAATTATTTTTAATTGCTTCCAAAAACATCATTAGGAGGACAACTTCTCAATGTAGAACATAAAGTTTAGAACAGAAGACATGGTGCCGTTACTGATGGATTTCATTACTCTTGATAAAATCAACACAAAAGCCCTACAGCCTCACGACTGTACAGTATAACTGAATCTCATCTGTCAAATGAGGGAGAACATTGGAGATGGTTTGGTGCTTTTTGTTGGATTGCTTCCATCCAGTGCATCTGATGTATGGCTGTAAATATTGCAAGTATCTAAACAACAGAAGGAGAGGGACGATGGGTATTGAATATGTAAATGGTTGTGTTGACTGAGAGCAACATTAATCAGCACAAAAGGATTTTTTTTGTCCTTTCTGTCAATTCTTTTTGAAAAGTGTCACCAACAACTTAAAAGACAAGATGATTAGAAACAAAACAACAATCGTTTTCTGACAATCACTGTCCAGTTGCACTTCATGTAGCATGACATGTGCACACCACAAACAGCAGTGGGTTACATGATGGATTTTGAGTTTAATTATACATTGCAGGCTTTTGCCACCCAGGCATACGTTTATCGGGTTTTAGCAATTACATAATATTATTCAGCATTCTGATTGTGTTGGATGCTTTCGTTTTGAACTCATCTAATTTATTTAATCCATAAATTATATGTTTGCTACCACATTAAATGGGTGAAATATGATCAAATATCTGTAACTTGGTGTCTGACTACTCTCTCTAGTTACACACACATATACACACAAACACACGCAAACTTAATTAATTCTTCAAAGAAGCTATCTTCATTACAAATCCAGTTAAAAACAGTTCCAGATCAACAATTTACAGTATGTTTTAGGAGTCTAATTTCAGCTAATGGTGTTAAAAAAAATCATATATCATAACATTTTATGGTGGAACTCCAGTCATTTAAGCCCAATCTAATTAATCCATCTTTGGCTGCCCGTTCTCATTCCCAAAGTGTCAAATATGGCAGCTTGGTCAGAGGCCGAATGCTTCAGGTACCCCTGGAGCGTCATTTCTGGAGGCGCCCCTCTAGGGTAGTAGTATAAAAAGCAAGAAAAGCCCACATCAGGAGCTAATTAGCTCATGGTTCAGCTAACCATGGAGCCAGTGCCCCTAGTATTTGCCTGGACTGGTACCTTTGATCACAGGGTGAGTCACTACGGCCATGGGGATCAGCTCAACTGGATATGGTAGTCTGAGATTACAAGAGGTAATCTATGGAGGTCAGATTGAAGACAGGGACCAGGACAATGAGGGGACGACAAGACACGGCAAGCAGGGAGAGGAGAGGCGTGAAGCAGGAAAGGGCGACAGAGAGTCGGATATCAGCAGCAGACTGTGATGGTTAGTTCAATTTAATTTATGTTGAGTTTGATGAAGTGCGTTTTAAGAAGAGTTTATGAGGCCATTAAACTCGTCTTAGTTCGGTAAAAGAGGGAAACTTGAATTCAGGAGGTGTACGGTTGTATTTTTCTGTAATATTAAGATTTTTGTGTGTTATTTTGTTAATTTATTGTGTTGACAGGTGGCACATAACTGCCTGCTGAAACTAAACGGGGGCCGGTTCAAAGTGGTATTACAAGACAGGATGGGCCGGGGCTGGTCGGTTAGCATGCTAACTTCAGTAGACATCTCTGCAACACAGAACTTAGACGTCTTTGACAAGGTCAGCATGCTTAGTTTGTTCATACTGTTGATAATGTTCTTTTTATTTTTTTATGTTTAAAAGTACAATTCTGGCATTATCTGACAAATTGCTCCTTTAACCCACACTATGGTATTGTCCTAAACCTGACCAAGTAGTTTTCGTTTTGTCGGCAAGCTTTTGAAAGTCTAACTGGACGTTGTATGTTTACTTTGACACATGGAGCCCTGCAGGTGCAAAAGTGATGCTAGAGGGGCACCTACAGCTTAGGGCCACTGACTAAAACTGCTGTATTTGACGCTGCATCATAAACATATATTCAGGTTTGAAATTTGCACCAGTGTTTGGTAGTTAAATCTTCATTTCTACATTTATTTCACATTCAATCCGTCTTGGTGCAACCTAGCCCTAAGCTTGCGTTTCATAGGCTATTTCAATTGCCAAAAACATTGAGGGACAGCAAAACTCTTTCCTTGTCAGCTGTGACTTTGGTAGGCTGATTGAATCAGATTCAAACAAATGGACTCAGCCGAATCTGTTTTGTTGTGATTTAAGTCCCGCGCCAGGTACACTCCCCGGCTCCTCCACGGTGCTAAGCTTTCACTTCTTGGAATGAGACTTGAGAGCATGAAGTGAGAAAACAAAGACACTGCAGAAACATTGTTTTGGCATGTTACACTGATCCCTTCAAGAGCTGACAGAGAAGAAGTGGGATGTGAAGTAGAACTACTGGGAAATATCTCTCGGATATCTGGCAGTAGGGAAATAAATGTAATCCCTCCTTGTTATTATCTTCGACTGGGCTCGTGCGCACTTGAGATAATGTCGGCCAGAAGGAGTGGAGTAAAGGCCTACTCTCTCCAAATAATGCATGCATCTGATTAGCCTTTGGCTGTTGTTGGTGGACAGAAGTGGCATTATCTCCAGCTTCTGTGCAAGATGGCAGAAACATGAAAGAACAAGGCAGAAGAGAGGAGAAGTGAAAAGGAAAGGATGCTTCATTTTATGTTTTTTTTTTTTTACTCTCTTCTTCTTCATGCTGTTTTAAAAGCATCTCCTACACATGCATGCCTTCAATAAGATGAAATCAATTCAGCTGTCTGGGGCATATTAGAGCGCCGTCGTCCAAATCTATCAATTCAGCTGACAACCGCAGGGGCTTTTGATGTCGAGACGGGGTCAGGCCATATCCTGACTCAGCTTAGAGAATAGGGCCCCTCCATCTTAATGTGCATCTTGCAAGAACACAGAAATAAATTGCCTTCTACTTGGCAATCTTTCCCCTGCGCACCAGTGCCACATGTTTTAATGTATTTTTCAGAGTAATATCAACTATGAATCACAGGATAAAAAATAAAAAAAAGAATTGATGCATGTTTTATTGTGTGTTAGAAGCTGATATTAACATGTTAAATGGAGCCAGCGCTGCCTCCTGCACACACTAAGTATCCAACATGCAGCAGGGTGATTTTTGTCACTTCATTATTCCTTTTGGATTCCTTATCAAAGTGCATACTGCGGCTGTGATTCTCGTTTTCTGGTTCATCATACCAAACAGATCAGCCTGAGATTCATGCCTTATTCTATTAGTCATTCCAGCTCTCTAAGGGGGGAGAAGCATGATAAAAAAAAAAAAAAGAGGGAAGAAATACTGGAATCGTTTTCCCTCTGTGGGTACTGGCACCAACTCTAAACTCCCCCATCCCTGCTTTCCCTTTCCTCTTTGTCTCAGATGTTTTTTGTCTGTCTCTGTCTTTCTCTCCCGTGCAGGCAGAGACACACGACCCCCCTCCTTAACATTGTTAAAGTAAGTGATGTAGTGATTCCGATGGGCCGACGTGTTCCCCCACTTCTCGAATTTGTTACTGCTGTTGTTGCTATAAGTTCGATGTCTTCCTCTGTCCCCTCTCTTTGGCATCTGCCGGCTGCCGCTGTGCCTGCAGGACACCAGAGGAGACGACTGGCATCCTCAATGAGGAGGGAAGCAGTGCTCGCCTTCACGCTCCAGCGCCTGCACGCCTGAAGAGATGACAGGGAGAAGGAGAAGGTGTAGGTTGACGGGCCAAAACCGCTTTTGCATTCATGCAAACACATGAACACATTTTCGCGAATGCATATGCATGCGCCGCATTTGGCCACGCAAATAGGGGCTGGATATAATAACGACAACACCTGTAAACTATAATGCACTCTGAAACAATCCCTCTGGCTCTAATCAGAATCAGAATCAGAATTGCTTTTATGGTTTACACATAAGAGGAATTTGCTGTGGTCTGTAGGTGCAAAACAACAAACAATACTAAAAGTACTTAAAAGACATAAATATAGAAAATATAAATAGAGTGTGAATATAAATATACAAAGCGTGTGGGTGAAGTGGGTGAAGACTATCCAGATTTGTCCAGTAATGCAAAAAGTTTGACCTAGATTGTACAAGGTCGCAGTAGATACTGATTGCAAAGAGCGTCAGTGGCTAAAACTTACATGAATGTTATGTAAGTGAAGGGGGAGGGAAGGGGGGGCAGTGTCAGTAGGAGTCACGGGCCCTGTTGATAATAGAGTTAAATACTCACTTCTCTTAAGAAATGGTGCTTTTTATGTACAATTATCTGACAAACCACTCATGAACACAAACCACCAATAATTCATGTGCATACAGTCATAGACCTATGCATGCTACATATTTATGTTCTTAAATATATGCGTAGGAAGCATTTAAGATTCAATTCAATTCAAATACAATTAATCACCAACAATAACTTTTGCTGTTTTCTATTTCATATTTCATCAGCTTACACTATTGTAAAGTGCCCAGTTGGTAATGGTTTTACTGCAGTAACAGTTAAAAGATTTAAAGATAATAATAAGCTCCTCCCTGCCTCGATACCCTTCATCCATTTTGTTCACTTCACCTGTTCCTTCTTTACCTCTTCATTTCAACCCCTTCTTCCTCTCCCTGTTTTACTCACATTTGCCATCTTCCGTTCCTCTTTCCTGTCATTCTTCCTTTCTTCCTGCCTAGTTTACTCTCTTTGTGGTGACAGTAACTGACCCACCTTAAAGTGTAACTCTCGCCAAAATGCAACCTAGGCTTTTTTTGTGAAGGAACCCGAGTCAAACCTTCGTGTGAAAGCATAATTACGACAAAAAAGCCACTTTTAAGATTTGCCGTACTTTCATTTTCGGGTCAAAATCATTTTCAATTGTGTGCTAGGGGCAACATTACGGTAGCATCAAAATCGCTATTTTTAAAACACTAAGAAGACTCGACACAACATGAAACTTTGCTCGTAGTATCACCAGGGTCTCTACACATGAACACGAGCATTGAGAACATTGTTTGTGTACACAGAGTTTACTAAAAAGAAGGTTTTTGAACAACTCACGCTAGCAGTAGCTTGCTCCACTCGTCGCCGTCCTGCCAGTCAAGAAGAGTCGATCCCCGAGTGCGACGCTTTCGGAGCTTTCCACCTTTACTCTCCTCCATGTTTCGTCGCACTCGAAAATGACCTGAAAACGAAAGTACGGTCAATCTTAAAAGTGGCTTTTTCGTCGTAATTATGCTTTTACATGAAGGTTTGACTCGGGTTCCTTCACAAAAAAAGCCTAGGTTGCATTTTGGCGAGAGTTTCAATGACCAGTTTACATTTGTGGCATTTGGGCACTCTCTATAATCAACCAGAATGGCATTAATAGCTAATGTAACACAGACGCTCCAAATAGATAGACTGATAGACTGAGTGTGGGGGGACTATAATGGCTACGACGGTCGTTTTCTTGCAAACACAATCAATCAAAGACAACACTGTTTTTTTTAACCCCATTATTTACAGACGTGTGGCACAGCAACTACATGTCTTATGTCCCAGATACTGCTGTTTTTCAGCACATGTAAAGTTATACGTCAAAGGCATCCTGCCTTTATTTGACATGTGAACAGTACTTAACATGTTCTAGGCAACTTTTATGAAGAAAAAGCTTAACACCAGGGTGTTCTCAAACTTCTTTTCCAGCACACCCCCTTTAGAAGTTGAAAAGGGTAACGCCCACAACCCCACTATTTCTATCAGCCTCTAATAAAAAAGGATCCAAGAATAATTTTGGTGAAATAAAGGTCACCATGATAAAGCATCTCCTCCCACCCCTACAATTGCTCTATGCCCTCCCAGGGGTTTGAGAACCATGGTTTCACACGTTTTTGGTTTTTGGAAGATGAAAATGTCAGCGCTCCAGAGAGTTAACCACTATATAACAGCTATGTTCACATAGTTCGACATTTTATGATTTGGTCCTGTCAAAAACATGTGTTGAGAGAGTTTTTTTTTTTTTTTTTTAATGTTGTCACTCACGTTTTTGATGTATGTGTTTAGTTTTCGATTACATTTACCAGCATGTTATGGAAGTGTTTCCTGCAGGCTTCTCCTGAGACACCTGGAACTCACCGTAGCTGATTGCTTTTATGTTTTTTTAGTGGTGTCATGTAAACATGCACCAGCCCTTTCTACACTGTTATATACCAAATTTTCACCAATCTGAATCAAACACATCTTGTAAATGAATATAACCAGAGCAGCAATCAGTGTATTAAAAATATGACATAAACCCAAACAAAAGAAAATGTCCTTTTTCAGGCAACCCCTCAGCCTAAATGCAAACAGGCTGTTTTTAGCCTTTGATTATTCATATTTTGGGGAATCTGCACCATGAAAAGTCAAGGATCATTAGCAGTTCGTGTTTGCTCTGTCACAACTGGTGTACAGCAGACTGTATAATCACCACGATTACCTCTGATACTGAAGGGGGAAAAAAACAGTTGTTGATTATGAAACAGTATCTGAAGTGACAGCGATGTTTATCCTGAACACACTCCGAAGACACCGGGAACTTTCAGTTCCGAAGCCAGCAGCTTGTGTTTGATGTCTGAAACAGAATCCAAACAAACAAATATCTAAACATACATCATCATCTGCAACAATCACGACAAAGTTTAGTACTTTCCATTTGGTTTTGATGTCTAGACACAGAGTCGCTGAATGCAATGCTTTTCACCAGCTGTTGCTCTCATCTGAATTTACATCTAAAAGCAATTAATTAGCAGCAGCACATACATTTGAAAGATATGAAATGCTCCCTGGATTTTATTATTGTATCAACACAATAAGGAAATATATATATATATATATATATATATATATATATATATATATATATATATATATATATATATATATAATACTGAACATATTTGCAAAGACACAAAATGTTTAGATGGAATATTTTTTTTTACTTTCTATATCTGCTTTTGCAATACATATCCTCTCCATTTATTGAATTTACTTCAAAATCACAGTCTCCTACCTTAACTAAGGTGCTTTTGTAGCCTAAATCTGAACATGTGAACCATTCACCACAACCACGCACCTCTTTGTATGCTTTCTATTTCCATGCAGTTATACGAACAAATGTTGAGGAACAAATGTGACAATGAGAGATACATAAATATAAATTGTAGAATATGGGTTAACACCAGCTGACCCTGAAAGAGCAAATGCCAGATCATCTTTGAATGCAGAGCTGGGAAGTTACAAAACAGCCCCTGTCTGTGACTGATCCACGTTCCAAGCATTTATCTTTGACAAACAAAATGAAATAAAGCTGTGTGGCGTAGTCTGATGCCACTGTGGGTTTCTCGACAGGAACAGACACACGGAGTGATGATTTTTATGTTCTTTTTATTTTTCAATACTCGGGCCACACAATAGCTCTCTCGGGGTCGATCACAGGCGTCCGTTGCTGCCGACCGCCAGGAGCATCCGTCCCTGTGTGGCTCACTCGTCTCTCCCCCCAGGTCCAGCACGCTACTGTGTTTTAAAGGAGAGAGTGATTAGCTCAACAGGAAACCGGTGTGCCAATCACTCTCACCTGGCGCTGCTCTCCTGAGCCCTCCCCACACCTCTCTCCTGCAGCCGATGCACCACGCCCCCTCCACATACCTCCACCGCCCGACTTAGGCCGGGGAGCCGTCCGGCCTAACCCACTCCCCCCCCCCCCCTCCTCATGAGAGCGGGAAAGGAAGTCGGCCACAGCCATCTGCACCCCCGGCCTATGGATCACCGTGAACTTAAACGGCTGCAGAGCCAGATACCACCGGGTGATCCGGGCGTTGGCATCCTTCATGCGGTGGAGCCACTGGAGGGGAGCGTGGTCCGAGCAGAGGGTGAATGGGCGCCCCAGCAGGTAGTACCGCAGAGCATCGACCGCCCACCGGATGGCCAGGCACTCCCTCTCCACCGTGCTGTACCTGGCCTCCCTCTCGGACAGCTTGCGGCTGATGTACAGCACTGGGCGGTCGAAGCCCCGCACCTGCTGGGACAGAACGGCCCCCAGCCCTCTGCCCGACGCATCAGTCTGCAGGACAAAAGGGAGAGAGAAGTCAGGTGTGTGGAGAAGAGGCTCCCCACAGAGGGCCTGCTTAACCCTCTCAAACGACACTTGGCACTGCTCCGTCCACTGGACCGGATCTGAGGCACCCTTTCGGGTGAGGTCAGTCAAGGGGCTGGTCAGCTCCGCGAAGTTGGGAATAAATCGCCGGTAATAGCCGGCCAGCCCCAAAAACCGCCGCACCTCTTTTTTGGTCTTGGGCCTTGGGCAGGCTGCAATCGCTGCTGTCTTATCTACCTGAGGACGCACCTGCCCGCCGCCCAAGTGGTACCCCAGATACCGTACCTCCCTCCGTCCAACTGCACACTTCTTCGGGTTGGCCGTGAGCCCCGCCTGCCTCAGTGACTCGAGCACCGCGGCCACCTGCTGCACATGCTCCGCCCAGGTGTTACTATGGATGATGACGTCATCCAGGTAGGCGGCAGCATATACAGCATGTGGACGCAGCACCCGGTCCATGAGGCGTTGAACGTGGCTGGGGCCCCGAACAACCCGAATGGAAGTGTAACAAATTGGTACAAACCGTACGGAGTGGAGAAGGCCGTTTTCTCCTTAGACTCTGGAGATAAGGGAATCTGCCAGTAGCCTTTGGTCAAATCCAGCGTCGTGAAAAAACGAGCAGTGCCCAGGCGGTCCAGGAGTTCGTCGACCCGGGGCATAGGATAAGCGTCAAACCGTGAAACATCATTCACCTTGCGATAGTCCACACAGAACCGGATAGACCCATCTTTCTTGGTTACAAGAACGATGGGGCTACACCAGGCACTGTTGGACTCTTCTATAACCCCCATCTCCAACATGGCTTTCAATTCTGCCTGGACCACTTTTCTCTTGTGTTCAGGCAAACGATAGGGCCGTGAACGCACTGTCACGCCCGGGTGAGTCTGCACGTGGTGTTGAATAAGGCTTGTGCGTCCTGGCAGGGGGGAGAACACATCAGCGTAACGCTGCTGCAACCTGGCAATGTCTGCTCTCTGGGACGGCGAGAGATGGTTTTCACATAGGAGCGAGGCAGGATTGGTCGATTTTGGTACCTCCGGCCCCAACTCATCTCTCTCTGCCACTGCCGTCACCAGGGAAACAGACTCCGCCTCTCTCCAAGCTTTAAGGAGGTTGAGGTGATAAATCTGTGTAGCCCCTCCCCGGTCAGATCGCACAAGCTCATAGTCAACCTCACCCACTCGCCGTGTGACCACAAAGGGCCCTTGCCACTTGGCGAGTAATTTGGAGTTGGAAGATGGGAGCAATACAAGCACTTTATCTCCCGGTGAGAATTGTCTTAACCTAGATCCTCTGTTGTACAGCCGCTGCTGACGTTCCTGGGCCCGGAGCAAATTCTCACGTGATAACTGTCCTAGTGTGTGGAGTTTTGCTCTCAGGTCCAGGACGTATTGAACTTCGTTTTTACTGGGGCTTGGACCTTCCTCCCAGCTTTCTTTAACCAGGTCCAAAACCCCGCGTGGTCTCCTGCCAAACAGCAGTTCAAAGGGAGAAAATCCCGTGGAGGCCTGGGGTACCTCGCGTACTGCAAACAACAGAGGATCTAGCCACTTATCCCAATTGCTACTATCATCGTGAACAAATTTACGGATCATGGACTTCAACGTCTTATTCAGGCGCTCAACGAGGCCGTCAGTTTGAGGGTGGTAAACACTGGTCCGAATTGACTTGATGCCCAATAATCCGTACAGTTCTCTCAGTGTTCGTGACATAAATTGGGTGCCTTGGTCAGTCAGGATCTCTTTCGGGATCCCGACTCGGGAGATAACTTGAACCAGCGCCTGCGCCACACTCTTTGCAGAGATGGTGCGCAGCGGCACTGCCTCTGGATATCGTGTTGCGTAATCCACAAGAACTAACACAAAGCGATATCCACGTGCACTCCGGTGAAATGGCCCGATGAGGTCCATCCCAATACGGTCAAAAGGGACCTCAATCAGTGGTAATGGGCGCAAAGGCGCTCTCGGGGTGGCCGGTTGGTTAACCAACTGGCATTCGGGACAAGACGCACACCAGCGGCGCACGTCCGCCCAAATACCAGGCCAATAGAATCGGGCCATTACACGGTTCAGTGTCTTTTCACACCCCATATGTCCAGCCATCGGGTTATAATGAGCCGCCTGGAAGACCATTTCCCGGCGGCTTTTCGGTACCAACAACTGGGTCATTATTTCTCCTGTCTGAGTGTCACGGCTCACTCTGTAAAGTCTGTCCCTACGTAAAGAAAAGTGCGGATATGTTAACGCTGTGTCAGGGCGCACCGTGTGACCATCAATTTTTATCACTTGGTCGAAGGCAAAGCGTAGAGTATCATCCCGAGACTGCTCGAGTGGAAAATCTTCCATGGAGTCAAACACAGGAACCTGCGGAGCCTCCTGAGAAGGCTCCGCTGGCTCCCCCTCCCCGTCTGCAGTGTCGGACAACCTCGCGTCACCGCTGAGCACAGCGCACATATCCCATGTCCCTGTCGGCCGTGAGCGCACCCCCACACACTGCCCCACTAACTTATCAAACCCCGGCCAATCAGTACCCAGAATCAGGGGGTGCGTTAGGCGGGAGCTAACCGCAGCCTTTATACTATGCTTTTTTCCCTTAAACCGAATTTCCACTGGTACTACAGGGTATCTGTGAATATCCCCATGCACACACCTAATATCCACCCATCCAGCCTCTATCAGAGCCCCGGGTCGAATCAGACTCTGGCGAACTATAGACTGCATGCAGCCCGAGTCCACCATCGCCTGATATGTACCCCCCTGAATCCTTACCGGAACGCTGTACGTCCCTCCTGGACCGGGGGAGGGTGCTGGAGGGCCGACAACCCGAATCACTTGACCGACCTCCATGAGTGGGCATTCACGGCGGAAGTGTCCGGGCTGTCCACACCTCCAGCACTCCTGCCCTGCCGCCTGAGGAACCCTCTGTGGGCTGAGAGCAGCCCCTGTAGCGGCTGGAACCTGGGAAGGAAAAAGAGGGGAAGGGGGATTAGATCGGGGAGGAGGAGAGGGTCGAGCGGGTGTGTGCGTGTGTGTGTGTGTGTCGGGCGCAGGTCTTCTCCGGGGTGCCGGCGTGGGACGGGCGGGAGCGGCTGGCCGATCCTCCTGTGCCCGGGCTCTGGAGAGCACGGCCAGATGGTCCTCCGCCAGTGTGATGGCCGTTGTCAGGTCCACCGGGCGGTGGCAGTGCACCCAGTCCGAGGTGGCAGCTGGAAGCCCCTCCATGAACTGCTCCAGGACGATCTGGTCTACCAGCCGGACCTCGCCGGCGGAATCCCCGGGCTGCAGCCATCGCGTTGCCGCGTCCTTCAGCTGCTGCGCGAAGACAAACGGCCGCTCTGCGGGTCCGAGCCTGGCTCCCCGAAACCTGCGGCGATGGTCCTCCGGGGAGAATCCCAGTCGGTCCAGGATGGCCCTCTTTATGTTCGCGTACTGTCGGGAGGGGGCAGGCAGGCCGAGCGCCGCAGTTTGAGCGTCCCCCGACAGAAGGGGAAGCAGTCGCACGGCCCACTCCGCCTCCGGCCAGCCGCATGCCTTCGCCGTCTCCTCAAACATCCCCAGAAATGTCTGTGGGTCGTCCTGCTCCGACATTTTATGGAGTGCCAACCCAACGAGCGAGGGGGCCGGTGCCGCTGCCCCCGCCCGGTTCACCATCACCTCTAACAGCTGGGTCTGTTTTTCGGCCTGGCCCTGAAGTGCTGCCAGCTGCTGCCTGCTGAGCACGGCCTGGTCTCGGTTCATGGCCGCTACTTCTGCCAGCATCTGCGCCAGCGCCATGATTGGTTGCTGCGGTTCCGTCATCCCCCGTCTCTGCGTTCGCCTGCCGAATCACGTTGGGTGCCAATGTGGCGTAGTCTGATGCCACTGTGGGTTTCTCGACAGGAACAGACACACGGAGTGATGATTTTTATGTTCTTTTTATTTTTCAATACTCGGGCCACACAATAGCTCTCTCGGGGTCGATCACAGGCGTCCGTTGCTGCCGACCGCCAGGAGCATCCGTCCCTGTGTGGCTCACTCGTCTCTCCCCCCAGGTCCAGCACGCTACTGTGTTTTAAAGGAGAGAGTGATTAGCTCAACAGGAAACCGGTGTGCCAATCACTCTCACCTGGCGCTGCTCTCCTGAGCCCTCCCCACACCTCTCTCCTGCAGCCGATGCACCACGCCCCCTCCACAAGCTGAAAAAACTGTTCAGTGTGATGAATACTCATCTCAAGCAGGGTTCAAGGCTCCGCAAATTGATTTTTATATATAGTGAAATGAACAGGCACTGATATCTTCCGGGAATGTAGGAATTAAAATTGTCAATGTGTATTTTTTGGAAAGGATTTATTGACCTTCGTAGGCAAAACCATCAGTGAATGATTTTTGTGTGCTCAAAAAAAATAATTGCCTAAAACAGTGACTTTTACGTATTTGAATTTATACATTTTCCATATAATTCTATTTCATAAGATATATGTAAAGGATGTGTGATTTATTACAGGAGACAGGATAACCAATTTAAAAGTCATTACAAGTATGTATAATACTTGAATAACAGACACTTGAAAAGCTCATTATGTGTATGTAACGTGTTTAATGTTAAACGTTAAAGTTTTAATCTAATTAACACTAAAGGTATATGTGTAAGTCTGCATTAATTTAATTTGATTGTAAGTAACCTTGTAAGAAACAGCAGCACATGAAGATGCAGCAGCCGGCAGCTCCTCCAAATTATGCCACTTTTTTCTTTTTTTTTAACCATCATTGTTTTTGGCTTAAGTGCTGAAACATGTACTGCCAAAGGTAGACATACTGTTACACAAGAAAGTGGGTATTTTCAATTACGAGCAGCAGACTTTGAGACCATCACAGCCTGCGGTGTCTTTCGACCATCCTGACCAGCTGGAACGCCCGAGGGAGGAAGACAGTTGTAATAGAGCCATGCTAACCCAGCTTGGTTTGAGGCTGCTCCTGGCTTACGCCCAGTTGCAAGGAAAGGACATGGACAAATGGGACAACGTGAAATCAGAAACTGAAAACAAAAACACATTTTTTGTCAGGGACCTGTCTTCAACACAATATCTCGGATCAAGCTGTTGCACTCGACGGGCCGACAGAGCGCAGGACTACAGCTGGACGAGGAGAGGTGGACTCTGTGTTTATAACATTGATGCTTTGACACTCGGTCAAAGTTGAAAGACAGTATTTCCCTGATGTCAAACTTTTGATGTGAAGATGCCACCCATATTATCATCGCCATCTTGTTGCTGCTGTTTACATACACTCTGATGCAGATTCAAAAGATGCATTAAGAGTTTATATACATTTTCTATATAAATAACTGTATATTTGTGCTGTAATTTATGTAGCATGAAGGAGTTTATGAGCTTCCAATTCGTTATGCAACCCTGTGGTGTATGGTGATGAGTAAATTACCTTGTAGCTTATTTAATTAATTCACATTGACACAACATGATAGATGAAAAGATAGATATTAAAATTAGATGAATATTTGCATGTAATTAAAATACTTAATGTCACTATTTTAGTTTGTTTATTTTCTTTAGTGTGGGTTGCCCCTTGAGTCACTTTGACTCTGACTCTAGTCTTTATGTGATTCATGTTCCCATGATCTAATGCTCCCCAGCTAAATATTTTGGTACATTTATTAGGCCCGATCCCATTTCCACATTTTTGGGACTGGGCAGAACCGTCCGATTGTGTTAGGGCCAAATAACCCTAACCCTAGAGTGGGGAAACATGGAAATAAACATAGAAACGAGTCTGTGCTGTCTTATATAGTCTTTTACTGACAATCAAACTCAGTCACAGGATTTTCTTTGGGGGATAATCTTTTCATTCAACTTGATTTAATCTGGTTGTGAAGATTTTTGAGTGCTTGCATCTGCTCTTCATTTGGATCAGCTGTTTGTTTTTGGGTTTTTTTGAATAAGATAAAGTATGATCATCACCAAAAAAAAAAAAAAAATCTTTACTAAATTACAACCTACAGTGATTTTCAGTCCTGTCATTTCATTTTGTAATAACCATTAACAAAATACAAGATTTCACAGATTTAATGTCAGAATGTCAGAGGTAAATTTGAATGCAAGGACAAGCATTCTGTCAGTGAATGAACAGATTGCTCATGCCTGATCCAGCATGTGCACCGCCTGGGCTGGTGGGTGAATTTGGCACAGTGATGTAGACATGATGACAAATTGTCCCAGCAAGAAGTTGTATGGTAAGTAAAACAAATGTAATTAGATGCAATTAAATAACCTTCTACCACCCACCTTCACCACACACAAATAAACACACATGTACACATCAAAGTACTTTTTAGTATCTTAAAATGAGTCATAAGCCAAATATGAAGGAATATAGCAGAAAGCACAGAGTGACTTATTACAAGCCTCAGGTATTCTGCTTTGGTCAGTGTAATTACTGACTAACATACATACGCTCTGAGGCACACAACAATTTCAACCCAAAGTAAAATGTAATTTAAATGTAGTGTGGCGTGACAGTTTTAATGAAATGCTCCTTGCTTTTAGCCAACAACACTTGAAAACAAGCTTCCAAAACAATCACAAATTACACAGTGAGCATTTGGTTCTCTCTGGCACACTTTATTGATGTCACTATGTGTTTTTCTTCAGTTTTAAGTCACGCTAGGAGCATGGCACTAGGTATTGCAAGGTGGATAGTCCACCACTTTGGCCGAAACTTAAATATCACAACTGTTATTGGATGGATTGTGAGGAAATTAATTTTGGACAGTCATTTGTGGTGTTCAGAGGATTAAATTGATGAATACCGACTTAAAGTGTCAGTGTAGCATTATTTTTGCATGACAACGCTGTGCTTATTGTCCGATTAAAACACTTGGTTAGGGTTAGTTAAGATTATTTTTTGACTTACCTGATTCTAGTGCTTCCCTGATTACAAATATTAAAGCGAGGTCTCCAATAGGGATGTTGATATGATACATATGAAATGTGCAAATGTTAACACATCCATCAGACATTTCATTCTGGCGACTGGGCTGTCAGAACAGTCCTTCTGTTGGGTGATTGTTTGGGTAATGGTTTGAAGATGCAATATGTGGGAATTCTGCATTAAAATCTCTGAAAACGACAAGACCTTTCTCTATATATTTTGTTTAGCAGTGAAGTGAAGTACATTCTCCATCCAACTCTAGTCAGCAGTCAACATTACAGTACATAAACACCTGGCAATGGAAGTCACTTCTGCAGATCGCTGCTGCAGTCAGGTTAACAAACAGGAGTGAAGATAAATCTACTTTTTAACTCCAAAAGTAAAACAGTAATCTCTAATTGGCCATAATGAAAACATCTGCTCTTAAATCTGACATGTCCAAATAAATTCTATTAAACTTTGCATGGATAAGCAAAGTGCATTATATTTTTTAGTGGCTTAGAGGGCCAGTGGAGGACAAGACAGATGTGTTGCTACAAAAATAAGACATAAAATAAGAATGACTCTAGTCGCCATGCTAACATTGACATGGGATACCACCAGAAGTTGTCTTCATGTTTTACCAGCAAGTACAGTAAGTAATATGGGATCCCTTTTGGTCAATAAGTGAATCATTGTAGCCTCATCTCAGGATGCATTGACCCAGACTGACTCTGAATGTTCTCTCATTAGTTCTTGACCTGCAAACATCACACATAATGTAAAGTACACTGTGAGTTAACACACGACTCTGGTTATTTTACCTCTTCTTTGCATAGAATCTGTCAGACCTGGCGGTATATTGCTCATTATATTTGTAATAGCCACTAGTCCTCTTATATTACTGCATGTGTAATGTCTGCAGTTGAAACAGTGCAATCATTGTATCAGCATCTAACTTCTTCACAGATAAGGTCACTAAAAAGGGGGGGTTGAAAAATGATCAAAAAGTGGGAACAATGATATGACAAATTAGGAAGCGAGGGGGAACGTAGGGTGACATAGCGTCAGAATGTAACCTGAGGCAAGGCTGCCTTGGGCTATGATAGTGATGAGTGACATTTAGTAGCTAATCAATTAAGGATCATCAGGTAGCGAGTGCAGGGACACTAACATCAGTGGAATATAACCTTGTTTCTTAGCTTGCAGCCAAATTTTGATTGAGCTGTAAAAAGGATACTTTTTAGACACACATGAGCAGTGGGTTGCAGTAATCCTGTCTGGGTCCTGAAATGAAGGTGTGAAAAAAGAAGTTTCAAGGTTTTTTGGTAGAGAAAAACGGTCTGATCTTTGAAATGCTGCAGCAAAGATTGAACCATTGATTCAGTACTCATGCCCTCGTGAGAGCAACCATTGATGTTGGGTGATAAAGTCAGGCTCAGAGTGAGGTTGAGGTCAGGGCTCTGTGCAACTCATGTCAAGTTCTTCCACCAAACTGGGAAAACCATTTCTCGACAGATATGTTGAGGTAGGAGAGGGCCTTCTTCAAACATTTGCCACAAATGATTGTATGCTTAACATTAAGATATTCTTAAAGTTCCCATGTTGTAGAAAGTGAGATATCAATTACTTTTTTGGTTTAAAGCAGCTCTGTGAGCTATAGAAAAAAAAGTGAAACTATGAAAATGCTCAGTCCATGTTCATATAAAACAGGTGTGCCTTCAGACAAACCTTAGGACTTCCGTAAGGTTGCGATGTCACAACTATCCAGTCACCGCCCCCAGCACGGTAATGGTTGCAAAACCATTGGCAGAGCTCACAAGGAAACATTGTGGGTGGTGCCTGTTCAGGCCTGTGAGAGCTGACTCTCTTTCCTTAAAGAGACAGGAACTAAAACAGAGTGTTCAGATAGAGGGTGAATAGAGGTGCTGCAGCAATGGACAGTATGAATTTGAAAATCAGCATAATATGGGACCTTTAAACGAACTTGACAAACCCAAAGAAACAGCCTTGTATAAAATGCAAAGAGAATTGTGTTTGAAACCTCATACCTGTGACATTCAGACTGGGACCAACTGAAACCACCTGGAACTGGAGAGATCGAGGCTATGAATGTGTTATTTCTTTCTTTGAGACAAAGTGAAATATGCATGCTTCTAAAAGGTTTTCTCCCGGACACAAAGTTACTAATCTGACAACATCAATAGACTTACACAGAATATGGCACAGTGGCCCACCAGAGCAAAACAAATAGCTTCTACAAGCTCAATTCCCAAAGAATCTGGGACACTGTGTAACGCATTAATAAAACAAAATGTGATAATTTGCTCATCTTTTTCGGTGTACACTCAATTGAATACAGGACAAAGACAATGAATCTCATGCCAGCTAAACGTTTCAAACAAGTTGGGACAGGAGCAACAAAAGACTCGGGAAGGTAAACAGGTTCATTGTATGAAAGGGGCATCCTCGAAGGATTAATTGTATGATGACATGGAAATGATTGCATTCTTTTTAATTACTTTATTTCTTTCTTTTCTTTTTTTAGCTGTGATCTAGTTACCTTGCTTCTATATTCAGTTTCAGTTACATGTCTCGTTTTTCTCATTGAATTAACAGAGAAGTTTGGTTGTACCTGGGTATAATGACAATAAAGATAAATCTAATCCATCTGATCTAATCTCATCCCAACTTTTTTCAGAATCAAGGATGCACATGCTGGTTTTATGACCATGCACACAATACCAGCATGTAAAGCATGTCGCTAAACGATATTTCCATAAAGTGTCAAGCGTTTTAAGATCTGAATAATTGTACGCCACATTAGTGCTCAAAGCGATGGGGTAAGAGGGTTTGTCTCTGTCAATGCCTATGAAAGTACGAAAAGAGATACAGTCCACCAGAGACAGACAGTGTAAAAGAAGATATCTGTGAGTGACAGGCAGTTAGTTGGGAAAGTGGGAAAAGGAGGATGACCTTTCTAAGACGAGAGGTGTCAGCTCCAGGAGGAGCAGGGAAGGGGACGGTGTCTCCTTCGCTTCAGTGACTTCCTCCCTCCTGTACAAGAAAGCTGTCGGCCATCTTCCAAGAGGACTCTCTTTCACTTTTTCACTCAGTCTCCCTTTATCTCTCTGCCTATCTGCCACCTCTCCCCCTTCACTCTTTCCGAATGCAGCATCCCCCTCTCTTCTCTCTCTCTGTCAGCCACTGTTAAATCGGATAGATTGCAGGTGTGTTGCCTCTGTGAAGGAGGATTCACTGCTGCTGTATGCCTGCAACCTCTCAGCATGACGCAGCACCTCTCCCAATTTACTGTGCCGTAATTTATCCGCAGACCCTGGACATACTTAAACAGCATTTATACATGCAGGCCTTATGGTTATCCTATTTATCATAAACCCCTGCCTCTGCATTAATTCCGCGGTGTGATTAACTACAAATGCGGCCGTTGGTGAGCATATAAAGTCTGGCAATAAACTGCCCAACTTCATCCACTGCCCATAGAATGATGGAGATATTACTCAAGCAACCAATCTGTGATTATTCTGCATTCATTTACCCTGGGCATTTTCAGCGTGAGACTAGATGTATCCACGCTGAATACGATTTTCTATCTCGCCTGCTGTGTTTTCAGGCATATTTTCCTCCCCGTATCCTCAAACTGGCAGCCGCTATCAGTAAATGGCACCAACCTTTCTCTGCAGGGTGAAAATGACTGCCTTGTAAGCTTAGCACCGGCCTCAGCCCTCTCCCAAGATGGTAGTTAAAAAAACGATGTTGACCTATGCGCGGCCTCAGGACTGTATATCTCAGCCAGAGCAGCACGAAAGGAAATAATCCCCACAGTTTTGAATTATTATGTGTCCCAAGGTCCCCGAATGGATTTTCTTAGGAGCAATGTGAGCCCATAGAAGCAGGACATCAGACTATTTTGCTTTGTTGGTGTTTTTTCCCACTTTTATTGATTTTAATATTACCTACATTTCCATAATCCCACTTACACAATTAGATTTATCTTCAGCCTTCCAGTGGTGCAGAACGGCACTGATTAATTGAGTCTCTATTGACAGGTCTCAGTTAAACGGACGGAGCGCTGGATTTGAACTGTATAAAATTCATTAATAGCCTACTCTATATCAAGGATGTTACACTGATGGATAACTGGGGTCTGGCCTTTTAGAATTACAACAGTAAACCATCTGGTTGAGATTACCATGACATTTCTGAACCATGCCTTTTTCATTTTCAAACTGTCTGTCTGTGGGTTCTATATAAAACGGTTCTGTCCTCACAAGCTCTCAAAGGTCACCCTGGACAACACCAAGAGCTCTAATTATATTTTGCTGAAACAATTGTCTAGGGAGCACAGGTCTAGTAATATTATAGCTGCTGCACAACATAGGTGTTTGCCTGCATTAAGGTTAAGGTTCAATCTCAAATTGCTTCCGTTTCATTGGGATCACAGGGTTTTGACCCTCCCAAGACAGGTGCTGCTTTAAAGTTGCTTATCAGTCTCTGCTGTTTTTTTCCATGCTTGTACCACTCTTACAAATGGAAAGCGACAGCATATTCGCATTTCAAAAGTACCCCGCGCCCTCCATCCTTGATGTCTTTGCTGTCTTCATGTTATAAACTATTAAAGTGTATTTTCTTTTCCCTCGGGTGAATTTTGCAAAATCATGTGTAAAAATTGAAAAAAAAAAAAACAGGCAGAAAGAGGCAAAAGCAGAAAAAAAAAGAAATCAATGAAGAACGCTTCAAAGGGGGCAACTATGAGGAGAAAGGAGGAATAGTTCAAAACAAGTCAAAAAGTCAGAGTGTGATCTCCGATAAACCTTCTCCTTGGTACAGTTCTTGAAGACTGGGGAGCAGAAGTTTGGCAATTCAGTTCAAGGATGCGTCTGTACCTAAAACCAGTTTGATATCAAATAAACCTCGGGAGTTGCATTTTTTTCATTCTTTAACAGAGTGCAGGCTGCTTTGTCCACCAAATGTGAAATGATTAGACAGAAACTGATACACCAGCGCTGTGTTGAGGGACTCCCTAATTAATGGTGGTATAAAGAAGCAGAACTTCAATGCAGTGGTGGGTTGAGTACTGAAAATCTATACTGAAAGCACAATTACTCCCATTAAAACTGACTCAAAGATAATTATTAGAACATCAAAGGTGAATATAAAACGTAAAAAATGAACAAAGCTAACATGAGCTAGCGGATTATACTGTACTTGACCTACAGCATTTGCAACCTACTTCAATGTGCTTGCCGACATTTTCTCTCTCCTAAGTTGTCAAAATATGGTGGCTTGGTCGGTGGCCTTATAAGGCCTTAAGATTCAAACACTGATGCTCCACCTATCCCTCTAGCATCATTTTGCACATGTAGGGCTCCTCGGTAAAGTTAGCAATAATATAACATATGCTCCACCTGGTTACACTATCATAATAAAGCTTGCTGACACATAGTACGACTTCTAGTGACTTTAAACTGTTATTATGTAGTCAAACGTTCAGGGTTTGGTTAGGTTTAGGCACCAAAACTACTTGATTAGGTCAAGGCTCCAAATCTACTTCTTTAGGTTTATGAAAACATATTTGGAGTTAAAATAACTATGTTCAGTTACAGTCAGTCAGTTCACTTACACAACAATAGTAACTCAGGTCAAATAATGTGACGTAACTCTCGTTATGTAAGTTACATAATTTATGTAGATTACCTTACTTACGTTACATAACTTAAACAAATCACTCTTGATTCTTGGTCACAAACAGGACACACACAATGGTCTTTGCGAGTCCACTGCATGACACATCCAACCATGCCAGCCACCACCTGACTCGGACTTTACTTGCTGTATATACTTCTGCAATCGACAAACGCTTTAGGAAGTGACCCTGGAGGGGTACCTACAGCGTCATAACTTACTGTAGAAGCGTAGGGCCACTGACTGACATGTGGCCAGAGATTGTTGCTGGAAGCGGTCTCTTGTGGTTTGAGTTTTTTGCACCGTCATCACAGTGTGGTTAAAAAACAGGTGGTGCTTGTTTTTCATCAAGGCAGTTGGCAACTTGGCATCTGCAGTAGAGGTGCTCCTTGTGCCCACTGCCCCGAACACTGAACAGCAGACTAATTGTAACAAAGGTTTAATGTAAATTCATGGCTCAAAAAATAAACCAAAGTTTTAAAAAAATGAAAATGAAAGATGTTTATTTCTTTAAAAAATATATGTTTGTACTCATGTAAAAAATAAACCTGTAACTCATTACTACCCACCCCCACATACTGTAGCTGCAACAGCTTTCATAGCGTTCAGTAGCATTCTCAGTCTATAGCATAAAGGAGCTCCGTCCTCTTGAGAGAAACATTTTTTGGCAGCATTCTTTCCTTACAATGAGGTGGAGGCGAAGGTGACCCCTGCGGAGCAAGTATCTTGGGCTGAACCACTTTCCCTGTAGCTCTTTCTGCCACACGGGCCATCAGAAAGCCAGGCTCAATCCACTTTTCTAAATTGCTACCATTTAATGGAACACCTTGACCTGACTTCCCTCCCTGCCAAAAATAAATAAAGAAGTTGTTGGTAAAAATGGGGCCTACCAACTTATGTGATGCCTGAGGAAAATTGAACGTATCAAACACCGCTTTTACTGAATTGCTTGACAGAGACTTTTTTCCAAGAGGTGTTCAGCAGAATAAACACAGCAGCTTTGTGGTCTGTTCCTGTAGAGACACAGAATACTTAGAGTGATTTACTGTTTACAGTTATTTCTCCCGCTGAATACCTTCCTTAATGCATTTATTGTCTTTTTGCTGACAGGTGTTTTGAGATGGTCAGGCAGCTTGAACTAAAGGTGAACAGCAGTAACAAAACATGCCTGAATCCTCACTTTAGCTTAGTTCCAGGTGGGTGGAGAAGCAGCTTGTTGCGTGACCTACAGGTACAAGTGGAGGAGTTTGAAGTTCAAACAAGAGGGGAGGAGCATTTCTGCAAAGAAAGTAAAAAGAGGTTTCAGTTTTAAAATCCACTCCTGGTTTCCATAGCAATTATCAAGCTCATCTTTCGGCTGGTAATTCCTGCAAAATTCGAAGACTGACTTTTATCTTTCCACATTGCTGAAAACCCCTCACAGACATACAGTAGCTCAGTATGACTTCTTTGAGAGAGATGAAAAAAGGAGCTTTTGTAACCGGGGCTCATTTTTATTCTCTTGATTGTCATCCTCCGAGTGTACAGTAATCCCCTCAGATCCAAGATCTTGCTAAATCAATCTGTAAAAGTACAAACCTCTTCAAACACTAACAGTCTGAAATGTGCTTCTCTCTTGGTTTAACACCTCAGAGGGCTCTGATGAGACTTTAAATGTAACTGGCCATAAAGCGTCCCACACATTAAATTAAGCCAGCAAGGAATCTAATTAGCAATGACTGCTGACTTGAGTGACAACTTGTTTACGCAATGCGTCAATAAGAGAGTGATGTTTGCCAAAAGCGAAGGGACGAAACAAAGTCCCTGTTCTTACCAAGTGGCTTAGTGGTCAAAGCAAACTTGATTGCTCATGAAATTATCCAAATAAAGGAGTTGCCAGAGTACTTAATCAACATCGATTGGCATAATCAAAAACAAAATTTCCATTTAGTCTTAAAGGGAGACTAAAGGAACAAAATCCATAAGGAAAATGTGGAACCTTGAAGATTATCCAACCTAGTAAATTACTTTTTTTCCTCTAAATTTGCATATATCTGCAAGACGGCCACAGCTATCATAAGATGCCCCGACTTCATCGACAAAATCCACTTTCCCCTCAAGTGTTGATGAGTTTCTGTGCCCTGGACTTTGTGGCAGAATTTGTGAAACCTTTCGCTAGTATCAGCTTCAAATGTTGCAATGGATGGAAAGTGAAAGAGGTGGGATTGCACTTCCATTGGCACCCCGGGTGGCCTTTTGATCTCAGCTGAAACCCTGCCTGCCTGCTGGGTGGACTTAGAAAGCGAGCTGAGTGTCCAGCACAAGCAGCGCGGTGAACCTGGGCTGGATGCCAGCTGTGGTAGGTGGCTCTGCACAGAAAAACTTTGTCGCCCATTTGTGGTTGAAGACATCACCATCACAGATAGATGGTGGGAGTAGTAGGAATTTTGTGGAGCTCAATGTTTAATATATGAAGGTGGAGACTGCACTGAGTATCTTTAATTATACTGATGTGACAGCAGACCAAATGATTTATTCCAAGATAGAGGAGCATAGAAAATGAAAATAAAAGGGGAGACAGCAAATTCCCAGCATGAACTTTTCAAAATGCGTTTTGTAAGGTTTTACTACTAAAACCAGGATTAATGTGTTTCAATGTGACTTTGCAAAAAGCCTCGAGTTTGCATGAAGAAAAAATCACTGTTTAAGTATTTTTTTCACATATGGCTCGCTCCATATCTCGCCAAAAAAGCCATTTTGTAGCTATTTTTAGTCATATTTTAGTTTGTAACTTCCTGGAAAATCATTAATATGTCGATGAGTCATCCTGCACTTGGGGGCATGTATAAATGTTTCATCCAATAAACGCTTTTTTTATTTTACAACGCTGCTATGGATGTATAAAAAGAGGGAGCCGGGGCCAGAGGGGTGTGTTGGTCTGGACCACACCTCACGTATTACTTCACAAAAACACCTTTATAACTTTATTCAGTGATTTGGGTGAAACTGGGTCATGTTTTATGGAGAAAATATTCTCTGGTTTTCCCTCTGCTGCCCTCGGCCTGCTCTGCCTGGAGCAGCTCTGGACAGTTGCTTTACTTGTTGCTAAAGTAACTGCTAACAAATGCACTGCAAACCAGCAGCTTTGATATGTGGTGACTTCTGTCATTTTAAACCTATTGTATGGAGTTTTGTATGATAATTTGTGCTTTAGTATTGAATGAGCGATACTTAAGTGCGTTGGGTACCTTTAAGTGGTGCTCTGTGCCTGGTACTACTCAGCCAAATACTGATGGATAGACGAAAGAGCGTCTGTCCAAACTGCTGCTACAGTAGCTGCTTTTTAAATTGAATACTTTTTCATTTTTACTTTCAGTAATAGTTTGCATACAATTAGGACGTACTATTATGATGCACCTTTAACTCTGAAAATATCAATTAAAAAGAAAAAGTATGCAATTTGGAATGCAGCTTCACTGAGCTCGGTTTTGACTTATCTTTTGCTGTGCAGAGGATTGTGGGTCAGAACAGCCAGAGAAGTATGCTGGCATGCATACTGCAAAATGCAACTGAAAGCAGTCAGACATTCTGGTAATTATGGCTCACTGCACCTGACATACTATGTATTGAGGCAAACTAAACCTTTTTCTGGTATGCTAAATAGTATAGTACTATGGATATTGGAAAGCAGCCTATTTGAGCTTTGATAAAGACATTATACAGCTATGCATTAAGCTTAATGTATCAGTAAGAGTTAATACACTTCGTTCTGGGTAGCTCCTGCTTTTTATGGAATTTTTAATATTGCAGTAAGTATCTTCCCACAATCATTAAGTGCAAATCAAAGAAAGTGATGATTAGTTAAACCCATGTGTCGCTTTTAAAGAAAATATAAAGAAACATACCATGATGTACCACTAACAAGCCCTGAAGAAGCCCAATGACAAACACAGCCGGTCAGAAAGGAAGACAATCAATAGCAGGTCCCTTTCCTTTATTATTTTCCTCCCTGGTCTCATCCACCTATATCCTGATCCTGTTAGCACCATATAATCTGTCTCAGGATGGCACCTTTCCTAGAGCGAGCCTACCAGGCTTATAGATTACTGCCTTTTATTGGAGAGAACAACAGAACAAGGACAGGCTTTATTCGCTATTGGAAAACCATAAGGAGCATGCCTCACTGCTATAGATGATACACTCAACAGGCTAAAGCATCTCGCTGAGGATATGCTTCTCGTGTTAAGTATGCTAGTGCTTAGCAGCTGCTTGGAGGGTGCAGGAAGAGAGGGGTCAGCGGGTGCATGTGGGTGAGTTCAGCCACATTATGAAAAAAAGGCACACGTTATAATACTGTGGCCCTTGTGAGCAGTTACTAAGGAACAAGTGATGAAAGAAGGAGGAATGACCTGATTACTCGTGAACGGCTATATGATTACGTCCCGTCTGAGGACCATATATGAGATGATGTTGAGTTATAACTATATTCATGAATCACTGTGTAATTATTTCACAGATATGATGTGAATAGACATACTGCGATGTAACATACTCTTTTGTAATGAATCTGTCTCTGCTTATGTCTGTTTTTGCAATGTTATTCTGCCACTTGCATGTCACTGCTGTGCTTGCTTGTGTTTGCTGGTTGTTGTGTTGTTTGTCCTTGCTTTCTTGCACTGTAATTTGCTCTGCTTTTGTTTTGCTGCCCATGTCTTTGTCTTGGTTTTGCTGTGACTGACCTGCCTTACATCAAGATTGTTGTTTTAAATTTGTTTCTTGATTTTAGGCTGCCAATTTTACCTCTGGCCAGGGACAACATGTCAGAACGAAGACAGAGGCAGGCAGATTGAGCAACACAAAGAAAGCTTTTAAAAGGTGTTAATGATAACATTCAGCCATGAATGCATTCATGTCACAACACTGCTGTTGTTTGAATCATCTGCCCACTCAAGTGGTTGCCAGCTTGTGCATGAGCTAGCTTTGCTAATGCTGGCTATTGTTGGCATTGTTAGCTAACATTTGCTTGCTAATATTGGTAACGTTGCTAATATTAGATAGCAAACATTAGCTAACATTGTTAATGCTAACTAACTAACATTAGGGCAGAAGTGTGAAGAGTGTACAAGAAAGAATATTTATATTTTTTTTTTCACAAACTGGCAACTACCAAGACCCTTGATTGCTGATAAAACACAGATACCACATGATACTGAGGCCGTTATACTACTGACTCTCAAATCTCGTCAGAAGCTGGAACCAACAGTCAGAGTTCTAACACAGAGATAAACAAAACAATTATTTTGGACCCAACATACTCGTAATAATGTTTTTAAGGAAAAGTGATACTTTTATTCTGGGCCTTTCTACAAGCTCTGTAAATGTCTAGTTCTAAAGTTATTTGTCTACATAAAAATGTCATAAATATGACCTTTAATGATGAAGTCCAAAATGCAAGCAAAAAAAGGCAGGCAAATGAAACTCTAAGGCCAAATCTAAAGAGAAATACAAAAAAAAGTGGGTACACAGAGGACACATGATGACCGGGGAACCAGGAGATTCAGGAGACACAGACGAACCAGCCGAGGGTAAAAGAAAACACAGACTAAACTACACAGTGGCTAACAAACAAATAAGACACAGGTGTTCACAGAAAAAGGGCGGGAAAACAGACAAAAACAGGAAGCGGAAACAACTGAACTAAAACGTAGGATCATGACATTACAGATGAAAACTAGCCTCTTGGCTCATTCTAGCATATTACTCAGTAATGTTTTTTTTATTATGCACTGTCCCAAAGAAATACATTGAAATAAAAAGTTATAGGTCACTGCTGCTCTCTTATGGCTTGCTGTCTGGGCCGCATTTTTCTGTCCAAACCCGACCGAGTCTGAGAGAGTAGTAACCGAGCCCGACCTGAACACGACAGGCAGTCTGTTTTTTATGCCCGAACGTGACTCTAACCCGACACAGTTAAAGCCCAAAGATCTGCAACACGACGAGTTGAAACTTGCAACTACTTGCAATGTCCCCGTCTGCAATGCTCTGAAAAAACCTGCCACGTTTACACCAATGAGACTAAAGGAGATGGTGTATTAGCTCACCAAATTATATCAAACATGTACAGTGTAGATTATGATGAGAAGGCATTGTTCTATGCACATAGATATAGAATTTAAAAACAACATATACATATATTTTATATCTGTCACGAGACCAAGCCCTACCCTACCCACACCTGTACATTATTTCTAGATTTTTGTCGGGGCGGGTCCCCACAGGCCAGGTATCCATGCTCTATTGCTTCTGGACAGCTAACATGCCACTCAAAACCTCTCACACCAGTGACACATGTCCATTGTTAAATGTGAGCTGTCCTTTACTCTTGACAAGCAGAACTAGCTGCTCATTTCACCCTGGTCGTTAACTTCTCCCATCAGATGAGCACGTTAACTGAACGATAATTATGCACCAACATCTGGTGCTTGAAGTGTGGCCAAAATAAATAGTTAGTATTTCTGCTAACAGCAATCATGCTGACGCAAAGCATCCCAGATTTCTTCAAGAGCTTCTTATTAGTGATCCGACAACAATCAAGTTGATGCTGATTCATTCACAGCTGTGTGTGTAAAGTGCTGCGGCGATAGCTGCCTTTTAGACTTCTGCTGCCATTCCAGCACCATAAATTAGGTCTGTGGTGCTCAGATTATCGAAAAACGAAATTTGAGAAACTCGGCAGCAACTTGTCTCTCCTAAAGCAATGTTCTTGACAGCGTGGAGAACCCAGAGCTGTGAAGTTTCATCTAAATAGTTTTTTTTCAAACAGAAAAAAGCATCTGACACAATGTTGGATTTTGAATGATTTAAGCAGCAAAATAAAATTCAATTTGGCACTCTGGCATGGTACTTCAGACGACATAAGCTAAGCACATTAAAAACTCAGTGTGCGTAGTTAGACAGCACTGTGGGTAGGAAAACGTCTCTTTGTGATTTGATCATTTCTGACCCTTTCATCCTGTCGTAGGTAGGCAGGAGGATTGTTGAGTCAAATCTTTCTGATGCCCGTATGGATAGAAAATCTCAAGTACATTTTGTCAAAGGACATCTGCATTGTTCCCTGAAGCGCTTCAAAAAATAATACCAACACATGAACAAATAAACTAATGCTGCATATTGAGCACAGTTCCCTCTGAGGTGATCCCGAGCACCAAATGTTTTGAAGCGTATTTTGTAGAATGTGCTTGTTTCAATAATTGATTTTCATTTTGTTAATTCATTTTTCAAGAGGGTCATTTTCTACTGCGGAGAAAATCTTTTTTTTTTGTCACTCTCACTGACTCATTCTTAGTAACAACAAAATTTTAACTCCATCTGAAGTGTTTTTTCAGCCAAACTTTTACCAGCTGCTCCGAGTTGTAAATCACAAACATTGTCCTGACTGGCTTGTTTTTTTCGAATCCTCTTTGAATGCTCGGTTTACTTCTTTTCAGCCTCGCATTTACCATTTCTTGGCATGTTTTTTGGGGGGAGAAAATTGATGAAGCGTGATTTGCTGGCGTGTCAGATGGATAGTGCTGGAAATGGATCACTTGCTTTGATTAAAGCACCCCGCTTGGCTGGCTTTGCACATCATAATCTAAGAATGGATTACACTGCAGTAATGTGGGTCACAATATTTAGCAACGGCGAAGGCGACGCCACTGCAGTGCATGGGAAACAACGCTCGTGGAGAAGATTACAATGAGATGTAGCCCTACGCTGTGCCATGAAATTGTGGAGTGTGTACAGAAAGTTCACCGTTGCACATTAAAAGGTGATTTTCCCACTCCGGCCATCCATATCACACCATCCTCCGAATGTAAAGGTGAGGGCGAAGTGAATATGTGTGTGTGGACATGCCCGTGCATGTGATTGAGTGTGCTGAGTTATTGACCTCTAGCTGGGGAGGAGCATTAATGTCCAGTGTGCCGTGAAACCGGCCTACACCTCCGTGTCCAAGGTGACTGGCACTGCCCCGTCCCATGGCACACTTCTGCCTCTGATGGATTGACTGGGCCTTGGCGAAGGACCTCTTGTGTCTTTTCTCTGTGTGTGTGCATGTGAGTGTGTTGAATAAACAACTCTTAATTGTCCGAAGAACACACGTTTTGTTTTTTCGGCTGTATCTTCCTCGATCGCTTGTGAAGCCGTTGTTCTTAACTCTCACAGGAACATTTATCAAGACCGGGACTCTCCCTCCATGCCTCATGCTAATGAATCCCTGCACACTTTCTTCTCTCTAATGATCCTCAGGAAATGCTCCCCTCTTGTCTCCCTCTTATCACCATCTCCCATGCTCCTTTCATTTATCTAATGCACACTTTGATTTAAGTAACTTATAAATGAAATGCGCCCGCAACATTTTCTTCCCATCATGTTCCCGTTCTTATCTCCGCTCCTTTTTTTCTTTTTTTTCTATCCATGCACTTCCACTACTTGTGATTGAATGGATGAGCTGAACACCCGGAGGATGGTGCTAAACTCCTACACAGGACTGTATTGTACATGCCAGTTCCATTTATGGGATGAGTTATAGATTTCCCCTCACCACATGCGGAGGCAGGAATGTGAGAAAACTGCTAACAACATACCTAAGTTGGAGATTTGATTACAGGCTGCCACTTGCAGCTTGGCCAAGGAATATTTAATGAAAGCGTTGGTTGTCAGCTCTGTCACATTGGCAGCAGACAGATCCCACCACTGACTGACTGTGGAGAGAAGAGCGGGGGCGTGTGCGTTTGATGGTTAATAGCTGATATACCTTCGATTTTTACATGTTTTGTGCTCGTCATCGCTGCTGATGCAAACTAATCGAAGGGCAAAACAGCAATTTGTGATAATCTTTCTTCTTAATAGCTTTTTTGGACATTAGGAGAAGGTGAAAGTTATTTTACAAAATAAAAGATTAACATGTACAAAAAACCACGAGTGCTTTTTCACCTTCCAAAATAAACTATTATCCCCTTGGCAACAAGGCAATAAGTGTTACATTTTTTTCATTATTTATTTACATAAAAGCATTACGTGAAATTTCCAGGGTTAGTAAGGTTTTGTTAGTTGGTGTGGCCAATTCAAATGCAGCATAGTGGTCAAAGGACCACGTGTTTGCCCAAACACTGAACTTGCATCACATACAAAATATAGAGTATATATTTTAACCCACACCATGATATCTAAATCTAAGTCCTGAATACAACCAAAAAGTTTTGTTGCCTAAACCTAACCAAATTTTGACCATTCCACAATGTTATGTACGTAACTTACGTCATGTACGTAACGTTGTGTTCAAAAAGTAGGCTAACTTGAAGTGAGCAGAAACATGAGGAAGTACAAACACTGAAATAATGACAACTAGTGAAGGAATACGCATGGACTAATGAAACTCAGGTGAGCTGGGAAAAAAAGGCAGGAAAAAGACAAAGACAGGAAGTGTAAATCAGAACAAGACACATGAGGAAAAAAAACTCAAAACCATGACAACATGTTGGTCTTATGGTCAGTCTATGTCAAAGTGTTTGAGAACAACTAAGTACTTTTACTTTTTCTGTTAACAGGTAAAGTGTTAAGAAAATAGTGTTTTACTTCAATATTGCAATGTTTTTTACTAATATGTTAGAGGAGAAATACTTTTTACTCAACTACATTTAATCAAAGCAATAGTTTCTTAGCAGATTAAAAATTCACTTTCAACACATTTAAATAAATAAACGTTTAAATAAAATATGATGCATTTTTATGGATTACTACCAAATGGTATGTTAAGTTGTTCCAAAACTGTAAAATGCTGCTTGGCTGTTAATGCAACAATGATGATAATCAGTTATTAGTGGAATATAGCACTTTAAAAGGGACCATTTGTCACAAGAACTACCTTTATTTTTCATGCTTATATAGATTAATTAATTTTTACTTATACTTATGGCCTACGTGCCCGCAGGGGTTTCCTCTGGGTACTCTGGCTTCCCCTCACAATCCAAAAACATGCAGATTGGCCTCCAAATTGATTAATCTAAAATGCCCATAGGTGTGAATGTGAGTGTGAGTGGTTGTTTGTCTTTATATGTCAGCCCCTCCAGCCCCTCGACTTCTCCATCCATCCATCCATCCATCCATCCATTTTACATTGTGGCATGTCTGCTTTTCTTCAAGTGAAAGGTGAAAGTACCTCCTTCACCCTGTACAGATCAATGCAGCTTTGATCAACTGCATTTATTTTGATGGGAAATACTTTCATCCTGGAACTTGTCAATCGAGCACGTGGCCATTTGTGTCTGTCACATGTTTATGAGTTTATGGAAACCTCCTCTTCATATGTTCCTCACTGTATAGTTTCCCATCAGTGCTTACTGATAAGCTGCTTTGACCCTGTGTGTCTACATGTCCCTGCAGTCGATGGAGATGATGATCGATGTTTCAAGTGACATTTCTCAGCTAATAACCTCTTATCCTATTGATTCCCTGCCCAGATATCCTGCTCCGCTCTCTTTCCACAAATGGATTTTGTCCCCTGCTGTCCTTCTCCCCACCCATCTTCTTTTCTCATGTTTCTGTATTTGATAGAATATCTAACATGGACTTTCAGGACCTCTTCTTTCCTTTTTATACTCCATATAGCTCATCCCTAAGGCTAAACTCCAACACAAATTAAAACCCAATATAACCATTTTTAGAGAGTGGCCCACTTCAAAAGTCACCCTGTAGTTTGCCTACAGGAGCGACTGTCGCTGCAGTTATACTCTTCTACATCTGAAAGGGCAAAAATGGGGAGGAATTTGAAAAAGAGCCTTGCCAAAAACCAAGTCATCAGTAACCAGAGTCTTTGAGGAGCTTCTCAAAGGAAATGATGTTTCTGCACGCCCATATCACAAAGGCAATCACTGCACACTCACTCACATCTTAATTAAAAACTGTGGGCATACAGTGACTCTCGACTGTGCTGCCAACTTTCACATTCTTGCTGAAAAAAACACAGTTTCCTCATTGTGTGACTATTCATCTGAATAAATTTTTTAAAAAATGTTTTGTATTTGTATATTCATACAGAAGTCAAAAGGATAAAGGTGTAAATGGTTCTGGGCTTGGTGGAGAGACAGTTGTTTGCGAATGAAAAAAACACTTAACAGTAACTGGGAGAAATTTATGAGCCAGATAATTAAATCATGTTGTAGTCACACTAACTTCGTTAGTTGCATCTCAATGTGCTTTTACCCTCGAAGCAGATTCTACCCTAAAAAAAAACAAACAAAAAAAACCCACAGTGTTAAACGCATGCAACAAAAAACAGCTTTAAATATTACTGTTCACTGGGCCTTTGTGAGTTTTATTTATACTAAAAAATAGTTTTAGCCACTTTAATCACGCATCCATCCAGGTTGCAAATGACAATAAATTGAATAGAGAATGGTTTGATTTTCTGTCCACCTGTCTCCTTGCAAATGTTGATTACAGTCATCCAGACAAAAACAAGCCTGAGGCCTGGTGGACCATCATTTAGTCGTTCCATTTATTTCCGTGATTAATTACTCTGTGCTGAGTATTATGCTGAATAAGAATCTCTATAACCCACCAATCCAAATGGCCTCTGCAGACACTTGCATTTAACTTGACAGTCCATAAACGGCCATAAAGTATAAAAGTATTAAAACTCACCATGGACTTTGGACATTTACGTCCCTGCACCATTTTGCCAAAGGCGATGTAGTCGCTTATATCACTGCTAAATATAAAACTGGTGTATAGGCAGAAAATATACCAACATTGAGAAGCAGTAATGTAGTGTTGAAAAAAAAATCAATTTCAAAGGATTGTGCCTCATTTTATCTAAACGCATTGAGCTAACAGTAAAATAATAACTTAAAGCCTGCAGATTACCCCATATGGCTGAATGTGTATGCAAGGATTGTTTCATCACACTGTGTGCCTCGTAAACCCTGCACACACATCATGTCTGTCACGTAATCCCTATTTATATCCAACACTTTTTTTTTTCCACTCATGTCCCACAAGACAGAATGACACATTGAATTCTTCTCTCAATTAATTTTGAGAATTTACAGTGCTGGCTTTACCAGCTCACATCAAATTGGAGTAGCACGCTGCTGAGTGTGTTAACACTACACTTACTTTAGATCACAAAGGCTGAAAAAAGAAAGATATCTCCTCGTATCGAATCATTTGCATACTGTAAAAAATAGGCCTTAAAAATAATATTGTAACGACTGCTGACAATACATAGCTGCCTTTCATCATTACAGTGATTTTTCTGGCTTGAAATGGTCTGCTGAGTAAATCAGTAACTAAGCTGTAAAGGAGCAGCAGTTCACTAAGTTATATAAGAAAAAGGCCAGGAGCAAGAGGAAGTCTGTGACTACACATTTGCACCATATGCTATGCTATTATGTCTTTATATTCTACTAGATCTAACTAAATACTTACAGAGTATGGATATTCAAGCGTTTCTTTCACAATGTAGCATACCACCAATATGAAAGTGTAATGATGTGATCTCACAAACGTCTTTTGTCTCTATTATGTCCTCCTCAGAAAAAACGACCATATAGGTCCAAAGATCAAACAGGTCATTACTGCCCATATTTACGTTTATTGTTAGCGGCTGTAATGGTTATTACAGCTGTCGAGGAGGAAGTGAGGAGAAGTAGTATAAAGAATAAACAATTCTGTATAGTGAGGTGGATTAAAGAAGCACAGGACGGTGAGTTCTTTAAACTTACATAACGTAACGTAAATTACATAGGTAACGTAGGTATGTTTGTAATGGAAGTTACTAAAGTAATGTTGTGATTCAAACACAAACCATGATGTTTTCAGGGCCTAAATCCAACCAAATATTTATCTTTCTTGCCCAAATCTAACCAAGTATTTTACTTGCAGAAACCTAGCTAAGAATTTATCTTTCCTAAACTTAACCAAGTAATTTTCTTGGCAAAACATAACCAAACTTTGACCATACGATAAAGGTCCATTACTATTACTATTGTTTTGGGGACGGTGATATATGTCATTTTCAAAGACGCTGACAAACGACTTATTCAGTCGTTTAGGTTTGAGGATGTGTCGCTCATAAGTCTGTTTTAGCTGGGTTAGCTCAAACTGTCCAGTTTGCAAGATGCCATCCTGCTATTACCAAACCACTGTTCTGTGGATGGCATTTTCTGTTAAACTGATGAAAGCCAAATTGCCTTCAGCAGTGTAATTACTGTGTTTTTAACCTTCAGCGTTGAAAATGGACAGCATTGATGTGGTTTCTGATGAAAAAAAAGGAAATAGACTCAGGAGCACTGCATTCACTTAAAAGTCATACGAGTTAAATCCTTTCAGATGACACAATTACCTCTCTTCATTGTCTATTCAATTTCATTGCGCCATCAAGTAATAAATTGTTAAATTTAGGATTACTACACATAATATTTTGGATCACTTTCCAATCTTCCCAATTACCACGAATGATGTAAACGTGTCAAAAAAATAAAGAAGCCATAACATTGAACACAAGCAACAAACTTAACATTTTTAAAAAAAAAAACAGAAGCTATCTTAAAAGGTATATTTGGAGAATAAACCAAATACATACAAAATATTTATGAATTCTTTAAATCTTTAATTCTCTTTAATTTGGCATTCTGTCTGATCTTTATGTTATTTATTTTTTTTAAATGTGCAAACTAAATAAACTAAACATCCATTCGCCCTTTTCCATGAATTCAAAGCTTTCTTTAATGGCTGCAAATCATCCTCTATATTCAAACAATTGCAAAGGGCATGGCTCGTTTGACTGTAGCTAAAACATTCTGAGTCATCAAACATGAACTGTCATCGAGCTCAGATGGCAACACAGTTAAGAAACTGACTGATTGCTGTACCCTGAGCTGAACATCGACAAAAAACACTTCAGTGCTAAAGCGCAACAAACTGCTCCTTTGATGGCTTCTCGCAAGTGACGAAGAATGTGAGGGGTAGTCAGGGATAGTGCTGTGTGAGCGCTCTCTTTTTTTTTTACTGGGTGTTGTTGAGCTGTGAATCTTCATTTACTAAATTTCCCATGCCAGAAACCTGGCACAGCAATTCCATGGCACTGTCAATCACTGACACTGTGTACTGCTGCAGAATAATTTAGAAGAATGTGTGAATTTGGTCATTTAAAGGCAGACATTTGAAATGCCAGGATTAGGGGTAACTTGAAAGAAGTCCGTCTGGACGGTACCTTACAATATGTGTCTAGACTGCAGACGTCACATCAGCGTAGCGCTAGCATGACAGCAGCGTTCACGGGACAATGAAGCATCTGTCTATACCAATTCCACCTTGTCCAAGAATTTCAAAGCCACAAGGAGCGGCCAAACTTCTTTGGTTTATTTCTTCGATATAGCTGTTCTGACTAATGGAAGAACAGGAGGATCCTGAATGCATTATCAGTCTATAGTTTTTTTTCTAAATGTAATGTTAACAAATAATCTCATCAAGCAGAAATCAAGTTATAAAAACAAATCATTTAGAAGGACTTCATCTATAGACACTTCAGACAGATTTACATTAGTCTGTCTAAAAAATGAGGTTTTGTTATGCTCTGTATTCCACCTGTTATTGTGACATTTAATGGAGCTTCCCACCCACACGCTTTGTGCTTTCATACATTAAATGATAACATGGAAACAGAGCTGGTGCTCACCTTCATTGTATGCACCTCTCATACGAGATTATGATTCAGCCAGCTGCAGATTCTTCTCAGCACATCAGAAACTTTTCTGTGTAGACTAAGAAGAAAGCTTAGGTTGGAGGGATATTTGATACTGTTTTGGATTGATTTCAATCCTTTCTCTTTAAAAAGACATCTGGCGTGGCAGTAAAACTTGAAAAATCCTCCAGTACTCAATTCATGTATGGAGTACCACAGGGATCACTCTTCAGCCCTGTTTCTTTTTTATGACAGCAATTCTCAGATCAGATTCTCTGTTGATACCAGTTCAACAAACAGAATGTTCTGGCAAGATGCCTCACAAGATCCAATGAAGAGTGCATACAATCCCAATTTTAACATCTCTACATTGGTTGCTTGTACATTTCAGAGTAGGTTTTAAGATTTTATCCTCCAGTTCCATATGTATATGGCTCCTGACGATATTTCTCGGTAACCCCATACAAGCCTGAATGCAGAAAATTTCTCAAATTGTTTACCAGTATGTTGTGTCTGCATTTTTATGCTGTTATGCTATTTTTTGATTGCTCCTCATTTTGATTTTAAAGGGGCAATATGTAAGAATTTGATTAAATGAGTGTGGTTAATTTAAGATGTGTGTGTGTAGGTGTGATGCTGTCCACAGTACTGAAATGGATTGGAGGTGATCGATCAGACGGACAGACATGTCTCCTAGTTTAGTATCTTAACATGCTGCCTTTTGGACTTGTTTGTAGATCTGTTGGCCCTAATTCCATGGTTCAAGTTACATGGGAGCCAGTGGGAGCTGAGCTCCCATAAGGTAGGGTATGAACTCCCATTAAAGCAGTAAAATCACAGATCTGTGGGGGTCTCTAATACATTACCAACAACTGTTATTTTAATCACAAATAATGATTTTTTTCAATGTAATGGGTATTTTTTACATTAATGATATAAATATGTTTTATAAACAATAAAAAATATTAAAATCTTTTTATTAAAATAAAAACATGTTTTTCAGAGGAACTACACACCATATTCGCTCTTTTTTTGCTCCGTTTTATTGTGCACATGAATATACCCAACAAACTCTCCCTTCATCTGTCAACTCTTTAGTAGTATTCATTTAATTCAAAATTATGAACAACAGTTGACCTTGTTGCGCCGCTTAAAAATGAAATAAAAAACTGTTTTAAAATGTAAACCACTGTGGGAAAATGAGACGGTTAACAAACTTAGAAAAAAAAGAAGCCAAGTGCAGATGGAGGAAAAGTAAACTTCAGATTCATTATAATATTCTACGCGACCACCTTTCAGAATACCTCCCTCTTTTTGGTAAGATTTGAAAAGCTGACAACAATATCTTTGAGACTTTTCAATTTGGTTTGAGAGCCCACCACAGCACAGAGACTGCATTGGTTAGAGTGGTGAATGATAGAAGAATGAATAGTGATTCAAATAAGCTTTCAGTCCTGGTTCTCCTAAATCTTAGTGTGGCCTCTGATACCATTGACCATGAATCCTACTGCAAAGACTTGAAAACTGTGTTGGTCTATCAGGAAAGGGCTTCTAAGATGGCTTAGATCATATCTGACTGGCTGGGAGTTATTTGTTTCCCGGGGTGACTTTTCCCCAGAGAAAACAGAAATAACCTGTGGGGTCCCACAAGGTTCTATTTTAGGTCCAATCATTTTTAGTCTCGACATGCTACCACTTGGTGATGTCATCAGAAATCATAACATTGAGTTTTCACTGGTATGTATGGTATATCATTACATTGTTTGCCTATCCATTTTAGAATTGATTTTAACATCCCCTAGCTAGTTTTTAAATCACTGAATGGCCTGGCACCAGCCCATCTCTCAGACATGCTTTTTAGATATGTGCCCAGCAGGTCCCTCAGATCCTCTGCAGCTGGTCTCCTAGCCGTCCCAAGGATTCTTGCAAAAACGCATTGGGTGTCTGCCTTTAGCCACTGTCAACAGTCTGCCTGAGGATCTCAGAGACTCCATCTCTGTGGACATTGTTAAAATAAACCTTAAGACATATCTTTTTAGCCTGGCTTTTACTTAAGGTGCCTCATCATTTGATGCCTTCATTGTTGTAATTTTTACTTTAAACTTGCAAGTTTCAATTTACTGCTGTCTATTCTTGTCTTTACTTTTTGTCTGTTTTTTTGTCTTGCTCTGTGGAGCACTTTGGGCTCCATGTTTGTATGAAAGGTGCGATATAAATAGAGGGTTGATTTGATTTGATTTTGATTTGACTGACAGTGACAATGACCGAGTACTGTAAGTCTCTCTCTCTGGGGTGTGCACTGTCATACCTTTTCATATTTGTTGTTGTGATCTACTTCACACAATTGTTGCAAGAAGTGGGCTGCAGTGTGTGTGTGAAAGTCGGACCACACAATGAAGTGATGAATGTCACAGCAATATCCCAGGCTCCCTTACAAATCGAGTGGTTTTAAGAGTTGTTGCATCAGGAGGAGAAACTTAATCAATTTTGTGAAACTGCTAGAGACGAGTTGACAGGGGGATGACGGGACAGTCAAGTAGAGAGAGAGAAAAAGAGGGAGAGAGTGCATGCAAACAGTAACGTTTAACAGCTGTTATAACACCACCCCTCCCTGCAGATTTTGAGCGATCATAGTGAATGCTCTGACTTTAAACATGTAAATAAATAATGCTCAGTTTGTTTCGTCAGTTTTAGTTTTGACTGCCAGCTCCAAAGCACTGTCCAATGTTAATTTTTTGAGGTGTTCCCTCACTTTTTTACTCCTTATAACCTGCCGGAACAGCACCCTGTATGTGTTCGGGGACCTTTTTTGATTTACAAATTAAGCACTATGTATTTGTATTGTGTTGCAGAGGTATGTACTAAAGTTAGCATGTAACCAGATAGTCCCAGGCCTGAAAAGCTCTTTCTCCCAGAGGTATATAGCTCCTGTGCTGATGACAATAATGAGCTAACAAGCTAACAGTAGCTACAGCCTTGACTGTATAAGCAGAATACATTTAGAAGCAGATAGCAGGTACTCTGGTGATATGCTGCCCTAATTCCTTGGGAGTATGAATCATACAGGTGGCGAATTCTTACATATTGTACGTTTCATTATTTGTATTTTATTGAACTTGAACTTGAAATTTAAAATGTGATATCTTTTGTGTATCAAACTCTAACTGGCTTTTGAAAAGTGCTTATATTATTATTATTATAATTGTTATTACTGTTATTATTGTTGTTGTTGTTGTTGTTAGCCCATGTGTTGACATTTTTATGTTTAAAGATTATTATTATGAATGAACATGGGCGGGAAAGCCTTAATTTTTCAGCCTGTATTGAACATCCAGTCATTAATGGGTTGTAACAATTATCACATTAAATCAGTTCCTTCAGCTGTGACATTGTGATACCTTCCTATGAAATCTCTTCTGCTTTTTATTCGAACTCTTTTTATCATTACAAAGAATTCATGCTCCAATGAAGGTCTACAAGGACTGAAAAGTTCGACTGCACTGCTGAAGGTGAAGGTTTCTATGTAGTGATTCAATAAATGCATTCAATGTTAGAGCCCAATACGACTTTCTCAGTTCTTCGTAGAAAACTATGATCAAAAGAAAAGTGTTGTTTGCATCCATGAAGATTTTGCAGTGTCTGGCATCTTTTAGGTTGTTTCATCTTTTATATTTTCCAGAAATCTGTCTGCAAATACATGAAGAGGAGGCCTTTGAGCCACCGGCTGCTGCGCTGTCATCCAAAGACCCAGCCGCCCTGCTGGGCTGCTACTTCCTCTGATGGCACATGTAGCTGCATGGGTTCAGAGTTTCCCCCGTTTTTGATTTCTTTTTTTTGTCATAAATTTTCAGTTTGTTTGAAGATGTACTTAACTGGGGTCTGTCCCCCTGGTCACTTAAACATGACATAATGGGACATTTTACCATCAGCTTTAACTTAAAGAGCACAGAAGGAGAGGAAGCTATTGTAGGTTTGGGACAAAGTGAAAGAAAGATAAATAGAGCAGAGAGGTGGGGAGGAGGAGAGGTTGAGCTCTTTCTAACATTTAATGAGCTGAGATGTGGATACATTTGTCAGCAGTGGAAGTTTCAGGCTTCCGTGAGGGTAAGTTCTTGGTCCTGGCTGCGGGAGCTTTGTATTATTTGGGATTTAATTAGCAGCCGCTCACATAGAGAAATAAGGGATTAATTAACAGAAGTGCATTTCTGAAAGCTTTGATCAGGGAGTCAACTTTTTCAAATGTTTCAAATCCCTAAATGAGGTATTTTGAAGGTAAGGTTGGAATGCAAAGCAGATGTGTTGTGACTAAAACATGTTTTTCTTTACATTTTCGAGGTTGTCCTGATATTTAATCAAACAAGGTGCACCATGTAGCTTTTGGGAGGAAATTTTAATCAGACGAGAAAGATCTTCACTGACTGATTATATTATTATTATATTATATATATATATATATTAAACTCTCTTTGTTTTCATGACTGAATAAACTGGATAAACAAACTGACCTTTAAGGACAACACTATTTAATGCTGTTTTGCTTTGTTTATATGTGGCGGACTCTGTCACCTTTCTAGCTTCAAACAGTGTTCTAGGGACCTTATTTTCCTCTGAGAACAGCTTGTTCATTCAGTTATGGAGTTTCTATTATTGCCTCATTAATATTGTAGACATTAAAATTCTGAGTTTGAATTTCTTCTCCAAAACTACATAGTGCACCCTTAAGGTGTCATTTTCAATGTTTTTCTATTCCAGGTTCTAGAGGCACGGAGGCTCTTGCTGAGCTTCTTCTGCAGAGTTCCCCTCCTGCAAACTTTTAATAGCTAGATATGAGTTCATGTCATAGTACAACACTTTATCATCCAATAAATTATACAATGACCATGCAACAGGAAAGTGCTTTAGTTCTGTTGGGTGTTCTACAGTGTGGAAAATGGTACCATGGGGGATTAAAATTCATGTCGTGTTAGGTGTTGAATAGAAATAATTCAAATAATGAGGAAATAAACGGGGGAACACAAAGCCAGCGAGTTAACCGAGTGCAGACGGAAAAGAATCAAGCAAATGAAGCATGTTTAAAAATGTTTTAATGTCTTGTATGTTACACACTTGTGCTTAATTCATGATTAAGTGATTAATCTGCCGAGCGAGGCTAGGAAATTTGGATTCTCTGGCTTTTCATTACGGAGCTGTGGAACATTGGAAACATGCTTTGTCAATTAGTGCAGCTAACTGGAACTGATTATGACATATTCATCAAAATGTGATTTGCTTAAATAACTGTCACCACCCCCGCCATGAGCGCTCATACTGCAGCTGTACGAGTTCATACGCACAGAGCTACAAAAGTTTAGCTTCTTTCAAAAGTAGCTCTTGAATCATTTGAACATGTATTTTGTGCAAAGAAAAAATGTCTATGTACAATCAAAAATTCATTGTTTACTTCGTTCCTGTGTTTTTCTGTCAGTGTGGGAAAGAAACAAGGGGAGAGACATAAAAAATGTAAATCCAGGAATTAAACAGGGGTAGACAAAAGACAAACAAAGAAAAGGGTCGTAGGAAGAGGAAGGCGGAGGAGATGACAGAGGAAGAGAGAGCTCGAACAAAGTGAAACCAAACATTATGTCTTCTGTTTCCTCAAGCGGTTCATGCCTCTGCTTCCATTAACCTCCACGATGACAAGAAGAAAACAAACGGATACTCCCCGCCTCTCTTTCCTGCACCCAGTAGCGCGTGTGCTGCCGAGGTGGGGAACGGATCACGGGCGACACAGATTAGGAGTCAACAGGGTTCCCTTCATCTGGCTGGATGCAGCTGGAGGGCCGATTAGACAACCCAAGCGTGGGTGAGGAAGGGGACGCCCGATGCTATCACAGCCTCTCAAACTCACTTCCTCGCTGGGAACTCTGCAGACTACCGTGAAATTGATCAAGCTCCCCGAAAAGATGTCGCAGTATGTGTGAGTGGCATGTCAAAGGAGCCAAATGAGGATAACTGCTATATGAAGACGCCTCCAGGTCTTTGTCTGTTGTGTCATTTAGCAGATTCTGCTAACAGTCTGTTAACTGGAGTCCATTTGGGTCAGTTTGGTTAATTTAGCTTGAATTTTACACTTCTTCTATGCATACAGGTATGTTTTGTTAAGCACCCATTACCCTACATAGTACATGTGCTTTAATTCAACACAAACTCAGCTATGAGTCTACTGAAGTCATCTTTAGACATAAACACTCATAACATTGGAGCAAGCTTGACATTTTCACTGTACACAAATAAGGCAGAACAATGCCACACAAAAAATGAAAAAAAAAAACGTCAGCTCCAGTTCAAACAAGTTGGGATGCTGTATAAAAATGGAATGCTATCATTTGGTGTTGAACTTTGTTTTCCAGCAACGATTTTATTAAAGTGTTTCAGAGCCCATGCAGTGATATCCTCTAAACAACCACGTGTTGCACCATGTGGTGAACCTCGATCCATCCTTCCTTGTGAATGACTGAGCCTTTCGAGGATGGGGTGATAGTATCATCATACCCTCACCTGTTACCAATGTACCTGTGTAGCTGGAATGTTCCAAACAGGTGTTTTTGGAGCATTCTACAACTTTCCCAGTTTTTTGTTGACCCTGTCCCAACTTGTTGATGTTTCCAATCAAGTGTCTTTCAGAAAGGATTAGCTCATTATTGCATTTTTTTAGTGTTTTTTTGGAATCAGGGTTGTAATCTGTGTGGGGTGAGTACTTGTGAGTACGTGCAGTAATGGAATGTAACTGCAAGCGCATTTACTCAAGTAGTTTTGAGCTACTCATGTAGTTTACTTGATTATTTCCATTTTCATTATTTTCTCCATTTACATGTTGGAGACAAATGTTGTACTCTCCACTACATTTATTTGATAACTTTAGTTACTAGTTACTTTGCAGATTGCATGCTGCATCAGAACCAAAGTAGTGCATTTTAAACTTGTTTATCTTATCAATATCGATTTAAAAGAAAAAAGCATGGATTCCGATGATCAGTAAAATGCCGAATATCAGATTCGATGATCAGTCAACCCATAGTATAAAGTATATAGGCTACATACATGTAAATATATGTATTATTAACTTTTACTTGTACTTTAAGTACATGTATTGCCATAAAATTACTTCTGATACTTGACTACATATGATACTTCATCCGTACTATTCATATGGTTGACTTTCATTTATACCAAAACAAAATTTGAACACCATATCTTTAATTTTACTCAATTATAACTTTTGGGTACTACACTGACCATATTGATACAGCTATGGTTTAAACAACAGCTGGTGCTGTGATTGTGGCTATTGCTAACCCAACTGTTATAGATACGGTGGTATGGCTGTTTTATGGACACATGGCTTTGGCTATAGTTACCACTGTAGTAAACCACTGTAGTTGTTACTACAGTTAACAGCACCTAAGATATTGACTTTTTCCAAAGAAACACTGACAATCACATCATAACTTGAAAACCTGTGCCACTGGTGATCACCCCTCCTGGTTCCCCCATGTTTGAAAAAACGCTGCGAAAGTACCCTTTGGATGCCCCTATATGGTAGATAAGTGCATTTTGAGTGCCCTTCTTGTGCCATTTTTGCACGCTGGTGCACCACCGCATTAGGCTGGTGCCCTTTCAGTCAACCACTGACTTGTGCTTATATCCGATATGATAGATTTGTAACTGATACACCAATGAAATTTGGCAATAGCTCCACTTAGCCAACACAACCATCTTAATTCAAGTCCTCCAAATAAAACTATAAAAAAAACTTGCATGTTCATGTTCATGCCCTCTTGAATGACAGATAAAAGAGTTTCCTGACTGAAGCCTCTGTCGGTATCATTTGTCTTCTTGCTCTATAATAATGTCACCTTACTTCCTCCTTTTGTCCTGTCATAATTCCTCTGGCTGCCGAGCGGCTGTGTCACTTCAACATAAACAAACATATGTCATTTTGGGGGCAGTTGCTGAAAATCTGCTGTTGCTCTTGGAAGGACAATCTCCTCGGTTCACTGCGCACACACACACACCACATGTTGTTTGCTGCTACATCCATTAGGAGCTCATGTGCTACAGCCTTGATAATCATTACAGGACCAGTTGTATGCATAGCCATATAGCAGCAGCAGCACTTAAAGCGAAAGCTTTGTTATTATCATATTCACTGTAACTGCCACAGTCACAGCTATGCAGATATGGCAGCTGCTCACTTCACAGTGTAGGGAATGACTTGTATCTGAGTTCGCCAACTGTGACCTGCCAGTGCCCACGAGCTGTGATACATATTCACAAAAAAAATATTGCAAAGTAAGATAAAAACATTGTGGAAGCAAAAGTAGCTGAGGAAAAGAATATTCACTGTGACCTTTAAGGCGCTCTGTACAATTGCTTCTGATCAGTTGACAAAATAAATAACCCCAGCCTGCAAAACAAAATCCACTCTTTTGATTTTCTATTCGCTTCTGTGTCAAAACATTTCAAAATAATGTTTAATTTAAAAGATAACCTCAGATGAAACCCACTGGATGTACTACTGAGGGAGTGAAGACAATCGTGCATGAAAATTCCAGTCTTGACATCTGTGCTTCTGCATGATGAACACGCATTAAATGAGATACTGTGTGAAAAAGCTCAAAATCAGCATTTGTTTCCATGTCGAAGTGAAAAAAAAGTTACGTTGCTATTATTCTGATTCTTTTCTCTGACTCACTTGGGGTCGAATTGACAGGAGACAGCATGAGACAAAATGCTGAAAGGAAAAACCAAACCACTGCTAATAGAAAATGGATATCCAGAGGGATGATTCCTTTTTTTTTTCCATTTGAAGGTTTTTCTTTAAGTGATGTCGGCCCGACTGCAGATAGCATCTGTCTTAGAAGAAAGTTGAAATGATAGTGATCTTTCCCTCGGGTTGGTTTGAAACATTTGGGGGAAGGTATATCCTGCCACCATGTCAGAGCTGCTCTCAGCCTCCTCAAAGATATTCTCCTCCTAAATCGCTCAAATTGAAAGTAAAAGGTATTTACAGACAATCTGCCACCTCTATCTGAAAAGGAGTTAATCGGATTTGAGCCAGGCCCTGGGCTCGCTCCAGGATTGTTTGAATGCGGACACCAGGACTCCCTTCACGTCCTTGTCTCCCCCTCTATCTCTCTTCCACTCCGACACGTTCCCTTTTTCACTGACTGTGACCTGCCGCTTCTTCCATTCACTCATCCCGAGCGGGAACTGGGTCAGGTTGACCTTTTATCTGTCAGAACACATAACAAAAGCGACCTGACAGGACACAGTATACGTTCTGTGTCGACTGCCACTTCTCTTTTCCGAAACAGGCTAAATTTGTTTGCTCTGCATTTATCATTTTTCATCTGCAACAGTTAAAAGGAGTCAAACTAAAAGCCACTGTCACAGTAGATGTGAGCATCATCATCCTTTCATTTCAGGCCCGGCTTTGATGCTAGATCTGAAGCTTGCAAATAAAGAGACTTGAGGAGGTTGACTTCAACCTCGACAACAAAGACCACACTCTTCAATATATAATAGAGTAACAGGGTGACAGCTGATACTTCCCTTGTCTTGTTCCCAGACTGATCCTGCTGTAAAATGTGCAAAACATTAAACATATGCCTAATAAAAAAAAAGCAAAGCACTCTATTTTTCATTTAAATTGGTCATCCAGGTTTCTCTTCCACAAAGGCAGGGCTACAGAATGACCCTGTGCAGATGAAAAGAGAAACGTTAGATTGAAAGCACCATCCTGTGTTAGGAAACATTTGCATTTGAATGATTCTGGTTTGAGTCGGCGGAACAAATGGGCATGGAAATCCTCTGAGTTAACTGCACAACTACTCTCCTCAGCGTCATTTATGTAACCCAATAAAGGGATAATGAGCCATCACTGAACTGTCAATTACAGGTACAGTAATGTTCTCTGGGGCTTGTTTGTTTTGTCAGATGATGTGCCATCATCTGGCAATACTTTAGGTATTCAACGTCCTCTAGAGAATACTGCATGTATAGGAAGGCTGATAACAATAGGGATTATGTAAGTAATGACTGAACAGAGTGAATTATCCCGACTGCCTATACAGCTTTTCTCACTGGAGCAAAGAGAAATGCTTCCTCATAACAAGTGTAGGGAGTGCCATGAAAAGTGGTACTTTATATTGTCATGGTGCTTAGTTTACAGAAAAACAGACACAAAGAAAACAAGGGTTTCATGCTAGAGCTCCCACGCTGTTTTTTTTAATGTAATTTCCATCTAAAATGGAGTCCAAAAATTCATTTTTTTACAAAAAAGAAAAGACAGCCAGTATGAATGTTTGGATCTGTTGATAAAACCACACCAGTATGGCATAATCTACAAAGAAACAAACAAGCTATCAAACTAGCATGTACAAAGTTCTGCCAACTCACCAATAAAGTGTCTGGGTGTTTCAGTAGTGAAACAACCTTCCCTTATTGCCAAATGACCACTTTGAGTCCAAAACACAGTATCCCCTGATTAAATAATGACAAAATGGCCAAAAAACTGCAATTATGGAATATCTTTCATGCTTTTATCTGTGAAACGACTCCTGAGATGGCAGTCGTTTTATTGACAGCTCATTGGAGCAGATATGAGCTTCTATGCCTGCCCTAGAGCCTACAACAGCCAATGAGTGATCGTGTAGGCCAGTGACCCACTGTCTCTTCTTTCTCCTCTCTCCTGAGCCACTTACACAGTAAACTCCGGATGGCTGATGAATCTTGTATCCAATGAGATTTCAAATGCAGTAATATATTGTTTATATCAGTTCTTAAAGCCCTAACCTTGGAAATTCTGCTACTTTATGTAGTTTTTATGCTCTTTGAATAGGCTGTTTTTCAACCTAAGCATTTGTTTTTGACTATTTTATATGCACAAAGTCAGTGTAAAATAGGAAATACAGAACTATAATGAGTTTTTGCCCCTAGTACTCTGAGGCAGGGGTGTTTTGAGGTCAAAAATTGCATTTTTTTGCCAGGGGCCTGAATATTTCCTTAGAAAAACATGTGGTAAGTGTTCATTTCCAATTATATTGTTATTACATTTGAGCTTGGACCATTTAAGACTATACAATGTGGACCCATTGTGTTTTCCAGCTAATAAGGGCAGTTACAGGTCCTCTGTAGGCTTATAATATACACATATACATTTCAATATTCATATACAATACAATTCCCAAGATTAAGGTGAGAAGAATGTAATATCTGTACCTTGGACCAAGGAAGAATAAGTGGTGTAGCTACACTAAAATTCAGAACTCTGTGGAAGTGGCAAACACAGGAAAATGACACATTTAATTTTGCTTAATTTCCCAAGATTCTCTTGTGTCAATAAAGATGTCATCATTTATCTGACTCAGAGCTAATATAACTACACACACACACATGTTTTACTTTTGTGACAGAACCAGTGAACAGCTGAGAACAGGAGAAATGAAATCATAAAGTCAGTGAAGTGGCTCAGCACTTACACAGCAATAAAGTTTGCTGACATTAGCCAACATCAGCTACTGGTCATACCAGGCCAAGTAAGGCCAGCTGGTCCTCATCAGGAAAACAACCATATAGGTCGACTTTGCAAGCAACTTATTACACCCATAATTGTGGTTAATGATGGTGACCCCTAGTGGCCATAATAATAATTACGGCAGCAAAGAAGTTGTATGAACAGCTGAAGTTAGCATAGGACAGAGTAAGGGTTAGATTAGTTAGATTGTAACATACATAACACACATACAAGTTAAAAAAGATACTTATTTAAACCCAAACCATGATATTGGTACCTGACCAAGTAGTTTCCTTACTAAAACCTAACCAAAAACATAACCAAATAGTTTTCACAACTAAACCTGGATGTGTTGAGTAAGGCTATAGAGGCAAAACTTCTATGTTTATTCATTGAAAAAAGGTTTTATTGTTCATGAATGAAGGTTTCATTTTTAAGACGAAGGTGGTGTTATCCCTTCTTTCAAAAGTTGCACCGCTTCACTGATGTTACAGATAAAATGAAGAGTACACAAATCAATAATTCTCCATGGTCTATTCAGAATTCAGATTCTGAAAATATAAATTAGTGCCTCGAAAACAACTTAAACATTCTGTACATATCAAATAAAAACATTGGTCCTAGGCTGCTCTCCGTAAGTGGACCCTGTCAAATGCCAGCAGTCCTGACGGGCAAGGTTCAGTAAGCCAGAAGAAACTCATTAGCTTACCAAGCTCTAATTACTGTCCAACAGAGTAGGCGAGTCCTATCAGACCATCCATGAGCACTCACACTTTTTGAAGCTTCTATACCATTCTGCTCACTTTTCCGTGACCCCAAAGTGCCCCTCGGAATGGAATGACAGCTCAAACCGCCCACACGTGTTTGAAGGGGGTGTATGAAAGCAAGCAGCATCGAGTGAGCATAAAAATGCATACTGTAGAGAGCTCTGTGTGACACTGTCAGTGTATATCATCAAATGCACGGGGCTGAGTGTTTGACTGTTGCATCTGTGCAGTTCAAAACATAAAGATTGAAACAGTGCACAATATTTCCATCAGAAAGAGTGGGTGGTGGTTTTTTCATGTTCCCTCTCCACATGCTCTGTGGTCTGCTTTCACTAATAAAAAGGATTATTCAGTTGTAATACCTTAATTTAGAATTATTCATCTTTTTTCTTAATTAAGATGAATAATTTTGTAAAGCTTACAAAGCCCAAGACACAGTCCCACCCCCGTTGGTCTTGATTTTTCTAAGCAATGTAGATGTAACACAGTTATTTTATTTATTTTATTTTATGTATCTTTATTATAAGGTTATGTCATAAAAATATATAGATTTGGATTTATTCAAGAGTAGGACAAGGTTTATACTGGAAGATGTTCAGAATGATTTACTCAGTGACATGTTCTGCTTTAATTTGTTTTCTACAGCCAATTTTACTCCTCTTCCATATGTCTCTAAGTTTAGCTGCCAAACATTATTTTTGATCTGAGCAGCTTATGTGGCTGGATTACAAACATTTTTGAAAATGTGATATGTGCATACAGCGGGAGGAGGTCCAGGTGAAAATAAAGTTAATTTGAAAGTCAGCTGAGGAAAGCTATTGAAAGAAATCAGACAAATGGATCTGCTTGGTCCATTTGCATGAACTTTAGAGGCGGTCCCTAACCCCATGCTTCTCAGTCTCCCTCCACTGATTGTAGCAATGTGTGTATGATGTTTGTGTGTTTTGACCTGATGTGAGTTAGGACCCCATGAAGAAAGGGTGTCATCATTTTTGTAACTAGTGCAATTTTTTAATTAATTTTTTTTGCATGTTTTTAAGAGTAAATTAAGTCCATTTGTGTATAGTTAACTAGTGAAACTTCAAATAATTGCAGGCAATAAAAGAAGAGGAATGATTTTCAATTTTTATTATATTTCTACTGTTATACAAAGCTGACACTCCTTGCACTTACCATGATTAGCTAGGGTTTTTTTTATTAAAGTACCATTAAAGTACCTATAGTTAAGTAGATGGGATCATGTTTATATTAGACTTTAGATTTGAATATGTAGATGTCAGGTTGTTCCGCTTTTAGACAAAAGTCATATTTGATCATAAATCATTCCTAAAACAGTGAGCTTTATGTCAGGATGATGTACATGTTAAGTCTGATGGGGGACGAAAACCCATAGCCATCATGTGTTAAGAAGGGGAACAGGTCATGTATTATTCAAGGTTTTACTGCAGCTCCTAAAAGCATTTTAAAGATCAGTTATCTAGTTTTCAGCACCTTTTTTATGCTTTGGGATTAGCTTATTTTAACTTTACTAGTGTCTAAAGGTCCGATTAAGCTCCATTAAATCTTTGCCGACCTCACTGACATATTCTTTTGTTTGCTTCTTGTGAATATCTCCACATTAGTCAATATTTTTCTTTGTACAGGCGGATATTTTGCAGCAGCTACAGTGGCCAGTTATTCGGCAGGGGGCCAGCGGGAGCAGAGCTGCATGCTACAGCGTGTGTGTGGTGATTAATCACGCTGTGACTCTGCGTCTCTCGGGCCTGTCAACTACTCTGGCCGCATGAGGTCCGGGAACATCTGGGGATGTCTGGGGACGTCAGGGGGTGACCACAGCCCATTCGTCTCCCAGGGACAGGGACCAGACGTGCTGCCTCAATCTCACGTCACCCTACCCCTCCTCCTCCTTAGCTCCAGGGTCCCTGCAGACCCAGCTTGGACAAAAGGTGTACACTCTTATTACATGACACATAACACTCTGAGGAACTGTGAACAGAGGAAGGCAATGTCTTGGGGCTGCACATCAGTGACAATAACAACCGGGGCTGGTAATATGCCTGTTGGTGAGCTATCAAGAAGAACAACAACCTGCCGGGTGTGGGAATAAGTCCTGACACATCGCTTTAGCGGCTACAGCTTGAGACAGGGGATGCAGCTTAAAATACCACAGCAACGTGGCACAGGATCAGACTGATAATATAGATGAATCTGAAAGTTATGCTTAAAGCAGCACACTGGTGTGATGGCACTGAAAATATGCAGCAGCTGAGGAGCAATAAAAGCTGACAAAAAAAGAGAAAAATACAAAGAGGTGTCAACGGCGTATCTTTTCTCGCAGGGCGCACGGGCAGATCAGTCCTGCTGGAAATAACTACATGGCTTCTAACAATACAAACACTCCCTGTCCAAACTAAAACCGTCTTGAGCTGATGTCACAAACATGTCAAGCTCAGTCTTGGTGTGATATCCTGTTGCAAAGAAGATGGTATTTGAAAGTTATTCTTTAGAAAAAGAATTAAACATCCTGCTCCTAACTAGAAATTTAAATGTAAAATACACACTCCCACGCAATTGAGATAAGGGATTATGTGTATCTATATTGCTCTGTTTTTTGTAACTGGTTGCCTAAAATCCACAAATGCTCTCGATGCAGGAGACCTAAATATCAGATAATGAAATATGCAAAGCAAGATTTGGTAAACAATTGCTTCCAGTGGGCAGGCTCGTCTTCGCCCATTAAAACAATCCACTGAATTACTCCTGCAATCCACCGACTGTTTCACTCCAGGCATTGTGTCCTGTAGCTTATTTTGTAAACATGAACCCGATTATATCGGTGGTGCAATCCTGGTGATTCACAGTAAATCAATTCAGTGCAGATAAGATAAAGCAGCAGCGATGAAGTTAATGCAGATGAGGTATTTTGGGCATAAAAGAACCAGCTGATTATGCAGTGGCCCCCTCGCCTCTTCCAAGAAGCCGCCGTACAGCAGAGATACATGAGCTGTGCTTCCCCCTCGCTCGGTGTGTGACGGCATGATGAATGATCGCCGAGGGGGGAGCAGAGGACATGCAGCCAGGGCAGGTCTGACATGAGCAAACCGTGGAATATACATGCACTGGCTTTGCGCACTGGTCTCTTTCCATTTTTGTCCCTCCGTCCCTGCGGCTTGGAGCTCAAACACGAGGTCTTTGGAAAAAGCGGCAGATTTGAGGGCCTCCCTCCAGTGTGACGTTTGACAGGTGGCGGCTCACAGCGCATTGTTTTTCAGAGGCGAAGATTTGACGTTTTAAATCCTGCTTAAACCAGTGGTATTGGACTTTTCTAGACACATGCGCACACAAAGAGCCGTATAACACATGGCTCTCAGTGACTTAGCTGAGTGTGACGGGATTACCATCGACTCTGGTGAAACTTTAGCAGAAACCACATGGATAGAAACTCTAATCTCTCATGTGAAGGTCAGTATGTCTCACAAAATAATTTATTCCCAAACCGCACGCAGGAAAATCCAAATGCGCACGTGCTTATGTTCAAACACACACACACACACACACACACACTGAAGATGAGCACTTAGATGTGCACTTATGAACACACAGCTGTGTTACGCATACATAAATGGCAGAATAATAAAATGCAATTAGACCCCAGACTGGTGCAAAAAACATCGAGTCAAGTGGGTTTGGGCTGAGAAACAAATCTCAGCATAATGCTATTATGTTTTCTCAGTCACAATCTTCATTCAAGAGGCAGCCTCTGTTGCTGTTGCATGCTTTAAAAGTGGGGCCATCACGTCTCAATGCTGAAATGCCCAGGTGGGGATTTAAGTGGAACGCTCACTGGCTGTGCTCTGGTAAACAGAGCCTGATCGAGAACAAAACAACAGCTCATCTGGCTGATCGGGATTTGTACCAATGCTCTTAACGTTCGTCATTTGTTTCTTAAAACACTTAGGAGCATGTGCTTGCATTCAGCGAGGAGGAATGATTTAGCTGTTTGTTAGCCATGTCGTGCAAATACGAAGCACAAATGCAACTGATAGCAAGCATGGTACATGTGTAATAGTCATTTATGGTCAGAGATTCTGGCTCGCTGCATTTTATTGTTCATGTAATTGTGTTGATGTATGTTTACAGAAGTGACATTTATTATAAGCAGTGTTATTATTTTTGGTTTCTTACGTGCACCATCAACAATTCAGGTAGGTGATGTCATTCTCCAATTGCTCTGCCTAAGACTTGTTAGCAACTGGAAATTTTATTTCAAGGAAAAAACATTTTAAAAAAGAGAAAATATGAAAGACAAAAATTTTGAAGAAAATTATGATAAGAGCCAGAATACTTCAGTTCAAGATCAACCTAACAATTGAGGTGAAATCGTTCAAGAATTGCCTAAAATTATCAACAGGAAGTGAAGAAAAAACAGTTTTGACATTATGATGTCTGTGTATTGTGTTGCCGATATTTCTACTGAAGTTAGCATGCTAACCAGCTAGCCCTGGCACATCCAGGAGCAACACTTCCAAGCTCTGAGTCTTGACAGGTAGCTGCACAGTTAACTGAGCTAACCGAGGTAGCTGGCTGACAGCAGGAATAGTAAGTAGCAGTTAGCAGTTACTCTAGTAATACACTGCCCCCTATTTGTTTTGAGCATGAATTGGGCAGGTGGACAACTCGGATGCCATTACCTTTATGTAAAGGTAATGGCATCCTTATATGATCAAGAGGAAGAACAGGAGGGGAAAAGAATGAAAACTGCCAGACACAAATCAACTAGTAGGTGTGCTGTACAACGCTTAGGCGGTTGAGTTAGGATCGGTCTATTTTATGATTTAAAATTAACTTAAATCATTGTTATGCATCAAACACCACATGGAATCAGTGGTCATCATCATTAAACAATAGAGTAAAGTGGAAATTAGCAAAAAACAATAAACACTTCAATGATAAATGGTAAATTAATAGTTATGTTAATAGCTATTTCAATGTTAACAAACAATGAAATGCCATTTATCAAGCAATTGTAAAGATTTATAAACACCAGTTGCTACTTTATAATGGCCATCCAAATAGTGTTTGTAGGTCAACTACACAGTACTTATTAACCATTTACAACATAACATCAGTTGCAACCTGGCAATAAACAATTGCTTAATAAATGGTTAATAAAGCATTTCATGTTTGTTTACAGTGAAATAACTATTAACTAACCTTTAATTAACTATAAATGTACAATGTATTAATGATGGTTATTATGAAGTGTAATAATAAAAATGAAACATGTAGCTCACCATGGCTTCCACTTGATTGACCTCTACAATTTTGATCATTTAAGGCAGAAAAAGCTTTGTTGAAGGGGCCCAGGATGGTGTCGATCAGGGGACAGTTTTCTTTGGTTGGGAGCCAGCGTTGAGGTTTGTCATTTTCTTTGTGGTGCCTCACCTACTTCCTAACCAGCTGAGATATAAAGCTTTTCTGCACCAGCACTCACAGATACTGATCAATGGAGGACCATAATGTTCCCAAATGCAACCCACACTTTCAACATTATTTTAGTCTGTATTCTTATACTACATTTTCTTAGCACATACTAGTTTCTTAGTTACTAATTATATTTAATACAGCTGTTGACTGCATGATTTACACCATTTTTCATCAATGATATTATTAAATGTTTTTTTTTCCCCATTGCTGCTCTATCGCTTAATCTCCCAGCAGGCACACATTTCTGCTGGAGTGAACTGAGCTTGAAGCGGTTGCTTGGTCAGCCATGTTTTCAGTTTGATGAAAGTCTTAGTGAAAAGAGACAAGGTCATGTGAAGGTTGTTCTTGCCAACTGAATCAGCAGGGCAAACAAGAACGAGCTGCTGTTTGAATTAAACATCATTTGAAAAAATAATGGCAAAGTGCTCTGAATTCTGAGATGTCTGCAGATCCACAAAGGTAAAATTACCTCTTCATTCTGTGTATCTTTCTCCGTCTCTCAGCACTGAAGATCGTTTAATGGTTAAGCATGGAAATGTGGGATTTAATAAAAGTAAAATAAAAAAAGGACAACATGATTTAGTGAAATCGTGACTGAATAGTGACCTGAGTTGCACCCACACAAGACAGAAAATCTGTAAAATGTGAACACCAAAGATGCTCAAAGCCCTCCAGACAGAATCCTCTGAATAAACCAAACACATTTGAAACATATTGCACACAAACTTACTTGCTAACCTTTTGCAGTCAGTTTCACAACACAAAACAATCAACAATGCTAGTTAATAAAACTAATCTAATTTACTCTTCATATATTTACCTCTATTTTTTTAAGTGTTTCAGATAAACACAGCAGGGGAGTAACAACATACATGTAATGGGATTACGTAATTAGGATACAAAAAAAAGGTAACTGTATTCCACTACAGTCACAGATAGAAATGTGTAACACGAATATAGGAAGAAGGAATAACTAACAACGATATCGTAGTCGGTAACCATGCACACACATGACGACACTTCACAAGTCTCACACAACTCTGGTCTCAAGTGATAATAAGGTGTATAAGTGATAAGGTAACTGTATTGAAATACATCTTTAAAGTAACCATCCCAACCCTGTTCACTACAATACCCCTGAATACATAATAAAAGTATAGTTAATATGTTTTATAAGTACACTGAGTATATATTTTATACAAAGTGTGACATTTTCAATTACTACTATTAGTATTTTCTCTTTCTGTTGCAGATGTAGTTTAAATCAAGCAGGGTTGGAGGGGTTACTTTACAATGTATTCCAATACACTTAGTAATTACCTCGAAAAATGTAGTCAGTAACTTAATCCAAGTATCACAATATTAAAGTAATGCAACTTGATTATTTTCCGCTACTTTTGGATTACCTCAGCACCGAACATATGCAACTAAACTGTGTTAATTGTGTTTTCATGTGCAGCAGACTAATATATCATTCTTTATTTTAATCCTGCTAGCTATCCCCGTTTTAACTGAATGTATCTGTAATCTAATTACATCTTTTTTTGTGTAACTGTAATGGAAAACAGTTACCTTTTTAAAAAATAATCCTAATCATGTAACCTGTTATATGTATTCCGTTACTCCTCATGCCTAAATAATCGAGGATGTTACTCTGTTTAGGACCAAGACATTCGTTCTGTGTGAGTTAAGCAATTATGCAGCGTTGTGATTTTCCTCATATTACGTGAAGATATAAACAAATTAAAAATGATACAATCTCATTCCCTCAGTAAACAGCTTACATAGTTGTTGTTCTCCCATTAAATTATGTAATGTGCTGTATGAAAACGTCTGAGCCGTTAAGGCACCAGCTAATGACATACCCCCCTTAGACGTATATTATGCTCTACTAATAAAGTGTGTTTACATCTGTTCTCTGGAAACTGTTTGTTGCAAAGTTCGCCCTGAAAGATTGAAAAACATAACAATAAAGGATGCATAATGTTAAAAACCTCAATCTGTGATTTCACAACACATTTTGGTGTGGAGAGGATTGTGATATGAATAACATGGGGGAAAATAGTATCAAACAGCTTGGAGAGGCCTTAATTTAATTGTACTGTTCAGTCCTGAGGTTGATCGCAATAGAGACTGAGGTGGAGGCTTTTCAGTGTGAAAGTGTCCTTGAGACACAACTGCAGTGATTCTCACAAATAGAGAATGTAAACATCAGACAATTGAGACATTATGCTGTACTCCTACCAAAATACACATCTGTATTGTATTAGAGGTATATTTGCATGTTATGCTAATACATAAATGTAGAGGTATGGATTGGTGTGACTTAATGCATCCAAGATTGGAGTGCTTGAAAGATCTAAACCAATTTTGGAAACACTAGTTGTTCCAGGTGTAACACTTAATCATTAATAAATGGTTAATCTATTGTTAATTAAACTTGAGGTAATAGTTATTTCACAACAAACAATGACATGTTTCAAAACCATTTCTTAAGCAATTGTTTACTGTACTTTTACTTTGTAAATGGTTAATAAATACTCTGTAGTTCATCTATAATCATTTGGACAGCCATTATAAACTTCAAATGTTCATGAACATTTACAATTACTTAACAAATGGTTCATGAAGCATTTCATTGATTGTTAACAGTCAAATGACTGTTAACTTAAAGCAACACTATGTGATGAACGGTGTCTCAGCCACTCCGCCCCTCTATCACTTGTTTCTGCACTATGTAACTTCAGTGAGAGGGTAGGATCACATTCATGTTACATTAATGTTTACTTCAACATACAAACTTTCAACACATAACATTATTATGACGTAATGAGTTTTGTTTGTAGTTAGCACCTACACCTGCATCTGACAGATTGCTACAGACCTGGGATTTGTATTTACGACTGTGGAGTTGCACTCAGAAACTGTGTGTGTGTGTGTGTGGGGGGGGGGGGGGGGGGGGGCAGAATCACGCAAAAAGCCAATTTCTACATAATGTTGCTTTAAGTTGGATTAACAATAAATTTACCATTTATTAATGATGTTCGTTTAAAAGTGTGAACATACATGGTATCAAAGTTTGTTTGTATTTTCAGTTTTTCTACTTCGAAATCATGGAAATCAATGCCTGACCTTTGAGGGCGCGCCTCGCAAAAACACTGCTAGAAATATTTATCACACATATATATACACACATTCCATCTACAGCATGTCTCAATGTCTAACTCTCTGTGTTTCTCTTTGTCTCTTTATTCTGTATCCGAGCAGAAAAACAGGCAAACGCAAACATGCACATGCACACACACACACATACACATACACACAGGTACGGGTGCAAACACTCACACACACATCAAGCGCACACGCCGCTCAGTATAGCTGTGCTTAGTTTGGCAGTGCCTCCGTCACTGTGAAAGACCTCTGTCTCTGGGCACCAGTGGAAATGACTGCCCTTTCATTAATCTCCCTGTCCACAGTGCAGACCTCCCCTAATTACAGCCATTGTTTACCTTTGTGCTGGCACGCCCACTGAATTATTGATGGCCACCCTGCCCCAGTCAGTTTAAAGGCCTCGCCAATGGGCACACAGCAGCCAGTGGACAAAGATCTGCCAACACATACCCCATGTCTCCTGTATGACAGTTCACTGAATTATTATGCTAATAGCGATTTGTTTTCCTGACAGTGTGCTGTAGTGCTGAGAAAGGCATGCCATCATTGGGCGCTTTGTTGTGTAGGTGTATGATGATATAATAAATTGTCATTTTATCATATAAATAGATCATCAGGTGACTTTAAGCACTTTTCCAATGTTACATTTGATCACATTTCAGAAAATATTACTGCTAATATCTGTGATTCATCCTTTAATTTATGAAATAAACAAATGACCCATGGAATTATTCAAATCAAATCGCTACCACCAGCGATCATCCTCACTGTTTATAGCATGAATTTAAATGCTTCTGAAGCACAATACAAGTCACATCCAATTTGCGAAACCTGCCTTCAGTGGCCCATTATAACTCTCTAATGGCATGCATATATGAAATCCCTCTATCTCTACAGCAAATAAAAAAGCAACTGAGACCAAACCCAAATCCATGAATGATTACCCCCAACAATAAGTAAATCCGCAGAACTAAAATTCAATTTTCAGCAATCCCACAGTCCTACTGCTAGACGCCATTCAAAGCTCATGAGGATTTGGACTTAAGGCGACTTAGAGGTGATTTATGCAGTAACCCAAATGGCTGTGCGAGGAAGAGAAGAAAGGCCCGGGACTTCCGCAAGAAAACCTGTCTCTGTGTCATGACTCACTGTGGTTACGCTCCGCCTGACAAGGTAGGGTACTGCCTTGTATCAGATTGCCTGGGATTGCACTCCGCTGGGTGTTTCCATTGTGCACACCCCCTTATGTCATCCAGTTAGAGACGACCCGCTCTCACTGTTGGCTCGAGAGGAAAAAAAGATCAATCTTTAATGTCAAAACCATTTGAGATATCTCCAACATGGCTGTTTAGAACGGATCTGCTTCAGCATACCAATCTATAAAAGGAATCAGAGCCTACAGTATGTCTCAGTGGACACGTTTGCAATGTAAACATCATGTCTCAAAACAACAAGGCGGAAATGTAATTTTCATCCCGTCATTTTAGTCAATACATATTTCTATGGGAAAAATAATGTCAGATAGATAGATCGGTAAATTTGATTAAGAATGGGGAAATCATGGTCATGGTTTTGGGTTCAATCCCAGTACACCCCTTGCCCCTACCACTCAACCCTACCCCTGTTTTTGCACGTTCGTCCTTGGGCTATACAGATTCTTGTTGGGTTACAGAGGTAAGGTGAAAAGGTTTTTCAGGGGCACACTTCAAACCGGGTATAACGAGAACTCTGTCTTTTTTTACAGTAAACGTAACACAATCGCCACTAGTTTGCTGATGTCTCTGTTGCTAACTAGCTAGCTAGCTAACGTTACATTGTTATTTTTGATTAATGACTTCAACTTGTGACAGAATTGCAATACCTTTCTACAGTGTCTCCATCAGATAAACGTAAATATCATTGTGAAAAATACTAGGATTGCCACAGTAACACAAAAGAAAAGCACAAAGCAAACACAGCAAAACATTTTACAAAAACATTCATGGATTTTGTGTTTAGTTTAGATGTTTCCTGTTTTATTTTGTAGAATTAATCCTTGTGTCTTGTTGCGACTTTCCACTTCCTGTCTTTTTTCCCGCCCTTTTACCCTCCCCTCCTGTGTTTCATTTGTTCATTAGCCCTTATGTATTTAAGTCTGTCGTTTTTCCTCTCTAGCAGGTCATCTGTTGTCCTGGTGTTGGGCATCATGTGCTTTCTCCCCATGTTCCAATTTTGTTCCCAGTTTTATATTCTGAATTATTTCTCGGATTCTCTTTTCTTTGCCTTTTTGTTGCCTGCTTTTTCATTGCTATATTAACTTTTTTGGGATTCCAGCTTTGGAAATAAAGCTTGCTTTTTGTTTATATTTTGTCTACCATTATGTCTGCATTTGGGTCCTTCAGTCACTACCCATTGTAACTCTGTTCTGAGGGGTCCAGAGGGCACCTGGAAACCACAAATAGGTGTCAAAAATGGAAATGGGTTTGGTTGGTTTGATAGGGAAATGGTCAACAATAACTTAAAGCAGGTAAAACATGTTGACTTTATTAGTATTTAACTAAAACCACACTATTTCCCTCATCTTAACAAAAGTTCATTGTTGCCAGTTTGAGGATGTAAACATCAGTCTCCATTGTCAGGTCCCACCATCAACCCTGACCTGAAAACAATTGAAAAATAAATAAACATCGTTTTTAGGGGAAAGTGTTCTAAAAAGCAACAACAGCACAAATTGTGACAGGAATATATGATATGGGACAACTGCAAACAGAATCATCATAACCCATTGAAAGCAGCTTATTCAACAAAATGATGTAACTGACAATAAGAAAGGCCTTTATCAGATCTACAGAAAGAGGCATAATGGTGTTTTTTTTAATATATATATCCATCAAGCAAGTTAACAATGCCATGCACAACAGCAGCTACAACAGTAACTGTGCTATGACCAGGTTTGTTATGACTGAAGGACATTATATTCCTCCTGAAGGACACAAACCTGTGAGCTGACAAGTGCTTGTAGGATTTTAGACATGCCAGACAGAGAAACAGACAGACTGAAATTCAGTTTATTGAGTCATTATTCACAAGTATACATTTTTATAATGATTGTGTCCTTCCGTAGGTGATTATTTTACAAACTGGTGTGTTTGTTTCCTGTCCAGCTCCTCCACTGCCGTGCACATTACACAGTTAGGCTGCAGCTGTTTAAGGGAGCGTAAGGCTACATGTTTTGAGGGGAATCCAGCGAGCATGAAAAATTGTGGTGTTAAATTGACTCACTCGGAATTAGAGCTGAGGGGCTTCTGGTGTGGAAAAACGTATGCTTTATCAGCTGAGCTAAAACGATCCAGCATCACGGCTCATTTTTTGTATTTATATGTTTCCACAGGTCTCACCTGATATCTATATGCATTTGCACTTTAACCTAGCTGCTTCTGAGAAAGATGGGTTTCTCATAATCATGTCAAGAATACTGAGTGGGTGCAGAATATTCATTATTACCAGAGGATTCATTATGTCAATTATTATATCATTCAATATCCTACATAAAGTGAAGTATGTAAAGGTTACTATCTGTTATTTATAAGCCTGTTGCTAATGACTTGCTGTAATGTAAAACCTTTGCTCAGAGAGAAATGTATAAACACAAAGAAATTAAAAGGAAATCTGGAGAGAGCAGCTCCCTGGTAAGTAGCTCCGCACAAACTCAGTTTCACGTAGACAGCTTGTTACATCGGACACAATCATTACAAAATTAAATTACCTCCTTCTTCCTCATTTCCTCAACAACACTGGAGCAAAAGGAGAACACAGTGCATTATTGCCATTTTCCCTCTCTGTGATCACACTTTAATGCAGAAGACATAAGATCAGTGATGTCAAAGCATACTGATATATTAGGATTCTCATTATGAAACAAACCTGCTCAAAGGAGGACTATTTTTCCACATGTTCAACTTTTATCGACAGTTTCCATTGCTTCCATGGCAATGAAAAATGGAAAATGTCAGAGCCAAGCCTATAGATGTAATTTAATAACTTAGATAAAATTAGTGACAATAAACACTATAAGAAGTGTAAGTTACATATATTTGTTTGTTAACCGACATATATCTTTAAACTTTAAATAAATGTGTTTTGATCAACCTCATAGCAATGTATTTCAAAAACTAGTTAACAACTTTTCCCATCATGCATTGTGCTGAGCAGTTTGTTAAGTTTGCTGTTTTATGTTCTGAAATGCAAATGTTACTTTTTGTTAGCGACTGTTTAAGGTTCCTAGATACTTCTGTTAGTGTTTGTAATGTGTATGCTCAGAACATCTTTGCTCATATTGGTAAATCTTAATTTTGTGGTGGTTTGTAGTTTATACCATCTGTAAAGTGGTCGTCACACTTTTGATTATCATCACTATCTTATTGCTGCTGTTTACAGTCCCCTGAAGCAAAATTCAGAAAAATGCATACAGAATTATTCTCTGGGTGTTTATCTGTTTGTGTATATATATAACTGTATATCATCTCATCACAATGCGATGTTCTGCTGGGAAACCTTGGGTGCTGGCATTCATGTGAATGCCACTTGACACGCACCACCCATCCAAACACTGTTGTGGACCATGTACACCCCCTCCTCACAGCATCACTACCCGATGGCAGTGGCCCCCCAGCAGAACAATGTGCCCTGACACACCGCAAACACTGCTCAGGAACAGCTCAAGGAACACAATAAAGGGCCCAAGGTGTTGACCGGGCCTCCAAATACCCCAGATCCCAATCTGATCGAGCATCTGTAAGACGTGCTGGAGCAGGTCTGATCCATGGAGGCCCCACCCCCCAACATACAGGACTCAGAGGATCCACTATAAAACGCCCTGGTGCAAGACACCCCAGGACACCCTCAGAGGTCTTAAGTCCATGTCTTGACAGGTCAGAGCTGTTTTGGTTGCACAAGGGGAACCTTCACAATATTAGGCAGGTGGTCATAATGTTATGCCTGATCGGTGTATATTCAGTGTTTGTGTAGCATGAAGGAACTTTACAACTATCAATTCTGAATGCAACTCTGGTTCATTTAGATGATTGAATATAGCTGATATCACTTGTAAAGTTTATTAGAGCATTCATTAGAAAATGTTAACATGCTTTAATGCTCAAAAAACTCTCACAGGCCTGAGCAGGCACCGCAGACCATGTATCCACATCAGCTCTGTCAGTGTTTCTGCAGCCACAGCCCTGCTGCAGGCAGTGACTGCACCGTTGTGACATCACAACCTTACAGAAGTCCTGACAGCTTGTTTAGAGGCAGAGTTTCCAAATACGACTGTATGCATTTGTTCGTGAAATGAGCGTTTTCATACTTTCACAGAAGTCATAGAGCACCTAGACCTGCTTTCTAATCATTGAAATAACATGCTTGCATAAATTATGTTTCCAAGATCCTCAGGAATACCTCAGTGTTATTACAGGACATGACTCCTTTCACAGCTCTGTGTTATTAGTCTGCACAGGTGCTTTGTAACACTCTGCAGGAACAGTAGACAAGCTCAGGCCTGTGATGATGGCCATTTCAGGCACAGGGTGAGATGGAGGGGTTGAATAATAACGAGACAGCAAATGGAAGGGCTTGTCAAGTGGCATTAAAGTGTCACTTTCAGACTGTGAATGGCCACATCACTGAGGGGGTCTTGATGGACGCGATGTCAGGAAAATAGGCTAACTGCATCTCTCGTGGGCTCAAGACTACAACAGCCAACAGGTTATTTTGTTCGAGTGAACCATCCTGTCCAACCAAAAGTGCTTCAACGCACAAAAAATTCAAATAAAACAAAAGATGCCCCTCTGATATAAAGGGAAGAAGTTAAATTAATACCAGCTGTGGCCTTGTTCAAGACCAACTTTCTATCACACACCCTGCTCAAACAAAACTGTTCAATTTCTTGTGCAAAGTAAACATGATAAGAGCTGTTTCAGATACCAGTCAGTACTGACGTGGAAAGATAATGAGTGTCATACAATATGTTTCTCAAGTGTCACTTTCAGGATGCCAATCATCATCAAAGCACCGAGGAGCTTCAAGAGGCCACGTTAAGATGGTTACAGCCTGGACGGTTTAACACTACAGCTGCCACGATGAATGATGTTCATGACTGTCATGTGTTATATGTACAGGATACAGTTAAACTATTTCTAATGAACTTCACTCAATGACATCCTTCAATGATGATACTAAAGTTTCCACAAATAAAAAAAATTTAAAAAATAGAATAAAATTGTTAAAGGAGCAGTATGTAAGAATTGGCCGGCTGTCAAATTCATACTCAGAAACAAATAAGGGTCAGCATATCACCAGTGTCCGCTAACTGCTGTTAACTGTAGCTGCCTTTTGCTTGTTAGCTCAGTTAGACCAGGGGAGTGTCAGCATTTACTCGACTAGCGCAATAGCGTAGGACCGAGATGGGCAAGGTTGGCATGCTAACTTCGGTAGATGTCTCTGCAGCACAATACATAGACATCACAATGTCAAAACTGACAGTTTTCCACATTCTGATGATAATTTTATTACATTTTCAAAGCTTTTTTTGAGGATATTCTATATAAAATGAACAGTAACAGAAAATATTATGACTCAATTAATAATTTAAAGGGGCACTGTCAACTGAAATATGTATTTTTTCCACAACTGAATAAACAAACGGTTCTGAGAGGAAAATAAGGTCCCCAGAGAAAGGTGGCATGGTCCGCCAAATATAAACAGAGTAAGATTTTAAGTAAGATTTTGATTATATAGTTTGATTAGATGCAAAATTGAGTCAATGAAAACAATTTCATCAGATTTAGTTCCAAGAGGAAATGTAATCAATTCAAATATGTTGTTCGGTGTCAATAAATAATGAAAACTATGAATTTTACAAAAACAACTTTGAGTATGATTAATAAGACATGTTTTTCTCTATGGTACCCAAATTCTGAAGATCTTGTTTACCAAATATCAAAAATGCAACAATCCAACATCAGCTTCAGCAAAGCAAAAAAAAACTGCCAAATTCTGCCAGACTCTTGTAGTATGAATTTTGACTGGAGAAAAAAGGCCATCTTTAAGTCTAGGCTGAAATCCCTTCTCATTAACATCTTTGTAGCCTGGCAACAGCTGACCTGAACAAGCCAGGCTGTATTTAAAGATGGACGAAATCACTGCTCTCCAGTAGTGCAGCCAAAACGTACAGTCCCGCCAGTCTTTTTGCCTCGAGTGGTTTCATTTATTCAGCCCGCCTCACAGTGATTGTATTATTTAGCTTTTATTAGTCATCTGATGCCGCCGCAGAAGCAATAGGAGGCTGTCAAAAGTTGAAGGGGTATGTAGAGCACTCGGCTGCAACATCACATCACCTTGTCTCACCCTGTCTCAACTGCGCAGAATCTGCTTTTAAATTACATTAACAGAGCATATTGTCGGCTGCTGTGTTCTTTGTATTTTGGCCTCTAAAACAGGAAGAGATAGAGAGAGAGAGATGCCTGCCTCATCTTGTTTTTGTGCCTATAAAGTTTTGTTTTGCAATGAAATGGGTTTCATTATTAATCATAAAATTGTTATTGCTGCTGTCATCACTGAAGGAGGGAAATGCAGAGAAAAACCACATGAACTTATGATGGAAGGCACCATATTACTCTTCATGAAGCACTGATGCTTCCCATATTACATTGCAGCACCTAAGTTATTTGGTCTTAAATAGAATGATTTAGTGAGGGTGTTTTGACAAAGATATTTTAAAGGGCCCGTGCTCATGCTCACTTTCAGGTTCATACTTTTACTTGGGGTAATTGCTAGAAAATGTTTTAGTGCCTTAAAGTTAAAAAAACGTTACTCATACTGCCCACCTCTATTAACCCTCTGTCTGAACGCTCTGTTTTAGTGCCTGTCTCTTTAAGGCTAGCCTCCTGACAATCCTAGTCTGCTCTGATTGGTCAGCTCTCACAGGCCTGAGCAGGCACCGCCCACCGTGTGTCCGCATCAGCTCTGCCGGTGTTTTTTCCACCATGTGCGGGGCTGGGGGTGTGGCTGAGGGCAGTGACTTTACAGTTGTGTGCCTTTCTCAGAGAAGTGAGTGTTTTCATACTATCACAGTATTCATATAGCACTCATAAGAAGAAAAAAAAGTGAATCTCACTCTCTAAACTATGGCAACTTTAAAAGGTTTTCAAAATTGAAGCAGCAGAGTTCCTTCCCTATAGGAAGCTCCAAAAACGCTGGCTCCCACATTTCTCATAAAGCAACCCAATAATACCTTACTTTAGATCCTCTATGCCTGGTAAATACCCATTTTTTTCAAACTTCATTGAAGTCTTCGAGCCCAGGCCAAGATAATTCTGATAAAAATTGTCAGGGGTTATTTTCTTTTGACAAAGCTCCTCCAGAACCACAGAAGACACTATGGCCCAATTCCAAACCAGCCCCTATACACCCCCTACCCACTTTCACTCAGTTTGCGCGTTCATATAGAGGGACTGCCACACAGGCAGTATCATTCCAAATCAATGCAGTCGATGCAGGCTTATAAACCACACTCGTCTCAGCTCAGGTGCAGCAGCGCTTTCTGGTCCACGATGGTGGAAACGCCACATACCGAGTTCCCTGCTGTTATATCCTAAGGATAACTAATACATTGTCTTACTTCAAACATTTTCATATGCACATGATGGAAATAAAGTTACATTGTATGAATGTAAAAAAAACATTACACGTGTTGATTCGATCTGACTGACTGTGTAATTTCAGAGATTGTGGAAAAAAACAAGGACCGAATCTGATTAAAAATGGAACGAAAAAATGTCTAACAAAAAGAAAGAGTGAATTTTTATTCATTCTATTAATAATTTTCATCTGAAATTAACTTAGAATGAGAAATAGGCTACTTGATTGATCCAAGGAGAGAAATTGGGTCATGTTACAGTTGATCTTCAGATGTTTGATGATATTTAGAGAGAAAAAGAAATGGCAGTAAATGTGCATTATATATCTAAGTTCCTGTTCCTGTTGAAGAAGGCAAGGGCGTCCTAAAGCCTGCCAGTGTATTTATACCCTCCCCCTTTAATAAAGAGACCCTTCACAGACACTCTGAGGGACGTCCAAAGTGTAAGTGTGTAGGGATCGGTTTGGAATTGGGCCTATATCTGTTTTTGCGGGCTGAGTTTGACTACCCACGACTAGAAAACTCTTTATGTGTTCAATTAGTGGAAATTGGTGGAGTTCCCCTTTAAAATCACACTGATAGCAGCTTAAAAAAAGATCCATCCATAAAAAGGTGCGTACCTGTAACCTAGATGCAAAAAGTTAATTTGCAAACACAGATAAAAGCCATTCTTACAATAAATTACCAACTTGATTGACATTCACTTGAATATACAATGATTAAGGAAAATAATTTCAACTGAGATTTTCAAAGACTCAGGATCATTCTGGCAATAGGGGGACTCATTTGCATGTAACCCTCCTTGCTTCTTACCCAGAGTTTTCAGTCTATCTCTACTTTGAACTTTCAAATAAAAGCAAAATCCCACCTATAAAAGACCAAAACACAAAAAAGAAACCTTTGTAAAATGACAAAAATGAAATCAAATGCTTGGTCTTGTTCTCTTCCTGCTGCATTCTGCGAGACTTCTGACTGAGACAGAAACAGGAGTTGTAATCACCTGCGACAGAGAGGAAATTAAAGCCTCTGTGACCTTTGCCAGATTATTTTGGATGGGAAAATGGTTTAGAATATTCCGCAGTTGAAAGAAACAGCATGGTACAGCCCAAAACACCAAAACATCAAAGCTCAAATCACCATCCAAAAATTACACCTACATTAATTGCTACTGGCTTAAGCTTTGGCAGACAGACATTTGTGCTGAATCAATTAAATGGAGCTGAGGTGCTTCAAAAAGAAACTATTTTTTGATTTGGACTCGTGTCGTCGCAGGAAACTCTGTGACATCCATTACTTTTTATCTGAAGTGCAGTTTCTCAGAGTCGTGAGCCGGCTGGAGCCTTGAGGTTTTATAGGCACACATAACCCTGTTGTCAGCATAATAATGAAAATTTATCGTAAGTTAGTGAAAGTCCAAGTGGAACCATGTACAATGAGAATAAGAATAAGAGACTGAACCTTTCAGGACCCAAGATGTAGTGTAATGTCACATGAAATGACTGAACCAAGGCATTTTTTTGGGATATAAAACTGTGAAACCAGTGAAAACCCAACTTTAAAATCTTTGCTTTGTGCCGAGCAGTCAGTGCTTTGTAGTGCAACTGCAACAGAAAACAGCCTGGTATGAAAACAATGGTAGACAAAGACCTGAGATTCATCAGAAAATGAGGTTTCGCTAATAGCACTTCTCCTTTGTAGACAAAAGATGACTTACCAAGTTAATAAAACAATGACCTGAAAAACTAACAATCACACCAACGTTGCATCAGGTTTTCTGTGTTTTATCTTTGTTTTCGCAATCCTTTGATGATGGGGTGTACAGGAACAGAACGGTGCGCGGCGTATTAATTACTACTTCCTCCAAGGTCTCCGTGTTTGCCACCATTTCTCTCAAAACAAACTTCGGTACACGTCTAACTGGCTCCGAGAAAGGTGAAGAAATCTTTCATCCAGAAATAGTTCATTTGATCTTTTTGTCAGTACAAATGAAAATCTGAAGGAGGGTGAGTGTGAACAATGTAATTGGGTTACTTCTTATTCAGAAGAAAGATACAAGATATAAGTAATACAGTTTGACCACCACCTCAGTGCTTACAATAAATGCACAATAAAAAACACGGGGTGAGTTGCTGTGAGAATAATGCTGCTTCTTTTTAAGCCATTATTTAACGCCTCTGTAGAAAACATTAAACTTGTTTTTCACTTTTCAACTCAGCAGGTAGAGAGTTCCAAAGTTTCACTCCTTTAACTGAGAAGACTGATTGTCCAAATGAGGTTTTGCACATTGCAATGCCTTTACCATTTATTGAGGCCCGTGTGCTGACTCTCAATACTAGAGTGCTCGTGTCTTGCAACAAATTCATTAAGCGAGGAGGGAGCATGACCATGCAGGCATTTAAAAATAAGCCTTAGGTTGGAATGGCTTATGAGGCTGAACATGTTGCCTTTCTCAAAAATGTGACTGCGTTGCCACCTCATTGGGTTTTTGTTCATGATTTTTATTGCCTGGTTATATGGTGGTGTGCTGGGATTTATAGTTGATTGTGAGGCTTGAGTGATGCAGTATGATGGGTGTGAGATTTTTGTAGCATGGATGTAATGCTTGGCTGTGCTAAATGGCAGATCCTTTCTCATGAGTCTGAAGCAGTTGAACTTTTTTGCAAAAATGATGCATTTGTTTATCAAATCATAGACATGAGTCTGATAATTCCTAGTACCTGATGTTTTTAACCTCTCGGGGCTCTGAAAAGTGAAACCGATGTGGAAGTGCCTTAAATTTGCATTCTTTCTTAAAGCCATATGTGGTTGACTCCATTGGTTTCAAAAATAAGTCTGATTGTATGTAAGCTCATGAGAAAACGACCCTACTTCTCACTTGAATTATTATCTCAGTTCAGAATGGTACTCCACAAACCAAGGGGTGATATCACAGTAGGTTTGCACTTGTCCATACCATGAATGGTTCATTTTCTTGTCGTCTATATGTAGAAAAATAGACAAACATTTTTTTGGAAGTGGCCATTGCAGTACAGGGTGTAAGGATTCAGTACAGCTCAGTCGCCAGGACAAAATGTTAGCAATCCTGCAAACCACAGTTACGTCCAAGGTTGACATTTGCAGCAAACGGGGCATATCACGTTCACTTTAAATGCTTATTAGCTGACTGTCACATCAGGACATGGAGGTGGCGTTATTACAGCCAACAAGGCTGCCAAACAGCCGGCCGCAGTTTCACAACACAGTCACAACACTGGAGACCATTTTCATTTGTTTTTGTCACGAACAAAACCAGTATTTTTTGGTGGGATGTCAAACCATCTCCAACCCTAATCGTGACAACCAAAACAGGTATTTTAAGCCAAATTATGATGTTTTCCAAACACTAACCAAATAGTTTGTGTGCCTAAACCTAATTAGAACATAAGCACAGCACTGTGGCAAGAGATAAATAGAAAATTCAACCTAAACAAACTCTCAGTTTTAACGTATCTGTGGTTTTGCAGAAACGCACTGTGCTAACATTTATCCTGGTCATAGGGTCGTTCAGTAAACTGGTCAGCAGTCTTGCAGTATACATCTGGCAGATACATAGTGATCCTATCATTGTCATGCATTTGGCAGCTAACCTCAGGGCATCTCTCAGGGAGGGCATTGATATTCATGCTTAATAGCAATGGAGCTAGAAGCGACCCCTGGGATATACCCATGCTATTGGCACAGAGAGTGGACCTTTCCCTATTGACTCTCACGTCGTACTCTTCCCCTGAGGTGTGAGTCAAACCATTGTGAGGCATGATAAGAAAACTGGAATTTAGCAAGTTTGGATATCAGCACATTTTTGTATCAAAAGCCTTTCTAAATCTGAGAAGACTGCTTCCAAAGCATGACCTTTATCCAAAAGACCTTTTATTTTTTCAATTAGATGCCAATGTGCTTGCTCAGTCGAATGTTTGGGCTTGAATCCAAATTAATGCAGTGACTGGGTGCTTTTATAATACGCCACCTGGAAGCGTTTCTCTTCACTTTTTATCAGGTTTAGTTTATTGTGTACTTTCCAGGAGAGGACAGATTGATGTGCACACCAAGAAAACTAGCCTCACCAGCAGCTTTACTTTGTTGTTAACGAGCAGACTTTGACTGCATCATCCCAGAGTGTGGAGAAAAGTTGCGCTGTCACACAGTCAATGCTGTCTGCATCACCAGGGCAGCCAATCTGACTCTCAGCATTTCAGACATGGAGATAAGTTTCACAAAAAATATCTGAAGTGCCCCTTTAAGATGTTGAAGTGCAATGAGCACTTAAAATAGAGAGAAAGACAGCAGGCGATGGTTGTTCAAAATAAGCCAGAGAAATAAGCCGCTCTCACATCCTTAATCTCTTTCTGACATTTCTGCAATAAGTAATTCATAATACTGGATGACACTTGGAGTTTATCAGCCTTGCATTTATGTGAAGCTTTTCAACATTCTCTCTTAACAGCCTGAGTATTATTATCTGGCTATTGGAAGGGTACAGTTCCTGATTTATTATAATTGTTTTGACTCCAAAGCGGAGCATCAAAAACAATCAGCATTATATAAATAAGTAACTCCTTGGCACTATGAGGAAGGAGTTGAGTAGATTAGGAAATTGTTGGACAATGTAAAAGAAGCAGCAGACAGAAAGATTGAAGGGGAGAGCGAAAGCAGACAATGCTTAGTCGTTTGTGAATATCGTATACTATAAATAATAATAAATAAAGAAGCTCAATAAGATTCGGAAATCAGCGGCACCACCATTAGACAGGCTGCAGGGATTGATGTTAAAAGTCCCCCACTATTAAAATATTATCAGATTTTGGCATCATCAAAGCCAGAAGTTCAGACAAATCATGAATGATTTCATGATGTATCAGTGGGGGTTTATCTACCAAGATACCCAGCAGATATATGTTCCCATTAATAAGGACACCCGGTGACTCAAATCAAGAGTACTTATGAAAATATTTGGGGAAGCATCTTAAATTAGTCTTACTGATGGCTGCTACTCCACTACCATAAAATTGCAAAATGTGGTTGGTGCAAATGATTTTTAAAGAGATTTTAAAGTCAAGGATTTGAGCAAGTCTCTCTAAAAGGAAAATTATTTATAAAGTGAAAAAAACGTCACAGTGTGATTATGTGTTCAAATCCAGCTCTATTTGTACTTTTATGATCACCAGAATACATTCTGGCAATGTTCTGCAGATATGCTGAAACTTTCTGTTACTTTATGTTGTATTTTTTGGTAATTTTTTTCAGTTTTGCTCATGGTCTGGTTAGGTTTACAATAGGCACAAAAAAAACACTTAGCCGTATTGCAGATCTTTTTCTCACCCTGACTAAGATTTTTCCAGGAACATCCAGTTTTAGTCTCAGCTTTCACACAAACTCAGTGTCACGCTTACAAAATGTAAATACTTTGGTCGCCAAAAATATCCAGTGTTTTCATACTTCAAAAGTTGAAACTCAGACTCAGACTGCAGTCACTGGCTTGCCTGTCACAAATCATGCACATGTCTTAACTCTGAAGCTAACCATTTTGCAAATCACGCTGCAGACTTTTAAAGCTGTATACTTGCCGGCTGGTCCAGACGGCCACTGTTTTTCAATCATTTATGTCCAGTGTTGTTCAAAAACTCTTTAACCACATTATTCTTCTGAGTGACATCTTCCATCATTAAAATAAACATATAGCTTGTTTTATTTTCCATGAAGACTTACTATTGTGCACCAAATGTGTATTAATCCGCTGTTGAACATAGTCCCCAACAAATTCCCTTTTCACTCCCCTTTCAGTACCATTTTGTCAAAAGCTTCAGTACCCATCTGTTGTAGGAAATTACTGGGCTTTTATCAAACATGAAACCATATACAATATCTGTGATGTGTGTATCTGCTGAGTGCTCCAGACTGGGTACAGGTATTGCAAAGTATTAGGAGGCGGCAGAGCAAATTGCTGGTTTTGGTCATCCAATGTGATGTCTTGACAGCAAGTATAGAAAAATCAATTTCGTACAATATTTCATCCAAAACTCAGTATTCCATGCATAAATGGCGACAAAATAGCGACAAACTGTAATCACAGATGCTTTTACATGCTTTTAATTGTCAATTGTTAATTGTTTCACTGCAAGATGCCATTGTTGTCTGCCAATACTGGAGATTCTGAGATGACAACCTTTTGATTGACACCACATTTGACCAGATGTAAGCTTATATGCCCGTCCTGGAGCCTACAACAGCTAACGAGTGACCCACTCTCTCTTCTTTTTCCTCTTTCCTGAGCCACTTACACACCAGCCACCGGATGATTGATGCATCATGTAGCCAATCTAATTTCAAATCCAGCAATATATATCTTTTATTGGTTTTCTCAGGCCTAAACTTTGAAATTATACTTAAGTTTACATTGATTTATGCATTTTGCTTTCTGTACAGGGTGTTTTCCGTCCAGCCTTAATATGTGTTAAGTGTTAATCTTTAGTGATATTGTTATCAAATTTGAACTTGGACCATGTAAGGCTATATGATGTGGACCCATTGTGTTTTCCAGCCAACAGGGGAAGTTACAGGTCATCTGCAGGCTTATTTTTTGTGTGTTCAAACTGCTGTAGATCAATTCCAGAAGCATTTATAGACTGAAACTTTTCAAAAGAGCCTCAAACCATGCCTGTAGTGGTTCAACAGCAGCTTTGAATGTACTTTGGACTGGACTGGGATAGGCGCTTTAGAATAATCCTACATGAATTTTCAGGAATGGGAAATGCATGGTCAAGCAATGATGATTTAATCCTGTGATTTCATACCATATCCACCTTATTCCTAGCCCACTGTAGACCTACAGCATATCATTCATACACATTATCTAATGCTTATAAAGCCTTGAAAGTGCCGCCGGTGCATCAGTTATCATGATACTTTGTTTCTTAAGCTCATTCTAACGAGCACTGGAAGTATCGCCCATGATCGTTTCACCAGTCACCTCCCCAGAAAGCGAATGTATAGAAATGTTTTCAATTTTGTAATTAATCGGCTAAAACTTGCTAATCACGCGAGGACTGTGCTGTGAAGGCTGACAGTGACGCTACTCATTGTGGCCAACATGGTTATTTGTGCAAATATTAAGTTTGTGATTATCTTGCTCACTCTCAGATCTGCAGAGCACACAAACTCAATATATTCTCTCTCCTCTGTGATGTATTTGTTTTGGCACCGTGCCCATATTACATATCTGAAAATCAAAAGTCTCCAGGCTGTGGATACTGGTTCGAGCTGTGCACCTCTGCCTCCAGTCTGTCCCTTGGCACAGGCACAAGCAAGTCTGTGGTAATTTAATGCTTGCCGCCCAGGCCCTATGATCCTGCGGGAGTGCCTGTGCCCCTGTAAGTGAGGCTGAACGCTTTATCCCGTGGCATTAGTCGTCCATGTTTGAGTTAATACCCTAGAGTAGAGCTTCTATCCAGAGGCATTAGTGTCTGACACTCTACAGCTCAGAATGGGGGAGGCTCTCACTTCCTCCACTTGCACCAACACTCCCCCCCAAAACTCTTCTGCGTCTCTTTCATCCTGGCACTTAGGATTTTGGCAAACATAGCTCATGCTATTTTTCCCACAGATGAAAGATGCGTGATGAAGTCGCATGAATCCAGATGTGTTGCCGTTTGCTTCTAAAATTGAGATGCACGTCAGAAATGTTCAAAAATCGCATCTTCGTGTTCGTGTGTTGTCAGACTTTCTGCCAGGGATCTATCGAGCAGGAAGTTGTACATATGCATCATTTTGAAACTTAGTTCGGTCGTCGGGAGTATTTCGAGCTTGTTAATTGCGTTTTTCCTTGTAACACCGAGTAATATTCTGCTGATGAGCTTAAGTTTTCCTTCCTTTTTTGTCAGAAAGATGTCCATTGAAACATCAGTCAGATTATGGAAAGAGATGCATGTTAACAGTATTTAACAACTCAGAACTAATGTTAGCGTGTGGCTGATTTAAGATCCGAAGCCACGAGGATTTTTATAATCTCCAGCGTTTTTGTGTAAATACAGTGCACGGCTGTTTCACTACATATACTGATGCTGTTTTAACACCCACACTGCGCGCCACCAACACACACACGCACTGCTGCGGTCCCACAGCACGAAAACGCACACTTTGAAGCCCCTGCCACACGGACAGAGATTTGAATGCTATGTTGAAAGATTAAAATTGTTTGTGTCATTATGGTAATGAAAGGCAAACAATGTCTCCTGTCATTTAAAGCAATTAGACTAGAAAATCCCTCTACTTTAATCAATGCATTTTCTATTTCTGCAGAGCAGTCCTGGACTAATTATTTTATCTTTAATTAATTTATTCTAACCCTCTAGATTATGAGCTGTTATTTCTATACATGATTGCAGTGATGGGAATTTTGTAGACGCACTGTGTAAACAAAAGAAATCACCATAATATTCATAAGAGAAGAAATGTTTCTTTCTGTAAATCTGATCTGTAAAGGGATATTCCAAACAGTGTGAACTCTGTGGAGGATGTTTTCTTTTCCTCGCTGGCACCAACAAGGCTGACAGCGTTAACGTGTGCAGATAAACTCCCGGACCTGTCGCTTCATGTTATCACATTCATAGCCTGCCAACCGCTTTAACAACCTGTCTCCTTATTCTCATGATAACCTCAGGGCTGGCAAAGGCTATTACAGTGAGAGGGTGAGCCATCCAAAAAGTCTTTCAAAAATGGTTTTCATGATTTCCAGCTGAGTGAGGTAATATCCAGGGAGCATCTCTGTCATACCAGGCGACCAAACCAAAAGTGCCTGTGCAAACACAGTAGTTTATTGGGAAAATAATTACCTCATAAATGGCTCGTAAAGCATTTCATTGTTTGATTGACTATAAATTGACCATTTATTAATATAAACGGTTGGTTGATAGAAAGAATAACCATTGTATTTATATATATATATATATATATATATATATATATATATATATATATATATATATATATATATATATATATACATATATATATATATACATATATATATATAAAATTGTCAGGTAATTGCATAACATGGGAGCTTCATATCGGAAAGCTGGAGAAGCATTTAGAATTCTCCACCAAATCATGTTAATCATACTGTTAACATGCATCACCAGCTACCTCAGACAGATCTCTCCTGTGAGAGAAATCTTTAACTCTCTTCAAGTAAAATTAAAATTAAATGTCGAAGTAATTGACAGATACCTCCCATTTTCACTTTTCCCAGGCATTAGGTGAAGGGAGTTTGAGGTATCTGGGGGTTGGAAGAATGTTGATCAAGTTCCTCAAAAGCCAAATAAAATGAATACACATCAAAATAAAAAGATAGTTTACTTGCAATTAAATGTATGTTCTTCGAAACACTGAAGAAAAGTCCAACTTCGACAATGCAGATGCAGAATTTTGGTTTTCAAGTCTGTATTAATAAAATACTCACATTACTATATATGCATTGATAATGGTATTGGTTGCTGTAATCGGTCCTGCTCCCCATACTGGCTCTGAAGACATCAGTTGGACTCCAAAGTCTACAAACATCATTTGCGATTTTACAATAAACAAATACTAATTATTGATGATGATTATTATAAAGTGTTTCTTAAATGACCATAAACCAACCATAAACAACCCAAACAACAAAACAGAGGGCTGATGGGCAAAATTAACAAACAGGAGGTAAACCTTCAACGTAAGCGCACAAGTAAACATATTATTATTTTGACCTTATGAGTAGTATTCTAAATCAAACTCACATGGGCTTCAAGAAAGAGAAATTTTACATCGTCTGGACAGGTTTCCACCAAAATCTCTCCTCTTTCTATATGCAGGCCTACACATAAACTGTACAGAGCTCCCCATCGAGAAGAAAACAAGTCAAACAAAAAAACAAGCAATCAAACGATCTTCCTTGTTGGCGCACTAAAACAAAACTTTAAATGTTTTATTGGGGGAAACTGTCATCGTCACATTAATCCTGTCACAGCTTCTTTTAACTGTAGCTGTGGTTGCACGCTGGCAGGGCTTGATGAATTTGCGTCAAGTGTTTAATGATCACAATCTATCATCTAATGACAGGCAATTGCGATATAGAAGCCGTGTCTATGATATTCTTTAATCGTAAATCACCCACTTACAGAGTTAAATCAACAATATAGAGTTGAGTGAACTTCCTCTGACGGACCTGATGGTTTCACTTACATATTTATATTTTCATTTTCAAACATTTGTGTGTGTATGACGATTGTTTCGTGTGAGTGAGGCTTGTTGCTTCGGCCTTGTTTGGTGTTTGGTCTTGTATGCATGTCATTTTTTTTTAGGCTCTTCTTCTTCTTCTTCTTCTTCTTCTTCTTCTTCTTCTTCTTCTTCTTCTTCTTCTTCTGCAGCAAAAGAGATCTTTTTCTTGAGACCTCCTGCACAAGTAAAGCTTAGCATGCTAACTCATTGAACTGGATGTGGTGTTTCTGTATATTTTGCCTACAACTATTTTGACCAAAAAACAGGTGCACCCGTTCTCTAATTCTCAGAGGGAAACACAAATGACTTGTGAAAAGTACATTTCGCTGAGCAGTTAGTTAAGAAAGAGTAAAATAAAAGATTTAACGACATTTCAAAACCGCCATAGCTTGAATTCAGGTCACCATTAGAAGTGGATAATTAGTATTGAAACTATAGAAGATCGTTGGAGCCAACAGAGTAAAACACTTAGCTACATCAAAATGTGGCTTTGTAGTCATTAAGATCCTAATCAGACACTCAAAAGGGTAATGAATTGAATTACACTTATCAGAGCAGATACTAATTAGCACACAGCATACATTGTGGCCGCTATAGGGTGCGTGGAAGACACCAATGTGCACTTTTTTCTGTGTAAAGGCATCTGAATGTTTAAGCTCAAGGTTTTTATTGATGGCGGGAGGAATTCACACTGTGACAGCAAAACACGTTAAACATGAAACAACATTTTCTACGTTTGCAAAGGCAACTGCTGGCTGCCAGGGTCAGGATTCAAGATATTCACGGGGGGATCACAGAAAATGGGAGACAGACTACAACTTTCACAATCCAGACAAAGTCTGTTTCATCTTGTTCTGATTTCAATATAAAACAAAGCTTCTCATCTGAAGTCTTGTCCTCAGTTGTTTTCATATTTCACAATCATCTTTTATGTAGTGCCACTTTGAGGTCAATATTAAATTTGACATAAGCAGGGGCGACAGAGGTCCATTCTCCACTAAGTCCATTACAGAATCTTTTATCTTCCTCGTCGTCTTCCGATCATGAGGGTGAGCGTCGGTCGACCTGCGTACTGCCAAGTGTCACTCATTATAGGCCAAATTTACAAGCAAAGAAAACACTTCTCACATCCGCTTCAAAGGGCTCTCGTAATCCCTCAGAGTCCTAAGTGCTCCAACCTGTTTTCACATTAGCATTAATATGCCACTTAACGGTTATCAAGATGACAATATGGAGCCTTTATCGCACTGGCTCCTAATAAAAGACAACAGAAAACAAACTGTGAAACTCATGCGGCAGAGATTTATAAGATCTCAAACAGTGTTCCAGGTTAAAATTTCTGCTGCTTTCTGCAAGTTTTCTCCTTTTGTGTTTTGAGTATTTTTTCAGCTTTCAAAATGAACCTTTCACAACAGAGAGAATAGGCTGTGCGGGAGTTACACCATATTTTATCCTTGCTAAACTACAGCGGGCCACTGTGTATGAAAAAAGGCTATGTTCAGAGTCTTTACTCTCATATTCACAACAATGTTGTGAAGCAAGTCAGCTCTTAATCTGACTCTTTTTTTTTTTGTACACCAGATTCCAAATTAACTTTCTGTCCTTGTCATAACAAAGACTGACTAAACTGAAAAGGGTCCAGTCAAAGTTGCATCCTTTGTATTTGTAAGTAAGAGTTTTACAATTTAAGCCTCAGCTATTCTGCTTGATCAGAAGCGTGGCTTTGGTTAAGTCAGCTTTGACTGATGGCAGCATAGGCGAACAACCCCTCAACTCCAAAACAGTTTGGTTTAAATGTTGCTAAAGTCTGATCAGTGCATTGGAGTTCATCGCATTACATTTCTTCCAAATAAGTCCGCCCTAAAAAGCGAGAAAGCAAGAACATTTTGTGTCCTTTGCACGTAGAACGAAGATGATCTACAGTGAGAATACATTCCCAGTGTAACTCCAGTGGAAGGGATTGGGGACAAAATCCACATCATAAAACTCACTCTTTGTGCTACTATCCTTTCACTACAGCCCCACGAGGCGACATGAAGAAGTCATTTCATGATCAGAAAAGCCCTGGGTTTGGGAAGATAACCACTTGATTTGTCTAACTCAGCCTGCTGTAGCCTCATATGAGCTAGAGATGAACTTTTGGATACATTTTTGCAGAGAAAAATATTGTTCCCCATCTCTTATATTGGAGTCATGATGGGAATTAATGTCTTCAGGGCTGGTATGGGGAGCAGGACCAATTACAGTAACCAATAACATTATCAATGCATACAAACAGTAGTGATGTGAGTATTGTATTTATACAGAACTGAAAAAACTCTATCCTGAAACCCCAAACTCCACACAATTACACACTCTTCAGTGTTTCTAAGAACATAAATTCAATTATTCCAATGGAGGAACTTAATCAACATTCTCCCAACTCACCGTACCTCAAACTCCCTTCGCCTAATGCCTGGGAAAAGTGAACGTGAAAAAAATTTAAAAAATAAAAAACAGGAAGTCCCATTGATTTCAAGATTTGTCTCACAAGAGAGACCTGCGTGAGGTAGCTGCCATACAAAATCACAGTGTAACATTTATAACCAACAAAAATCCACAATAAAACATAAGAACAGCTGTTCAAACACAGTGGCCTCTCAAGCAAAACAACCACATGCCACAATCTGTCAAAACCCAGGGTAAATGTGGATGTAGCAATAAAATGGCTGAGTGAAAAAGCTTCCACGGGCTTCTGTTATCAAATTGAAACAACAGTGGTAGAAATGGCTGAAATCGAGCTTGGATTTGGTGGAGAATACTAAATGATACTCCACCTTCCCCATCTGAAGCTCTCATGTTATGCAATTACAAGACATAACAATTTTATTTTAAAAAATACACTGGTTGCACTTCATATCAACCAACCATTTATATTATTAAATGGTCAATTTATAGTCAATTAAACTCTATAAACATTTGGAAAGCCATTACTGTATAAAGTTGCAACTGATTTTTATAAACCTTTACAATTGCTTAATAAATTGTAAATATAAAGTATGTCGAATTCATGCTCCAAACAAACAGGTGGCAGCATATTAGTAGCTGCCCTTAGCAAGTTAGCCCAGTTAGTCATGCAGCTAGCGGTCTGGACTGGGACTTTAGAGCACGTAGAGTGTCGGACTGGGCACCGGAACTGGAGCCAACTGAATGGACAATGAAACCAAGCCTCTATCACCTCTTGTGGTAAGTGGCATTATGAGACAGGATGGGTCAGAGCTAGCTGGAGCTAACTTCATTTCTTCATATTCTGTTGATGATTTTACTTAATGTTTGAAAGTCTTAAACTACATTTCTTACACCTTTAACAAGTCTGAAACAAAGGCCAACTATTTTCTTGCACATTGAAGCTCTGATAAATGAAATGGTTTGGTTTGGGTCTCAAATGATTGACCCAGGATGGTAAAGCACAGGTACAAATCAAGTTCGCATTTGTCTCCATTCTTCAGAAGCCGAAAGACAAGCCACCGGACTAAAAATTCCAATAAGCTGTTGGAAAAGTTTTAAGCTAAAGCAGAGTTCAGATTGAAAAAGTGGCATCACTCACAGCTGGCCGGGGAGCAAATCCATACCAGGATGCTTTTCAGCAGAACTGACTCACTGCAAGTAATTTCAACCTGGTGCTCAAAGTAGCAGGCAGGGCAGTTTCACCGGTGTCTGCGCTGAATGACTGCTGAATGATTTATCAAGTTGCAAGTGGCAGTTCAGTGGGGCATCGCACATGAGTGGAATGAGAAAGGGACTCCTCCGGGTTCATAGAAGAGTGCGGCTGCAGGCCATGTGGGATGTTCGGAGTGTCATCTAATGGTTTGGACCTGGGACAGTGATACGCAGCAGGTGAAAACTATTTACAGCATGACAGATCAGGGCTACATGACAGGCAGATTTGGTATTTCTGTCATGGTCAATTTATTCTCTTTCTTTACAGTAAGGGAAAAAATTATCTCCAAATTTACAAAACATAACCTGTAGGCTATACTTTTTAAGTATTTTCAACATTAAGCATGCACTTTGAAGCAAACGACTGTCTGGGAAAACACATTATGCATAAAAAAATGTGTATTCATTCATCAATCACTAATAACCTTACTTATCTTGCTCTTGCCCTATGAATCAGATCAGTAGCTAATGTTAGCCACCAGCTAAACCTCAACTGATAATAATAAATAAATACCATTAAAGTGAAAATTTAAATATTCTTGAGGTTGATGCGTCGCGCATGTAATGAGGCAACAAGTCTACCACCATCAACAGTCTCAATGTCTCACCATGGTTGTATGTTTAAAGCGTTTAATATATCCAGTGCGAGCGTTCACAGAGCAGCAAAACCCAGAGGGCTAATCGTGTGGCTCTCCTCATTAAAAGATACACTTCATCTTGCTTATTAGCATAGCAAAGCAACACGAAGCAACTACAACAACTCCCAGTCATCAGACAATTATCCACATTTTCATTCAGTAAAAAGCGCATCTTAAAAGCGAAGTCGAAAAGCTATCATTTTCAAACACAGGACCAATTTAATGGCTCCACTCAAATGCTCTCTAAATGAATTTATTCAAAAGTGTGTAGAAAGGTGGTCTTGCTAGATAATTTGCATTCTGGTTCCGTTGGGTTCAGCAAATGAAACATCAGGGGGTGGGGAAAGCAGGAGACAAGGAAAGAGTCAGTAAGACAGTGTTAACCATGTTGAGCTGCTGTGCATTAAAGGTGTACGCAAATTCAACAAGTGAAAGAGTTTATGAGCTCATGAAGGAACATGTCTTCATGTGTGTGGATGTTTTGCAGCAGATAAAAGTGTTCTGTTATATGTTTCGATCACAGAAGTTGCACTAAACGCGTGTTGTATTATGATGAAAGGTGCATCATTAAAAAAATTAACTCAAATCATCAACAGAGTGTGAAGAAATAACAGTTTTGACATTAAATCAAGACATCTAGAGATGTGGCATGCTAACCAGCTAGGCCCGAGCCTCTCTGTAGTGCGATAAAAAGTAAAGTGTCCAGTTCTTGCACATTGCACTTTTAAATCACAGAAAAACGCTGAAGTGAAACGATGATGATATGATGTGCACAGCATGTGTGTTGCTACATGTGTCTCCAGCTGCAATATTAAGAGCTAAGATACAAACAGTGAAAGGAAGATACAGAATGAGAGAAAGAGGCAGGTTTTGATCATTTCAGCACCATGGACAGAGACAGAATGAGCTGCTGGGTCGACACAGCAGGACTGGGCTTAAATGTTTCAGCACCATGGAGAGAGGCATAAAGGGAGACCCATAATACACACTGATTCAAAGCCGGGTTTGAGGTTTAAAAAGCTCTTTATTTTTTACTGTGCTGTCGATGCACATTAAGTCAAATGAATTTGGCGAATCAGCTCGGTGAAAACCTCAGTAAACCAATTTAAAAGTGGACAAAACATGTTGCTGTCTCCTTGATGTTTCATCGGCAGTGGCGCTCTAAAGTTTCAGTCAAACCAAGGCACAATATTACGTTATTTCCTGTTCGTTTAAGACAGTTACATATGTTCATTTCTTGTATATTAACAAGAAAAATAAACAGATTAGTGCTTAGTATAAACTCTACACAATTAGCACATCGTATGGAAATGGGACACAGCACTGGCTTGACTAATTTAGCACATTGGAGAGACATAGATAGACAGACTGTGTCTGAATGTTTCAAGACCACAGAGACACTCTGTCCCAATTCAGTTGCCGGATTCTCGGAAGTCGGCTTTTCCAGACCAAATATGTAGTAAAAAGTCCAGTCCGTCCCATTTCAAAGGCTGCTTCAGATGCGTCTGGGAAATCCAGCCTTCTGTTGTTGGTGTTCTGTTGTTGGAGGATACCACGGGTGTATTTTCTTCGCAGCCAACAATATACCATAATCTGTTAGATGCCAATCAGTTGTTTAATGAAAAACCATAAAAAACATCCATAAAAGTTATGGATGTATGATATATGCAGCTTAACAACAAGTACATTTAATTAATTAAGCTAACCAGCTGAGTTAGGCAGCAGTTGTGACATTAACATTCTGAATTAGACACATCGTTTTTTTCAGAGCAGATGATGAAAATGAAAGGAGTGAGACATCTCACTTCTTTCTCACCTCTGTTGAGAGTCGCACATGCACAGCACCAATCAGGCAGCTGACAATGTAACAGTGGTTACCTTTTTTTTACTATCTACTATCTATCTAAGCACTGACTGAACAATGTTTCGAGTGCTGCTTGATCAGATGGATGAAAAAGTATTAACAAGCAGGCGGCCTGAGCTTGTTAGTACAGCTAACACACGACATATCGTGGTGTCTGAAAAGGGGCAAAAATGAGTGTGTTGTGTTTTCATTGTAGCCAGTCAGAGCTGACTGCAGAGTGCACCCGTTCACATTAAAGATAAAAGCCAGATGTGATTGGGTGTTTGTGGGTTTTTGGTCCAGTGTGAAAGGGGCATCAGAGAGGCAGGCGACGTGTGATTGGCTGAAAAGTAAAAGGGCAGTGACAACACTTCTGACATTATGAAATAAAATGTGTCATTATAAAAAGTGGCATTATAAATTAAACAATAAAACTCAGCATGAAATGTGTCACTGGGAGAAATACTATGATAAAATAAAAACACTCATTTGAAAAGGGCATTTCAAAATAAAACTTCTTATCTTTTTATTGCCTCAATATGGAACATGTCGGGTTTCCATTATTGCAGTTACAGTGATTGGCGGATGTCTCTTGTCATTCCGGACTAAAAATCTATTTAAGGCCATTTGAGGTCATCAACTTGTAAATCTTTCATGAGTTGACACGGAGTGTCCTACAGCAACATTAGTTCAACCTCTCTGCGTCTGGGCTGGGAAGGAAGTGCAGAGTTTAGTTTGGCCTTCTTGTCCCTCGAGGCCCTGCGCAGGATCCAGCCGCTGAAGTGGGACATTGTAACGTTATTGCATTGACTCTGGTTTTGCCATTACACACTGTCCGTATTAAGCGTCTTTAAAAGAAAGTTAGAGGTTATATTTTATGTCATTTCACACCCACTCGCAAGTGTTCGAGCCCAGAACAGCTTTTGCCGGCTTCACTGTTACTTTGGATGGCCACAAAGTAACCACTTGAGTGCTCTGTGCTCATAATTCGCAGCTCCCAATCTCACAGCGGCAAGCAGCAGAGTTCATAAGTAATGCAATGCAAAAAAAACACAAGTTGAATCCCCAGAAACACAAGACTCTGGGGAAGGCACTCCAAGGGCAGCCAGCTCCTGGCTGCTGTGCAAACACAGCCACTCCCTCCAGGGAGCTCCCAGCTCAAACAGAGAGTCTGAACATGCAAAGAAGACCAGCAGAGAGTGAAAGAGGAGAAAATGACAAACACCAGAGAAAAAGTAGAGGGTACTGCAGAGAGAGGCTCAGAAACACTGCATCTATACCACAACAAAGTGGGAAGCATTGTTCAAAAATCCTCCGTACTCTGCACAACAAAGGTGTTTAAACTCCAACAAGAAACACCCTTTTTATTGTGTTTGTTTGTCCTATTTTTATTTTATCTTATTTTGTTTGTGGTTGTTGTTTTGTCTCTGTATTTGTTTTTTCTTCTCTTTTCTCATTCCCAAAATTGTTGTCTTGTTATTTCTTCAGAGTGGATGTACCAGGATGTACCCCTTTCACCTTATGTAATAATGATTAAAGAGCTTCAAATGAGTAAAAAATAAATAAATAAATAAAGCTTAAAAACCTTACCAGAACAAATGAAGGATTACTGCATTGAAAAGCCCAGAAACATTGCATCCATACCACAACACAGAGTTATGCTTTGTCTGAAAATTATTCTTTTTTTGTTTTGTTTTGTCTCTGTATTTTTTTCTCTTTTCTCTTGGATGAACCCCTTTGACCTTATGCAATTATAATTTTTTAAACAGGCGGAAAAAAAACATCACAAAAAAACTAGGTAGTACAGCAGTGTAAAGCCCTTTTTAGCATTTTTGTCTATTTTATTTTTATGTTTTTGTAGTTGTTGTTTTGTCTCTTTGTATTTTTTTTCTTCTCTTTTCTCTTTCCTAAATTGTTGTCTTGTACTGTCTGTGGAGCATTGAAAAGCCCAGAAACATTGCATCCACACGACAACATAGAGTAATGCATTGTCTGAAAATCAATACAGGTGTTGAAACTATAACAGGAAAGCCCTTTTCATTTTATATATTATATATGTTTTTGTTTTTGTGTTTTTTGTTGTTGTTTTGTTTTGTCGCTGTATTTTTTCTTCTCTTTTCTCTTACATAAAATGTTGTTGTTGCATCGACCTTATGCAATAAAAAATGCAAAACATTTTTTTATAAAAATCACCACAACAAAATAAGGGAGCACAGCATTGAAAAGCCCAGAAACATTGCATCCATACCTCAACATAGTGTAAAGCACTGGGCAATAAAGGTGTGTGGCATCTTTAATGACAAAAAATAAACAATATAATGTATATGGAGAAATACGTTAGATCCAATCAGAGCTCTCTCTGTTCATCTGAGGAAGGCATATCTAACAATCACTCAGCTTTTTTGCTCTCATAACTCTATATCTGGCTATAAATGGTTAATTCCGCCAGCCGCTTGTTTACGGATGTTCTCTGCCATTTCATGCTGAGCAGGTAGTGCAGCAGGACACTCTGTGTCAGTTTGTCTGAACTTGAAAGTTTGAAAGAAACATCTGTTGAGAGTTTATATGAGGAGGTAGGCTGGAGCCTCTGGGAGGCAACCATACAGTAAACACAGACTGGTGAAGCAAAACAATGAGCTAAAAACAGCAAAGAGCTGCAGAGCTGGGTGTTGATTCTCAGTGGGTTCGCACTAGGGGTGACTCTTTTAATTTACACATTTATAAATATAAAAACAACGGGAATTGTTTCTTTATTTACAGAAAATGCTACAAATGATTTGCAAACCTTACTCAGGAAGGGTGCTAATGGCCTAACACTGATACCAACCCGCTGAAAGAGAACATTTCCAGTCACCAATCTGACCCAGTTTTCCTCACTACTTACCTTCCTGTCTGTCCTGCCACACTGGCACACGAGAGCTGCCTAAAGGAGATTTGCACCCACCCCTGGGCTTTACGAAAGGAGGTGGCCCTCTCCTCACAATAACAAGGATTGCCCTCATTCCAGTCTCCAGACTCAGGAGGCGAGAGGAAGAGGATATTGCCTGCTACAATCATCTGGTAATTGTGACGCTAATCGCGCCATGGTATTACAGTGAAGCCGACCAGTCACCTGCACACCTCCGCGCTATCGATGCACAGGGAGAGCCACGTGAAAGCAGAGAATAACTGCCCTGCTGCACACAAGGAAATAGACAGGTGTAGACATCCAACCACCAGATGGGCAATGTGTGTTCCTGCAAACCATGGATATGTTGAAACTTTACATTTCTTCACATTGCAACTTTAAGTTAAGTTTAAGGTTGTGACATGTGCTTATGCCCTAGGTAGGTTTAGGCACAGAAAACATTTGGTTCGGGTTTGGAAAAGATTATGTTATTAGGGACACAAACATGGTGGGAAATCTCCCTACTTTTCATCAAATACTTTTTTTTTCTTGCCACAAGCACGGCTGGAAATCGTCCCGAGGTCTCCTTAAAAATATCCAGATCTTTCACACTTACAAATGTTCGAATGCAGTCTTGAACTGTGGTCACTGGCTTGGCAGCCTTCTCGCCTGTAACTCCACCTGTTATGCCTGTTTGTGAAAGAGCAAAAACTGAGCTGTGATAAAAATAAAAGAAGCAAATGTCCAAAATACAAGCCACAAATAGGCTGACGACAAAACAGGAATAATCCAAGAGCAAAACACTCAACCGAGTACAAGCCAGGAAAACACGACGGCAAAGGCAACAAATGCAGGTAAAACACGAGGAGACGACAGGACCAAGGAACCGATGAGCAACACTGGATAGCGAGAGACACAGAAAACACAGGACTGATGTGGGGAAACAGAAAAACTGACTCAGACTAAGGGGAAACACATGCTTAAATATGCAGGGACTTACTAACAAATGAAACACAGGTGTACAGGAAAAAATAGTCCCTTCACCCTGCTCCCTGTGCAGGGAATGTTTGTTAAAGGAACATCACCAATTTAGGCCTCACTTCTTCTCTGAGTTACCTCAGTAGTGTAAATACCTTGGACACATGTTACCGCTTCTGTTAAATCTTTACACTACTGAAATAAAATATTGAATAAATGACAAAAACTAAAACCATAAAAAAACGTTATACACTGTTGAAATGTGTGTGACTTGTGAATACATGTGATTTGTTAAGATGTGGCTTAAAGAGATTAATATTATGCAGATTGTTTACAGATTATGCATTTTATGTATTTAAAAAAAAGATGAATATTATGTAATAATAAGGCTATATTATATTGTCTTTGATAATCACGATCAGTAAATTCATGCCAGGTGTCATGCACCCTGTTGTTGTCATTATTGTCAAATGTAAAGGTAGAGCGAGCAAGTACCTGAGAGGTAAACAATATGTGGTGTTTTGGTCTTTGTTTGGTTTTATTTTGGTTTTATTTTGGTTGGACTTCCTGCTTGGTTCCTCACTTCCTGTGTTTCCCCCCGTGCATTTTGGTCAACTTCACTAACACACCTGTTTTGAGTTTTCCCTCGTCACGGCGCAGCAGAGAGCCACACCTGTGTCTTATCAGCCAATCTGATCTTCCTACAAGAGGCCTGGAGACGCTCTCCACTGTCCCAGAGTCTTGTTTGCGACACACCGTTGGTAATTCAGCTCCAGACCCTTCGTGTAACTTTAGAGAAAAATCTGAACTTTATCTCTCAGTGTTTTGGATGTATTTTGTGTTTGTTTCTCACGTGCCCTCTTGTGTCTTTTTTCCAGTGCCTTCCCGAGGAAACCACCCACAGCTCTCTTCCCCTCACAACCACCCCCACGCCTCCTTTCCCTGGATCATCACATTTTGCCATTTCTACAATAAACCTTCTTATTTTTTCACTCATTCTGGTCTCTGCTCCTGAGTCTAAAACCACCGATCATAACACAATAGCTTTTATTAAAATAAATTAACCTCATTAATGTATAATGTAATTCAAAACTACACAGTGCCCCTTTAACAAATGACAAATGAGGAGAGAACTACAAAATAAAACAGGAAATAACAAAACCAAAAACCCAAAGCATGACACCCCATCACCCTGATATGAAAGTCAGGTCAGAAACATGTTAAGTGAATATGATTTGAAACGTATTGTAGAACTTGATACACTTGACATGTATGAATGTTAACATATCGGTGGTTTGCAGAAACATTAGCTGCCAACATTTTATGCTGGTGACTGGACTGGATGTAGACTAGAATTGAAAGTCCTCTGATAATCATCATTATCTCTTACCACTGTAGATTTCATTATCTATTTTATTCTGTTAACTAATGCTATCATAAACATTTTGTTATTCATTTCCTTCCTTATTTTTTTACATAATCTAATAGAGCTTTGGCAGCACATATAAAATGTCATGCCAGTAAAGCCTATTGAATGCAATTGAACTGAATTCTACGGAGGCTCACATACAGACCCCACGGGAACCCTAAACACCACTGCAAGCAAGCATCAATAATACCACATGTTGCATTTATGGACTGAGATAAACAAGTATATGCAGTAAACAGAATAACAAATGCACTTGAGGCCTGCAGCGGATGCATTCAGAAACAGATCACAGGATAGCCTAAGCTTTCTGGGCGTACATACATACATACATACATACCTCTAATGTGTTTGGATTGCATGTTTTTCTGAAGATTATGGTTGTTACTGTGAAGCTTCGCAGGAATGCTAAGCACAAGTCCTGTGTGGGTTTTTGGTGAGGTGCACCTCTGTGACATACGGGTGTATGTGTCCTTTGAGCACGGTGAGCGATGTCTTACTAGAATTAGATCTGACAGGGTTATTTCATTGGGGTTCCGTGGGTGGACCAATAAAGAGGGCGAGCGGGATGAAATTAATAGAGGAGATTCTCTCTCCAAGATACGTCTGAGAGAGTTTTCATTAGCAAAGGAGAGGGTGAGAAAAACTGTTTTTCACTGTAATAGGGAGTGTGTGTCGTTCTAGTTCACAATTTATTCTTTTTTCTGGATGTTCTTCTGAATATTGTAGTTGCTTTACCTAACTCTCACTGTTGACACATGATGACTGGTGTCATAGTGAGCCATGTCATCTAAGGTCCCAGTGTATTAGAGAATTAACTCTGAAGCACGATTGTCAGCCAAAAAGAGCACGACTAGCTTATATTTGTCACGTGGTAATTGTGGATTTGTGCCGTTCAATTTATTAAGTACCTGAGAGGAAGAGATTTCTCTATTTTATAACTAAGCGTTGAGACTGTCACCAGCAGAAAAATGAAAGAATCATGTCTAAACAGAAAAGGCTGAAGGATGGAAGGATGTCACGGTCTAAGAACAAATAATGGTAATATTGTTTTTTTCAGACCTCGTGACCTCAATTTTCCCTCGTGGTTTTAATTTAATTTATTTTCCTACAATATCCATTCTTACAATACAATATCTTCTTATAGCAGTTGTTGTATTATTGAACTTTCCTGCTCTGCACTCGTGAAAATTTTCAGTCAGGTTGATATGGTACTTGTGTTTACCATGGTAACTGTATAAAACTACAGCAAACTCCTTAAGCAGCTACTTTGTCAGAAGTACAAAGAGAAGCAACAGGCCAAACAAACTCTTGGCATTTTAATAACGAGGTCAGCAGATAATAATTGCAGCCAGCGATCTGTTTTCATGGTGCATACAACCCCAGCAGTGCTGGGCACGGGAAAGTTGGTTACCTTGATGAAGAATTGGAGGCGTGCAGCCCTCTGCATGCAGCTCTTCATCTAAAATCTCATTGTGGCCGCTCCTCATTGTTCCATTACTCCCTTTGAAAAATTGTAAAATAATCAGCGGATGAAAGAAATCTGAAAAATGGCTGTTATCTTATTTTTAGCAGACACATTTTTGATGAGCAGCTGCTGTCAGGACTAACCGTTGTGATGAACAAAATGTGCTCCCTGTGACTGCTTCACATTAAGATATAACAACACATTCAGTTTGCATTATTAGTAAATTAATAACACCTAACGGGTGTAGGTCATTGGTTCTCAATGATTTGGGAACCAAAAGGGGGCACTCGAGTTAATTTCCAGGGGTCGCCAGGTGGTTAATGATGATGTGAGTTTCCTGTTCGGGGGTGTTTTGAATCCAGTGCAGCAATGACAGACTCCGGCACTAAAAATAACAACTGATATATAGAAAAGTAATGACACAATTCGAAATGTCAAAATGGGGGTTGATTTCATGAACATCTAAAAGTGTAACTCTAAGGTCGTGGTCTTGGTTTTAATATAGAAAAAGTTAAAGGAGACCTGTGATGCTTTGTCGTCTTTTTCCTTTCCTTCAGTGTTTTATAGAAGTTGTTGTCCATGTAAAAGTTCTTGAAAGTCAGAGGTCAAAGTCGGCACCAACAGAAGCTCCTCTATCCCACAGAAAACACTGCTGACACTGAAACGCCTCGTCAGTAGTCCCGCCTTTAATTCTGTGATTCCGTGACATCACACTGCGTCACAGAGTCACACATTTGCATAATTTGTGCCTCGCAGCTAATTTGGCGTGTAAGAATAGATTTCACACAGCTGCTCTGTTGTTGTTGTTGTTGTTGTCGTTGTCACGGTGCTGAGTCAGGCGTGTGAGAACTGACCAATCAGAGGAGACTGGGTATTCAGGAGGGGGGTCCTTAAAGAGACAGGAGCTAAAACAGAGCATTTCAGACAGGGGGGAATTTTAGACCTATAGTAGTAGTAACCCAAAATAAAATTATGAAAATAAGCATAATATGTCTCCTTTAAAGGTGACTTATATCACAGATCTCAATGTGACGTAACCACATTTATGTATCACATGTGGTACATAAATGTGGTGCTTCCTCGGCTAGAGAAAAGGTTGTCAGCGACCATTATCCAGGCAGCAATTATGTTTACCAATAAACTTAATTGGCAAACACATTAGTGGTATTTAAACATAATCTCTAGTAAACATGGTTGAGGAATGAAGCTCAAAAGTACTGTGCAGTAATTATCGTGACCTTTAGCCAGTGTTAGTATTTTCTTCACTCTCTTCAATTTGACCAAGTGCATTGACATTTCATACGGCGTGTGTTTCCGTGTTACACTGCGGAGAGGGCTTCATAACTTGCTGTGTGAACGAGCGGGCGCCAGATATTTGATACTGTCTGCGTGAGCAAAAATATCGTTCGAGTGGCATTAGTGTAAAATTGTAAAAGGGCAAAGAAGCTTGACATTGACAGAAGGTTGACATTTAGCGGCCGTTTCGTCTTTGTCACTGTTGTTAAATAACACAAGTAACTCAATCACTTCAAGCTGAAAATGTATGTTGATCTTTGCAGATTTTCAGAGAATGCTGAAGACAGTAATGTGATCATAAAAAGAAACACCTGAAATTAAGATAATTTGTTGACCAATAAGTCACAGACAGTATGCACACCGTGTGCAGACGCTAACCAGCAGAGAACTAAATTAGCTTTCAGTGACATTTGGCTGTAGATGAAAAGGGACATTATTGACCGGGACATTGTTTTTGTACACTGTGTGTAGTCTGGAGTCTGCTGCTGCCGCTGTACACATTTTCCATTTCATCTCTTCTCCGAGAGCAGACCATTTCATCACTTATTTAGCTGGTTTCTAGTTCAGCATCTGCCCGTCTCCCTCCGTCTTCTCCATCCCTCTCCTCGGGTGTGCCTGCAACTTTGAGCGTGTGCATCGGAGCAGCTTTTATTCACTCTTTCATTTAGTGTCCTTTTTTATTTTTTTATTTTATGGCTGTCTTGTTCTGGAAATGTATTGTTGTTCACATGCTTGTCTCTCCCCGGTGAGACATTCCTGCCTGACTCCAAAGTTAAGACGAGGATTTTACAACCTAACTTGCAAAGAGGATTGAACTTGAGTCTTAATATATTTTAACCTACACCCTGATCAACAACAGAAAACGCTGGCAGCAAGGTCCCTTTTAACAGAGCCGGAAAATGTCAGACTACTTAGTCAACACAGAGATTGATGTGACCGTATCAGATCATTCATCAGCCGCAGCAAAATGGTCAGTACCTGCAACAGCAGAAAGATGAAAATCTAGGTCAGTAACTGGGTCTCGTGAACTACAAAAGAAGCAGCGTTATCACGTGTTTTGGAGGCTGTTATTGGAGAGGGTGTTGGCTTACTCACTGTCAGTGAAAGGGACCGAGAGGTGCTGTCCGAGGACATCGCTGATGTCAGACTGAGTTTATTTACATTAAGTGAAATTCAGTATAATTTAGTCAAATCTTTAATTGTACCATATGTCATGACCATGGGTCATGTACATGTGCCCGTTGTTGTGTCTGAGCTGAGCTGCTACAAACAGACTCTAAACATGTATTCATGATTCGAACTGTTCTTTCTGACTGTGGAAAGTGGACATAAGAGCAATAAAAGCAATTATACCGATAAGATTTGCCTCCTAATTCTGTATATATAGATTTGTCCTTGTGTCCGTTGTGTAAGGGCTTAAAATCCTCCTTTGACCTGTGTTCCCTGTTTCCACTATCTTACCATGTGAGAGTTATAACCACAATAGCCGTCTATTAGATTTGTGTAATTATTTTAAAGTGATTACCCCCGTTAAATTAATTTTCTGCACTCTGCTATTTGTGTGTTACACAAACAATGAAACACACACACACACAGTGATATACACAGAGAGAGGCAGACAGACTGAGACACAGAGGAATATAAGCCTTGGGACAGTGCTGCAGGAGGAATTCCAAGGTGTTTCTCTCCTATAATCGGGCTCCAGCGTCTCTCCAACCTGTCTCCTGTCACAACACTTACTTACCAGGGGAGAAATTGCACCTGAAAGATATCTCAAAACGAAACCACGAAAGAGCTCATGGGTGGCCAGGGACAATAAAAGGAGGAGGAAAAAATGAAATAAATACAGAGAGAAGGGGCAGGAGGGGGGTGGGGAGGAGGAGGCAGGAGCAGAAATGGCACAGTGAGACACAAAAACAGCTTGGGAGGCAGTGCAGCGGAGATGCTCCAGGACCCCTGGGGATGGGCAAACTCAGCACCATCCTAATTTTCATTTCTCGGTGTGCAACCCCAGATGATTAGGGCGTAATGATGGTTATACTAATTGGCCCTTTGCTTCTCCTGTTTCGCATGATCACATGAGCGGCTACGAACGTTAACATACACACTTAAAAAGTACACTTTGCTCAGAATAATTCCTCGGGCAAACAAACACAACCTTCAGGTCAAGATGTCATGTATTATGCGTTGATAGAAAAATGTTTCTCTCCAGAAACTACATGGCAATCTGTGATTTTCTTTCTTGGAAATAGTAAAAAAATTCAACCGCAGTCTCAGAGTTCCTCTGTGAAAACCACTCAGAGGAAGTAAGGGTCATGAAACACTTTAAGAAAACTTTTTAATAAGCAACAAATGGCTTGGAGTCCCAGTAATTGCAAGTATTATAGTTATTTTCTGTCCTACAAAAACTTCTACCAGGTCAGAGCAATCATGTTGGTGATTTTTTCCTCCTTCTAGCTAGGCAAAATATCCCAAATCACTACCTGACTGTGAAAATGTGTCTGAAGCGTTTCAGACCAAAAGCATTTTCAACCCATTCGCCAGAATAAATGTTGGCAAAGTGTATTTCTGCAAACCAAGGACATCTTGAAACTTTGCATGTATTTTGTGGTACAACTTTACGTTTCTTTGAGTTCAGTTTTTCAGTTTTATATCGTGGCAGCGCTGTGCTTGTGATCTGGCTAGGTTTAGCCACAAAAACACTTTGTGGTCAGGGTTAGGAAAAGGTCAGTTTTGGCCTCCCTGGTTGATGGACCATGAACATCATTTCACGCTTGGAAATTATGTTTTTTTAATGTTGTGTGATTAATTCACACTTCACTTGTGCAAACCGGACATCACGACCACAACTCACGACAATGGTGGACCTGTTGATTGTTTCATCACCCTGTATTATATGACAAAGGACACAAAATTATAAAGAAGGTGTGACAAGGGTAATTTGGGATGAGTAACCTTGCTTGTTTTCTGCAAAGACAGCTATACAATATATGTGGCACTTACCAGGAATTGAAGCGGTTAGATTCATCTGTGCTCTCTTGAAATCCACTAGATTACTTTGATTAAAGAATACCTATAGATGCTTTTTCACTGTTTTCCTTTCCTGAAGTGTTTCATAGTTGTTCTTGTACGTGTAAAAGATCTTGAAAGTTAAAAAGGCCAACGTCAGCACCAACAGAAGCTCCCCTCTCCCACAGAAAACACTGCTCCTAAAATGCCTCGTCAGTAGTCCCGCCTTTAATTCTGACTTTGTGACATCACACTACATCACAGTGTCACACATTTGCATAATTTATGGATAGCAGCTACTTTGCACGTAGGAATTGATTTAGCACAGCTGCTCTGTTGTTTTTAGCGGTGCTTGCTCAGGCATGTGTGAGCTGACCAATCAGAGGATACTGGGTATTCGCGAAGGGGTCCTTAAAGAGACAGGAGCTAAAACAGAACCAGAAAACTGATGAATAGTAACCCAAAGTAAAACGATGAACCTGAAAATGAGCAAGTCTCCTTTAAAACATTAATTTTACTGATCAGTTAGTTTCTTAACAGATTGATCCAGACAGGCAGCTGGGATGAACCCGGTGAACGCGACCTCTCTCTTCATGTCAGCGAGTTTCAGTGATGCAGTCCGACCCCAGAGACCCCCGGGGCCCTCTCAGAGCTCTGCAAGCTGGCGCCATTTTTCTGCCAGTCCCTGTCCTGCCTGGTCTTTGGTAAGTATCATTTGAATGTGATCATATACTCATCTTGCAAATTTGCATACAGTAAGTTTTGACAATTGCAGATTTGTTTTATGGCCTTTATGTTGGTGATTACTGGAAGTTTAACGCTTGACAGATTTTTTTCCAGCTGTTTAAACACATTTCCTGAAAGTGAAGCTTTCTCAGTCTCTCACAACTTTTAAACAACAAAACTGAAAACAGTTAACGTCGTCCCGTAGACTTACTAAACTGTAGTGATTCATTCAAAGAACATCTGATTTACCAAATTTGTGCCATAAACACGCTGTTGAATTCAACATGCAGCTTCTGACAGACATTTCCAACCAATTAAAATAATGTTTGATTTGTCAGCCCTGATTATGACTCAGGACTGAGTTTCAGGATGAGGTGTCGCTGTATCTGTAATCTCCTGCTCAATTTGTGGTGCTGTGTGCCTTGTATTCACTCCACTGTGCCCACTGGTCCACCTATCAAATATAGCCTGATGACACACTTGCAGGCAAGCCTGAATGCGCCCTATTGTCTATTGATTTTGTCTCTGGTAATGGCCTTCCACGAGTCATCTATTTTGAAATCTGAGAGGAGGTGGATGACTGCTGTTATCAAACCGAGGAAAAGGAAAAAACAGAGATACTGCGGATCAATTCAGACGGATCCATACTGCTCCTCTGGGCTTTCTCTTGGTGCTGTTGTGGCATGAGTCTGATATATTAATTAAATATGCTCCAGAACTGACATTGTGATCAACCGGTGCCGTCGGGATTGTTTTGCACAGTCGGGGTCCTCTCAGCCGAGCACATGTGCAGCTGTGAGCGAGCAGGAGGACTGGTTGTTGAAGAGCTGAGCGGAGTTAATCCCACACCTACAATCAAAAGGGCACCGTGTCACATGAAAATATGCACTAAACTTAATGGATACTAGTTTTACCATGTGCACTCATGCAGTTGATGTGCCGTCTCTCGGGAGCTTGTTATATCAAACGCTGTGTGGAGAGCCGGGCACATATGCAGGGACTGGCTCTGCAAGATATGAGCATGATTTTGTATGCACGCTTCTGTTTTACTGCATTTTTTTTCTCCCCGGAAGAGGATACTGCATCGTTTTCAGGAGCAGCTGCTTTCTCTGGGTTCACTGCTTTCCAATGATGTAGCCCGAAACACATCACCCATGAAAGTGGGAGCTGGAGTTGGCATTGCTAAAGGGTGCTGTGTAGGCGCTGGGCTCTGGCGCCGACAGTCATCTCTGTGATGTTTTGGAGGCCTCCCAGTCCTTTATCATGCACAAGGGACTGATGGGAAAAGGAAGGCTATCATCAGAGGATGCATTTAATTTCCATAAAGATGACTTTGTTTCCTAATTAATCTCCTGGCTCCGTCTCCCCGCTTTGCTCCTGTCACTTCCTCAGAATGAAACATGGCCGGCAATTTGTTAAATCAATTATTCCGGGGGAAGAAGCAGGGCTTTCGGCGAGCCCGTCCGCACTAACACGCGCGCACGCAGACGTGTGCACACAGATGAGGCGATCGCAGAGATGCAGCCTGGCCTTCAAGTAAAGAGGTGCACAGCGACGTTGGAATTTGGGATGAGGGAGGTAAGAGAGAGGAGCAGTTTGTCCTTGTTGACATGGCAGAAAGCTTTATAAACACTTGGCTGACGAGGACTCTCCTTGGCCTTGCGCCCTGAACTCCTGCAGAAAAACAGGACTACTCAGCCCCGAGGGACAAGATACACTGAGAGAAAGAGAGGCAGGAGGAGTGAGGGCGAAGTGACAAAAAGGGACATGAGCAGGGAGGGAGAGGAGGCAATAGGGAAAAGATGGATGCCACGGGGGAGAAGAAATGAGAGCCAAAGATAAATGTAGAAGAAAATCCTCTCTTCTTTCTTTCTCTGTACAACTCCATTTCACAAAATAAATCCCACACGAGTCTAGTATTCTATTCCATACTGGGGTTTTTTCACATTTATGTTAAATGTTGATTTAGAATAACACATGCTGAGGGTGCAACGGAGCAGAAGATGAGCCTCGGCCTTTAAACAAAAACAACAAAGCACATTTTAGATCAAGTTTGACTTGCCAATGATCTACAGGTGCACAGAATAGAAGCATGATTCATTTCGGGGCCTAGACGAGAGACAGCGGATTGGCTCCAAATGAAAAAGCTGACTTTCAAATAGGAAGACAAACAGAGCGCGGGGCCTGATGGTGGCGTGGGCTCTTTCTGGCTGTATTAGGGAGAAGAGGAATAGCGTGGCAGGATGTGTTTAAATCAGGGCGCTCTATCTTGTAGTGGGACACATTTCATTAAGCCCAGCAGCTGGGGCCGTGGCTCCATGCGTCCACACATCTATCATACAAATCCATCAGGCCTGTCTGCTCGCCGCACTGACAGCATGTGTGTGATAGGAGCCCGTCCTGCTGATCAGACGACTCACTGACTGCCCGCACTTATTCATTTCCACTTCCATCTTCCCCTTTCTGTGTTAAGATTTCTTATTTGCGCTCTCCCTCCCTCCCCCTCCCTCCCCCCGCCTCTCTCTCTCTCTCTGTTTCCCTCCCGACCACCTTTGTCCTTCATTTCTCTCTTAGCCCAATTTTTTTTTAGGGGGGACAGATGTTGCCCAGCTCTGAATGGTTTTTGGACCCCGCTGGTTCTTCTCTGTTTCATTTCATTCCCTCATGCGTCGCCTATCTCACTCTCCCAGCGGTGTGAGGGGTACCAGATATTTTGCCGCAGTAAAAACAGAAATATGGACGGCAATACAAAGAAAAGTCCTGCTTTAAAAGAAAGAGGAATAAAGTATATCAGTAAGATGTACTAACAAAAGTAAAACTCATACATATTTAGCCACTTCATGTATGGCAGATTAGATCAGATGTAGAGAAGAAACATTATGGCTGAGTGTTTAAAAAGGTGTAAATTTGTGTGTCCTCAAGCAGTGGCGCTCCCAAGGGGGGACCAGGGCGTCCATGGCCCTCCTAATAAAATTGCTGCATAATGTGTTTGTATCGGAAATCAAAAATGAAAATAACATGAAAATAAGAAAAGCCACTAGCTTTGCTGTAGGTTGGACAATGTCGGGACGCTGCGTAAAACAAGCATTAAACAGAGTGTGATATTTCACTAATAAAAAAAACAGTACAAAGGCATTACATTGCATGTTTAGTTAATGTAACTAAATCTGAACTTAATGCCAGAAACGTGCTTGAAACCAGTTGGGACAGGGGCAACAAAAGACTGGAAAAGTTGTGGTATATTAAAAAGACACCTGTTTGGAACATTCTACAGGTGAACAGGTTCATTAACAGGTGTCGGTATCATGATTGGGTATGAAAGGGGCATCCTCGAAAGGCTCAGTTGTTCATCATGAATATTCACGAGGATATATTTTGTTGGAAGGATGTATAATCCTTGTTGTATCCCTTTTACATTAGACAAAAACCCACTGAACCCAATGTGAATAGGTAGAATCTCACTCTTGCTTCAAATGACTCAGTCTCAGATGTATATCAGCTCCAGCTGTGACCAGCTGTGATGGAAACAACACCTGGTTGTCAGGTGCGATGCAGTTACGTACGTTGAAGCTAAGGACGCTGGGTTTTTCATACTTTTCCATCGATCTCTGTTCAAGAAGCACTGAAACATCTTTTAGTCTGCGGTTTGAAAGATTTATGAAAATTGCTTGTTTTCCTTTTGTGTAATTATTATGTTTTTGTTTTTTTTCTCTCTTTTATCTTTCCTGTCTCAGGTAATCTTTAAATCATATCACATGAGAGTATGTTCTTAGACTGTTAACCATAGTGTGCGTACTCAATTAACAAATCAATGTGTGTGAGTGTGACCTTGTCAGATTCATTATACTTGCATGAGTGACAGGTGCTTATGGGAAGAATTGTTGTCAAGTCTTTGTCTTTTACCATGCTACATATTACTGTTATCGTGTTTCTTGTAATTGCTGCCTGGAGAATGCCACTTTTCAAAACCCTGGAGAGATTTTAGCCAATTCTCCTTCACATTCTTTCTTGTATATTTTAAATTATTGTATATGTGGAAATAAAGAAACAAACAAAGAGAGACTAAAGAAAAAGTTTTTAAAAAATAACCACAGTTTGTGGTTTCCACGTCACCGAGTCTCGTCGGCTGCCTGATCGGTGCTGCGTATGTGCAACTCCCAACAGAGATGGGGAAGAAGCGAGATGTCTCACTCCTTAGCTACTTCCGTTCATTTTGGTGTAAGAGTGGTATCAGTGTCTCTCAGAATCGTTTTACTTTCAAACCATTTTTGCATACACGTCACAGATCAAAACAACATACAGTATGTTAAAGTGACTACGAGGTACTTTCAGTTGTTGCTGATACTAACTGCCCCTTTTGACAAAAGCAGTATGATATTTATATGTGATATATGTGATCGGACCCCAGCACAGGCATTAATAATAACTATATTAGAATAGCAGTATTTTCGATGATGGTCTCGTTTGCTGTTAAAGGTCATTTATAACCATCAGAGGAATCATAAGACTGTTTCATAAACACTTAAAAGTCCCTCATAGTCACTTTGAAAGAAAATAGCAAGAGTATGTTATTTACCAAGCCTTACCTTGATATTGCTATATTTTTTTTCAGGGACAGTTGTGTTATGTGCTTTTCACCCACTAACTTCATACAGTATATAAGTAGACAAGCTATCAAGGCTAACCAAAAGTATTCTGCTGACATGGTCAGTTTGTGTTTATGGGTAGTCATTATGTAGATACAGAAGCTGTTATTGAACTTAATTGCTGTCGCTCAAGTGCAATTGTTTTCACAGGTAGCAGACACTAAAACGGTGCACGCACAGTGCACACTGCAATGACACAAGCACATAATTTTCTGCCTCACCCTAACCACACAGTTCATTTAGCCTAACCTTAACCAGCAGTGTTTTTCCCTAAACCTAACCAAACCGCAACAGTTTGCAATGTTAATAACAGCCCTAAAGTCATAATATATCATACTATCTGATCTGTTCTTTCAAAAGTCTAGCCAGATTTCGCATGTTACATATTGTTGCTAACTGGACCGCCGAGCCTTTCTTTTGAAAGCTCAACCAGACGTTGCATGTAACATTTTCGTGTTAATTTGACCGTGGAGTCCTTTTCGCGCAACACTGACTCCAGAGGGCATCATAGTCTGAAGCTAAAGCTGACGAAACTGACAAGTTGGAAGTGAGAACACGTTGGCAAGTAAGGGTTAACGCTCGATGCTGTGGGAGTTTGAAGCAGCATTAAAAAAGTATGATAGTTAAGTAGACCTCTTGAGTAAATTCACTCTGCACTCATGTCTTTGCTCCAGTGTCTGATCTCCCCCCCCATTTCTGCCTGATCTGTCTGCAGCTCTCCACTGTGCTCAGCAGCATGCAAACACTGGGCCATAATTGGAATGGGTAACACAGTCTGAGGAGGGGGGGAGAGCAGCCAATTAGAGAGCTCTGGTCTGAGAGCTCGGGGGTGAGGGGTCACAGTGTAGCTCGTTGTCCCGAGCTTGCTCTTCTGGCAGCGAACCAATCCACATGAGCCGCACCGAGCGCAAAAGCCTGGGCGTGACGCGGCAAATCAAAGGTCCGTTCTAAGAGGATGAAGTGCATCAAACGCTTGACCTACAGACTACTTATTAATGCTGTTGTTAATGAACCATCAGGATCTTTCAAATCCGGTAATGAGGGTGTTTGTCCAGGGGTTAAGATATATGGATAGGGAGCCCGGACGTGTTCGCGGCTGGCTGCACTGGCTGCTAATTCTGCTTATTCTGCCACTGGTGGGATATTCAGAGGTGACCTTCACTCTGCTCGCCATGTATTAAACTCCCTTCAGACCAAGATCTGTTTAAAAGCTTAATGGAGTTCAGTCTTCTCAAGAGATACACAGTCTGAATTACCTTTTTTTCTTTTGTTAAACTGCATGCAGACTGAAAAAAATACCAAGAAAATGTTTAGCTCCTCAAAATGTGAAACCTGAGGGAGGCTGGAACAAATGTAATGCCTTTGAATTCATTTGAATGTGTTCAGGAAGAAAAATATATACAAATGAAATAAATAATGAATGAAGATCGTTTCTTTATCAGGTCCTTTTGAAATGAATGTGGTAGTGTTGATGAAGGTTCTGCGTCATCCAGGTCATGGTGACTCTAAGTGCTGTATTGCTGTAGGCAACTGGACTTGTTTCAGCAGTCAACCACTGCAAATATGTAATATGTATCAAAAACTCTGTAGTGGAGGAAGGTTTTTTTCAGTATATGTAAGTCTCAAGAGGCAAAAAGAAATCTGTTGTTCCATTTTCTAAGTTTTATCTAAATTGTTTTCTTCATTGTGTTCATGACTGAAGAGCAAGTGAAAAGAAATCAGAATTTTTGATGGATGAAAAAATTTAACTTTGCAAAAATGATCCTGACAAAGAAAAACACTTCACCTGCCCAATATTTTTACTTGTTTTCAAGGGTGACAAAAAGTAACTTGATCCCATTATTATTATTCCTACTATTTTCTCACCTGCTTTTGAGTCATTAACACATGAAAGAAAAGGATTCAAATATTTTTTTTTTTTTCATATCTGGCTCTCGGGGCTTCCGTTTATATGATATTAAAAGGAAATTTGATTCATGTTCAAAAAGTTAGGAGCACGTCTCAGTGCATAATAGTCATTAAATTAAAAAGAAAAAAAAAAACTTTGCAAGTATTTAAACCTTAAACCACATTTTCATTGCTAAAAATGAACTTGGAAAATGATCACATTAGTTTTTCCTACTATTATTTCACACAGGAGGGAAACAATTCAAATCAGACTTTTCATCAGCTTTTTTTCATATTTGCCTTTCAGGGCTTCCTTACATATAATATTACAAGGAAAATGGATTTGTGTTCCAAAGGTTAAAGCATTAAAAGTTAAAAAAGAGGTCAAAAAATATTTCTAATTATTCAAACCTACAGTAAAACCACAGTGAGTGGGTGGACAGCATGAGTGATAAATAAAAAAAAAAATAAAGGCTGCATTTTAGCCTCATGCTGTACAGTCGACTGTGGAGCAGCGTGTCATTTTGATTTGACTTCTGAGATCTGATCATACAATCCTGATGTCAGGAGCCCTCTTCTTTGGGCGCCCACACTTGACCTGAAACTGCTCCGTCTTGTCTCCTCCATCTGTGTTTCTGTGTCACCATCGCTTTTCTCCTGCTATGCAACACTGTCACCATCTATCACTTAAATGCACAGTGGGAGCACCTCACACTACTGCACAAGCCTGACTACTAGCTCATCAGATTAGAGCAATAGATCGAACTGCTGCGTGTTGTGAAGCAACACAAATTTACCTTCTGAGGTTGGATGTGCCTGAACACTTTTTTTTTTGCGTACATTCAGCAGCGATTGACCAGGTGTGTGTTTTTAGGTGTGAAAGTCTGCGGGGTGGCGTCGTGTTCATCCTTCAAACAACTGCTTTTGCCGCCCTGCTTCAGTTGTTTACCATAAATAGCTTTGAGGAAAAAGCTCTGCATGTGGGGCAATTTCAAATTCAAAGTGAAATGAGTCGCATTCTGCTGAACGCCAGGAGAGCGGCGTTTTTCACAAATGCAGAGGAAAAGGATTCATTCTCTTTCATTTTTGATCACAGGTGCCTCAAATATAAGTCCATAACTCAGCTTTACATTCATGTGCCAACAGTTCTACGTCGCACAGTGAAACAGTGGATCATATGCACCATTTGTCGGTTTCTATTGTTTTCTTTTTCACTTCTTTTATTTTAAAGTGAATATAAATACACATCTTTTACTATATACTGTCCATCTGTCTTTGTCTGTTTTATATCTGAAGCCCTATTACCTGAGGACCTCTGGTAATTTGTAATAATTGCTGAGGACATCTGTAATCTTAATCCCATGTGAATCTGCCATGTCCGTTATTTGGAAAGTAAAAACTCCATTGCGTGTTATCGACCATATTTCACCAAAGACAGTGGTCATGTGGTAACATCTGTGTGATTCATGTTTTCTTTTAACATCTGTTTTCTGTTGTCTGACATCTAAACGAGTATGCGATACGATCGCCGCTCACAATTTGTTGAACAGCAGTCGACAGATGTGCTGTGAGATCGAGTAAATAGACCAGAGCAGCCTAAAGTGGGGCCCGTGGATCAAATTTGGCCCGCCGTAATTCAGATTAAGATTTAGAGGGTGGAATACCAGAAACGTTTTTTTTCTTACTTGCGTCTTATTGCACCATTTTGCTTCTGAACACAATACATGTCAGGGTTTGGGTTTCTGGTTTAGTTAGTTTCCCGTCTTATTTTTTTTAACATAACCTCCTCATGTGTCATGTTTTGCTTAACACTTCCTGTCTGTGTCCCTTCCCTGTCTTTTTTCTTGTTCACCTGTGTTTCATTTGTTAATCAGCCCCTCTTTATTCAAGCCTGCGTTTTTCTTTTTACTCCTTGTCAGCTAGTCTGTTTTCTTCCTGGTGTTGTTTGTCTGCGTTTGCGCCTTGTGCGTCCTCAGTGCTCCACGTTTTCTTCTTCGCATCATTTTCTGGTATGTTCTTTTTTCCTTGGCTTCTCTTTTGTTGCCTTGTTGTCGCCAGCCATTTATTTACTGTATTTTTTGTAAAGAAAGCTCCCTTTTTGTTCTTAACCTGCATGCCTCACTGTGTCTGCATTTGTGTCCTCACGTTTTACAAAACATAACAATAGTTGTTTGCTTTTTGCCTGTGGTCCACCGTTAAGTGTCAGCTTTGGCCGTGAAGGTACCCCCGAGACAAAGTTAGGAGAAACAAAATGTGCAGCCGCAGAGCATCTTTTACTTGCTCTAAATAAACTGCAAATGTGTAACTATTCTTCTAGCAACTGCAGAAAGTAGGTAAACAAAGATAACTACTGTTTTAGTAATGTGGCTGCTGAAGAGTAGACGCTCCACTTACGAAACGGTGATGTTACACTGAGCCTCGGCATCATATCCAGGGGATCAAGACTTAAATTCAAGTAAAAAAAGTTTTTCATATAAAAAATCATGAAATGCGCCACACAACATACAGATGTGGGGAGTCATTTCTAAATCACATGAGATCCACTCATAGGACTACTGTGTGAATTGCCCTTAAAGCACTTTGCCTTTTATAACCTTCTATATAAAGAGAATAAAATGTTTTCATACTGATTGTTTTGACCAACAAAGACAAGAAAAGAAAGAAAAATGCTGTATTTTTCCTAAACTCAGTCGTAGAAGTCATTGTATACCATATTGTAAACAACAAGAAGCAACATTCAGAAAGTGAGTAGTTGTTACTTTAGCTGGGAAAAAAGCAAAGCTGCAGTGATCATAACAATATCACCTAAAGGATATCTGACACTTTTTGTCTCTGCTCTATTGAAGACACTTCAACAGCCATCACACTTCTCCCCTGGGCTCCCACATTCAAGAGGCAAGTGCTCCCGTTTGCTGCTTAAACACACTTTAGTCCCTAAAAAACCTCCAGAATCACATCAATGAATATGAATATTCGTGCTCTTATTATGTAGGTGCTCTGTCTATGGTGATGTCTGACTTGAAGTGACAGCTTATCAGCTGTATTATTTACCACGCCATCGATATGAGTGATAAAAATAGCTGCTGCTCGCTGAACTCGTCCCACGTGTCACGGCCGTGTGTGGGTGACACATTTATGCTGCATCAAAGTCGAAGATATTGAAAAAGTGTGTTGTTATGCTGATGAACACTGAGCGTGCTTTACAAAAAACCCACACTCTCCAGTTAATCAAGTGAAGTGCGTTCATTAAATGTAATTATGGTAGATGTGTCTGAAAAAACGTGTCATTTACAGTGGTTGAGTTACCCAAACACGGTCTGCATGTAGGTCGGACTGCACAAACTCTTGCATGGGTACGTTCATTCCCTTCAAACCCCGACCTGTCTCTCTGGCTTTTCTGGCCTGCCGCACGCCTCTCTTTTTACCTCGGGGTCGGCAGGGTGAAAGTTGAACTCAGATTCTTACTGACTCCCTCTTTTCCACCGTGTAATCCCCCGACCGTCTGTGGCCCGATTCCTTGTGAGCGGCAGATGTGAAGCTCATCTCAGGCGGTCCCGACATGCTCTCTGACTCCATCTGTCTCCAAACATGTCTGCTTGGTGAGCCGCTGTATCGCTGTAGTGCAGCGAGCGGGAGCGAGTGGTTTTAGTGAGCTTGAGCCAATCAGAGGATAAAACACAGCAGCATCGGCACCTCCAGGGGCGAGGGGGTGGGAGGGTGCCCCCTGCTGAGGAAACTAAAGTGATCACTGTTGTAAGAGTTGGGCTGAACAAGCGGTGGAGGAAGTACTCAGGGGTCTTAAGTAAAAGTAAACAATGTGGAGGGGTTTGCACTTCACTCCAGGCTTATATAGAAGTGGAGTGGATGTGTGGAGCTAAGATAAAAATACAAGAAGATGTGAACTCAGTTTATATCGTGTACAAACGGTCACACAGTGGGAAAAATATGATGTTGAGGTAAACATTCTGTGAGTAAGACCATGTAACTGTCTAATGTTAGTTTGTAAAATGTAAATAGACCATCAAACAAAAAGAAAAAAGTCAAACCACTGGGTTAGGGTTAGGAAAAGATCTTGTTTGGGCTGAAAATAACTGTTTTGGTCGCCACAAACATGGATGGAGATGTTCCAACTTCCTGTGAAAGATAATTGTTTCTATGTTAACACAAACATTAATTGTCGCCTCAAAAATACCCAGTGGTTTCACACTTACAAAAACTCAGACTTGAACTGTGGTCACCGGCTTGGCCGCCTTCTTGCCTGTAACTCCACCTCCATCATCCCGATGTGGAAGTCCATATTTATGGCTTACATGATCCGATTCCTTTGCTCTTCCTTGTCACTGAAATACCAGAAACAGCTGTCAATGTGTCGTGTGAATGCTCTGAGTGATAAAATTGCAAAACATCCATGTTGCTCCCACATTCTGAACACACCTCAGTTGGAAGAATGACTTCAGAACTCAGGAAGTGGTACCATCGGATGAGCATGTGAGTACAGCATTAGACTACTGACTAAAGTTGTGGAGTCTGAAGAAAGTTGGCATTTAGGAGGCATCATGGGAAACGTAGGATCCAGCATTTTTGAAGCTTGACCCATGTAAGAAACTAACAGTCAAGATACCTCGGCCTCTGCTGAGGCTTTCAGGTTTATGGAAGTGTCATATTAAATACATGAAAAACAAAAAACATGCACAGTACTTCCCTCTGCCCCCTGAATTGTAATGGAGTACAAGTATAAAGTAGAATAACATTAGCAACTGCCTTAAACATTAGTAACTGTAGTTGAGAAAACGCACTTTACAACACATAAATGTCCTTATGTTACGTAGCCTATGACATGTAAAAATGTCTCTAATGACGGACCACACAGCCCTATCCACTCGGCCCATGTACAGCTATGCCCATGATGTCGGCCTGGTTGTGGGTCAGAATAGGGCCAGCTACAGTCGTACAGTTGGCTGAACCATTGTGGCCAGACCAACGTTATGTGGGAAGGGTATGTTTATGAATATATAGATAATATATTGCACACCCACATCTATGCATTCCCATAACCCATAACTGCATGAAAGAATACTGGTAAAATAACAAAAACTACCAAGAAATAGCAGTCAGAAGTGTTGTTGTTGCTCATAGTGGGAAATATCAAGGAGCATCTGAAGTCATAACCCCAATGTAAAAATATACTGTGTTACAAGTAAAAATCCTGCATTCACACAGTATCAGGTGCATTTTGATGCTGCACTTGCACTGTCAAATTACAGTTTAATCTATAACAGTGCATCATAATTTATAAGTAAAACGGCTATGTAAGTAGAGATGTTAAAGGAGCATTCCACTGATTTCTAAGATGAACTTTAGCTGCCTGTGGGGGGAAAAAGTAAGTAAAATGTCCTCTGTTGCTTTGGAGTAAGGTTTCTGAAGACCCAGATGATGTCATCAAGGTTATCTTGGCTCGGGCTTTAGGATGTGTTCATGTGCTGACTGAACAATCGGAAAAATGTCATTCCTACTGGGAAAATTCATGTGAATGCCCCCTCAAGTCAGAGCAACAAACCCTGAAAGCCGGAGAAATTTTTGGTACACGAGTTGCCAACTTGACATCATATGATGCTGAAACATGGCGCACGAAAGTAAACATTGCGTTTTGTGAAATATAGTTATTACACAATCCGATTCCGTTGCTCTTCCTTGTCACTCAAATGCCGGAAACAGCTGTCAATGTGTTGTTTAAACACTCTGGGTGATAAAATGCAAAACATCCATGTGTTACCATCCGAGGAGCAGCAGTAGACTACATTTTAATGGTTAACCTGTTTTACACACTAAAGTTGTGAAGTCTGAAGAAAGTGGGCATTTAGGAGGCATCATGGGAAATATAGGGTCCTGCATGTTTGAAGCTTGAACCATGCAGGAACAGTCAAGATATCTCGGCCTCTGCTCGTTTGATTTTGGCTGAATTTACAATCTGTCTCTTGGGAGGCTCTCAGGTTTATGATAGTGCCATATTAAATCATGAAAAATGTGCACAATACTTCCCTCTGCCCCCTGAATTGTAATGGAGTACAAGTATAAAGTAGAATAAAATTAGCAACTGCCTTAAATTGAAGTCGTGTAAACGCATCCTCTGGTTTAAAAGCCTCGACACGATAGCCACGTGAGGACTCAATCTCTTTCTTCCTGTTTTTTTTTTCTCTATCTGGCTCTCGCTGACTCTCAGTTCATGTCTCACTCCCAATGAATCATTATCTATCTCCCCGCCTCTCTCTCCAGCCCGTGCAGGGGCAGTATTATAAGACTACAGTGCCCTTTCAGAGAGGATAACCAAATCCCCACTGGAGACGCTTGAGTAAATGACCGTGGGAAATGGGTGTACTTTAGAACACAGTGATAGTCGGTCCACGTGGAGGGGGAAGCCTTCGCTGGCTAAATCCTCTAGTCTGCTGCCTGGTGTTTACCCCTGGCACCATATCGCTCCAGATCTGCAATCCCGACTATCCTCAATACCCCATTACAGACGCTAATCCCCAGCCGTGCACACTCCACGCTCTCTCCGCTCGGGGAGGCATTATGGTTAGTCTGAGTAATTTCATTTCCACTGAGCCTATGCAAATATTCCTCGTGTCAAACATTTCAGAGCGTATATTTTGTCGTTATTCTCCAGTTTTGATCTTGCATGTACCTTCAAATTACCGCTCAGTCACAGACAAGCTTGTTTTGCCTGTTTTCTGGGTTTTATGGAACAGCAGGATGCTACACGTGGCACCATGTGCTATTCTGAGCAGGAGTAACGGTGGCGGGGAACAAACACTGTAATGAGAACATGATATTCTTGCGGTGGAGAAAGTGATTCTGTCTTCAGCTGAGGAAAAAAAAGGGTAAATGACGGTAGAAAGTACCCTTGGGGATGGTCCGGCTCATTTCTGCCAGACATATCTAAATGGATCTTCCCTTGGTGTAAAAAACGTCTGTGGAGAAAGGAAAAATAAGAAATATGCATGACATGAAAGTAACCAAAAACACAAAAATATGGACTTGTTGAGGCTGAAAACAAGCCTGCAGATGAAAGGATGGATTTAATTTTTTTTTTTTGCAAAGAATGCTATGGAGTTGTCAAAAGCAATGCCGAAGCTGAGAAACAAATTACCATTGCAAACAAGATGGACAAAAGAACTGCAGTTCTAGGCTGTGAACTGTCTTACATGGCACAATGAGGCAACGCTCTTGGATTTAACAAAACAATTGCATTAATGAAAGTGAACCACAAATGGGGGTGAAAAAGCCAAATTTTATTTTTATCACTTTGAGAAATGGGCTTCCGGATAAGAGAGGGAGTCCAGTTCAGGCAGAAAAGTCAGATATAATTTCTACAATTAGGATACGCTAGGCTCCATGTTTTATTCAGACATGAGAGGAAATCAAGATAAGTAGCCCACGAAGATATTACTCATATGGAGAGACTCCTGTTACATGCCGGAACAGTATTATGGTCACAGGGGCTCAAGATGGATAAATAAATGCGTCTTCTGACATAGATATCTTTAGCAGTCTGACTAAGAGCTGGATTTAAGGCTTTCTCCGTGCAGTTGACCCCAGGGGAGGATGCTGTGCCTGAACACAGAGCTGAAGTAGACGTAGTAACTTTTCAAAAACCTTCACTTTCTATTCAGCACAGAGATGCTTCAGACTATTCATGGGGCTCATTATTATTGATTTTTATTTTCAAGAAGATAAAATCTGTATTTAGGCAGATTGTGTTCATTTTTCTCTTCAGTACTCTATATTTTTAAAGACATGTTTCCTCTCGCAATCTTCATTTGGAGCTTGAAACGCGAGAAATCATAGTGAGAGTGGTCATTTTAAAGCTGCGACGACTGATTTGGATGACAAGCAGCGTTAGCATTTATTCTTAGTTATATTCATAGCCTCTTGATGAATGTCCAATATTCACTCTCCATTTAGCCCTGTTTTATATTGTGTTGCTGACTTCCAAGGAAAGTGCGTGGCTCTTTAGCTGCTAAATGATCACTAACATAGTCTGCATACGAAGACAGTGGACAGACGCGATTACATCTGAATTTGCCAGACGCAACAACGCTAATGTGGAAGTTAAACACATTTCCACATATCCTGGGGCTTCCTGGACCTGTTTCTTAAATAAACAGACAGGATTCTCTCTGGAGAGAGACTGGAGGGAACTAAAGAGACAGAGCCAGAGTTTCTGGTAAGTTCTGAGTGAAGTCAGAGGCTGAACTGAACACAAATATAAACAGATGCTTATGAATGCAGAATCAAGGGACAAGATTTTGTGTATTGGAAGCAGTCTGCTTTCTGTTTTAAGATAATTTGTAATCTGTGTAGTATTGATCACTAGTGTTCAAGTGGGTTTGAGAGGTGGAAAACATTTGCTGAAATGCAATCTTGGAGCTCATTATAGTTTGATGGCAATTTAGCTATTGATTTATGTTCTTTATTAGACACCACTATGCATAAGTATTCCTACTTTCTGCCTGTTTAGGGGTATCTTGTATTCTTCAAATAGAAAGACATGTCGGTATGTATGTAATCGATTGTTGTGCAATGTATCGATTGTCGCAGAATCGCTGTATCATGGTACCGTGGGTAACGTATTGTGACTGTATCGTATCGTGGGTTACTCTTTGAGTCCCACCCCTAATTCTGATGCTTATAGATACAATATTAGTCTCTCAACTCAAACTCCATTCTTACATCTCAGGTTGGACTCCATGCCTGAATATCTGTTTCACGAATATATGCTGGCTACACTTGCTGCTGCTGCTCCTAAAGCATCGTCAGACAAGAGCCAGTGGGTTCCAAAGTCGGGGTGAGTAAACACAAACTGTCCAGCGGAGAAATTGGTATTACTAACACAAGATCAAAATTTGATTCACTTTCTGTCTCACAGACTAACAGTCAGTTTTTAGAGCCTTTCTGCTGAAAACAGTTGTATGCTTTTGCCATAAAAGCAAGAAAAATGAGTGGGAAAACTGCTCTTTAGCACTGAGGGGAACAGCAGCGTGATAATTATCTTAATCTGAGCAATCTCTTTCACAGTACATATAGTTATTTGAAAAACAGTGTTGTAAATAACATTGATTATAATCATTTTAAGTATTCAACATTAGAAGCGGTGAAAATGGCCATGCATTTCATTCAGGTCACATTCTGCGGTGTAGTCTCTCATCTAAGCAATGCAAAGCTCCCCATTTTCCTGCAGGAGCTTCTCCTCTTATATAGGATCAACAGTTCCATACAGGCTAGGAAACAAGATCCACCTGCGCTCTAATGCATCAAATGCCAGATAGAAATCTCACAGAGACTTTTTTTTTTTTTTTGCTTTTCCTCCTCCACAAGTTCCACTGTTTTGCTTGCTTACTTATGCAGGTATTATGTGTGGTGAGACACAAAGAGCATTGACAAAAGAATAAGACACCAGCGCAGTCAATCAAATGAGTGAATGCTTTTTATTCAGGAATCAGCAATGATCATACAAACGTGAATGACCTTAGGATGTGTAGGTCATGGTCACACAGCGAATGAGAGAATCTGTCACCAAAGGAAGAATCAGTAGCAGATGCCTGTAGCAGAGGCCTGCTGGCACACTGCCCGTACCAGGTCCTCTTGGACCCCCTCTAAAGCCTCCTCAGGGGGCGTTTAATGGAACAACAGCTGTGCCGACGCTATTTCTCATTTAACTCACTTAGAGGCTGCCTTCTTATCACAGGCACAGAACAAAAACACCAGGTCACCCTTTCAGCTCTTCCCTCTTTCTCTACAGCTCCCTAACGTGATTGTAAACTTTTAAAATTTAATTGTGGTTCTGGAGAATGGCTCCGTGAATTTGATCGAAGCCCCTGCTAGAAAGCAAATCCGCCTGTTTCCTCGGAGCAAAGCCTTCCCCCGTCCAACCCCCCTATCCCACTGCACAGGCAGCAAAGGAACACAGAATGCTCTGCACACCTCATCATACACACGCCCAAGAGGGCACTCTAATATAATTAGGTACAAACCAATTATTCAAGCAATCAGTCTCAGTTTGATGATGTGTCAACACTCCTTGTCAGTCCTATTTCCCAAACTGTTCTTGAGCTGCATCACTAATTTTGTATTTATACCCGGCGTCCATAAAAGCTTGCACTCTCTCCTCGATTGTAGTCTCGGCAATCAAGAGCAGAGAAACTGTTGACAAGAGGTCAGAAGTCGAGTTATGAAATATTACAAAAGTGTGAATTTAAATGAGACACTCTGCTAGTTATCCTCCCACAGTAAATGCCCAAAATGGACTACTTAAATGCACAGTGCCAGCTTATCACAACTCATGAGGAGGCAGAGCAATTTAAAAGCAGGGTGGAAATTTTCTAGCGACAGAAATAGACCTCAGACCTAAGACCTCGGAAGAAAGAAATAGTCTGCAGGTGATACACATGCACCTGTCAGCCAGGAAAATTATTTTCAGAGCAGAACGTTGGAGTTGGGAACACGTGCATCGAGCACAAACAGTATATCAAGTTATTTTTTATAGGGCTTAGCTGAGATCCGTATTTGTTTATCTTCACGTATCTACGGTGCTGTCATTACTAAAGATGGTATGACGTCATTCCTATTTGCATATAAGGGCTGAATATTCCAAATGGCACCACTGCAACAAATATCTGTCAGGCAAGTTGCCAGTTTCAAAAGTTGTATTAGCTTTGATGCATCCATACATCTCTCTGTGACCCGCGAGAGCATCGACTATAGGGTTTGTTTGTTAAGTTTTCCACCAACACTTAGCATATACAGTACAAACAAACAAAGATATGAGTTACGACCTTCAAAAATCCTTTGAAAAGTATACAGAGAAAAGCAATATGTGGGTTAATACCTGGGTTATGAGCTTTCTTGATACTTTATTGACAGAGAAAGTAATGCTTTTTCTCTTTGCCTGTCTCTCGAGCATTGAGGTTGGAGGTCAGCTACAGAGCAGCAAAACTGTCAACAGATAAGGATTCAGTGTCCCGCTCAAGGACACCTCAGAAGAGGATTGTGCCATGAAAAGAGTTCGATGGGAAAATACTTTTTGAGCATGCACACCCTTGTAATGTCATTCTTCTTTGGGTTAGACTAGGGATAGTAATGTCAGTCTGTCAGTAGGTCCAACACAGGCTGAAGTATTTCATACACTATTGTATGGATTGTTCATGGTTCCCAGAGGCTGAATCCTAATGACTTTAGTGAACCGCTGACCTCTAGCACAACCTTTAAGATGGCATTCTTATTTATTATGAAAATGTTTCGCGACCTACCAGATGGATCGGCATGAAATTTATTCCAGATATTCATGATTCCCAGAGGATCAATCCTAATTTTAGTGAACCACTGACTCTACCTCCAGCCCCACCGTTAGAATGACATTCTTATTTATTACTAAAATGTTTTGAGACCTACCAGATGCATTGGCATGAAAATCGTGCTACATATTCATTGTTCCGAGATGATGGATCCTGACGAGTTTGGTGATCCCTTGAGTTTTAATGTAGTGCCATAATCATGTCAATGTTTCACTTGGTCCAAATGTACTGAATGAACTGGAACATAATTTGGATGCCAGACAATGAATCCTAAAGACTTTGGGGATCCTACAAACTATCCTCTGGCATCACCAGCAGGTTGACACGTGAGATTTACCAGCCTAAGCTACACTTTGCTTTTAGCGGTAATTATGTTTGCATGCTAACGTGCTAAACTAAGACTGTGATAATTTGTGCACAGTGGGACGTCTTGCTTTTCATTCCGGCGCCCTTGTCAACATGTTTGAGCATTAGCAGCATGGCTCAAGCGCTGGCATATTTTTTCTGGGTTTTTTTCTGCAGTTCTCCACCAAAACAGACCTGAAAACAACCTGTGGACAGTCATGTCAACATCATATCAACGTTTCACTGCAGTTTAAATGTCTGTATCTGCGGAATATGTCACAGACATGAAGAGAATACACACAACAGGTGAAAGGCAGTACTTTTCCGGTGCGCTCTCTTTTTCTTCCTCTCCCTCCCGCTTTCTTTCTTTCTCTTTCAACGAGGATAAAGGAAAATCACGTCATCATTGTTACTGATAATTATCAAGGCAGCCCCATGTGGAGAGTAAGGGCTGGCAGCAGCAACATAGCCATCACGCACAGCACAGGCAGGATATGTGTCCCACCCGTGACCTTTAGCTCAAAGCTTGCTGTGTCTATACAGCTTCACAGACAGCGTCTCTGGGCTCGGTCTATATTTATATGCATCTAAAACGCTGTTCAAATAGTAAAATATTAATGACGGCGTGTTCTCAGTGAGAATGTTTTGCTTTCAACACTGGCCTTCTGTTTTTTTTTTTTTTTTTTGGGCCTCTTGAACACACTAAAGTATTTTTTTTTCATGTCAATGGTGATTATATGCTCTACTTGTGTCCACTGTTCCAGCCACCTTTCATGACATTCATACAGCTTGGCGTCATCTGCGTTGCCTCAAGTGCCCTATAAGCACCACTCAATGCAGCACGGCCACCACCTCTCCACATCACAAAAGCCACGTGTTGACTGTGGCCTGCTTTCTGCCAACAACGTGGTCTAGTCAACCGTAGCTTGACTCTTCTGCTTCCCGTGTATCAAGTGGAACCCACTAATGATGATGTTTCCCAAATATATTTCACCAGGCTATGTCACCTTCTGTTGACATGCTATCTAGCTACAAAAGTGATTAGCCCCAAAATAGGATGCTTTGGGAATCTTGCTCTCAAAGCGTCCTCCTTCTCCCAACATCGCATAATTCAGCGGTCCTCTGAAAAAAAAAAAAAAAAAAGAAAAATTCTCGGAGGTAAGATCCTGAAATAAAGATGAGGAAGAGCTCAGTCGAATGTAAAGATGAGTGACAAACAGAAAGTAAAAGTTAGCTTGCTAAAGTTAGCTTGCTAACTTTTTTCAAATGAAACAGAACATTTTGACAAGGTTGTTGGCTCCACTTCGGTACCAGCCGTCTTAGCCCTTTGACAACACAGCCACCTCTTTAATTCAACAACTGTCACACGGGCTGCATACAGTCAGTGCAGCTCCACTTATTTGTGTCTTGTCAAGAGACACCAGCGCCGCCATTCTTTTTACAATGACAAGAGCAGACGGTGAGGTGTTCTTGCACATCGCTGTGGGGCAGTTCTGGGAATTCGGATCAACCGGATGACATCAAAAGGTCTCTCTGAACCGTCGCCATTAGGCGCTCATTTGGGAGATGAGCAAACCTTTTCTCGATGAAGAAACTCTTTCAGTTCCTGAAGTAACTCAGTGCCTTTTCTTTCCGTCTGTTGCTCCCTTATTTCTTTCATTCTTGTTTTCCTTATTAGAGTCTTAACTTGGGGCTAATATCAGCAGTTAAGATTCATCAAGGGGAGCAAAGAAATGATCAGTGGACTGGTTGACTGCGGAACATGAAAGCTTTTCTGAGACCAATTACAGCACAAATTTAACATAAAATGTTCCCACTGTGTTTTGCACACGATCTGTTCCAATTCCTAGAGGAGAAGACAATAATCAGGAGCATCTTAATGCTCCGACCAAGTAAATAATCAGATTACTGACACAGACACCTTATTGGCATGCTGCGCCAGCGGTACAGGTAAAATGACAGTGGAGCTCCCCAGCCACTTTACACCACATTGCAGGACTCTGCTTTCATTTTGAAAGGCGTAACCCCCCCACCAAAGCACACACACATCATCCACCAGGCCCCCCCCCCCCCCCCCCCCCAAGCACACACGCATGCACACACACTCATGCAGACCCTTCATACCATCTCATAACCCATGCCCCTTTTTGCTATTTCTCATTCCATTAAACCCTGAATTATTCAAAGCAGATGAAATTGATTTCTTGATAGTTTAATCGCAAATCAAAACCGAACCTTGGGCCCAGTTCATTCCCCCAGGGCAATTTTTGACAATCAAATATTCATGGAGAAATGAAATGTTAGCAGATCATTTCTGCTTCTGGCTGATTAGGCAGACACAATGAAATTCAGATGGAGAAAAGAAGGAGGCATGGAATTAACTTACGCCAATATGCCACGGAAAAATTGAAAGTGAGATAAGATTTTCAGACTCGATTCTATGATCCAGGAAAAGCCCTCAGATGGAGGGCTTGCCCTTTTCTGCCGTATCAAGCCAATTTGCTGCAGAGTGTAGCCCAATATTAAGAGCATGTGCATCAAACCTGGACTTTTTATTTATAATGAATCCTTATTAAGAGAGTCAAGTGGAATAAATTGCTATGAAACACAATGTTGAAAATTACAAGTGGCCAATCCAGTTTATTACAATGTTGATATCCCTGACCTCAGGATAACCCCACCATGACGCCAACTCCATGATTGAACCACATGCAACTCAGAACTTTATACATTATTCAGCATAGTCTGTTGGGTAATAGGTTGGGTATCAATAGGCTATATTCAAATAAAGATGTACTTTACTGGAAGACTTACCAGAAATGAGAAAATGCGAGTTTAGCTTGTATTTCAGTGGTTTGCAATGGCTTTTAAAAGTTTTCAGGAAGTTCAGGGTGAAGAATCTTACCATCACATCATAAACCAGAATTCATTGAAAAACATCAACTTTGCTCTCTCATAATATCTCCGAAAAAGTTCAGCACACACTGACAAACACTTATTTTATTCTGGATGGTCTGCAACTGATCCCAGAGTTTTTTCAAACAACATACGTGTCAAAGTGTTCTGAAAATTACTTAAAGCTTAACTCTGCCAACTTTATCCACCAAAGTGTGTTTACAAGTCTGGAGGAGTACTGCGACATATGTGAAATAGGTAGTATAAAGCCTTTCGTGGCTCCAGAGGAAGCTGCATGTAATCTGATAAATTCAAAATTCAAATTTAAGTGACTTAAGTTGCATTGTGGGTAATGCAGGCACCAGGTTTTGAAAAGGAAGAAGGAAGCATGGAATCAAAAAGGTGATATCTCTTGTTCTGCTGTATACATTTTGATAACTTGAATTTAAACCGTCCATAATGAGTCTAACAGTGTTATCAGAGTGCAATGCGAGGCCAGACCAGTGGACTGCTTTTCAAAACCTGGTTACTCACTGGAGGCAATTTATCAGATTACACGCAGCCTTTTCTGGAGCCACGAAAGGCTTCATACCAATTTTTTCCACAAATATGGTGGCACTCCCCAGGACCTGTAAACAGACTTCAATGATACTATAATTGGCAGTTACCCAACTGATTGGGTGAATTTCTTATTAAACCAGAGTTGTACTTTATACCAAAGCTGCGCTCGGGTAAACACATTTATGTAATTAGAATATTAAATATAGTTTGCTATCTCCGGCTCTTTGGGGAACACTTTTACATATCTGGAAATATGCTCATTTGTTATTAGATGACAAAATAAATCCACACCACTCTCACGTCTGTACACAGCCGGTTAGCTTCACTTAACTTAGCTTTTAGAGGGGGTGGTAGGTAGGTGGATTTTGTTACCTTTGGACAGGCTAGCTGTTTCCCCTCTGCTTCCAGTCATTGTGCTATGCTTACTGTCTCCTATTGACCATATAACATGACAGTGGTATTCATCTTCAGCTCCCGAATGTGATGCTAGAAAGGTGTCAATTTCAGAACAATGGCAGCCCTTTTACACAGGAATGGGTCACAAAGTGTCAGTATTTTGTAAATTAAACTACCTATATACAAGGAACCGAAAAAGAAGGAGGGTCATTACATTACCGAAACAAAATCAAGGGACAAATTACGTGTTGAAGTCTCTGAAGTGTTTTCTTTCATTTCCTGGAGGCATTTCTTCATCGGAAATGTTGGGTCTTAGTGTGTTTCTCCCATCGGCTTCAATACACCCGTCACCACAGTCTGGCACCACAGCAGTTTCGGTGGTGTAATGTGCCCCTTCCCTCTTTTCCAGATTCCTTGCCTGTATACAGGAAATTACTCTAGCTGGCTTCCACTTCTGTTCGGCTGCACATCAGCTCAGCGAATAGTTCACATACATTACAAGTTTCAATGTAGCCAGAGCATAATGCAAAAACAAAAAAAACTAAAACATAACTCAACTCCATGGCAACTGAGCAAACTTCATTCACTGATGAAGGCCATGAGATGCAGTCGAAAGCACTGAAAATGCCGGTAAGACCTTGAGGTGTGTTATTATTATCAAACCTCTGTTCCCAGGGTGAAGGATGGACTTTCACACTCGCCAGAAAGTTAAACTTGAACATTTACTTGCCTTCACATTAGTTTTCAGCGTTAAGATTTCACTTCCTTATCAACGCAGAGGTGGTTTCAATATGACTTCTCCTTTGATGGCAATAAGTGCAGATGTTCACAGTTAATTTGTTTGGATTGAGCGGGTACGACGGCCGGCACAACAAAGGCTTTTTAGAAAATAACAGTGTTATCTTATAAAAACACCATACCTCCAGGCAGGAAACACTGTCTGCAGTTTATCATTTAATATTAGAAAAATCTTTTCACCAAGGACTGAAGTTTGCAAAGCCAGTGATTTCTCATTTTTATAAGAATTTGATATAAATAAGACAATGTGTTGGTCTTTTCTTATAACTCTCCAAGTGTCAGAGCTCATGTCCCCTTCTTCTCTCATTGTATAATCCAAAGCTTTTATACGTTTTTTTGAAACTTTTTAACTTTCTTTAAATCAATTAAATACTACGCTTCTGCTGCAAGTATATATCTGCATATTCACCATTCCCTTGAATTTTTGAAGGGCAGACAAGAATACAATTACATTTTTTTTCTCTCCTCATCCAAGGAACGAATTACCTGTTCATTACCAAACAAAAGGAGTCTGGATAGGACTGGAATTCACATCTGAGGTGTGATCCTCGCTTGATTAAAGTCCATTTGAGAGCTCTGGGAGTGCAAAAATAATTGTACGGGTTTCGAGATTTTTTTTTTTTTAAAGAGAAAATGATCGAGGTGATGAACCGGGGGTACAAAGAATAAAAGGGCGAGATCAAACGCCATCACAGGGAATGAGGAAGTGAGGAAGAATTTTTAATGCACTTCTGCCTACTGCGTGGCTAATCCTCTCAACCATCTCTCGCAGCTGAAAGCAGGTCGGATCTGACTCTATCTTTTTTTTTCGGGGCAAAGGATGACTTACTCACTCTGACACAGAGAACAGTAACATCAGATATGTTAGTTTAACAGATTGCATTGCTGCTCAGAACATACTTGTGCCCAGCTGCTTGCCTCATTCTGCAGCACCCTTACCCTCCTACTGAGGATATATTACAAGATTTATAGCCCTGACGTGATTGCATTTTTATATTTAGGATACTGAAATACCATCACCTAATTATAGATAAACATATCTGAAGCTAGATTAAAAAACATGGTATTCACTTTATCTTGTTAAGTATTCAAAATCAGACCACTGTCTATTCAAATGTGCCGTGACATCACAGCTCTTTTTGCATGCCAACCTCCTCGGAGTTAATACCGTGTTTAATTAACAGCGTTCACTTTCCCTCACACCGAGGACTCCGGTGATGTAAGGCTTTTCAATAATGCAGAAATCCGCTGGATCGCTACAAGACGCCGGCATGCAATACCTATGGGATCATGACATGAATTATAGGAAATAAGCTATCCCAATTTTCCCTCTCCAAGGTCAACACACTGCAATTGCAAAAAATGGGTCGAAATGAGCAATGGCACTTGAGACTCCCTGCGTTCCTCCTGGTGCTCCTTGGGATGAGAATCCATTATTTACTTGCAAAACGCGTGTCCCGCATGGGAACTTTCTCTCGTGCAATAAATACTGCATGTGCATTCTAACTGTGCACCTATGCAGCAGTGCAGTATGACGCTAATTCACTCGAGACTGTGTGTTCTACTCCAGCACCAGGGGCTATGTCTCATGCTACCTCGCTAGCATATATGAGACGTGCTCTGGGATGCATAATTTTCCATTTGCATAATGAATTAACGTTTACTAAATGAATGTTTTCTGCCATGGCACAGCAAGCACGGGAACATTCATAGGCCATCATCAATGAAAAAAACAAAAACAACCTTTTTTAAACCTGGAGAATTTCTGAGAATATAACCGTCCATGTGAGCGGCCCAGGTGCCAGACTTCTGCCCAAAGTGCAGTAAGTGCCTGGCAGAGGACCTACTCCAGTTGTTAAAGTTCTCAACAACATACATCATTTGCTGATATTCCGTCCAAGGTTACAGAAGTGCTTGCGTTCGTGGAAAAAGCATTTCATGAGGCTCTATCAGGCTGATTGAGCCGGAGCCAAAGCCACAAACACAACACACCTGTGGGCTGGAGGCCAGTGTGGTTGTGCTGTTCTTAATGAAGAAGGTACAGTGCGACTTTTATTGTGCTTATGCTTTGTGCAGGAACTTAATGATGCAGAATGGGAAAAGGGAGGCTATTGTAATGGCCATGACTGATGCTCCACTGCCCTCAAGTGGAGCTGCGAGAGACTGCATGGGGGTGAGCACATGGAGAGCAGCTTTATTCCACTGAAACAAGTGAATCCTTTAACTATCATTGATAAATGGTTCATTTATAGTTATTTAAGAATTATTTCACTGTCAACAAACAATGAAATGCTTTACAAACCATTTATCAAGCGTCTATTGTACAGCTGCAACTGCTGTTCATAATTTGTTGTAGATGGTTAATAAACACTGTAGTTCATCTATAAACATTACTAGGATGGCCATTATAAAGCTGCAACTGATGTTTATAAACCTTTACAATTGCTTCTTGAATGGTTTATAAAAAATGTCATTGTTTGTTAACCAGTAACTAATGTTTAATTAACTATAAATGTACCATTTATTAATGATGGGTATTATAAAATGTTACCTAATGACATTCTGAAACTGAAACAGACTTAAGAACACATAAGAAATATGTACACTATGCACATATACACATACATGAAGTTATTTACTTTAATCAAGCAAATTCATGACCACTTTGGTGTCGTGGACTCCATTTTGTACAATCTACTGTATTTGTGTAAAACCTGATCTGCCCTTCCCTGTTCTTCAAATATCTCCCATCAAGATTCATTTGGATTTCATGGATGAAAACCGAAAAGGTTGGTAACTTTCACCTGGATTCACCTGACCGCTCCATTTCCTCCCCAGCTGTGAAAGTACACCCAATAGAAAATGCTTCTCTCCTCGCAGCTGTTGAGCAAAATGCTCCTGCAGTCTGTAAATTAGGACACATCTGGTTTTGGAATATCACTGACCTCTGAAAAAGCACGCAAGTTCTCAAAAATGAAACAACTCTTACTGTTTAACTTAAGAAATACTACTGTTAGAACGGGCGAAACATTGTTTCAGTGACCGAGAGTGTGGTCTTAGGCCTTAGACACACTATCAGCTTTCAAATGGTCGCTGTGTTTTCTTGGATGTACCATGAAAAAAAATCAGCTGCTTCTCTGAAAAGAGAACAACTGTAAATCTTGTTAGGTGTAACAGGATAGCCACATGTTCCTAAGCAACATCGTAGCGATAGCGATAAGCAAAAGGTCACCTCGACATCCAACCTCGTCAAACCTTGAACCAGATGAGCAGCAGTTAGGGGCCATGCTGGATTTCAGTTCCCTCGGATAATAACGAGGTCACTCGGAAGCAGCAAGTGGGCACATAATCGGCAGAAATTGTTGAATTTTTCTCGGATATACAGTAAGCCACCTGTTCTGACAAATCCCAGTCTGACACCCTGATAGCAAGGTGAGGATGAGGCAGCAGCAGAGTAAATCCATGGTTCTGTCCAGGCTTGTTTCAACGAGGAGGCAGGTGTGTCGCTGTAATGGTGCCAGCCAAGGAAAGATGTTTGTTTTTTTATAACACATTTACATATTTTATTTATTTTTATATTTCCATTGGAGCATTATTTACATAGAAGTATGCATTCCTTCCAGGCCAACTCGTTCTGTGACGGTTGTGCATGTACAGTAGAATAATGCACCATTGTCTCTGTCTGGATCATGACAGTGGTGTCAAGTCTCTAAAGTTTTCCCATCCTGAGACTTAGCTTAAGGCGACACCTTCGTCATGATGTCAAGAGGGAAGTCTCCTTTTGAACAGGCGTGCCCCAACTGAAGCCAGATACTGTCATGTGTGTCTAGTATCAGAAAAAAAGTGTAATGTGATGGACGTACATGAACTCAAGTACTGTACTTAAGTACAACTTCAAGGTACTTTACTTTGAGTGTTTCAATTTTGTGCTACTACATTTATTTGATTACTTTAGTTACTAGTTACTTTGCAGGTTGCATGCTGCATCAGAGCCAAAGCAGCACATTTTTGATTATTTATCTGCAGTCTGATTTAAAATAATAATAATAATAATAATAAACAATGATTACTTACTGTAAGTACATTTATTACCTCAGTACTTAAGTACATGTCATATCAGATAGTTGAAGAATTTTACTCAAGTACTATGTGAAAGGATAACTTTCACTTTGACTTTTTAGTAATGTTTTAAACCGATACCTTTGCATTTACTCAAGTATGACTTTTAGGTTCTTTTTACAACACTGGATACAGTAGATACATTTACAAAAGTAAGATCTGATAACTTATAAAAGAGTTTTGACCACTTCCCTTTCATGGACTGGCCAAAAATATACTGCAGAATGTAAGAAAAATGTCCCGCATGCTAAAAGTGGGATTTAATATCTCCAATATTGGTCTTAGAAGTGCTTCTCAGCTTTGCTCAGAACATCCTGTATGTTGGGGTTAGGGATGTTTTCCTGTGCTGGTGGGGGTACATTATAACACTACATTATACATCACACGTTAGTACACTGTTGAACCCCATGGGGATTTTATTTCATGCAGCACACATGCACATTTGTTCTACTTATGCACTGTGTACCAGCGTATACGGGAGTAGATGTGTCAAAGAATGTAACCAGTGCACCGATGGTTACATTCCATGGAAGCTCATTAACATATGAAAGCTTGTTTCTGAGGTACATTAGTGTTTAATGAGCGTCTCTATGGATGTTACATGTATATTATATTTTATTTCATATCTTAACGTCATGATAACGTGCTTCAATTACCCATAGTATCTGTGTCTTCATAGTTTAGAATTCATTATCAGTTTAAAAGGGAAACATCAGAGCATTTTATTGAGAACGTAGCTGTCAAACAATCCATCAGCCTTCTCTCCTTTGTGCTCCACTGCCTTTATTTTTATATGCACATCACATTTCAATTGCTATGAATCTTTCAGCAGTGACAGCATTCTGACTCGTGTCAAAAAATATCTGGCGTGACTGCCGCATGACCGATGCTTTTAGTCTAATTCAAAACCCATTTCTGCCAATATTTCAACACAGGGCTGTTTGCTCTTTTCCGTGCAAATAAGGAGCCTTCCTGGGAGAAGGTCACAAACAATATAAGATGATGATGTGAGAGGGTAGCCCAAGCATAGCAGCAGACTTTTTTTTCACATTTCAGATACAGTATGTTTGATTTGCACAAATTGATTCAAGGCAAACACAGAGAGAAGCGTGGGTGTTGGATTTCTGTATGGTGTCATACATTTTCTGCAAACCTGTTTGTTTCAGCATGCTCTTGGCATACAGCACCGGGTCGCACTTTATTTTAGAGGACGCTGCTGAGACGTAATAAGTCATACTGTTTGTCAAATTGGGCAAAAACTAGAAATAATAAAATGAAGTACCGTTAGGTTAACTAATAAGATGTAACAAGCCAAATCTCATATCAAACTAGACAAAAAATAAGCGTAAACAAAAGGTCAGTTAACAGGGTTAACAGGGTAATTTGTCGCTACTTACAATAGAACTGTACTGTAAAATAAAGTCAAGCAACATAGTCTGGTTGAGTCCTGTGGAGTTTGTAGGTAGGCTACTAGTATGTAGATAGCCACATGCTTCCTTGTCAGCACCTCAGTAGACTTTCATAGAGGTTAATCTGCTACACATAACAATAAAACTGTACTGCAAAAAAAACATGTTGATTTTCGACCTGTGAGACCCTTTTCACTTTCAGAGCACAGGTGTGACCGACGTTGACGATGGCTCCATTCCAGTAATTCCCAAAGTGTGGGCCGCGGCCCCCTGGTGGGCCGCGAAGGTACTGCAGGTGGGCCGCGAGAGGTCATTTTCTATTTTGTAATTAAGTTTTAAGTTACCATTAAATATTTATGGGTACATATTTTAATTTAAATAAGTAATCACAACTAATAAAACAAAAACATGTGATTTAAATTACGTGTTATTCTTCATTTATCTGACCTATTTTTGAGCCGGAACGTATCTTACATTTCATTATTGACGGGGGAATTGTAATTGAGGGAATACCTTATCACTGGCGGGAAAGAGTAACAATGGATTGGTGGCTGTAAGGAGTCAAAAGGAAAGCTGTTAATGAGTCAATCTCAACAAGTGAAGAGGGTCAAAATGAAAAAAAAAAAAAGAAAGGCTCGTCGAAAGTACTCAAGTGAGTACCTATCGCTTGGATTTACGAGTGTCGGACCAGAAGACAACCCGCTGCTGATTTTCAGCACTTGTGGCTTTAAAGACAAAGTACAGGAATAAACTGGATGTTGAACCTGATCTCCACATAAAGCTGACGTCTATTCAGCCAGACATCAAGACTTTGACAGCTGCTATGCAGCAGCATCACCCCTCTCATTAGGTGAGTTGCAGTCGACACAATGTAACGTTACCCAAAGTGTGGCTCAGAACCAGTATATCGAGATAAACTGCGGGTGGTTTCACAGAGACTGGACGAAGTCTTGGGTTAATGTCAAGATGGACTTGTGTGTGAAATAGCACTTTGTTTTGCGCCGTTAAACGGCCCAGCTATGATGGATTGTACGTCTGATTCAACGTTCAACGTTTCCTACATTAGGTGAGATGCAGGTGACATAATGTGGTTCATATCCAGTGTATCCAGATACTGTTTGCAGGTGGTCTCACGGAGACTTCAGTAAATCTTGTTAATGTTAATTAATATTCTGAGAGAGAGAGAGAGAGAGAGAGAGAGAGAGCTTTTGTGCCGTTGAACGCCTCACAATATTACACGGCAGCCCAGCTGTGATGGATTGTAGTAACTGCATCAGACTGCATGTGTTGAAAAAGTGCAAGTGTTGGCCTGATTCAACATTCAACGATAATTTCTGCCTGTTTTCTTCATATTGATATTGGGTTGGATATTGTGAAATTTTATGTAAGTATTTTATTGGTCAGTGGTGAAACAGCCAGGATACGGGCTTAATAATTTCTTACATTGGTTACTGTACAAATCGTTACGTGCATGTAGATGGATTATTAATGTCTTGTGTGTTGATCAGAGTTGTTGGGTGGGCCGCGAGAGATTTTCAGATTTTAAAGTGGACCATGGCACTCTGAAGTTTGGGAACCCCTGCTCCATTCCATTGATTAAACCTTTTTCACAGCAGCCCTATTGACATGAAATAGAAGGTAAACACAGGTTTAATTAATGACAATTAATGAAGGTTCTGTTCCATTTAGTGTAGCGGAGACTTTCAAGTGAGCCAACATGCACAATGGCAGCCCCTCGACTCTGTTTGACCTGAATGGAACAGAATCTTAATTAGCATCCTTGCTAACGCCTGTGTTTACCCTCCTGTTTGATGTCAAAATGGCTGCTGTGAAAAAGGTCTATACTAGAGCCCTGTAACTAACCCACCTGAATGGTATGCAGCCATCGTTAACATTATAAATTCCACCTGTGCATTTCCTGTTTTGATGGGTCAAAATGTCCGCCTTGAAAGAAAGCATGATCTTATAAAACAATGTGGAATAGTGTATCAGATCTTCTATCTGGTTTCTATTTAGAATGTAGTTAAGTATAATAGTATAGTGTATTTTAAGCCTATTAAGGCATTATAATTACAGCATGTTTAGACATATGTATTAGGGTTTCACTGTTTGTTTACTCTTATCTTATTTTTCTCTCTAATGTGATATAAAATGTGGCTTGTTACATCGTATTAGTTGACTTTGGGTATAACTGTGTTATTTATTGTCTAATAAAGAACTTATTATTTCTAGTCTTTGCCTTATTTGATACAAAGTACGGCAGATTAAGTCTCATCAGTGTACTCTCAAATATAAAGTGACCGCATTATTATAGTGATAGATAGGCCACTGTAGCAGTCGGGGTTCGACTATGTCCCCGCATGCATCACGGCGATAATGAAAGAGCTAGATGGGAAAACGACTGCACCAGATTAAGGAGGACGAGCTGCTTGACTCTCTGCTCCTGCTATTACATCCTGCTGCGACTTCTCTAACTGCAGAGTGAGACTCGAGTGTCCCAGCTGCTGCTTCGACCCATGCTGAGGACCCCTGGCAAAAGCTAGGAGCTAAACCCACAGCTGTGCTTATCTCCACCGCACTCCTTTCCTAAGCCTTGGACCGCAGCCTGCGAGGGTAAACACGGCAGCGAACACAACCCTGTGACGCCAGCTGCAAAACACATTTAATATCCCAGATCTTGATTTCACTAATAGCTAAGAACAAGCCACTCAGCTATTGTGGTGAGGCGGTACTGCAAATCTCACCAGTTATAATCTTGAGTCCCCTGAGCTCACGCAGCTAAAAATGATGTGCTGGCATTCACCGCTTCATACATGCGAGCTGCCGTGCACATGTTATGTGTCAGATTTTAATGATCATCGCTGAGCGTCATGTTTTTTGATTGAATCACCACATGAGATCTGTTAGATTTCCTTACCTCCAGGGAGACATTGATTACATCTCATGTCGGTATGATGTGAAAATCATCATTCCAAAGGCTCAACACTCGCTTGACATATAACACATCACAGTGAGCATATCAGGGATGATCTGAGATTCTCTTTGTTTTTGCGTTCAAGTGCTTGGGGGAAGCTAATCACAGAGATTGCCTTTTAAAACTTGATATGCCATACTTACATTAAACACTGTACATTGTTTCCATGAAAAACTGAAAAAGCACTCCAAAGGGAGACCAAAGAGAGAAGAACAACAAAAGACATAACAAGATAAATATAATAGCGGCCATAATTATTTTATTTTTTACTGTCATGGTTCAGGAGGAAAACAGGAGATAAATAAATGAAACAAGGCCATTTCCAAAACCCTGAAGGAAGAAAGCTAGTGCACACTATCATAAAATGACAGCTGCCACAGTGTCTTCTTCTGTGTTCCTGTCTTCAACCACATCTCAACTCCTTCAGGATTTTTCTTTACCTGTCCACCAGGTGTCCCCAAACCTTTCTTCTCCCATTCCTATTCCTGCCACTCCCATCTGCCCTGCAATCACCCCTGTCCCCACACCCGTGCTTCCCCACCCATCTCCACACCTGCACCTCATTACCCTCATTCATCCATTCATACAACAGCCAAAATCCTTTGTACCTCCGTCAGTTGATCTCTGATGCTTTATTGGTTTCTTCTTGCCTTGCACTTTTGTTGTTGGCCTTCTGTTATACATATAATTACCTGGACCTGTAACTGCTTGCCTGTTAAAAGTCTGCCAGCCAGTAAGCTTTTGACTGAAATCACCCTGTTGCCTTCCTCTGTCTGCATTTGGGTCCAGTTCTGTGTTTCCTGAGTGTGAAAGCGGTGCATTAAGCCTCAAATCAGCTAGAACTTGACAAAATGTAGATGCCAGGATTTGACAAAAGAGAAAGATGTGTGCAGTAATGGAGTGCAACTAAGTACATTTACTCAAGTACTGTTCTTAAAGGGTTCACATTAAAGTATGTTTACATGTCTTTTGGAGTACTGTTGCAGTTGTGAAAAAAAGTAGTTTAAAGCCTTTTGTGGTTTCAGTGGAAGCTGCATGGAATCTTAAAAATTGCAGTTATGTCACTCAGTGGCTAAATTGCATTGTGGTTAACGTAGGTTTTGAAATGGAGGAAGAATTTGTGGAGTAAAGACGATACCTCAGTTGTGTTCGTTTGTGCAATGCAGACCAGTGGACTGCTTTTCAAAACCTGGCACCTGCAATACTCTGTCCATACCACCTGTGTTACTAACCGAACAAATCAATCCCATCAGTCTATATGGGGCTACGTTTGTGTGAAATGCGTCGGTGGTTGATGGGACCACAGCACTTCTGGGACATGCAAGACATCAGAGGCCGGACACTGCTGTGTAGACAGATGCTATGAAATTTAGAGCTTTATGCACTGACAGGATATAGACTATCCCGTAATATCAGTCGTTTCAAAGCTGGCAGATAAGGACACATTGCAAAGTAAATTACAGAGCTACTCTTGTGATGGGATTATAAAAGTGAGAATGGCAAAAGTACATCCAGACATAATCCATTTACTCTCAATGTATTCAAGGTAGAGATATTCAAATATCAGGAAAAACGGCTAGAAGCTATTCAATGTCATTTGAAAAACAGCATAGCGAGTTCGCCCTTGTCAGTAAAAGCAGAACAGATCTTTGGTTGAATTGAGTTGATGCTATTTATTAAAATGTTCGGACATTTATTTTCTCATAAGAATACTATAAAAGTCTGGTATTTTATTATGCTGTGTTACTGTCACATGCTCTCTTGGTAGTAGGCACTGAAACACTGATTCAAAATGGACATAATAAAGACATAAGAACTGGATGAAAGTCACATATAAATGACTTCAGATAAATATCAGAAAATGACTGTAGTCAAGCCAATATAACAGGACCTCTCATAAAGATTATGCGTTCCTTTTGCCCCACAGACGTCTCAAGGAAGGTATTAAATCAATGCATTTCCCTCTTTCCGTTACATAAACACAACACTGAGCACTGCCCCTCACAGTGGAGACGAGTCCTCCCTTCTCTTCCCACTGGAGGGTGCTCCTCCCTTATCCCTTCTGGCTGCACAGGCAGTCAGCACAAATGATGATGGAGGTCCTGTAGGGTGCTATCTTCAGTCAGCCAAGGGTGGTAATGGGGTTACACTGTGCAATTTGCTGCTCTACCCCTGCAAGCATACATCAGCCTCTCTCATCATTCTTCTTAAGAGCAGAATCCTAATCGGTCTGCCAGCAGAAATACAGTTTTGGCTTTGAAGATGTTATTTTTTCCCCCCCGAAAAGAAATAAAGTTTTGGCTTTGAAGATACTATTATTATAGCTATATTTATTTATTTTTATCTCTCCCAGAATGAACTTGAGTCTTAAGAAGTGTCTGAGGCATTTTTACATTTCAAATTAAAACTTCAAAAGTGTTTAAAGCAGCGCTTCTGACAAATTGTTTGCAGCAGTGTATTTAAATGGTCATCGAATAATTTAAACCACAAATAGATCAGTCGTGCCTTTCTAGTATTTCATTATCTGTCTAGTAATTTATTAATGGAACGTGCAAGAAAAAAGGGACTTTATTAGAAGTCTCAACAAAAATGATATTTTTCACTTATATTTATTATTCATTTCTCATTCTGTATCTTTGTTTGATAACACTTACTAATAAGTAATATGTGTCAATGGTTAACAAGTCCCTTTTATCCTAAGATGCTTATTAACATTATGTGTTAATAAGACTTTATAAGTGTTAGTGATAGCATCATAAATGCATTTATCATTTGATTATAAGACATTTAGAAGCAGTTATAAATAACTTGTTAACAGTTTAAAGACTGATGAATGTTAATGAAAGCCTTATGAGTTCATAAAGATTGTTTATAATAGCATTACAGACACATTTATTGGTCTTAACCAACTTACCTGTTAACCTCTGCATATACTTTATTTCTTTATCAAGATTAATACATACTTTATTATTCATTCATTACCAGTAAACTATGCTTTTTTGCAGCTACTACAATTTAGTTTTAAAATCCTTTATTGCAAACCTATTAACAGCTTTCTTAAAGACTTTTTGGGGCTTTACAGCCTTTTACAGCAGCACAAAGTAGAGCATGGCAACCTTATCATCAGAATAAATGTACGTTTCTGTGAGCCACACATACAAGCTGAAGCTTTACTTTTCTTCATGTTTCAACTTCACATTTCTTTTGAGTCAGTTTTCAACTTGACATTGTTATCCTTTTTTTGTTATTATTGTGTTTTTGGTCTGGTTAGGTTGAAGCATAACAACCACTTGGTGAGGGTTAGGGGAAGATCATGTTTTGGCTTGAAATACCTGCTGTAGACACCACAAACATGACTGGTTAGCTTAAAGGGGGATAAGGTCATCATTGCTCTTTTCATCACCACTTTGACAGCCTTTTTAGTTTTTGTGATGCTGAAGCATCAGCCCTGTTACCTTTTGTGAAATATTTGTATCGTGAAGTTCTGTGTTTTTTAAATGTTGTTTTGTTTTCTGAAATGTTGTTGTGTTATGACCCTCAGGGCCACCGTTTGAATCTTCCTTTGTAACCAATAATAATTCATGCACGAGCATGCATCTCACGTGTTCAATAATACATGAATGAGTGAAATAAAGTGTGAAATAAAATAAAAACAGTTGTAGTGTCATATTTAAATAAAAGAAACTCCTACTAATACTTTTGATTATGTGCACATTTTATTCATGTGATTAGATATTTCATAGACATTAATGTTTGGGTGCATTATAGCAGGGTCACACTCCCCTCTTTCTACTGCTCACAGATTTGATGGGGACTTTCTGAACTCCATTTTGGTGTGTACGAATCAGAGCATTTCCCTGACATAACGAAAGACAAATACAAGGGAAATATCTCTTTCTTTGAGATCTTCTGGAAGAGCTTAAGCAGGTAAGCCAGACACACACACTCACCTTTCTGCTGAGCGATTACACTGACTCATCAATCACAAATATCCAGAATGTGTAATTTACTCTGTATTATGAGAAACCATAGATCCTGTGAGTCCAGGATGTTTATCCAGGAATCATCAGTCAACCTGCCAGCCAAAATGGTCCAGTCCAAACTCCTGATCCAGAATCTCCAGACTGAACCTTCTTCAATCGATAATCCAGATATGTTCGAGGTCGGTTTGTTATCTGTCGCTGTATGCGCTCAAAGTGTGAATCCACGTGGCCACAGGAGTCAAGATCATATCATATCAGCCATATCAGTCATATCAGCTCTCCTCAAATGTCAACCTTCATGACCGTTCTTCTGTTCTCTTTCATACACTTTTACTCTCACACTTTCAGGGTGCTGCCGGCCAGTCAGATCAGGGTGGAAGATATGTAGGGTTCGGCCCTTACCGCATGGGTGTCGGAGAGATGTGTACATGTGGTCGGGCGTGGATTGAGGGCATGCAGACATATTACAGACCCTGTAGAATGAGGTGAAATAACTGAGCCCATGATGTGAAAGCATGCACCGATCAGGATCAATACACGATAGTCAGGTGATATTTATCAAATCCCGTAGTGTTACATCATGTAGTCTGAGCAAAAAATACATTGGAAATAACATTGGAAATGCATTGGTCTAATAATAAAGTTGTTCTATCCTACAAGTGTTGCTGATGTTCTGACCTATTTGGACTGTTTCCCATCTCCGTGCATCTTGGAAGTAGGTGACGTTGTGCCAGAAACCCCTTTCCTGCTGCTCCACCAAATGGTTTATTGATTAACTTACGTATTTTCCTTCATTGCCTGCGGGTTGATTTGTTCCATAATACTATCTCGGGAATGCCTATATTAATGTAGAGGTTTTGAAACATGCAAGCCTTTAATTATGCTATTACGTCATCAGCTTTTCACATTCATGTCAAGACATGGAAGGCACAGTGGGCTGATCTGCTGTCCTAGTTCATCAATCAAAACTAGCACGGAGCAGACAAGGTGAACCACTTGAGGAATGACGGAAACAGACAGCCAGACGTGTTGAATACTTGTTGTTGGTGACAGTGCAGTGAGCTCACCAGTGTTACCGGCAGGATTACCCCTTTACCCTTTTCTCCTATAAGGGTGTAGGCCTTGTGGGGTGGCCTGTGAGTGTGTGTCGTGGGAGGCAGCGTGCACTTGTTTGAGACAGTGAAGACTGCACGCTGCAACGAGTGATGAAAGCGGCAAAATGTCTAGTTAAGCTCAGGGCTACAGCATAACCTCATGAGAGGGTTGTCTTTATTGTGCAATAAAGCAACTGATGGTGAATGGCACCTGAACGCCTTGCTATCCTTCATTCAGCAGAGTGGTCCAGACCGCTAAGAGCTAGTTACCAGCTAAAATTAGCCAAGCTGGCTCGTCCATTTATCTTCAAAATAATGTCGCAGGAGAGCTTATAATATTGGTTCCCACCCGTAGCCGACCTCTTTTATGGAAGCTAATTGATGGCATTTAGGAGACACTTTTTCAGATGGTCTTCTCTAGTAACTCATCTGGGATACTTATCTAACTTATTAAACACTTATATAACGTATATATAACGTATATTTGGTTGCAAATTAAACATTCACAAAACACCATTTTACCAGAGACATACTACCAAACGATCTTTGGCGCTGATGGGATCTCTAAAATTTGCTTTGATGTAATTTAAAGGCACAATATGTGAGATTTGGCCACCTGTCTAATTCATACTACAAACAAACATGGGGCAGCATATCACCAGAGTAACCGCTGACTGCCTCTAACTTTAACTGCTGTTAGCTCGTAAGTTCAGATAATCAAACAGCTATCGGTCAGACAAACTGACTCGGCCCAGACTTGGAGCTCAGAGCACCAGCAGGGCGTGTTGGTTTTGATTACTATCGGACTGTAACCTCTTGAGGTACAAAGTGGATAGGGGTTAGCTGACTGGCATGCTAACTTCAGTAGATAGATGGCTTTGTACTGTGTTGCAGAGATGTCTTTGACATAATGTGAGCACTGTTTTTCTTCACGTTCTGTTGCAAATTTAAGTTCATTTTTGAATGTTTTAGGCTAAATTGAAAGGATAATTGAAGTTGACTCAGAGGAAAGTACGGACAAAATTTGTCTTCAAGACACGACAAGTCCTTACAGAGTGCTGGATTCCTGCAACTCATTTTTGAACAATTTTATTCAAGCATATCCTTCTGTGGGTTTTCTTTTCGTTTCTCTGTACATGCAGTAACAGGTCATCCATAAACATTTACCAAAGCCGCCACTTTCTTTCTCTTTCTTTCTTTCTTTCTTTCTTCCTTTTTTTCTTAAGCATACCTACCAGTGCGGGTAATTAGTCCCACCTAAGTCATTGCAATAAGCAACGTTTTTTTTCATTGTATAACTCTGACGTTTTTCAATGCATGCAAATAGGTGTCTAATTTGTTTTGTCACAAGCATAAACAGCTATCCTCAGATGGCTCCCTGTCTTTTTAGAACAAACAGCTCAGCTAACATGTACTCCTACTGTCTCACAGAGACATTAGTGGCAATTAGTGACAGGAGGTATATCAATGAGTGAGAGAGACTGTACTTTACCGTAGTTGTGCTTACAGAACTATTGATCAGTGGTGGAAATCTTTGAATCCATTTGAGTCCACAATAATGACATATGTCAGCAGAAATGGCTAGGCACACAGACCGACCGTAAATGGGCACAGACAGACAGACACTATCTCATCTCAGTGAACATCTGCATGCTGCAGAAACCAGTCATCATGATTTTAGGCAGCACTTTCACAGTGACTAACAGGGGGAAGGAAGCTACTTTATCGGCTTTACCGGATTCATGAGTAATGTGTGAGTAAACTACTGTTAGTTAGTAAGATGAGATAAAATATAATAAGACAAGATATCACATGTGCCTTGAAGCCCGTATACTATGGATGAATGAATACTGAGTATGTGCCCAGCATTGTGCAGTTCTGGTGTTGAGTTTCAAAAGAGATGTAGCTCACACTGGCCAGAAGGAGATGTGTTAGTGGCTAGTTTGCTACGTTCAAAAAGCTCTCTTCACTGTTTTAGTCTAATAAATACATAAATAAACAACTCTTTTAAATGCTGAAATGCCAAAATCATGTAAACACAAGCAAAATAGCCGTCACAATCATACCTCAGTCTGAAAAGGCTACCAGGCCTTACTGCTGTAGGTGTGTGCTTTGTGATATCTGAGTTAGCTTGGCTCAGGGGTTGTGTGCTTTGTGCTAATGCTAGCCACTGCAGCAGGCTGCAGCTCTGTGCTATGGCTCAGGAGCTGTATGCTTTGTGTTATTCAGTTAGCTGCTGAATGACAATCTGTCTCTGCTGCAGGTCGCTCGTTCGTCGCCTCAGGGGCAGTTTTAAATATTTTCATACAATTGGATTGGTTTATTAGAGGCCTGCAACAACCACAGTTACTGAATTTTATTATTGTATTTGTCAGTGCATTTGATTTATTGATTGCTCTCAGGATGTTAAGACATTTTCTACAAATATAACAATAATGCTTCTGGAATAAGTTACAAACCCTAGCTTTAATGTGATACAAGGCTACAGTGTGAAATATATCATTTAAGGAGATCCAGAGATTCACGCCCACAGAGACATTCTGAAGCTAATTGATTCTTCACACATTTTTTTTAATTAGAAGTGATCAGCATGTTAATACATTTTCTCAAGCTGCTTTCAATGCAGCTATGTATTACTTGCATTTAGGAGGTGTTTCGAAAAGCAAGCCCATTTCCGCTCTCTATGACACAAACCTACCCTGATAAAGTGGTCAGTTATCAACCATAACGTAAACAAGAAATCTAATCATTTTACCTTCTAGGCTTCTTCTTGCTGGAGTAGAAAAAAAACTGTTCACTGCCAACACTGAGCTTCCAGTTCAAACATGTGTTGCTCCAATATGATCTGATCTGACGAAGTGAAATTAGCCACGCAGTAAAACTGATGCACTTTGTGGAGGCACAGCTTGTGTTGGAACTGTATGAAAGTGGTTTGGCTCAAGTTTCTCATTGCTCTATATTCATATGCCGGGCACAGAGTCAACCAGTTTTAACTGTGGTGAGACGGGTGAAACAACATGACCCCAAAACATATAATTAACTGACATGAGTGCTCTACTTTAACATTTCTGGCATGTTTTGTTTGTGGAATAAACCAATACAAGGTGTGTTTTAAACAATCAATTAGCATTGTCTACATCTCATCATGGTTTTTCCCTTTCACACCTAAGTAGTGAGGATGATCTTTTTTTGCACATACATAAACATTCATAAACCCCAAAATCTGAATTTTTACATTAGATTAGTGGGATGAATAAATAATACAAACTCCCTGAGAACGAGTAGTGTGACTAAACAACGGCCAAAACGGAGATACCATCATGTTCACAAACAAACACAGACATAGCAACATGCCTATGTTGTTGCCTATTGTTATTTATCTTGCATCATCGGAAGCTGGTTGGCATGCTCTACCACTAGAGTTGCTTAAGGACAGACAGACTGATAAACCGAGATGAAGAAAGATATAGTGACAGCATACGAAGGTATGTGTACGGCCTTACTCACTGTTTTATTATGCGGACTCACCCCAGAGGTGACAGTCTGCATGCAGGGCACATTGGATTGTCGTCATCTAAGTATAGACTGTATAAAGTATATGCTCTGCTTCAGGCTTATATGGAACAAGATGCACATAAAATACATGTATGTCTAATTGTGAACACGTCCAGTTGCCTACGATACAGCACTTAGAATTAACATGACCTGGATGACTGAGAACCTTCATTAGCATTTGTAATTGTCATTTTAACATATTGGCTATAGTATATCAAGGATTTGCACAAATAATATGAAAAGAAGACTTCACAGTGAGGAAAACATCATGTCAAAAGGTGTATTTCCGCCTTAAACAGCAAGCAGTCTAACCTGATAACATATATAATAGAGTGCTTAAGCCAAGAACTGGGAGTGCCCCGGTGTGACATTGGAACCTCACACCTCTAAGTCTTTATTTAATTACATATGATTGTTCGAGCCTGTCGTGAATGAACCAGTTTACGTAACCGTGCGCAGTGCCCAGAATTTTCGTGTCAGTTGGACGGTGAAATCTTTTGTACTAGGTGCCTGGGGCAGCATGGTAAAGATTCCAAGACTGCTCGTTGTCTGAACCCATTTTATAACCATTTAATTCACGGCAATAATTTATTTATGTAATCGCAACAGCAGTTATCTAACAGCGTTTTTTTTTTCATTAAGAGCAGAGCAGACTACAGAGACCAGACATTCCCTGATGAGCGAGCACACATGTACTGTCGCTTTTTAAATATTTTCACTTTGTTAAAGTAAAATAACGGGACAGCAGATAACATCTTTATATTTGAATTTTCCAACATACTGAAATATATCACAAGGTCTGTGATGTTAAATTGTGATATATCACGTAGCACTATTTATCACATAACACCATAGTTATGATGTCTTATGATTAGTAGCGTTATAAGAAATTCCTTAAAGAAATTTCAACCTTGTTAACGCTGGATGATTGTTTGGTGTACTATGTTTATGTTTAGTTAGTATATTCAATCTGTTTAAAGTAATGTGTTAAAGCAGGGTGCATGAAGGAAGTTAAATTTAACACACAATTTAGCACAAATAAACAGTCTTAGTTTGTGATTACTCCTTTGACGACAGAGCGGTATGCCTCAGAGAGCAGACAGACAAGTATGTCTCACCATTATTTTAAGAGATGGGCGTAGTCATGGTCTGAACTCCTTGTCCTCCAACCGTTTGTCTGAGAACTTTCTCCATTAGCTAGGCAGTTTGACTGATGATTGATGTCATTCAACAAATAGACATCTTTTAAACAAGATAGAAAATTTCCTATTCTGGGAAATGGTGTGTATTTAGGGGCCATTGGACATCCTGTAAAAGAACACATTGACAGCATGGGAAATACGTGCTTGCAAGTACATCATCAGGAGCTGGTTTGCATGCTCTACCACCAGAGTTGCTAAGGGACATAAATAAACCAATAAAATGAGACTGAGGACAGATATGGTGACAGCCGTGGAAGGTATGTGTACGGCCTTACTCATTGTTTTGTTGTGGGAGCTCACCTCACAGGAGAAAGTTTGCATGCAGGGCACATTGGATTGTCTGCATCCAAGCAAATACAGTGTACATACATAGTATGCAGTCTTCATGACTCTTAGTTGTACTGTCTCTGACCAGAAGTGAATAAACTTGCTCTACTTAAGGCTTATAAAGAAAGGCTTAAGAGATTCATTCGAATAGGTCGATTGCCGGTGACAGCCAATACCAAGGCCAGCAACAGGTGTAGTGGACCTTCGTTGTACGCTCACAGATTGGTTAGGTTTGGGCAAGAAAAGTACTTGGTTGGCTTAAAATAAATACATTACTCATATAACTTCACGTATGAACATGACTACATAACATACATACCTTCAGTTACGTTACAGCATGACGAAACTTAACTACGTTATTAAGTTAAAATGACTCACCGTTGACTTTTGCTTTCACACGAACGGCAGTCTCCTGTGCATGTTCAACTTTCTCCTTTACAGTCGTGATAAGTACTGTGGGTAATTTTGTGCCCATGGCGCACAAGATGGGAGAGTGAAAGCGAGGTTTATAGGCAACAAATCTAAACGTTGATGGTGTCATTATGCTATTGGCATTATATTGTGCAATCAACATCTACTTCATAATGACAAGTTAGAGCACACAACTTGTATATTGCCAGTTTCACATACCAGCTATGGTATATGGATTGGTGATTCGCACAAGTTATACGAGAAGAAGACCTTACAATTACATCACAGGTTTGCAGATCAAAACATGATTGTTGAATGTGTGGCTCAAAGAAAACATCACCATTCTTCAGGCATGTCATACATTCACCAGTTTATGTAATCAAACCTGGGCAATGCCTAGAGTTTGTCAGTTTGATGGTGGCCTTCATGTTAAAACAATGGGGTATTGTGTCATCGTTACAAGAGGCAGCATTGTGAAAACTCCTGGACTGGTCTTGGCCTGAACCTGTTTTCACACATTAAAGTGCCAAATCACAACAGAAGTTATCTAACTTTTTATCTAGAGCAGGCCAGATCCAACATACCTCCATGAGCAAGCGCTTGGCGACAGCGGTGTATTGACACTACTAGTCTTCTTTTCGTAATATTTATATAAATTAGCTCTTATTTCAGTTAAGTCAGTGGTGGCGTGCTAATGTAGCTGGCTAGCTAGGCAGACTCTCCCTTTCCTTTCAGCCGGAGTGGGTGTTAGTTGGTTTAAGTTTCTATGGTAAGGTTAATCAGGGCTATAACTACGTTTTTTTTCACTAGCCACGGGAACGTTTTTACTGCCAAAGTGTTGAATGTGAACATGAATTATGAGGTCATACAAGGACTGAATCATTTGTGGCCAATGTTGCATTCCCCGCCCGTGCCTCATTTAAACTTAGGCAGCTGACACATACATACCAGTACACACAGTACACACACCAGTTTTATGTAATCAAACCTTGGCAGTGCCTAGAGTTGTCGTTTAAGTTATCTAACTTTTTATTTAGAGCAGGCCTACAGAGAGCCAACATACCTCCATGAAAAGGCACATGGCGACAGCGGTGTACTGACGCTTTTAGATATTTTCACTTTGTTACAGTAAAAATAACAATTGGACAGCAGATAGCATGTTTATCTCGGAATTTTGCATAAAATTACTCCTGGATAACACACATACAACATTTTGAAATATAACACAAGGCCTGTGATTTTTTTTAATTACTGTGTGAAATATCCAAATTGATCTAATACAACATACTAATGATGTCTTTAAATATAATTTGTAGCATCATGTCTTATAAGACATTCCTGTAAACAGTTTTAAACTTCTTGGAGAACTCTTGATGGTTGTTTCATGTTGTCGTGTTATGTTTAGTAATTCTATCTGCTTTAAGTAGTGCATTAAACCGGGGTCCTGACGACCAGGCTGCAGTGGCTAAGCGATCGCACAAACGATTGTCCTTTTTCCAAATTCTACTAAATCCATGCAAAAACAAATATACATATATATGTTGCTGGAAGACTTTTGATTACTTATTTCAGGGCATTCAAACACACTGTAAAGGAATGAATTCATATATGAGGACATACTATGGAAGTCAAGAAAGGCCTTGCTTACCATTTATTAAGTTTTCTTTTTAATTATTTATCTGGAAAATACTAGGTTTGTTTTATTGAGATTACCAGCTATCACGAGAACACAAAAGAAAGCTAAACAGTGTACCTTGGCACTAGTTTGATCATATGTCACACAGCACTGTATAACATAACAGGTCTTGTGATATATTTCAAGATATTATATGTGTCATTCAGAAAAAAATGTACAGACAGCTCCAATATTTTTATTGTAACAGTGGGAAAATATCTAAAAAGCAACAGCACACTGCTGTCGCCGAGGGGAAAGGTTGGGTATCTGTAAATTAAAGAGTCGGTCTGGACCTGCTCTGAATAAAAAGTCTTAAGAGATAATGTCTGTTGTGATTTGGCACCATCTTAAATAAAACTGACGTGAGTTGATTTGCCTAATGAAAGTACAGGCTGTCTTTTCATAGACCTGCCCCAAAAAAAACTGTTACAAAACAGTTTCTTGGCATAGCCCAGAATAGGTTACACAATCTGGTTCATGAAATATAGGCTGGAATGTTCAAATCCTATTGAGCGCCCAACCCCTAACTACAGCCGGTTCCAGCTCTCGGCTCCAGTGTTCTTTTATACATATTATGTAATTGTTTTAGACTACGTGCTGTTGAGCAAATGTGTGTTTTCATAAATTTGATCAGGACATGATTTTTTTTTTTCCTTGAGCAACAACCATATATTGTTCTGAAGCAGTGACCATACTGTAAAGTCTGCCTGGACAGGGAGCACGGAGCACTTTGGGAGTGCTGGTGTTGACTATACTCTTTAGGTACAAAGTGGCTAGGAGTTAGCCCGTTAGCATGCTAACTTAAAGCTTGGGTAGGTAATTCTGTTGAAAAGCATTTTCTATCATATTTGTATAACATTTCTTAACATCCTGACAGCAATCAAAATATTAAATGATCTCTGGCAGCCACAGGGCTGTGAAAACTTCATCCAGTCAATTTAACCGGCCCAACAATTTTGTATGGACAGACTACCTGTCAATCAATCTGCCCTTACCTGACCCTGTGCTGACTCCGCCCATCAGTCATTGCGCGTGACCGGCTTTCTACACTAGAAACTACAGCCACACTTCTCATCACCAGCGGTACCTCCAGCAGCTTACACTGCTGAACAAAGAAAGAAAAGAAAGACTGCACTCGAGAAGGCTACCAAAAAAGAAGTGACAGCGCAAGAAGTAAAACGAGCCTGGACGGGTAATGAGCTGGTTTGTTTTGTTGGGGAAATGATTATTACTCTGCATTATGTAGTCAGCATAGCTAACGTTAGCTCCTCATGTGCTCTCATATGTATTCACCCAACACTAACGTTAGCAGGTTGTAGGGTTACACCCCGCCTTTCTGAAAATAGACTTCCATTCTTCGTAATGGCAGGGTTTCCCATTTTTTCTAAAGACCCCGCTATTCCGAAAAGGCTATTGGGGAACCCCTGGCCCTAACCCTAACCCTAACCCTATTGGGAAGTAATTGGAACTTGAAAGTCGGATTCGGAACAGCGGTGTTTCAGAGTGGGGGTGTTTCGGAATGGAAGGCCGTCCCCAGGTTGTAGCTGACGTTAGCTAGCTAGCTAGCTAAAAGTCCACTGTTCAGAGGTCAGAGGAAGATTACATATATGACTGTGAATATAGTTTGCATTGTATTTGTGAGCCGATGTTGTTAGATGGTACTTATGTGACGTTCATTCATATAGACTTTGAACTGGATGTTTTACAAATGTGCTGATGTTGCCTATTTCTGTGTCCTATAGTTATGAGAGGGATGCATCAACTTCCAGCCTTGAAGCGTCATTTCACAGCAGAACCATGCCCTGAGGTTTCCACTATTTCTGCAGAGTCTCTCTGACAGGTGAGTGTCACTTGATGCTGACAGCAACATGGATCAGACCACTGTTATTCATGTAATATGTGTTTCAAAAAGTCCAGCATGTAGAGCTTGTACACACTACTGTCAAAATGCATAGAAAAAACAATGAGAATGTGAAACTATGTAAATTACTCTGAAAGTGACATTTAGCTAACCCCCCCAAAAAGTAGAATTGGTAAATATGAAATGACTAAATGGCACAATTCTGGTTGGTACTATTTCTGGTTGTTTTCAGGAATGTTTGTCACTGCATAAAATGCAACTCAAGTTGTGGCGTTATAATAAATTGAAAGTAATTTCAAGGCCCTTGAAAAGCTGCATTTACTGTCAGATAAGTAATTGTGCTATTCTTTCTACAGGACAGTCACTGCCAAAACAGTAGAGGATTGAGAAGGCACCGACATAAGCAGCCTAACCAGTCAAGAAACCTCTGGACGTCCTTCCTGTATATAGTTGTTTATGCTAACTGTACTGTATATTGTCTGACCGATAAAAGGTATACTATATTTGTAGTGTTATTTATTTACCCGTGTTCCAAGAAATGGAATAAACAAGAGTCTTGCCTAATTCAGTTGTTATTATTAGTGCATCATGTAAAGTGAAAGAACTGTAACGGGTTGGTTGTTTATGCTGGAAGTGTAAAGAAAAGGCATTTATCATTTTCAAGACTTTATTCAAACAAGTTAGAGATGACGCAAAACAAGGAGTAAATACAGAACGACAGAGTTCCAGCACTTGTGATTGCTCCAAACGTAGTCCTTGAATTCTGGCCTGTAAAGCAACAGATGAGCAACATGATTAGATATTTTTATGGAACAGAGCTCGACTGTCCTCGGCATCCTGTAGACATATACACTATCAAAGAATGTGATTCTGATTAGGGCACTTGTGCCCAAGTTACATGCCTGGTCAATATACTGTACAAACACAAATACCTGCTCATGTGCAACCCTTTTCTACTCGACCTATGAACACCCGCCTCTCGACCTGTCGCCCTCACGCCCACAGCCTCTGCCTCCACTCATGGCGTCCGTGCTGACGGGATGATGTGCTTCGCTCTGGCATGTCTCAGAGTCAACAATGATCTCATCGTGGAAGCTCTAACATGCAAAACATCGTGTCGTGAATATTCACGTTCGTCTGAGAATCACTGAGAGAAACAAAAAAATAAAATATGTAGCAGGCCCACACTTGTCTTGATGTTTTAGCTTTTCCATATCTAATGTACCATATAATATACCATCTGATGTACCTTACCATAGCCAGCTGCTGCTAGCTAACCAGCAATGAGTTACAACATCAAAACACACTTTCAAAACAATGTCTGAATGCTAAAAAAAGCTAACTTGACAGCTATCAGTGCTAGCAATGGCTATGTTGGTTGTTTACGTTCAATTTGATAATATTAGGTGTTTACTTACAGGTGAATGAGACATGAGGTAGCTACTTGCTGTTAGATGTTGTGATGAAAACGAGGCACTGGTACTCTTCTTCACACCGCTCGTGAGGACTCGTACTCCGACGGCGGTATTCGGCAGTTGTCGGACGGTGCGCGTTCATGGTTTGGGGGGAGCGGCTTTGGAGAGAGGCCTGAGTGCGGGGGGCAGAGTTAACTGGCTGGATACTTTCAAATCTAGCTTGGGCGTGACGGTTTTTCCAACTTACCGACCCCAGCTTTAAGTAGATAAACCTGCAGCACAGTAGATAGGCATCTTTGAGATTTGAGACTGTTGTTTGTTGCTTCACACAATGTTGATGACGTTAGTTAACTTTTGAATGTTTTTAACCAAAATTCTTATGTATTGCACCTTTAACCTCACCATGAATGGCAATGTCATCTCTCAACATCAAAGCTAAATGTTGGGTAATTTCTTTTTTATGCATTACGATTTTTCTCTGGAGGTACCTCTCCTGATCTCGGAATGAAAGCTCTGTGCCAAATAAAAAATGTGTAAGAAGACAGAATTTAAAAGGTTGCACGTCTCACAGATTGATTTCAACTTCGCAATTTCACACATATAATGGAAAAAAATGTATATTCTAGTTTTTGAATTTGGGGTTTAATTGGATGTTACGCTTTCAGCCTCTCTACATCTGAAACTAGTTAAAGGAGTACCCTGTCATTTTAAAAGGCTATTCATTTATGTGTTTGTTTTTTCCCAAGAGGCTTTGGCCGACAGCACATGTGTACAATCCACGTCCCAGAGTCTGTGCACATGTGTCTGCATGCTTAACCTCATTCTTCCTCTTGGATCCTACCCAAAAATTGTGCATGTGAGTCAGATCAGCATTACGACAACATGAGTTTGTCCCTGAAGAGGCTCCGTGTGACAGTTCTTTCAAGGGGCAGGATATAAACAAAGGCGCTTCCCTTCTTTGGCTAAACTCCACCCACATGCAGAAGGTTCAGCCTCATTTCTAAACTCAATACATAAACTCCAGAGAGTGCAGAGGCACCACAGACTCACGATCCTCTTTTCTACTTCATCTCTGGCATTGACTTGCTGAACCAAATGGTGAATTTCAATCTGTAAGTATATTTTTTAAGATTAGATTTTAGATTTGTATTTTCGGAGCTGTTTTTCGGTCATGTAGATGTCTTATTTCTGGACTGATTGATGTTTAATTACATTTTTTTTCTGCTTATAGATAATCTGATGCAGCCCTCTGGCAAAGTCAACATAGTTACTGTGTAACATCTACAGCTGGAAAATGAATTGTACAAGGTAAGCTTCTTTACTTTCATTGAACTGTCATTACATGTCCAAGCAGAATTTTGGCAAAACAGAAATCCCTTGTAATGATAGATCTTAACTTAACCCCATCATGTCTTCCTCCCCAGAGTTCTCCAAGCGTTGGGTAGTCACCACCAGCAGGCTGTGATGCCGGTCGACCTGGCCATGTGCCTGAGCCTCAGCCAGCGTCAGCCTCTTTATCAACTGCTGTCAATGGCTCCCCTGAAACCCAAGCAGCACCATTATCAGCAGACTGACTGTCCACAGAGGACCAGCCTTCGCTCTCCCCGTCACTCCGTCTCTTCCCCCTACCCTACATCATCATCGCTGCCGTCATCCACTGCGCCCTCAGGGCCTCGGAGCTGTTTTCGCAAAGACGGCGCAGGTCCGAACAAGAAGCGAGTGGTGTTCGCGGATGCCAAAGGATTGGCGCTCACAGCTGTACGTCTGTTTATCCCTGAGCCGTCCTCCTCTGTTTCTACTCTGCTGATGAAACCCCCCCCAGCCAAACTGCAAGGCCAACAGTCGATTTCAAACAAACAGCAGCGCTACAAGTTGCGGCTGGGTTTCTCCCAGCCGACACTTGACTTGAAAGCCTTCCTTGCTCGTCTGCGAGAGACACGCGTACAGCTGGAAAGCTGCAACATTTCAGAGAACATATTGCGTGGCAAAGTGTGTGTCTCCCATGTCTGTGTTGAAAAGTCTGTGAACATCAGAGTGACCTTCGACTCTTGGAGGAGCCATCATGACATTCCTTGCACATTCCTGCAGCAGCAGCGCTGTGGAGGTTCTGATGTGGATGTTTTTGCCTTTGACCTAAGCCTACCGAAGAAAATGGATCCAAAGGAGAGGGTTGAGTTTTGTGTGTACTTCAGGCCCGGACCTGGCACAACGCCGCACTGGGATGACAACAGGGGGTTGAATTACAGGGTGTTCATGGAAAAAGATGGATTGAATGCTAACCAAGGCGATGCTTACTATTCTTACCCCAAACTTTCACAAAATCGGCCACCGTCATGGCCTTCACCATCTTGGCCTTCACATGTGTCCCTCAATGTGCAGAACTCTGCTGAGCTTCAGTATCTTCAGAGGAGTTTGTCAAGCAGAGTGACAGCAGAGTGGAAAGCTCTGTGTGCAGACCAGTGAATTCAGCCCGTGACTGCTTACCAGAGCAATATGACAACATAAATAATGTGAAAATATTTATTTGATAGTATGTGCTTTCAGTGATGTATGGACTTTGGACTGATGTCCAGCTCACCCACCTGAGCACAACTACCCAGCTGCAATGTGAATAATACATACTGCATGTATGTTCTGATTAAATCTGTTTTATGAAAAAAAAAGCTTTTCTTTGTCTTTTCTTCCCTCTGTAGAAGTGAAATCATTTAACCCATGCACATTTACAAATGCATCTTAAAGATGCACTATACAGAAAAAAAATCTACTCAGAAAGTTAATATATACAATATTAATAAGGTAATGATACACACTCTGAAAGTTCATATATATATTATTGATAAGGTAATAATCAAAACTCAGAAATAGTTATTTGATATATTTCCATATAAACAAGCTGTCCTTGAGGGGAATAAGGTCCCCAGAACACTGTTTGAAGCTAGAAAGGTGGCAGGGTCCGCCACATATAGACAAAGTATAACAGTTTGAAACTGTGTCGTACTTTAAGATCAGTTTGTTTATTCAGTTTATCTAGTCATGAAAGCGAAGACAGTTTGTTTATTTAGTTTGTTTAGGCATGAAACAATTAGACAATGAAGATCTTTCTCTTCTGATTTAAATGTCATCCCAAAAACTACATAGTGCACCTTTAAAGTTTACTTAATTTGTGTGTCCTAGCATGACACATGACACGTAAGCCCTGATACAGGATCCCTGGAGGGAAAGTGAAAACCTGAAACCTGTGTTTGTCTGAGAGAACGCACATGTATCAGTCCACACAGAGACGAAGACATGATTTTATTCCAAGAATCTTTTGAACTAGTAACATTGAGCCACTAACCCATTTTCTCCAAGCACAGGAAAGAACAAATTAATGACCTGTGCTCGTGACTTTTGTTTCTATTACACTTGGCTTGGGCTCAGATTTCAGGTGTGTCTTTTCATGTGGTACGTCATGCATACCAGAAGGAAGTCAACAAAGTAAACGATCTTCTGGGAAAACTGCCGCACATGGTTTGCATGTGACAGCCTGTTCTAGACACTCCCCTACCTGCAGTGAAAAGTGGAACAGCAGACGGCATCTTGTATTGTACATGATTGGTATGGCAAATAGCAGTAGTAACCATGGCAGCATCAGGGCCAGCATGTACTTTGAAAAAATGCGTGGGCTACATGCAAGGGTGGAGTCACCCTCCACAATAAGAGAGTCTCTCCCTCTTCTGCTCTTGTTCCCCGCCTTCTTAGTCACCTTTCTGTTAGACTTGTTTCTTTCCTTTCTCGCAGGCTGGTCTCTGCCAGGACCACCGCCTCCGAGAATTACCAACGCTGAGTGATATCATCCGGAATGTTGCATGTGAGCCGTCCACACATGTAGCAGGTTTACACACCTTGATGCCAGAAACTGTAACTTACTTTTTAATGGGCGTCATCAATGTTCTGTTATTCCAGTGTTAGTTAAGCTTTATTTTTTCCCAACTTTTTATGGAGACAAGATCTCGGGAGAGAGACCTGCAATAAGTTACAATACAACCCAATCGGCAGAATAAATGTTAAGAACGTTTCTGCAAATCCACAGAAACGTTCAAAATGTTTCCGTCTTCTGCAACGTTACGTTTCTTTAGGTTCAATTCGCTATTTCTCTCTCTTCAGAATGCTGTGCTTATGATCTGGTTAGGGTAAGGGAAACATCATATATACCATCAGGAATATCGCACGTGAGCCATCCGCACGTGCGGCGGGTTTACACACCTTATTGCTAAAAGCTGTAACTTCCTTATTAAGGAGCGTCATCAATGTTCTGTGATTGTCAGATATTGGATCTCTCCCCTCCTGACATCTGATGAGTGATGAGCGTAAACAAAATCATAAAACAAGACAGAGACACTTAGAGTACTGGGAAGTTTCCAAATTGATCCTTGGATATATTTTGCAACTAGATATCAGCTGCCAGCAAAGCTGTAACAAATGCTTTACCAACAGAGGTTGTTTTGCAGCACATAATCTGAAGTATAAACATTTGCCATTCACACGTTCAAAGGCCTGTTATTCCAGTGTTGGTTAAGCTTTATTTATTCCCAACTTTTTATGGCGACAAGATCTCGAGAGAGAGAATGCAATAAGTTACAATACAACCCAATCGGCAGAATCAATGTTAGCTAAGTACGTTGCTGCAAATCTACAGAGACGTTCAAAACGTTTCCTTATGCTGCAACTTTACATGTGTTTAGGTTCAATTCTCTATTTCTCTCTCTTCATTACTCTGTGCTTATGATCTGGTTAGGGTAAGGGAAACATCATGGTTTGGCTTAAAATCCCATCCAGAATGTTGCACGTGAGCCGTCTGCATGTGCGGCAGGTTCACACACCTTGTTGCCAAAAGCTGTAACTTACTTTTTAATGATCGTCATCAATGACAAGACAGAGACACTCAGAGTACTAGGAAGTTTCCAAAATGATCGTTGGATATATTTTGCCACTTGATATCAGCTGCCAGCAAAGCTGTAGTTAGTTAAGCTTTATGTATCACCAACTTTTTATTGAGACAAGATCTCAAGAGAGACCTGCAATAAGTTACAATACAACCCAATCGGCAGAATAAATGTTAGCTAAGTACGTTGCTGCAAATCTACAGAGACGTTCAAAACGTTTCCTTATGCTGCAACTTTACATGTGTTTAGGTTCAATTCTCTATTTCTCTCTCTTCATTATGCTGTGCTTCTGATCTGGTTAGGGTAAGGGAAACATCAAATCCCATCCAGAATGTCGCACGTGAGTCGTCTGCACGTGCAGCGGGTTTACACGCCTTGTTGCCAAAAGCCATAACTTACTTATTAAGGAGCGTCATCAGTGTTCTGTGATTGTCAGGTATTTGATCTTTCCCCTCCAGACATCCTATGAGTGACGAGCGTAAACAAAATCATAAAAAAAATGGCACTGAGAGTAGTATGAAGGTTCCAAAATGATTCTTAGAAATGTTTCGCAACTTGATATCAGCCAGTTTTGGTTGCTGGCAATGTCCCCACAGACTCGAACTGTGGTCGCCTGTTTGGCAGTCTTGTAGCTTGTAATAATGCCACCTCCTTCACCTCCGCCTCCATGGCATATGACAGGAACCATGATATGCCATGTCTGATACAAATGTCAACCTCGGACGTATCTGTGGTTTGGACAACTTGTTAACTGCTAACATTATGTTATATCCTGTGACTGGGCTGTATGGTGACAGTTTATACTCGGAAGCACATATTAACCATTATGCCTAATTGCTTATTGGCATGCAATGATAGCGTGTTGACTCTTTACTAGTCTCTGCTGGTTTCAATAAGAAGTCTAGGGTATGTAAGCTTATGGGAAAATTGCCCTACTTCTCACTTGATTTATTACCTCAGTGAACAGTTTCCTAATGAGTTCATGGTCTAAATCTCTATGGTCCCATTTAGAGTAAAATAGACAATAACGCAGGGTGTACTCCTGTGATTTACAAGTTGCTACCGCGGCGTGCCCTCTGGTTCTCGGTCCGATCCAATCAAGATAGCCAATCAAGCTCCACGCCTTCATCCAAATATGGTCCTTTTGGCTCCAAAAAACCAAGATGGCTACAAACCAATGGGTAATGTCACATAACACTTCATTAATATGGTCTATTCTGATGTAACAGCACATTGAAGTGTTAATGTGTCAAAATAACTCTTTTCAATCAAGTCGCCCTAACTCAGATCATGCTCCCCATTCTAAAGTGAGGTCTTGCTCATAAGTAATTCACTAGTAGTTTGGCACTGGCTATACCAGCCTTGCAGTTGTAAATTATGGTCATGCAGAATAAACCATTAATATGTTTTATAATGACTTATAAAGAGCCAATATGCAGATATTATGCATGCTAATAAGAAACTTATAGGTTAATATGTGTTCTCTATTATATAGTGTTACCAAAGTTACAACTACCTGTATACATCATCATTACAAGAGCTCAGTCACACAAAGCAGTCAAAGCCAGATCAGAATATGGGTCTCATATAGGTCATTTACTGTAGGAAGACACTGACTGTGCAGCAAGGTGTCATTTATGTTCCTCAGACAAGAAGACTCCTGGTTGATGTGAGGCACAACCAGGTGCACGAGCCCCTTTCGGCAGCCCTAATGACAGCAAGAGAAGGTTAGAGAAAGGCTTTTCAGTGGTCAGTATCCACATAATATTTTGTTCCTCGATTTGTTGTTTCCCTCATTTTATCTCTGAGCCAGCAGCAGCCACAGCTGGCTGATGGCATGCAGCCAGCTACCAGCTGCTGGTGCTTACAGTGCTGATGTTTAGTGTTGTCTGAACAATAGCCCGGAGACTGATCCAGTGTGCTGCAGCCACAGCTGTGATCACACAGAGTGAGCTGATGGGAGCTAACAGTGGCTGTTAGCTGGAGCCAATACACTAGGCTGCAGTCACCAGTTTGTTTTCTTCTGGTGCCAGATAGTCCCGAAAGCTACCAAACTTTCACTTCCAACCATCTGGTGCCCTGAGAGCTGTGTGTAGCAATGAAGCATCCTGACCAGCGAATAAAGTCACACTTCCCATATACAGTACGTGTTGTGATCCAAGTTTCTGTGTTCTTTGTTTTGGTAGCTGGGCTGGGTGCACATGCATGTTAGTGCACGCGTTACGTGCTGCAAGCTGCTAAAGGGATCACCTTGGCTATGAGCTGGTTTTTCTTCTTCTTGACATGTTGGTAGATTGATGGGTACTTAACTTTACAGGGCATGATAGCGAATTAGCTGTTAATGATGCTGTGAATTTGTTTTGCAAATGGTGAAACCGCTAGATGTTGCAGAATGTTGTGTGTTGCACCTTTAAGATGCAAAATGATGTGAGGATCTGAACGTCCCCTAACTTTGTCTTTCTAAGCAAAAACTCATGCTCACCCCCGCCGTGCTCATATTACCAAAAATAAATAATAATTAGGGATCATGCAACTTTAAAGAGCATTTTACTTTGCAATAAATAAATAACGTAACAACGTAATAATAAAGTAACTAATAACATTTACTCAAATTACTAAAAAAAATAAGTATTTTTTCAAATCTGTAATTTTACTCATACTTATGCATTACGCAATCTACTTAGTTACTTTTAAATAATAATTAAATACTGAGTACAATTTTAATTTATATCTAGACCTTTTATCTGGCATTTTTGTAGCCAATAAGGCTGTCCGATCACAAATGGGCCAATGAGAACCCTGATATATGGGCAAAAAACACAAAAACTCTGAAGCACATGCGGGTTTGGAGAGGTGAGTGAGGAGAAAAAATTTAGACCGAAGATTTGGAGAAACAGAAACCCCTTCGACTGAGCGCCTGCTATTGATAATGCATTAAACATCAGCGGTTAGAAAGTAACTAATGCTCTGAGTAGCATTTAAAAAGAATTATTTTAATTAAGCTTTATTTTAACAGTCGTTTTACTTGTAATTGAGTAATATTTCAGTAATGTAACTGTACTCGTACTTGAGTACAGATTTTCAGCACTCTTTCCACCACTGCTGAGAACATTACTCGTTTGTGAGATTACACCATGTTTGGTCCACATTCAGAAAAGGTGACTCTGTGGATTATATGTTAAAAACAATAGAAGTTCAAAAAACAGCGTGAAACACTCTAAAATCCAAATTAATAAGCAGTAAAAATAAAACAGAAGTGAAACAAAAGCCATCATCCAAAACATGTTTTTTATTACTAAGTATATACATTTGTATCATTTCATTACGGGCAAATATTACATATATGTACATGTATATGAAGCACACTGTGACAGCTGACACGGACATAATATCTAATGGAAGAGTCTACATTGTATCATACAACTGATTTCATCCTGCAAACTAGGGGAGCAATAGGTGGACCATGGTGCCCTCTGTGGTAACTCGAGTTAAGAACACACCCTTAAATAACCAGCCGTCAGTAAACAGCATGTCAGGTAAAATGAGAGATGCAGATCTGTGTGTTCACGTCTGTGTTTATTGTCAGAATTACTTCACAATTACAAACACAGCAAGTGTAACTAGTACTAGTAGGGAATGATGGATGGCTATAGGTCACCAAAATGACAATTCATCCATGGATCTTGAGCAAATTGTCACTTTTGAAAACTAAAAAAACTGATATTTGAGTTGAAGCATAAATTCCTGATTTGAGACGGTTGTTCGCTCTTTATTGACATTTGTCGCTGGGCAGGTGCTCGTGCTCGGGGATCCAGGGTGATCTGGCAAAGCACTCGGCAGCCTTCCTGTCGCACTCACAGATGAACATCTCGCATTCGTCATTGTTGTCTGGAGGAGACGGAAGAAGAGAGAGCAATGTATAACGGTAACAGTGTCAGTTAATGTGTTGTTTAAAAAAAAGGCATTTTAGCAAGTCAACAAGCCAAGTAACATGTTCGCAAGTACAAGCCCCTTCATAGGATCAGGTTGTTTTGCTGTACTCACTGCCACAGGTGACCTTCTTGCTCTGCTCGTCACAGTTGTAGGCGTAGAACTCGGTGTAAGGGTTGTCCAGGATGGCCCAGCACTCGGGGTGCTGCATAGCATCAGTGTAACACGCGTCGTGCACTTGGCAGCATCTACGGGTCAGAAAGTCAAACAAAGCAAATTTTAAAAACAGACAGGACAAGTTTTTTTTTTTTTTTTTTTATCTTGTCTGGGTATAAGGCTGAATGAATCATGACCTGTCCAGATCATCCACGGGTGTGCCCGAGCCTCCTTTTCCGCAATAGCAGCCGTAGTCAGCGTAATCAAAAATTGGCCAGCTGTCAGGCATCACGCACAGGATCATCTGTCTGAACTGGTTGAGTGCCTTGTTGTCCAAAGACTGGGCTGAAGCACAACAAACAGACACAGTCACAATTCCATTCTTTCACAACCTCTGCGAGTACAGATGAACGGCTTCAGTCAGGTCGCACTCACCAACACAGAGGCTTGCAGCCACGAGAAGCAGAGTCTGGAGGGTATTCATCCTGTGTGTCAGAGGGCTAGTCACAGAGTATCTCTCACTCTAACATCAGGCCCTCTTTATATATCGAGTATGGGACCTTGGGACCTGGCCTGTCAGCTGTTCATACTCAACAGGGTCACACGCCTCGCAGCATGGCCACACTCTGTGAACTTTTCTGAATCCTGAATCTTGTCGAATATGTTTGATGTTCTGTCTAGACTTCTTTTTCATCAAAAAGAGTTGTTTGAACTCGACTGACCCGCACAGTGCCTGACGCCAACCCCATCCAGCACCTTCGGGAAGAAGTGGAACGCCAACATTCAACATCAATGGCTGACCTCTCTAATGCCCTTGTGGCTGACTGGAAGAAAATCTCTGCAGCCGGGCTCCATATCTTTATGGAAAGTCTTCCCAGAGGAGTCGAGGCTGTCATAGCAGCATATTAATGCCCATGGTTTTTGAATGAGATGACTGCATGTTCACACAACTTTTTTGTTTTTACTAGATTTTACTAAAGTTACCGGTAAATAACAAAAATCTGTCACGTGTAACACTTGGTTGTCAGTCACTATGTGTATTTTGCTGCAGATATGAATCAAAATGCAAAATAAATGTTTGATGAGACTTTTTCTGCCACAATTTACAGATTTTTTTTTACATATTGAGTGAGTGATGAGCTCTCTGAGGGATTCTTCTAGTGTCTGTACAATGTATTTAGACTGCCTTCATTCTTTTTGAGAATATAGGTGCAAAGTAAAAAAACAGGTTGTTGTGTGACTATGTGATATCAATTAATGCTTTCTATGCCTTGTCATAAATGTAGGAATGTTGTCATGTAGGAAAATAATCATAAAGCAGAGAGGAATTTACTAAGTGAATCATCGTTTTGTAATAGCTGTAAGTTTCTATTCTTGCAACATATTCGCGTGATTATGTAACACACTCAGTCTCATCCAACAAAGAGAACATGAGACCAAACAGTCTGCATGTTGCCATGTTCCACCATGTGTACAGAGACATGGAAAATCCCAGACTTGAAGCAATGGAGGTATAAATGTTGATATGCACGAGAACGTTGGGGCACAAAGTGTACTGAGCAGCGGCTGTGGAGAAGAATGTTTCAGCTTTTCCGACACATCTGTGAATTCACAAGACTGATATTTCTGTTTTTATCTCGGCTCTGACCATATGACTTTCAGCTAAACATGTTCCCATACCACCTTCTTTTCCCCTTATATGATTCCAGTACCTAAACTGTGCTGTGCATGTACTTGATATCAGACAAAACACAAAGTTTAGGTACTGGAATCATATATATATAAAATACTATTAATTTATATACACTATCATATATATATATATATATATATATATATATATATATATATATATATATATATATATATATATCAATAGTATTTTTTTAACAGCTGTATGCTACAAAACAGTGTATGGATGTTCTGTTATGGATTTGCTTGAAGCAGCACAAGTCACTTCCTGTTATAGAAATTGGCCACCTGTGCAGTAAAAGATGTTAAGTTACATAAAGGTGTACGAGACGCTGCTATGAAATATCAGGGTCCTGTTTCCAATAAATAAATTATGTGGTATCAGATTGTCATGTGAACTTGCTTCCTTCATTACCTCATCCAGGTTTTAGGCAGCAATACTTGTGTCAGTATCAGAACAACCCTACTTTTAGGAGGAGTTTTACTACCCTCACAATAGGGATTTTTCTTTTCCAGTTAATATCAGTAACCAATAATCATGGCCGATACTGATAATTTTTCTATTTAAAAAGTTCCTTTCCTGTAGTTTGTGAATATGTGAGGATATTCCACAGCTATAATATTTTTTATGTTAAAACTTGTAGAACTGTAAAACTTTTTCCTCTCTGAACCCCTGTAACATGTTTTGCAAATTGCAATTGCATTGCATTCATGCATTTGTTGGTTAAGCATATTGTAAATACAAGCTTTAACGGTATAACAAATAGTTATATTGATGATCACCAATTCATCGAGAAAAAAAGCAGTGTCCAATCCACTGCCTTCTACACATTGTGTCTCAATGAGGCTGACTATACAGAAATATACAACATACTTTTGTATATTATGACCACAAAAGTCAGCCAGTTGTTGACCTAAAGAGCTACAGTACGATCAAAAATGAGACAAACTGCATATGAATTTATAACTTAATCTTTAATACAAATGTCTCTGAAAATGGAAAATGTGTACACATCAGCATGGTTCAAAGGGTCAGCAACATTTTAATGATACTTCAATTTATTTAAAGGTGCAGCATTTTCACATCAATAAATCATAACCATGTTAGTTCAATCAGCAGAGGTAACACAAACAAACGAGACCTTCACTGAGGAGATTGTCAGCATCTACTGGCCTAAAGCATAGAACAAAAATAACAGACATCACGGTCTCATTTGTTAGTGGCAATTATACCAAGATACCAAATATAACAATAATACATTGATGTAAATATGTGCTACCTTTAACTCAAAACACATTCTAATCCTTCAGTGACAGACAGAACATTAACAGTGCATGTTAACTATAACCAAAAAAAAATCTTCAGCAACAGTACGACTCTGTCATGATCCAAAGCTTGTCCCTTCATCAGTGTTGTGGTTCTTGAAGTCAGAGTCACTGTTTGTCAAATCATTTTAATATTTTCTTTCCTTTTATACGTCGACAAATTAATCTGAAACGTGTTTTATAGAAACGCTGCTCTAAAGATTGGCAGTCATCAATGGCACGAACAAATGATGCCAGCAGGGAACAACTATTAATTTCTGGAATGTGTTTACACCATTACAAAAGAGGGAAAATCATATTACTTGTGCAAAGGTACATCAGCGTGAAGATTATTAAACCTGCTTAGACGTTCAAAAGGGTGATTATTATTCTGATACATTGTCGTGCTCTGAGTGTACATACACTGTATGCATAGTCTACTTTAAAAATAAATTGAAACGTAATAGTGCAAAACTAAAAGTAATTCTAAAGTTTAGACCAAATTAATTTCTCAAAAAATAAATGGTTTTGGTCTCAACTTGTCTTGACTGGAATGGTCTTGACCACAACACTGTAACTAACTACATAAAGACAACGAATCAAACCACATGTAGAAAAGAGAACACATCACTGAATACTTCACAAATTATAGAAAAATATCTACTGTGTGTTGTGTGGATATTATTAAATATTCTCAAGATAAATAGGCAAATGAAAACAGTGGAGAACTACTGCAGTGCAATTTCTTTCCTTCTTTGACCTGAACATTCAGTCGTGGTTGTGGGGCTGTTGTGGTGAAACACGACAGCAACCTCAGGTAGATTTTCCCAGCATTACCAATCCTCCTCATTACATTTACGTCACAGACATGTAATTGTTTCCTGCCTCATTATTATCACCTCTCTATGTCTACTAAGCAAAGACAGTGTTGTTGAAAACTACACAGGGCAATCAGTGAACAAATAAAGGCAGATTATGTAGGATCGGAGTGACAATCATCCTAAACAGATGTGTACAATAACTTGATACACAGAGAGTGTACAAAATATGATCTCAGAGCTGTTAACCTCTTATTAGCTTGAACTTAACCTGATATTCTCATCCAGGTGACTGTTGGCCCTAAGAATATCAGTGGTCACACGTCAACTTTCTGAGCCCTGTGTGTTCATCTACAAGTCAGCAGGTAAAAGTCATGAGCTTGAGCGAGCATGTTCACTCTCTGCACAGACGGAGGTTATATTTTGTACACTCAGTGTACAGTCAACACACTCGGACAGGATTATAAAGTCAGTCTTCAATCAGATGGGCTTATATAGTAAGGTGGTGACGTACTTCTTCTTGTAGCGATGTGTCGCACTCAGCACCATCACTCCATCCTGGGACAGAAAAACACAAAAACTCACTTTCTAAACGAGGAAATGTATGCATACAGCTTAAATACAAGTGGGTGAATGGGAACAATGCTATCAGTCATACCATGTGCAGTGTCACCATAATGTAAACCATGAGAGATTAGTGGGAGGGTCGCCCACTAATCTCGTCCCGCTCCGCTCACTAATCCCCGTCAACAATGCGGCAATATAATATCTACCGCTACTATATTCCTGTCTACTGCTGTTAAGAAACTATTAATGGAAACCAAAGGCGTCCTTTTGTTATGTTACATTATAGGACAGCTTCACAACTTTTCAATCCTCATTTTAACTTCAGATTTGAATTGCACTTTTGCACAAAATGAGGACTGTTCAGCTCAGTTGGCGGCGTTTTATGAGGAGATCGCTGAAAGGTGAGGTGAGCGATTCGGCTCCAGAGGAAGCTTCATGTAATCTGATGAATTGCCTCCAGTGATGTCACTCAGTGGCTAAGTTAAACTGTGTGTGATGTAGGCGCCAAGTTTTGAAAAGCAAGCTACAGGTCTCACATTCTCATCAGCTCGCTGTGGACAGTTTTATAACAAATCATCAAAATTGATAGAGCAGATCCAAAGATATCGGCTTTCATATTCCACGCTTTGTTTCTTCCTTATAAAACCCGGCGCCTACATTACCCTCAATGCAACCTAATCACTTATACCACTTTTACACAGACATTTGCATGTATACGGAGGTTTTTTAAACATGGGTTAACCTGCTAATAATCTGCAATTGCCTCTGTTCACATTGAACGGATTAAACACATTGTTTTTTCTGGAGCTGATAACGGAGGTTGCGAAAGAGTGAGGCATCTCACTTCTTTCTGATCTCTAATGACATTAAAGACACTTTAATGTGAATAATTGGTGGAGTTATTCTTTAAAAATGTTTTCATCAGTGACCCACTAGAGGGCTTTTATTGTGAAGCAGCTACAGAAGGTGCAGCCTAATTGATGGAGGTTAGCAGTTAGTTGATTGGTGTTAACTCTTGCAGTTGCTAAGGAAAGCTACACCTTTTAGCGAGCTGTTCTTGTATGAGGGGGAAAAAAAACTCATTTTAGGCTCTTATTATGCTCACACACAATCTGACTCATGTATCATATGGTATGGAAATTCAATCTATTTCATTCTGCAGAGCAAATTTCCAGACGCTCCCCTGTGTCCAATAATTGAGCTTTTAATGCATTTACACACAGGACTGTTCTGTTTGCAGTCCTCTGTTCATTTGATTATTTTGCTGAAAAAAAAAATGTGGCTTTCTATTAGGCTTCTTTAAGCCAAGTAGCTATGAAATGATCTAATAAGTGTGCCATTAAGCAGCATTTTTAAGAAATAAAAAGCAGTTCGACAGTCAGCATGTTGATTTGGGAATTTTCAGGGTAACTTGGGACAACAGAGCTCCAGCAGGGCCATATTTGCTGTTCTCCCACTGCCAGTGCCTCGTTTCTGTGTAACTGTTTGATTACAGTTGCAAAGCGTCTGACACCAGAGTCACTTTGAAGAGGAATAACAAAATCCTAAAAACAAAAATTATCCTTAAAGTCAATACCTACTACTACTTACTATCTGCCCAGCTATAAACTGACATTGTTAATACTGTGTATGCCTTCAATGATGATCCATCAGCAGGGTAAGAGTGGAAACTCTAAGTTTCTTATATTTTGTTCTCTTTTTTTCCCAGGTTTAGTCTGACACCACTGTTAGTATTTATAGCTTCACATGCACGTTTAATTTGTTTTTCCTGTCACGATGTGGGAAACGGTAATTATCTGTCCTTCAGCTCCCCTATTAGCAGCTTGTTATCACTGCCGGCACCTCATAGATACAATCTGCTGTGCAAGCCTCGTGTGAGCTTGCTAGCAGCTGCAGCGGCTCACAGTTTCTGCTCAAAATGCTAACAAAGCTGGTCATTTCTCAAGTGTCACCGCAGAAAGTTTTCCCACATTTTTAGCAGCCACATGGTGCTGAAAAATAGAAAACACAGAAATCTTCAGGCACTTGAGACCTTACCTTAATGGAAAGAGCATAGAGGTGGTTGAGCATGACGTGGTTGGGTTCTGGGAGTAATGCAGGGTCACACTGGATAGGAGAAAGAAAACAAGTTATGTGTCACGTTACTATTGAATTCTCTAGTTTCAGATACATTGCTTATCTCATCTTATAGATGCACTTTATCTATTACTAATGTTGGAATTGTTTTAAGTGTTTGTGATTTTACTATTTCTATTTGTGATCCTATTCATTTATATATATGTTTTAGAAAGTACCACAATGGCGATATCTGTGAGCTACTTACAGAAATTCCAGTGTCTTTATTGAGGATGACCTGCAGCAGGTGAGGTGGGAGTATGGGCGGAGACTTAAACTTCTCTTCCTGTTTAGGGACATAGGCATCCTGATGATAGGGCCCGGGAGGAGAGCTCGACAGGTCTAAATTAGGGACAGGAGGAGAGGCAGAGTGAGGGTGGTACAGTATGAGTGAGATCATTTTCAAACATCACACACTGTTACTGATTTAGGAATCACTGCCTCTGTTCACACAGCAGTAGCATTGCAAAACAAAAATGTTGCTGTTCTTCAGTTTTGATTTCTAAATGAACTCAAAGATGGTGGTAAATATTTCCAGGAGCCAAAAGAAAACAAAATAACAAAACAATAATTAACTCCACATTAAAGCTGCAATGATGAATCAATTAATCACCAACTATTTTGATAATTGATTCATCTGTTTGAGTGATTTTTATGGGGAAAAAAAAGTTACAATTCTCTGATTCCAGCTCCTTAAATATGAATATTTTCTGGTTTCTTTACTTCTCTATGACAGCAAACAGCATATTTTTGGATTGTGGACGAAACAAGACATTTGAGGACATCTGCTTGGGAGGTTTCATAGACCAAACAATCGATTATTCGAGAAGATAATATAGGGATTCATCAGAATGAGAATAGTCGTTGGTTGCAGCGCTACTACACATCAGGGAATCTAACAGGAATGATATGAAAAAGAGTTTGTCGGCACTCACCTGACATGTCAGAGCATTTCTGCGAGTCCACCATTAGAGCATCGAACACCTCAAAGTCCGTTTTCTTCACCTGGATGACATTGTTGACTGTCCCGAGTTGACTGGTTATAACTGGCTGTGAGGAGAAAATCAAAATCACAACTGAAGCTGCACAACACAATGTCATTTCAAAACATACAATCTACAGTATACTTGCAGTTATATACTACTGGTGTAACAACAATCTTACCGTGAAAACATTATGATTTATTATGTAGTGATAATATTGGTTCAACAGTCAAAAGATTATTTTTATTCTTGCCAGAAACTGATGGTAATGATAACAGACAGTCATATTGGAGTGTGAGAATAAGTGCTGACCTCAGCTGGGTCGTGGGTCCACTGGCCGTCCACGTAAAACTTGTACTGATGCTCCCCTTCAGGTAGGTCGACGATGGCCACAAAGGTGTTCTGACTTTGACCGAGGAAGACAGAATTTGGCACACAGGACGGTTAAAACATTACTTCTCTTTGAATATTTTACCTCATCAATAATATGTATGAAATCTTGTATGTGAGCTGAATTTAAACAAAACTGGGTCCAGGAAACCATTCAGGTACCTAGGTGATATGGCCTTTAGGCTATATGGCAATACATTTTGAATTTTGAATATCAATTCACCTGCTTAATTTATAAAACAACCTGCTAATTAATGAAATAAATCTTAAAAGTTGTATTTGAGCATTATTAAGCTGACAGAGAAAAAAACTTCCTATGAAATAACAAGTTAATGAGTATATAATTAAAACTGACAAAATGTCACCATACATAGAGTTAAGGACAACCCCTCACCTTCTAATGAGGGGAATCTTGTTGGCCCAGTTGTTGAAGGATCCAGAGATGTAGACCTCCTTGCCATCTCCAGTCCAGCGAAAGACTGTTGGCCGGTCCAGCGTTGGTCCTTTGTCATCTGCTTCCAAGTCCTGCTGCCACGCAAGGAACTCCTCTTTCTCCATGGGAGCCTGAAATACCCATCAAGCAAGTATTATTTACACTACCTAATGTAATAATAAAAGTTAACAGGCACAACCATGATGGAAACAGATACACTGTCTCTGACAGCAGCACAACTCACTTTCATGTCTTCACCATGAAAAATATCTGCATCCTCGGGGCTGTCCATCAGGATCTTTGGCCTCTCACCCTCCTTGGTCCCTCGGCTGTCCCTCCGCTGAGCCTTCTCCCCCTGGCACATGGCAGCCCTCTCACTGCTCGTATTCCCCATGACTTTATCTTCTTGTAGGCTGGTGCAAGGTCACTGTGAGCAGGAGTTTGAGAGATCAACAGCAACTCAGAGAAGACTGCACAAGATCTGACATTTTTTTCCCAAATTGATCATTAACAGCTGCGACCAGAGTCCTGACAACACAAATGGCTTTTCAGACCTCGTGAGAAAGAGAATTAGTACAGGACTAAAGTTCCTATGTAGAATGAATACAACAGCAGAATAAGTTAACTGGTAACACATTACAAGCAGCCATGGGTCAGAAAACACATAGAAGGACTTGGCAGGCTTATACTCCACATCTACATCCGACAGCTGAATTGAACAGGTTTTTCCACGTTGTGACTTCATAAACAAAGCATACTGTATGATCATAAAGCAATCCCTGCAGCTAGAAACTGAACAGCAGTTGAAAAGTATTTTTTTTAATGCACTGCAAGGGCACCTCCCTGCATTGTTATAGCTTCAGCAGCTTGTCATGTTAAGCTCAAAATTATTCTTACATAATGTTTCTTTCAACATGAAATGACTAGTTGAAGGACCAGTGTTTTGTTCAACACCCTATTGAATACAAACCACATATTTGTGGCGTTACTAATAACATTATATAACGCTGTGTTTGTATCATTTTTCCTACCTTAATTTCACTACAGTATTGTGTAATTGCAGAAACTAGAAACCTTCTGGAGATAGCACACGTCACAATCAACACATATATTGGCTTTCATGTTTTGATCTACTTATGTTTTTCTTACATATGCTACTGCTGCATGATATTACTAATGCAGTGTAGAAAATCAATCTGCACGGCCAGCTGCATAAGTAAGCAACAGTAACCTTGACAAAATAAAGGCAGATAATGCATTTACAGGAATGGATTACCCATTTCAAGGATGTTTAAAATCATTGCAAAGAGTTTCATATCATTGTCAAATGAAATGAAACCAACTATCAGAGGTGACCTTGAAAAATGCTTAAGTTGTTCAAAATTGAGAAATGGCCTGTTAAATAGCAACATGGTGTTATTGAGACATTTCTTAATGATGCTATAATTATCATGCAAATAAAACTATTTGTGTTACTAATACGTAAACTTTTGATAAGTTGGCGCTGCACAAAGTGACATACTTTGGCCACTTTGGGCACTTATGGGGGGTGGATTTGGCCTGCCAGATGTTTGTAGTGGTAAAAATACTAAATTTAATTTGTGCCTGGCAGACACTTTGCACAGGAAGTTAGTTAGTTAAGGAAAATTGGGGTCCTAGTACCATTTTGTGCCTTCACAATACAATACAGTAAAATAGGTGCTTGCTTCTGGCCCATGGCCCAACATTAAGTTTCAGTTTTGACCCTCCAAGGGAAAAAGGTTTGGTGCCCCTGGTTTCAGGTGACACGGAGGAGGCAGAAATGTTTAGACATATTTCGTGCCTGTGTCAGAGTTTATGTGAGGGCTGCTGTTCAAGTTAAAATACTGGTTAGATTTACAAAAAAAATCAGGTTGATGTAAGTGTATGATCAAATCAATTAAACTAACTGTTTACTGTACGATTTTACATTATAAACTAATATTTAGGGTAATTAAGAGTAGGGGTCAATTCTGAACAAACAGTGATGGCATAAACCTATGTACATTTACTCAAATGGTGTTCTTAAGTACAATGTTCAGGTACTTTACTCGAGTATTTCCATTTTCTACTACTTTATACTTCCTCTCCACTACATGTATTTGATAAACTTCGTTACTAGTTACTTTGCAGATTCTGATTATTCAGTGTTTGCAGGCTATTAATTGTGACGTGTTAGCAATCAGATAGTGTTGTGGCTGGGACATTGTGTGAGAGCATGCTGCATCAGAGCCAAAGTGGCACATTTTAAAATGAGGGTCTTTCTCTTTCTACATTACTGTTGCTGACGGAGTTGGTGTACTTTTCCTCTGTATATACTATGATTTTGAGAGAAGTAACATTACTGTTTCTGCCACTACAGTTAGCCATCATAACGTATCAGATAAAAAGGATGTGCTTAATATTATGCAGCTTAACTGTCTGGAGTAATTGAGCTGCAATGCAACGGATTTCAACACTGTGTCAACTATGGTGTTGACATTAGCCACCTGACCCCCAGCCAAGGCTAACGTTACGTTAGCTCATCTTAAAACCTGATATGCACGCAACTAGACTCCGCTGCTAACTCTCATGTGACTACAGCGTGACTCGCTTGTGTTTAGTGAACTGCAGGTAATCTACTTTCAGCCAGCAGTAACATTACCTCAGGTGTCTTAACGTTACTAAAGCTAACGTCAGTTAGCAGCTAGCATCAGTGTGTTGTGCAGCCGTCCTGTTCACACTAACAGCGCTACTGGCTGCTACATGGAAGTGAAATCAGTTCAAACAATGGATGCACTCACTAGAAGTGCAGACAGTCGTGTTGTTTTTTTGTTTTGTTTTGGGTTTTTTTTACCTGAGAAACGTTTGCCGTCGTAGCTTTGTGCGCTAGCTCGTCAGACCCATTTCACCGGAGCAGAAACAAAACATTTGATCACGAATCAACAAACCCGCCCCCTGGGTTTCGCGCGTGCGCAGTAAATAAACACAAAATAAGGTCAACTTGATTAAAAGGACAGAATAATCACACACTGTAGCCTGTTATTTCCACACATCGACACATGGTTGTATGTATAATGTCTGTGGCAATACGGTAGAGTTTTTAATCATGATCGTGTTATAAAATGTATGGCCCTTTGTGATTAAGGGTGTAATTGTATCCTCTCACCACTAGATGGAAGCGTGAGTTAAGTACAGTGACAGGGTACAGTGTGGAGATGAAGCTCTGTTTTCATGTGATGAGCCAGTAAAGCTGTGACCTTAATTTCTGATGCCTACAATGTTGTTTTGTTTGTTTGTTTGTTTGTTTGTTTGTATTTATCAAAATGATGTACATCATGGGATCTATATGAAGGTCATAGACCCATACAGTCCATCTTGATTAATAAAGTAACGCGTAACTCTTTTCAGAAATGTGAACTACTATAGACAAAGATCCAAAAAACAAAAAAACAAAAACTATAAAATCTGGAAAATTGTCACTTGTGCCAATATATAGGCAGAATATAGGCATGTTAAGGCGAATATATTGACAGAAGCTCTATGTCACATGCTCCCTCTCTGCTGGCCAGGATGTGTCACTGTGGCTGGTGATTGGCCTCTTGCCTTGCCAGGTGATAGCAGTTTGGCTGATTGTGAAAATCCAATAAGAGAGGGTAGGGCACTAGGCTCTGGTCTCTCTGCTTGCTCTTGCTCCTGCTCTCACTTCAGGCCACCAGACAAGAGGTGCAGTCAGTCAGCCGGTATTATGTTTTTGATTTATGTTTATCTGATGGGTGCGGTAGTTCAGTTTTCGTGGCTTCATTTCAATGAGGTTTAGGTGATTTGTTGTGTTAGGGTAGAGGGTTAGCCCCCAGTTCTGGCACTGGTTGGTTGGTCTGGGAGGCTGCTCTTCTTTTGCTCATTTTGGCCGGCCTATCAGTTTGTTTTTGTTTGATTGTTTAGGGTTTTTTTACCCTGTTTGTTTGCAATTTACTTAATAAATTTACCTTCCTTTAAAACTACAACCTGTTGTTTGTCTTGTTAGACCTCCGTTGGAGGCGGTCGTAACACTCTACATATATGTGCATGTAATAGGCTATTTATATTGTATATTATGTAGGCGGTAATATAACATATTGCACCATGGATCATTGGTCATGAGAAAAGATTTCTTTATATTATATTTGCATTTTCAGCTAACTTTTAGTCAGCTGATAGACAAAGAAAACACTACAGCTTTGTGCCAGTCTTGACATTTACTGTGCGTTGCCCAGCGATGAGACATGCAGGGAATGAGTGCAACTTGCCATTCAGACAAAAGGTCTCTCTGAGCGGCCTTTGAACTGTTGAGGATCAGCTGTAATGGTGCCTTTAAAGGTTACCTTCTCAAACTTTGTCTACTGAGTTCTGCAGTGCCTCTAAAGTCGCTCTCATTATGGATGAAATGATGCAGCATATCATTAATTGTTATGTCAGGCAGCCCAATCTGATCCTGTGACAGTGCCAAACCTCCGACAGCTGCTGCGGTCACATTTTCCCTGAGCGGTGCTGTTGTGCCAGCTCACCTGTCAGTAGATGAAGCACATATTTTGAATTGTCTTGGCAGGAAAAGCAGAATATTAACGGTCAAATCACTGCCCTGTCAGTGACACCTAATGGAGTGTAGCCTGATCATCTCATTAGCTACACCTGTGCTGGACCAGTTTAAATGTCTGTTGCTGTTTTTTTGTATTTTCCACTTGTTGTTTGGTTCGGATATGGGTGAGTTTTCTTTCCACCTCATGGGAAACAATTTAGTGCCTTCTTTTGCAGTATTTTCTGGCAGAGTCATGTTGCGCTGCAGCTAAAGCTCAAAAAAAGTGTCTGTTCATCTTTGTTTAGTCCCCTCGCTCCCATTTCCCATCTACACCAATTCTTTTTCCTCAAACTTCGACACACATTTAATACCACTAATGATGTGCGCTCCCAATCAGGACTCCAGCCTCATCCGTACTCAGGGGGGGCAGCGAATGCTGGAGGCCTTGGCACATAACAAGGAGCTAAATAAAAATGTGTCCAGCAGAGATGTGAGGTTAGCGTTCCCTGCACCATTTTAAAAACAGAAGAATGTACATCTCACAAGGCCCCATTATCTGCAATGTCACAGCAGACACAGCCCCGAATTATTGGCTCGGTCACAGTTGATTGCGGCACACAGATGTCGGTCCACACCGGGTGCTCAATTAGAGATTTAATTTTTCCCTCCAGAGCCTTTACGCCTTGTAATAAACGGTGCATCATGTTGTTTTCTCCTCAGGTTGGCTTCTTATCTGAGAGAGAAAATCATTGAGAAATGTCAAAACAACAAGTTATTGTGTGATGCAACAGTTTGTACGTGCATGTCATTTTAATGGGGATAAGAGTTGATGAGCGATGATGCATGCAATAGCACACTTTCACCAGAGCACTTCAATATTTAATCGAATTCGAGTTTTGAGATCCAAGAGCCATCTTAGACGACCGTCCTGGAACCAGACGGCTGTAATTGGCTCACGACGACTTATAGGAGACTGAGTGGGCTCCGAGGATGGATGAAGTTTGGCCTGACTGGTGGAGGTGGGATGTGATGTTTTTCGCTCGCATGCGGAGGTGGATTTCAAAAATGGATCAGAGTGATGGAGTCGGATGCTATAGCGGCGCGTTGTTAGTTTTGATGTGTTGTAAATGTTGACGTGTCAGTTGGCAATGTTAGATAGAGCGACGACTGAAGTGGGAGCGGGTCGACCCTGATACTGCATCATTGTGTGACTTTGAAAGCCGTCTTCTCTCGTGCCAAGCAGACTAAAGCCAAAGCCCAAACCTGGGGAGCTCTCACCCTCATTAGAAATCCTATATTGGCTCACGGACCTCTGATGAACTCCGTGATGTGACTGATGCGCTGACATTTTACTGTGGCTCCACTCTGGCAACGCTCCCCCTGAGCCATGGCCACACTGCCACTGTTGTTTACCATTACTCATCCCTGCTGAGTGAAGCCATCACACAGCAGTCGGCAGCCGCACCGCAGCGCATCGGCCAGCAGCTGGCCCTGATACACTCTCTGTACACAAGCCAGATAACCTTTATACTGAGCTCCTCTTGATGACACGAGGGGGGGGTGATGACTCACACTTGTTGCCTTGGCACTCTTACAAGCTCACATCTGTGAGGGCAACACAACTTGGCACTCTTGTTTTTGTGCGTTTCCTGTGTGAAACATTGCATGACAACTTGTTTTAGTAAAGAAATTTGAACAATATTGAGCAGGATCGCCTTTCTTTTCAGGCTTAAAGGATACATTGAGTGTTGGTCTGTACTTTTCTTACTGTTGACAAACTCCATGAAACCAAAGACGACAACATCTCCATGCTTTCTGACTTCCCTAGCCTACATGTGGACCCAGCCTCATGTGTATTTGGTTATTTTCTGCCTACTATTCTAAGAAAAGACGTTACGGAAGCAAAATAGTTCAAAATCTAAAAATTGACCCGTGGTGACCTTGAGTGTCTACCCTTTTAAAACAAGTCTCAAGTATATCTTTTCATTAGATGAGGAGGATCATCCATTTTGGATTAAATTAACTTAAGTATCAAAAGTATAGGTAAAAGTAACTCATACATATATTATGTATACAGTATACTGTGGCTCAAGCGATTTTCAGCCTAACATATTATCTGATCTTCAATTTTCTGATTATTGGAATCGGTGTTCTTTTTTTATCAGATTGCCGAAACACTGATTTAGAAAATGCACTGCTCTGACTCAGGTGCAGCATACACTAGTAACTAGTAACTAAAGTTATTACATAATTAAATATATGTAGTGAGTAAAAAGTCTCTATCTCAGTATGTATTGCTTGTAATAAGCTGAAACTTTGGCTAATATTTGTTAGTAGAATCAAATCACTTTCAATGGGATTTGTTGACCATGACAACGATGTACATCGTCAGTCTTATCCCTTTAACAGCAAGGCCTTTATTTAACTCCTGAAAACATGGCGTACTATATTGTACAGGGACAGGGATTTCAAAACTCGTCGGTTTAGGTTGTCTGGGACTTCCACGGTGTTTGCTTTAAAGCTCGACTGGTCAATTGGCCTTACATCTTGTCAGGATTTTCTGCGGTCGAGTAGACTTTTAAATTAACTGGAACAACTTTGCTGAATAGATGGTTCTACTGGCACCGTCCGTCAGCATGAGTTATACACACCGCTGCAGCTGAATCACGTCTGTTCAAAAGTTCTAGTGAACAGAACGTAAAGAAGTGTCTGCTCGCTAGACAACAAATCAATATACTCTGTAAATACAGGTTAAAGCTAAAGATTGCGGTGTCCAAGGTTAACTAATTTTTTCATTAAAGAAAGATTCATCCTTAAACCTCGACAGTGGCTTGAAGATGCAATGTGCAAAGGGAGGGCAACTGGGCTTGGTAGAAGGAGGTTGTAAGATGTTTTCAGAAATGTCTTGAATAAAAGTAAATGAATGATGACATGAAAAGAAACAGAGAGAAGAAAAGGGACTTTTCTTTTAACCTTTTGTAATTAATTTTTCGCTGCTTTGTAACTTTTTGATTAACCCTATAAAGGCACACGAGGACTTAATCATAAGCTGTGCGTCCCCGATGACATGACGGCTGCTTGACACAATCTTCCTCATTAACCCGGTGATTTGTGAGACTGTTTGGGTGGGACCAATCCAGAGACTCAAGTTTCACATTTGACTCAGCGTTTAATCTAGCAATTAGCCCGGTCAAGAACATTATCAGCGAATCTGTTATGAAACAATTACATAACATCCTCGCCTAAATGATTTCTCTCCCACACACGCTGTCTCATCCTTTTGTCCTGTTATCTCTATTTCCTGTTGTGTCTCTCTCTCTCTCTCCCTGTCTTACTCGCTCCGATGCTTACAGTTTGACCTTCAGTTCGGTGTTTGGGGAGACGCTACCGCCGGACTCTTTGTTTTTACTGACAGATAGAAAAGTAACACAAGCCTCAAGGAGGCACAGGCTTCACAGCTACACGGTGTGACTCTACAACAAGCCTGCTTTCTTTCTCTTTTTTGACCGGTTTCAACTTGTTAAAGCTTGACGGGCAAGTCAAGGAAAGGCACTGTTCAAACCACAGTTTGTGTCCAACCCTCTCTCTTTGCAAACCTCTAAGTGAGAAGGTGACCTCTTGGTGCCGTAGGAGACAATCCTTTTTATTCCAACCGTCGGCAGGTGAAAGGTCCAGTGGCCATAATGCCTCTTGTCCTCTCGATGTAAGCTTGAGCTAGACACTCAGCTCCTATCTGCTACAGTATTACCACCCTCTCGAATTTCATAGCGCATGTTTGAGATTGTATGGGTGTTCAGGAAAAGCCCTTTGCCCCGCTGTGGAATGTATAATCTGTGCAATCACACTTGGCGGAGCAGCGGTTCATTCATGCAATGTTTTCTGCTCCAGCCACTTGGAATACAAAGCAGAGGGCGATCAAAGTGAGGGAGCCGGCTGAATTTAAACAAGTGTGAATCCAGTGCTACTTCAGCGCCACTGGAACCGTCCGGCTGACAGAGGCTTTTGTCAACCGACATGAAGCTAGCAGATTTGATCAGGTGTAGCTATAGCATTAAGTCATGCTGCCCTCAAGCTCTGAGAGGCTGTTTACACGGGAAAGCTTTCAACAGAAAACGGTGAACTATTGTTGCGTTTTGGCCGTTTGTTCACACGACAGCTGCGTTTTTGGGGCCCTGAAAATGCAAACTTTTGAAACCGGGTCCCGAAGTGTATCTTTTGAAAAGGCCACCCCTACTGTCATCGTGTAAACTGTCAAAACGCGGATCCTGTGAAAACGGTGAAGTCACGGCCCCACTTTGTGCATGTGTATTATGTTTTCAGTCAAATAGCCATGCGAGAGTAGGAGGACAAAGATAATGATAATGGTGTTCTGTAGAAGAAAGCGTTGGTGTTATGTTTCATTACAAAGTTACACAGCCAACTACTGGCCTGGCATGCCTCGTTTTTCCATTTCTGTGTGCACAGGGATCATCTTCGAATTGATGCCATCTCACACGGAACTTTTTCAAAACGCAACGGAAATGCTTTTCCGTTTTTAAGCGAGACGTGGCCTGAGTTGGCTGAAAACCCTGACTTCTTAGAGTGGAAATGGACAAGTTTTCCCCCCAGCGTTCCAAGAGGTACTGTTGGCAGTGTATTCCTCAGAGTAGCAACTAAAAACAGCTAGCAGGATAAAATGTGAGTTTATTCGTTCATTTAGTCTATAATGGAGATGTGAAAACGGATAGGAATGGAGCCAGGCTGCCAGCCGAGCTGGATCACCAACCATCTTCATTTTCCAGGGAGATTTCGTGCCCGGGGAAAGACAGTGAAGGTTGACAGGAAACCAGTCTTAGCGCCAATGGTGTCATTATTTTACTGCCATTGCATTGTGCTATCATCAACATTTTCTTCATAATGACGCGTTAAAGCAAGAAACTTGCATTTGCCAGTTTAATGTTTACAGCTGATTTGTTGCAAAACAATACAAACAATTAAATACATGAAATAAACAGTGACTTTAAGGAGAAAGGGACTAAATATTAGTGAAATTATCTGTCCAGGCAGCAAGATACGTTTACTATTACAAGAAGTAAGTCGGTGCAGACTAGAAATAAGAAGGATCAGACTTTCAGCACATAATACTTAATCCAAGTGGTGCATTCTTAATTTTGACACAATAAAGTAGAACCAAATATCCAACCCAGGATCCAAACCCACAACCTTATAGCTAAAAGTCATATTTACTAACCAGGTGCCACCATGCCAACTGACATCTGCTAAGGTGGCTTTAGTGATACATATGTCGCTCAGAGGGCCGACCGCTTTCACCCAGACTGAAGTATCTCGTCAACTATATGGTGGATCTCCATGAAATGTTGTACAGACATTAACGGCCCTCAGAGGCAGAAGCTCAATGACTCTGATGATCCCCTGACTTTTCCTCTGGCGCCACCAGCTGCTCAAAATGTCAATTTGTCCAAAAAAACAACCTTTAAAACTAATGTCATTCCAATCAGTGTTCATTGCGCTTTGTGTTCGGTACTATAAGCAAATGTGACATACTAGTGCTTGAAATAAATCTCCTAGCCTTGAAGTGGATGTTTTATATGTCCCAAGTTAAAAATAACTCAAATAAAGACAAAGTTTCTTATCAAGACACGGCAAGTGACATTTACTTGAATTAAGTCAAATTTGAAAAATCTCATTTGAAAGCACTAGAAAATCCATTGAGACTAAAAACAAAGCCAACTTGATGTTTAATCTAAATACAATATTATTACATCTGGTTAGATCTTCAGTTTTTAAGGTGAAAGAGTAAAATATGAACACGATGGCTAATGACGAAAAGCTACAAGTCAAAATGTCAGCGTCCTCATCAGCTGAAGATCGATGTAGAAGACAGTGAAGTAAACAAAGAGCATACACACTGTATATTGTGTATTGCAGGGCAGAGCTAGTTAGCCCGAGTTTAAGTACAGAATAAAAGCAGAATTCAAATGTTATTTGTTTTAACTGAAGCCTGGGATGGTTTGGATGCCCACAGGCAACACAGTGGTTTGATTCATGATGTAATGTTTGTGTGTTCACACTGTAAGCTCTGCTTTCCACGAGAGAAAAGGATTTGGGGATGAATACCTGGTGTGTTTGGCAAACTCTACCTAACGCAAGTTTTGCTGGATTTCCTGGAGTAGGGAGAACGAGGAGCAGGAGGGAGGAGATGTTTTCCTTTTCCACTCCTCAACAGATAATTTTCTGATGTAACAGAAACTTTAATAAACCTCCCTGCTCTTTAGTGTCTTATAAATACAGACGTGTATGTAAATACTACATGTAGTAAAATACGTGCTGGTAAGTGGTTAGTTAGAGCTGGGAGATAATTAAATACAAATCTTTACAGACCATATCCCGACAGTCTCTTTTTCAGATTGTCAAATACTGATGCTGGCTTGGTGGCCAGTTCCCTCTGATGTCACTGTGGGCAGCTTGAATGCTGGAATAATGATACACTGCTGTGTTTCAGGTTGCAATCCGTATAAACATGGAAGATCTGACACATTTTAACATCGCACCACTCCCCGATTGATGAGTAAATGAAAAGATGACCGACAGTGAAAATCTGGAGGGACATCAGGCCATAATTCACAGTAAAATAACATTTATAGCCCATTAGCTCATGTTAGCACTCAAAAACATTACTGTTTTACATATTACACTTCCAGGCTTTAGTAAATGTGTCAAAGATGTCTATTGATACTTAAGAATTAATTTACATCTTTACAATCAAACAGTTATGGTAGCTATAGGAAGTAGTTGAATGCTAACGTGAGCTGACGTCTGATAGAAGCTAATGTGATATCAAATATGTTGTTTTACCTCGAAATATGTCCTGATGTCCCTCATATTTTGACTTGCATTGTTATGGGAAAAATTGAATTGTAATTATTTCAAGCTTATCATCCACCCCTATGGTAAATGGTCTTATGTTTGGTTGTTTGCTTTGTGCGTGTCAGCCTTCATCCCATTAATGTCCATTTAGGCTGGACATTTTTAAAGGTGCAATATGTAAGAGTTTAAGATGAAAACACAAAAAATTAAACACTAAAATTATTAACAGAATGTGAAGGAATAACAGTTTTAACGTCACAATGTTGCAATGTATCTACTGAAGTTAGCATGCTAATCTGCTAGCCCCGGCATTAACACCAACATTCCCCTGGTGCTCCGAACTCCCAGTCTGTACTGGTAGCTGCACGGCTGACTAATTTACTAATGACAGCTACAGTTTGCAGCAGTTAGCGGCTACTCTGATGGAAAAACTCCCCCCTATTTGTTTTGAATATAAACTTGACAGTTGGCTGATTGTTATATACTGCAACTTTAAGGAGACCCAAAACATGATCTTTTGCTAACTCTAAGCAGGTGTTTTTTGTGCTTAAACCTAACGAGAGCAGAGTTTTGATCACGAGATAAAATTGAAAATTGAAGCTAAAGAAAAGTAAAGTAGCAACATAAAGAAATGTAGTTTTATCATACATGCACCTGCGGTTTGCAGGAACATACACTGGCAACGTTTATTCTGGTGATTGCCTTGCTTGCTAAACCCGAATCAATTGAAACTGCTCAAGTCAAAGTATGAATATTTTGATATATTACATGCATATATTTTTTCTTATCAGTTTCTTATAGTTATTAATAAACACACATGAGAAAAGACACAAACCCATGATTCTCAGGAAGTAGAGTAAATGCCATGCATTTATTTCAGCGCTGTGACACATCCCTCAGACAGTCCAGATCCATGCCATAACCATACTTTATTCACTAAGAGGACCTGGCATCGCCCCTTCGTTACATGGCATAAACACTACATGAAGTTCTACTTGTTACAGTATGTTTCCAGTGAGCCTATGGGCAGTTTCATGTGCATTTACATAGTCGTGTAACCTGTAACTTCATAGAATTCCCGTCACATTTTCTTTAATGGTTCTGCTTATTAACAAAGGACAAACGTCTGCACCACATCTCCCATTGTCTTTCAGTAATTCATTACAGTGGTTATGTCACACAGTCGTCCATCTACATCTCATTTCCACAGTGAAAATAATGACACTTGAGCAGAAGGGGCAGGTGTCTCCACCTTCTCCAAGTGCAGCTCTGAGCACGACAGGAACAAAATGTACTATATGGCAGTATATACACATCACCTACAAGGTTAGCTTTCATTAACGTTACTTCACATCCCTTTTCACAGTTAGTACGTCAGAAGAACATTGATTTTTTTGAATGAGAATGGGGAAAACAGAGGATATAGAATGGGGGGGGAAACAGAGGATATATCAGAGGATACAGGAATAAATACAGCGTTTTAATGCATTACAATAATTCATACTGGTGTGAATAGCAGTTCTCATATAATATGTATGCAGATAGCCTTCATTCCTGTTTGGTATATGTTCCGCTAATGGCAGCTGCAGGGTTAATCTCCTCCCAGAAAGAAGCCTATCCAGTCGTCAAAGAGTACCAATAATGAATTTGCATGTGCCTCCGTGTAGTGTGATTAACAACTTTGATGGTGAATAACACAATCCCGTTACAGTAGCATGACGGAGCTATTATTAGGACATCATGAGGCCCAAAGGAATGAATGCTTGAAAGAGTAACAGCCTGTCACACTAATGTACCCGCATGGAGAGGTTGCGTTATGAAGCTGGGGGGCCGTGGAGTGTAGTGTCATTTAGTACAGAGTGTGAGCGTCCTAGGAGCTTGTCTGATTGTATGCACGAACTATACACTCAAAAAGTTTTAGAAATATCCCTGACTGACTAGTCGTGAGTGGGCGGGTTGTCTCCCTCGTCCTATCCCTCACATTTGTAGGAAGCCGTCGGGTTTTTGGAGTTGGGACCTGTGACAGCTGCTGTCACTTGCGTCGTCGGTGTGTCAGTCAGCGTGTGTGTTGTCAGTGTTGTGGGTTTTTCGAGGTGACGCAGAGGAGGAGAGATTCTGTCGATGGCTTGATCTGCTGTCGCTCAGCGCTCCATCCAGTTCGCTCAGTTGCCTTGCTCGTGTCGTCGTGTCATCACGTCCGTCTTCCTCCGCTCATCTGTTGACAGTAGGGCTCATCCTCTATCTCTCTCTCCCTCTCTCTGCAGGGGTGCAGTGGAGGGTCCTGGACTATAGAGGCAGGCGGATGTGCATGGCAGAGCTATTGGGGCGCGCAGCCAAAATGTAGATGGCACTCTCCTTTAAAAAGTCTGCCCAGGTCACAGGCCTGTTGAGTAAAGAGAGGATTAATTTACAAGACAAACTGTTTGCAATTATTTGTCTTTTCAGTGTTTGAATATAATTATGGGTATGGATAAGGTTGCAAACTGAAGGCAAGTTTAGGGTCATGAATCATGAATCAGGAACAACATGCTCTCACTCTCGACTGTCAACTACTGCAGCTTTGGTCAAGCCTCTAACCATGATGCTCTCCTTCCACGTCTAGCATCCATTTTGCACATGAACAGCTTCAATGGTCAAGTCAAATTAGCAAACACTGACAAAACACTGACAAACATTTCACATATTATGAGTTCAGAACTGTTGTGAAACAGTCGCACTTTGGTTAGATTTAGGCACCAAAACTACTTCCTAATTCCCATCTTCCTCCTGATGTGATCTCCCCTTGCTCGTTATACTACCACCATAGAGGAGTGCCTTGAGAAGTGATGCAGCCGAAGTGATGATGGGGTATATACAGCGTTATGGTGTAAAGTGTTTCAAAGCTGTTGTATTTGATGTGTTAGGAGTAAGAACAGGCTGACAAACACACAAAATTGAGGATGATATTGGAAAAAGCTGTTGTTTGTTATAGTCTCTATATTTTCCTTACTGTCAACAGATCCCATGAAAAGACCAAAACCAACACTGAACTGAATCTAGTAACAAGTATTTTCTCTGTAGTCAAAGCCAAATGCAGCTTATTCCTCTGTCCCATCCATTGTTGTCCAAAAACTATTAAAATGACATCAGTGAGCCACACTGCTGCACTGGGTGAAATGGGTCAAATGTGTTTTTGGGCCGAAAATAGTCCCTAACAAATGTATTGTTTACTCTGGTTTGAGTGATATTTGTGAAAAACTACAATGCACAGCTGTTTTATAGAATTACATTGGCTTAAAAAAAAAATTAGGTAAATATCTGTGACCAACTTGTGATGTATGTCTTCATAGCAACAACACCTCCCACACCTTTTTAAACATCAAATTCAAGGACCAAACACAGCACAGTTGGAGACACAGATCAAGGTTAGTCACTGTTACAACACTGATCATTTCTATAATGAGAACCAGCAGGCTTTACAGAAGCTCGCAGACGCCAATTAAAAAGAGAGAGAGGCTTGATATGTGGACAATTCACAATTGTGCTGCTGCTGTGAGTGCTGAACACACATGCAGACAGCACAGTGTAGCCTATTTAGTAACATTATGTAAAAAAATGTCTTTTTACATATGTCGCTTTTCAACAACTTTCAAGGTTTTCAAGGGACCTGTGAACCCTGGAATGAATGGCCTCGGACACGTTCGTTTTGGTCTTTTCAAGGAATTTTACACCATTTTACATAACAATACAGTTCCCATGCACTACATATTTTGTTAATGTTATTAGAGTAACTATCTCGCCTCTGCTCCACGGTAATTTGTCTCATGCTGCTTTGAAAATTCAGTTCTGAAAAACAGCCTTTGTCAAACATCCGTCTAAGCATGTTCTGCCAATTAGTATTCAACTTATTAAGACTCTCTTGTGCAGCTGTGGTTCCCTGTGGTCTCCTCCCAAAGTGCTGGTGCATTAGCTGAAATTATTGCAAAATTTTGTAATATGACATGAAGTAAAGTCTCAAAAGTCACGACATGTCAAAGAGGACTTCATTATTTGGTAGCAGTTAGAAAATTGAGCTCGAGGTCATTTGCAGGGGCAGCCAAGCCTGAGGCAGGAAGGTCGTCGCAGTCCGTGCTGCAGTCTTCTAGGTCGCATTGTGTCACTCAAAATTAATCCCGCTGTTGCTGCCCATGAGGTACTTACTTCAGGGGACCCATTCCGGGGTCAAGACAGCCACATGTATGCTGGTCTAGTGGAAAAAGTCTGGCTTATTCTAACAGGGTGAACAAGTTTATGTAAATTTTACTGCTCAAGGGAGCGTGCAGACCTATGAAGCCTGTTAGATGTAGGAACCTGTGCAAAGACAGCTACATTTGTATGTGCTGCAAGCCTGTTACATTATAAGGTGTTTATAATAATTTTGTAACCTGCCAAACACACCCTCGCTAAAAATATAAGAGAAGACAAACCTGCTTTCATCAGTCTTGCTCCTTTCACTGCCAGAGCTAGCTGGGCTGCTCTCACATATGGGGCCAACATGACTTATACTGTTCCAGAGGACAAAGGATGGAAAAAAACAGACAGAAAAGTACAAGTTAGTAGGCATAGTGGTGGTACCTCACTTGAAAACCTGCATTTTACTTTGTAATGTATGTGAAGAACTGTCACTTTCTAAACACTTTTGCCAAAAAATGTCCAGGAGATCCTGTAGAACCTGTTATATGTTGAATATATATGTATATAAATATATAAATATATATATATATATATATATATATATATCAAATGGCATTTAAATTTAAGATAATCTAACAAACTTAAATGAAATTTAGGCAGCAAGTCTTTTCAGGGCTGTGCTGTCATCAGACAATAGTAAACATCAATTTTGGAAGAAAAAGGAAACTGACAGCCAAAAGCCTTTGCTCCATTAAACAAATTTTAATTAATTTCATTAATCTCCATCAAAGCCTCATGTTTTGATGACATTCTACGTGGCATGCTGATGAGGATGCGCCAGGACCCGTTAAGTCTGGGCGATACAGCTACATGGGATCGATGTTGGGCAGCCGTCCTGTTTACGCCTTGCTAGCCTAAATTTCCTGGACAAAATTCCACTCTTATAGTATGTGTTTCCTGTTTTCATTTAATGGTGTACTTCTTCTGATTATAATTTTAAGAAATCACAGAGATTGATTATTGAGCTAACAAGTATTTCCTTTCGGGTTTTTGATGCAATTACCTGCTTACCACAGTGCTCTCATTTCCAAACTTTGGACAGCTGACAGAAGAGGTGCAGTAATGCTGTTTCTGTCATATCCAGTGTCACACTAGTGATATATATAACTGACACATTCACACAGACCACCTTCATCTGTAGGAGGGGGCGGCTGCCAGCCTTGATTAACCCAAACATCTCTGCATCATCTCTCACTGTCAGTCCAAATGAGTTCCACCCTGCCACTGCAGCAGAAGTCACTCACCAGATTTTAATAGGCCAAGTCGAAACAGTGTGATGACATTATTTCAATCTCAGTATAATAATGCAATTGATCAATAAATTGCTAATGGTAAATCATCTGCCAATCAACTAACAGTTTCAGCACCATTCTTGATGCTCTATTTTCCATCTTGGGAATACAGATGTTGAACATATGGACTTCTCTAATCAGTGTGTTAGCACAATGTAAATATTGACAAAAAAAAATCTTTCTTAATCGCTTTTCCTGAGCTTTTGGACCGTTTTCAAACCACCCCATACACCCTCTCCCGAACCGCCTCCACTCCCTTACTGACCAAGTGCAATGCCTTTATGTGCTAGAGGTCCATATACATTTCTGTGAAGTTCTGTGCGACTACCCATAAAATGTAAACTGCTCAAGCTAGATAGACATTTGAAATTGTCAGATAGAAGTTAAAGGTAACATTGTATTTAGAATCAAATAAACCCTTCTCTAGTCTAGAAAACGGTAGACTTGTTCATTTGATTGTAAAGTGTTGCACATATATGTACAGGGACTGCTGCGAAACCTAAGCAGCTTAAAAACATCAGAATGAAAAACAAGAAAATGTTCACAAAAAAAATAAATGCTGCTTTCGAAAGGTGTTGTTACAGAGCAACAAACTGGCGCAGCCTTGTGCACTTCACTTGCAATCAGGAAAAATGTAATTACAATGTATCGGTACAAAGACCTTCATCTTTCCATAACAACGTTGCGGTACAAAGACCTTTATCGTTCAATAACAACGTTGCAGTAAAAAGACTTTCATCAGAACCTGATGAAAGTCTTTTTACCAAAACGTTATACATTTTTCTTGATTGCAAGTGAATTGGACAATGTGTGGGAGTATTCGTTTGTTCTGATTTTGTCGACGCTTGGTTTTCTCCTACGCATCCGTTGATCCACAGGTGTGCAATAGTTTTGCTCTGTGAAAGGTACTGATACAAAACCACCATTGTGAACCGGCACAACAGTTCCTGTTGCAGTTAATGCAGGGTGCTTCATTGAGCTATAAGTGTGACTACAGACAGAGTAAACTCAATGATGGACAGTGGGAGGGTTCAGTTTGAAAAAGCTCCTTCAACTGCATCATGTTCTTCAGAGAAAATGTGCTTTTTTTCATCTACCAGAAAGTAGCGAGTTAATTTCTTTGTTAAACTTGTCAAACAAAAACTTTCAGTGTTGATTCTTTTTTGGCTGTATTTTCTTTTTGAAGTCAAATCAAATCAGCAGCAAGACACTTCATATTCACCCAAGTGGCTGTCTTCCACACCTGTATGACTCATGGGTTTTTGATCTTTCAGATTCAGACGGAAGCTCTTCTGATTAACCTTGTGACTGATGGCTGCTTGAAAAACTTTTCCACTCTTACTCTGTTGCTTGGTAATGTCTGTTATCCCGCCATCAAAGGGAGCAGACTTATTTGATATTTGCTTTTTAATGAGGTTGCCTGAAAGTGTTATGCGTGGACTGGATGCGCACAGTGTGCACATTCACACCCTTTCTGTCCGTAGTGTCCTCTTACATTGATAAGTGAGGCTTTTAAAGCAAAGCTCCCCTGCAGTGAACAAAAGGCTTTCTTTTGATCCCTGTAATTAGAGGCCAGCCTGAATCACATCCCTGCCTCAGCATAACAAGACCTAATCATATGAAGGGCCTCGCATTCTGCTCATTAAAGTTCATTCAAGGATGCAGGATTCTGATTGCTGTATGTTCAGAAAGAGTGTTAAGAGGGTTCTCTCCTTATTTTTTGAAGTGCGTGGGTTAAATTACATATGAAATCTAAAATTGAGGGGTTGTCTGAAAAATGCTTGAGGATAGCAGAGTGCTCGAGGGTGTGTAAGTGAGGAAGAAAGGAAGACAAGCCATGCAGTGCTGAGTCACACTCACCCACAATTCATAGGAGAGCAGAGTCCCATGAGTCTGTGGGGAATGCCGCATGTTGAACAGGTGAGAGGGATGGGATGGTACAGCACAGATTTGACAGCACAAGAGGTTAGAAGCAGTAACAAACGCGTGCACACAGGTACATACGCTTACGATACACACACCTCATTGTATGTAACATGCTTGTACTCACCACACACCACAAAGAGAGCTGTTTTAATTTAATTCACTAAATTATATTACCTCCGCCAAGGAGGCTATGTTTTCATCTGTGTCCATCTGTTGGTTGGTTGGTTTGTCAGAAAGCTTACACAGAAACTACTGAATGGATTTCCATGAAACTTAACGTTGCTAACGCTTGCTAGCGAATGTTAGGGCAATGGAATGCTGGGCGTAAACTGACAAACTCAGCCATATTAACGTTATTTTCCACAAATTGGAAACTACCAAGACTCACAGACACTCTATACTATTGCTCACAAAACCTTGTTCAAGGCTGCAACCAACTGTCGAAATTCTTACACAGAGATAAACCTTTTTAAATTATTAATTCACAATCATAATAGTGTTTTTAAGGAAAGGAGATACTTTTATTCTGCAGCTTTCTAGTAGCTCTGTAGCTTTATTATTACATTAAAATGTTTTCAATATGACCTTTAACAATTCAAGACAGGGTGTTTGACATTTTCATAAAATTACCCAAGGAATAATGCATGGATCTTGATTAAAAATATGATGTAGCGTAGCATTTGTGATTGCTGGTCTCTATGAGTGAGCACAATTTGATGGGATCTTAGATCTGCTGATTCATTATGATTAAGCATTTATGGGCAGTGTAAAATTCAGAGTGATACAGGGCTTTTGAGTTTGATATTTTATTAGGCTTGATTGAGTTAAAGGGCCTGTTGAGCCTCGGCGGAGGTATTCACTCTACTCTAGTTTATAGTTGCTACCTACTGTGCAGATTTAAAGAGACAGGAGCTAAAACAGAGCATTTCAGACAGACGGGGAACAGTATGAGAAAACTGATGCATTTTTGTGAAACCTATTCTAGAAGTAACCCAAAATAAAATTATGAACCTAAAGATGAGCATAATATGACTCCTTTAATGTAAAACTTTCACTTGTAATCTACTTTTATCTGGAGGATCTGAATACTTTTTAACCACTGACACACACACACACACACAGTCACACAAACACACAGTGAGTACAGACAAATGTAACCTCATTAGAGTCAATCAGAGCGTATTTTCCTTTCATTACCACTCTGATGAGGTCTGTCTGTGAGTGTAAAACTGATAAAGCAGCAGTGATATTTTGTTTTTCAAAATATCCCATGTACTGTGCAATATATAAACCATCATGTTTAGACTACAGAGGATGGACACTATAAAAGCAACAGCTGTACAATTCAATTATCATCCCGTAGAGACTGCTTTTTTGAAGATAGCCATGTTCAATCTTTGTTCAGACTTCGCCAGAGAGGTGTTGATCCGACCCTGTGGTCATTTTTGAGGCTGCGCTTTGTGTTGAAAGTTGTACCAGATTGTGTTATGTTGTGAAATGCATCAAAAATGCTGCCTTTCTCTTGATCCAGTATCAACAAAAAGCTTGACAAAGGAAGTATTTGTTGCAGTACATGTGTTATTGAGTCCATGCCCTGCAGCCAGTTCGGGCGCCGAACCTTAATAGATCTCGGCCAAACAAAGCACAAACAGTTCTGCGCTGAGTCTGCCTCAGGAGTCTGCAAAATACTGTTTGACTGAGTTCTCAGCAAAAGCATCATAAATGTAATACATGACAAATCACTAACAGCAGGAATTCAGTCATATTCAGCATCAAGTGCCTGCTAACAACATGAGCAGCAGCACAGAATACATTATTGAATGAAACATATTACTTTAGTGCGTTTAATATGAGAAATTATTTTTCAATTTTTACTTGTTTTGAGACATTATTTAAGAATGTTGGACTCGAGAGAAGCCAAAATACTCAACATTTTATCGCTGACCACAAGTCCTGCTATTAACACTGTTGTACTGGTATGAGCATCGACTGCATGACACACCCACACGATGGGTAGTCAAATACTTTCAGTCTCACGAAATGAGAGGGAGGAAAACGAAAAAGTCCAACTCGATGTGACGACAGTGACTAGTTCTCCAAAAAGGTTTGTAAATGCAGTGCATTTGTGCTGCATTACCTGGCTTAGTCAAAGCAGATACCTGCAGAGTCATAGCTGTGGTTTTTGATTTGGCACCGTCGCCAGAGGATGTGTTAAATCATAAATGCTAACACCGGTGTTGTTAAATTCTTAACTCACTAGGATATCATGTATAATATATGCTGAAAATATAGTCTGGGGTGCTTTTTGTTGCAGTTGTTTGATTTCTGAATATTATCTCCCCTTTCATCATCTTAGAAGCAAAGCTTGATGGAATGCAAACGGTGTAATGGATGTACTATTACACCATAATGATTCATGCTTGCATTAACTGAAATTTCCATCCTCCAACCTGTAAAGCTAACAGAAGCTTTGCTGTTTTGCATACACAAACAACAAAACAAAACATTTTGTTCTTCAGCAGCTGTTGCGATTGAGCCCTGCAATCTGAGGTCCTGTGTTCCCCCTTATTAAAACTGATTTATGTAGATATAGATGAGAGCTACTTTATTGCAGTGAAATTACAGAAGCTACAGTAGGGATGCCTCATTGATACACAGTATGCATTACTCCCTTCATCTGAGATCAGGGCGCATTGGTGAAATACAATTAGTTAATTAGTTCAGCTTGTGATTTAAGACCTTTTGCTTTAAAGGGAATTTGGCAGTGTGGATTAATAAAATAAATGGATCGCATATTCATTAACGAAGCACGATAGCAAAACTTTAGGCCTGCAATAACTTTTCGCGGGAACATGTTGTGAATGCAACTCTGGCATATCATTATATTGTATTAGATTTTGCTCACTGCGGCAGCAGAAATGAGAGCAGTAAGAGTGACTGACGCAGTAAAGAAGTGGGGTGTACAGCCAAACAATGAACTGAATCTCGCTAGGCTCCTTCAAGCCATGGGGAGCTGCAGAATTATGTACATCTCTGTAGTTTTATCACCTCAAGCGACCGTTTTCACATTGTAGAATTGTTTTCAAATTGTCATTCGATACTGCTACTATTTCTTCTGTAGAAACATGGTGGTGCAACATGGTGGACTCGTAGAACACCTCCTGCTCCCTCTGCAGATATACAAGGCTCATTCTAGGGTAGCAGAACATGAAGATTCTTAGTTTCATGTGATTATAGAAGAATGAAAACATAATTATGAAAACTATTTCTGCCCCTAAATTCTCTTAAATCCTACACACTGGACCTTTAAGTTGTGTTTCAAAGGCAACAGCAAAGTTCTTAATAAAACATTTTAAAGGTGTTATTGATAACATTCAGCCACTAGCTAGGAGTGCTAACGCTTCCTAGCAAACATTAATGTTGGTAAGACTAGCTAGCAAATGTTAACAACTCTAATGCTAGCTAGCTAACGATAACATTGTCTACATTAGCCAGCTAACATTAACGTTGCTAAGGCTGGCTATCATTAATGTTGCAAACGAATGCCAACATTATTGCTTCTAACGCTAGCTAGCAAAGTTAGGCAGTACAGTATGCTTGGTGTATACTAGAAGTCAGCCATTTTTATGTTGTTTATTATTTATTTATTTATTTTTAACTGCCAACTACCAGGATTGTTACCACGTGATACAATCATTTTGGGCCTGACCATTTTTTTTAAATGATTAATTCACAATCAAAATTATGTTTTCAAGGAGAAGTGATACTACTAGTTCTGTAAATGTTTGTTTTTTTAATTTGTCTACTTAAAAATTGTATCCACATGACCTTTAACTAGTAGAAACAGATCTAGAGTCATTGCTAACTTGGTTCTTGCAGGCTGAGCGAAATTGATTTATCACTGAACAAGTTTTCTGTCGGAGGAATATTTCAATTGACTTATCGTTTGATATATTCGGCGAGTAAAATGGTGTGTCATCTGTAAAGCAAAGAAAATGGACACAGTTACTGTCGATTATGTCGACCATAGGAGGCAAAATGTAGTGAGAAAATAACACAGCTTGTAATCTTTCGTCCAGACTGTCTAACTGTCTCTATTCCCCTAGCAGCCAAATCTTTATTCCTCTGCCAGCTGCAGTTTGCATAAAGATGAGATCCTAACTCCCTGAACTCCTGCCAGACTTGTAAATAGAAAGACATGGAATACTTTTGTTTTCTCAGAGTTTTCAAACTGATGCTCTAGGTTTAAGTATTACCATGTAGTGTTGGGCATAGGATTTACTGACTCTCCTTTGGTTTGCTCACCTCACATTGCAAGACTGCGAGTCTTTGTTGAGCTTCTGGAACCAGGACTGCTGGGCCTGGCGGCATTCTGCTCTTGAGATCACGCCGTCTTTATCCAGGGCCAGACCCAGGAACACTGATCGTGCCTTGTCTCTCTCCTTTCCGGTCATCAGACGCACCAGTGAGTTCTGGGAAAAATACAATTCAAACACTGTTAGATTAGCTGGCCTGGATCTACTCATTTAAATTACTTGTATCCATTCCCCTTCTACGCCTTTTGTTATTGCTGTAATTTAAGGGCCTGTAAAAGGTATTTTTAGGGCCTATTTCTCTGGCCTGAATCATTCCCAATCACATTAGCACTGTCTGACATAATCGGCTAGTGCTGCTTCACCCCGTGCTACCCCAGAGAAACACACAGTCCATAAATTGCAAGTTTAATCTCCCAAACCCAAAACAAAGCACACTATTAAACTGCTGTGTGGTGATCAAATGTCAATACAAATTCGTAATTCAGGCACGTAGATGCAAGCCTGATTTTTTTGTAGCATTTGCTCCTCAGCCATTCTATCAAACGAAGGTATTCTTTGATCCATGCTCCTGCACTCTTTACAACACTGATTAGAGAGTAATTTGGCTGACCAGACGAAGGTGTGCCTTTGTCAGACACAGCCAACAAGGCTTGACGATAGATCAATTTGTAAGGCTGAATTTGGAATTCTGCCCTTGGGATGTTTAAGAGAGGCTGATAAATCTTCTGTTTTTCTGCATGTTATGTGATGTTTTGGTCACTGCAATTGCTGAACTCTGGCATGGTATTTTAATGCATGTAAACACCATTACTTTGGTTATAAATTATTGCAGGACAGTCTGTTCTTGTGTGGTGAGACAAGGCAAACCTTTTATCTAGTTGCTCTATAGCACAAAGAGAATTAAATATTGTTGCCTAAAGCAAATGCCAGATATTCTGAGGCGAGTGTTTAAAACTGAAGTGGACAGAATGTAAGCTGGATGATACCCTCTGAGGCTCCACATGCCATGATTGTAATGGATGTTGTCGGTCAGGGGCTACTTAGCCTCTTCTATAGCACCAATAGCACATTTACTGTATAGAGCTCAATAGTAGCCCCAAATCCCAATATTTCCTCTTAGTTAACTCTTGTAGATCTTGTATACTTGTATTTTTTTATACTTCTTCATCTGTAGTACAAGTCCCACATTGTGAAAATACTCTATTACAAGTTAAAGTCCTGCGATCAAAACATACAATATCTAAGAATTAACTAAAATTATCAACATAAAATGAAGAAACAACAGTTTTGATGTCATGGCGTCTAATGTATTGTATTGCAGAGATATATACTGAAGCTAGCATGCCAACCAGCAAGCTCCTGCCAAAGCACCTGTATAAGCGGTATATACAAGACTTAACCCTCCAATGGTACTCTGAGTTCGAACTCTGGAACCGCTAGCTGCACAGCTAATTTAGCTAACTAGCTAACAGGAGCTACAGTAAGTTCAGTTAGCCCCTATTTCTTTGAAGTATGACTTTGCCAGGTGGCTAATTCTTGCATAATGCACCTTTAGGTACTGTACTTGAGTGAATGTACTTAGTTACATTCAACCACTGTGTACAAGACGAGTTATAGCCAGGTTTTAATTTAGGAATTTCAGGGTGCTATTGGATGCTGTAGCAAAATCAAGACGTACATAAGCTGTTTTATAACTATGTTTGGAATATATTCCATTTCCTCATTGTAATACTTCACCTCTGAGCGTAACTTCCTCAACACTGCCAGTGACTCATAGTAGAGGAAGTCCGACCATTCGATCTGACCCTTCTTCTCAGGATCCAGCGCCGCAAACTGGGCCAGGACCTCCTCCTCTTGCTCGTCAGTCAGGTCCTTATCAAACAGCTGCTTGGATGCAAAGTGGCGGTACTGCAGCAGCTCATCTGACACCAGGCATGACTCTACAGCGGCAAGGAACAATTCATCACATCAGACCTAATTAGTCACCGCGCAGTCTTCCAGATATAATTAACTGATCGTGACTCATTCTCTACAAAAGCAAAGACCACCTCCCACTGATTGCCCTCCATCCAAGCTGCGCAATAATAACCACACATTTGGAAGTAGAGAAGTGTGAGGGCAAATAATTAAATAACTTTGACAATCAAATAAAAAAATTCAGGGGAACAAAAGTTTCTGCAATTGACTTCTCTGTGAGGTGATTTCAGACCAGTGTTCACCGCTGAGCTTAATGTGTTTCTTCTGCTATACAGTATGTCGGACTGAAATTTCACTGGCCTGATAAAGCAGGCAGGGATGTAAAGAGATGGAAGAAGAAAGCAAACTTAAAAAAGATGCAGTGTCAGGGAACAGGGCCCTCTTAACAAATTAATTTGGTTGGCAGGAGAATGTAAGACAATCGAGATATGCAAAATGTTCCCTTCATCAACCCTTTCTTTTACGACACATGGTGGGAAGAAGATAAAATGGAAGTTTTTCAGAGGCACAAATCAAACCAAGGGTTGTCGTTTCAATCTATTATGGTCCTTTTCTTTATAAACAAGAAACAATTTGTACTAGTTAGCTAGCCAGCTAGCTAATGGTGCATTTTTATTGTAGATTTGTGCATGACAGTCACATTGTGATTACACCAGGTTTGCGACAGTAACCCTGGAGAAATCACCACAGCGGAAGGAGCCGTGTTGGAAATGTCTGGTTGCCTCTATTTACATCAACACCACTGACACCACAGACTACTGATGATGTGTGAGGGTCTTAAAGGGTTGTCCCATTTTAATAGGAGGTGATTTCATCCACCACCCCTTTTAACTCTGTTCTGAGTTCACCAAAGTTATCACAATTGAGATATTTGAATGCGGACCAATCCACCAAACAAAATCACCATCCCTGAAATGATATAACACATTCCATAACTGCCAGATGCTTGTTGAACCGGACTGCCTCCTGCATTTCAACAAAATGTATTTTCTAACCTGGATTCAGTGACTCACCTGGTATGATCTTGCACTGCTTGAAGGTCTCCATGAGGCTGTACATCTCTTCCTCCGTCAGGAGCAGATTCAGATTATCCTGCAGCAAAAAGGTGAGGCGAGGACTAAGAATTACACTTAATAAAGAAGTGATGCTCAGCCAATTTCTTTTATAGTCAAGTGGTGCATTACGTGATTTTTAATAAGTGAGTTTGCTCTTATTATGCACTGTCCCAATTGTACCTCCTGCAATTAGCCATGAGCTTACAAAGTAGTGGATCATGAATCCATTTCAGCAAATCTGCTGTTTCCCAGGTGATTCACATGATGTGCTGTTCTAACACTCTTTTAATAATTGCATCATTAGTAAAAGAAAGCCCCAAAGAAAGGGGTGATTTCCAGTTACTTTCAATTAAGACTTTTAAGTGCAGAGTGCCATAATGCTTGATTTTTCATACATTTTCATCTAACAGAGAAATAAACTAATTGCAAAAATATGCAATTTGTGTTGCTTACGTGCTAATGCACAGTATCATGTTTTGTTATGTTTTTTTGTTTCTTTCCCTTAAAGGTCCTTTCTTATCTATCTGTAAGAAAAGTCGATTTCTGAGTCTCATTTATCCATTTCACGTCAAATACTGACACACTGGGATGGTGGCCGACCCGTCCGAAACCGTCAGTATTTGACGAGTTGGGAATGAAACTCAAAAATCAGCTTTTCTTACAGATACGACCTTTAAATGTAAGAATTGGCCTCCTGCTGAAGTTGTACTCAAAACAAATACAGGGCAACATACCACTAGAGTAACCACTAACTGTAGCTGCCATTAGCTAGTTAGCTCAGTGAGCCGTGCAGCTAGCTGTTCGGACTGGGAGCTTGAAAAGTGTTGGTGTTTACCAGGTTGGGCTGGGGCTAGCTGGTCCACATGCTAACTTGATATCTAACTAGATATCTCTTCAACACATTGCACAGACCTCATAATGTCATAATGTCAAAAATTCTTACATACTTTACTTGAAATACACAAAACCCTGATTTAACTTTATTTCAAAACGTGGCTAAATCGGCATTTTTGGGCAGAGTTACAGAAAATGAAAAGACATCTGACTACATCAGTCTGCTGTAAAGGTGTCTGTAATGTGCTGTATATATTTCCTCCCAGCCTGCTGTAGACATCAGTAATTCCACAGGCAAGGGAAATCACAGGAGACATTGATTTGAATATTTATATTTGTATTTTATTTCTACATTATTTATCAGCTAAGTGGCATGATTCAACTTTAATGGTCCCTTTGGGATTACTGAGGTGAATCAATTCCAGTTTGTTTACATCGCTCTTAATCACCGCTGCAATCTGTCAGGACTTCATAAAATCCACATTATGCAATCTGAACAAAAACGCCGCCCACCCATAGGGAAAAATAATCAAAAAAACACACTCAACTGCAGAAAGGATATGTAAGGACGGATACAAATTAGATTATCACAGACAAAAATTAGTAATGCTTGGATTATAGCAACAAGAGGATATTTTGTGTGTATTTGCGGTTGGACTTTAAGTTGAGGGAGCTGATTAAAACACGGCATTCGCCCACACACTGCTCCTGACTGGACTCCACATCTTTTCCCCAGTCTTTACTATGCAGGAAGGTTTCTTTCACCCACAAACAAACAAGGCCACATGGCCTCATTATATCAGGCACTGGCAGCTGAACATGTGCGCCAACAAGCTGTGTGATGTCCTCCTGCATTTCTTCAAGCTGTCATCAAGATCACAGTAACTGCCAACACCCCGCTGCCCCACTGTCCGCAGCATTTTTAGAGATCAAGTGTGTGGGCTGCATGTGAAGCTAATTATTCATTCATTTATTTATTTGCACTGCCTTGAATTCTGCCCACTCATATCTAGGTGCGGTAATCGCGTGGTTGTGCAAAATGTATATTGATATTTTGAGCCACCATGGTTGAGTTTCTGCCCCATGTGCTGAGGTTTGAAGCTGGAGGTTTGATTCCACATTTTGATTGTTGCTGAAGTGAGTCCAAGAAAGACGTTGTAACAGCTTTAACAAAAAACTTCTTGGAAGTCTGTAATTGAGGTTGAAAAGATGTCTAAAATGGTGTTGAATGTCACTTGGATGTCAATACTGAATGTTAAAAAGAGATTTCACAAATACTTCCATTCAGGTTCCTCTAACACATCTTGATGATTGATTGATTGATTGATTGATTGATTGATTGATTGATTGATTGATTGATTGATTGATTGACTGATTGATTGGCAACTGTAAAGACAATGGATAGTTTAATCTGGAGGGATACTGGACCATAATTCAAGGTAAAACAACAGCTTCAATAACCGATTAGCTTCCATTAGACAACAGCTAACGTTAGCATTCAACCATATTCTAGCTAACGTTATTGTTTGATAGTGTTACATGATGTGATCAGGAAAGATGTAAATTGATTCAAAAGTATCAGCACACATATTGGAGACATTTTTGTAAACCTGAAAGTGAACCACACAATCTGTAATCAAACGGTAATGTTAGCTAGGAAGTGGCTGAATGCTAACAGTAGCTAACAGGTTATGAAATATGTTGTTTTACCGCAAAATATGGCCAAATGTCCCTCTAGATTTTCACTATCTGTCATATTTTCAGTTGCTGATCAATTGGGACTCCCTACGTTTCAACGACTTGCAACCTAGAACACAGCAGTGTTACATTATCCCGTAATTTTCCCACTGTAAGCGGTACATTGGAGGAAAATGGCTGCTGTGTGAAAAGAGATCTATTGACGTCTTTTGGATATGTTTTGCTCGGTGGGTAAAAGGATACAGGGATCTCACTGACATGAAGAATCTCACTCGTGATTTTCCTTTCAAGGTGAAAAAAGATGAAAGACTGAACCAGGATAATGGACTCACGTCCTGTCTGCAGCACTCCAAAAAAGAATGGGGATACAGTCTGGGACACTGTGTCCTTGTTAAAATTTTGATATATGTCATTTTAACAGAGTGGAACTGTTAGTACAAAGTGCCTTAGCTGAGTGAGAGCTATGGCCACACAGGGCCATCGCTGTCACACTGAGAAACACTTCATGCTTTCTTCTACATTGTTTGTACTTGTCCTCTGGTCGCTGCTGTCTGCACTTTATCAAGGCCACCAAACATTGATACAGTTTAAGAAAGGACAGCCTCTTCAGAGCAAAATATAGCATTAGGAACAGAGATCTGGTACCCCAGATGCCTTCAAATCTAGCCCAGTCACCAGAATAAATATATCACCATATCACCAGCCACGTTATTTGTATATGACTTGACTTTCATGTCAGGAGGTGGAGGGGACAGTGCTGCTGCCAAGTGAGAGACGACTGTTCAAGATGGCATTTGAATATTTGTAAGGATGGAACCACTGGATATTTTTAACAAGACGTCAGGACATGCAGAAGATGCTAGTTTTTCCAGGTTGCCGCACTCTAAAAGCACAGTGTCGTCACGTCATAAAATTGAAAATTCAACCTATCAATGTAATTTTACTTAGCCACATGTGCACCATATTCAAAATGATCTGCCACGTCCCTGTGGACCTATACATGCAGCAGTTTACTCTGAAGGCTGTAAATCCACTCACCATTATCCCTCTAATCTATTCTACCTCTGTTTCATTCTTTTATTGTCTTTTTAGTCATTAGTAATACATTTCCTGCAGTGCTCAGCATGCTGCAATTCATAAAGTATTATCTGTATGTGTCTATCATTTGAAAAACGAGATGAGAATCAACGAGAGCCAAACGAGCCTGCCATCATCCGCAAACTGCTTCCTTTGTTTGTTTCACGCCAGACATCGTTTCTGTACATCTCTGATTTGTTGTGTTGTTATGTTCATCGAGCGTTACTATAATTATATGGTTATGTCTCAAATGTGTAACCTTGAAAGTGATTTAAGGATTTATGCAACACCTCATGACAGCATCTGGAAAATAGCTTCTTAAGGATAAAAAGGGCCCCATGGGGGAGGAAGTGTAATAATATCAACACATTCTAATCTTATTCTGGCAGCTGGCATAAATAGTTCTTTGTGGCTGTCTTGTTCAGAAATATGACAGCATTGATTGCGTGTTCAAACGGCTTTAAATATTCCAAATTTAGCCGCAGCACCAGAGCAGAAATATGCTTCTTGCTCACATCAAAGTTGCAAAAATCAATAAGTCGACGTCATCGATGAATCAGACGGCTGGCGTGATGTGAAATTAGGTCATGAAATAGGAGAATTAGCACCCAACCTTGCCTTTCCTTGTGCCTGTGGAGCATTCAAGACACTTTTTTTTTCGCAAACTCCACTCTCGTTATCCTCGTTCCCAGCTGCAGCAGAAGCAGACGTTTTCTTTGAATACGCTCTGATAAGCTTGGACACACCAGTTTCCCAGGAACATCTCGTAGCTAAAGAGCCAGATATTTTTGAAAATGAGAGTGAATGTCGGACTCATATTCATCAATGTGGACATAAATAACTCAAAATGTCTGTGTCATTCATACATCCTGCTATAAATGCGCTCTTTAACACTCTTTTACAACCTCCTCCTTGACCAAAACATGACCCCAGGATCTAGCACCGGGCATTAAAAAGAAGTGAGTACTGTTAAGAGGGGTCACCTGTGTTAATGAACCCCCCACCCCTGAGTTTGATTGGCTACCACTGGGCCATACATGCAGCAGTCCTGCTTTGAAGGCTGACTGTAAATCCACTTTCAAGGAAACTGAGTCCATCTGCCAGCAGCCAGTCTCCAGTGCCTGTGTGAAATTAAATGTCAGATGCGACAGAAGGGGGGGATTTGTAACAGCTGAGTGACGCGTGCTGACCAAAAAAAGCTGCTTTCTTTCACTATCAAGACTAGAACCCACGATTTAAATAAAACATTTCTCCCTCTGTCTCTGTCTCCCTCATTGTATTGTCTCATTCCGCCCCCATTCACAAACACACACACCAGCCAGCCAGCCAAAGAAAGAGGACCTTTCAGTGTCCTCCCTCAGATTGTGTGAAAACATCCCCCTCTAAACACAACTTTGGCAAATGTTGTCTCTTCTCAGGCCTGCTGAAAGACAGCGAAGCCCCCACTTCACTTTGAAGGCTCCTCCAGCGAAAGCACTCTTCGGCTGTTTATGGCTCGATTAAAACAGATTGCATTATGCCTCTAACCGGGCGGTGATCACCAGAGAGTCATTGGCTCTGGCGTTTCGCCTTGAATGCCTGATGAGAGGCTGGGAGTTTGTTTTATTATTTTGAAAAAGTCGAAAAACTCTTCCAGCATTTTGCTCATACATAGTGTTTACCACACAACAAGGACGGTCCATTTTCCAGCAATTCTCGCACATTAAAAAGACAATTACAATTTGAAAGAGTGTAATTTTCACATTGCAACAGCCACAGTTTTAATTATATCTTGCATAACAGTCTATTAACAAGCTGTGGCGAGTGGAAGTTTGAGGCAGCAACAGTTAATTTGCTGCTATGACAACTGTCGCTGGCAACTCACTCAGCGGGAGCTAATTAATGTGGCTAACACCCTGACATTTAAAGGACATAGAGCCATCGTTAGCAAAATTACCTCTACCTGTGCTCTGTCAAAATGTGTGCTCTGAAAGAAAGGACTGCTGACTGTTTTATGGCTGTTGTATGGCTGTTGATTTCCAGCATTGCAGGCTGTGATACAGCAATAACCCTGTGAAGCTAAGAGTCGTCATGAGGTATCGTCAGTGAGATGTCAAAAGTTTGTCAGACATGATTAACAGAAGTTTGTCATTACAACTATAACTGTACGGTTGGCTTTAATTAATATAATGCAACTTTTGAATGCCACGATCAGTGTTATATCTTAGTAAATACATAGAAGATGACTCCTATTGACTGGTTTAGGAAAAGAACCCAGGGAGCAAAATTGCATTGTATTTTATCTGATTCTGTTTGTGTAGAAACAAGTTAAGCTAAGCTACAAGTTAAGAAATCGATCCCAATTTTTGTTTTTATATTGTTTATGAACTAACAGCATGAAAATGAACTCTTTAAACTGGTAGATTTAGGACAATCTTGGCAGTGAGTTATACGCAATAACCCTTCTCTGTAGCATGCAGATGTCCTGAGTCACCCAGTCACGATGCTAAATGCTAAATGTTTAATTTGGATTCACTCAAGAAGCTGCACTATTTATAATGCTCTTAAGTAGCAGGGCGGGGTAAAATAAGGTTTGCTGCTGATCTTGGTTACATGGGGTTCAAATGCTCTGAGCAAGATAGTCAGTCAGTGCTACTAACATTGTGAAACAATTGAGATTTGGCAAGATTTAGGAACCAAAACTAGTTGGTTTTTTTTGGCGTGAAAACTATTTGGTTAGATTCAGGCTCAAAAAGTACTTGGTTAGGTTTAGGCACCAAAACTGCTCGGATAGGTTTCGGAAAAGTTGAGTTGTATTAAGTCATTTACGTAGTTAACCTACTTATGTAACATAATTACATAAGTAGGGGGAAGAAGTCCTGTGTATGACCCATCCAAAAACCCCAACCACCCACTGACTTGGAATTTCCTGGCTCTTTTTAGGACTGCACTAGAGGGGCGCCTCAAGAAGTAACACTAGTCAACTAACCAGACAGCTGTATTTAACGCATTGGGAGTGAGAACAGGCTATTTTGAGTGAGAAAGGGGATAAAATGGTGACGAAAAACAGTTGAATCAAGAGAAAAGAGAAACACAATGACTATTTTCTGGTATGAAGGCCTATTTATGCATTGACATTTATGAAACCTACATGTTTGTTGTCCAGGAAGAGATGATGGGAGTGAGCTGTCCAGACTTACACAATAGTAGCAGCTCCAGCCAGTAACAGTGTGGGCTGTATCTCTCATCTCTTGCAGGGCCTCGGCACGCAGGTAGCCCAGCTCCCTCAGGCAGCCATCGTGGAACACCCGTGTGCAGATCCTGCAGGGGTAAAGGTCGTCGGCCGTCCACACCTCGCACACGTCACACATCTCATCACTCGTGGGCTGAGGTTAAAAAAAAAGAGTGTGTGAGTCAAAGATTTTTGTTGCCAACGGACAGAGGATTACAAACACTGCTTTATCTCCTGTCCATCAAAGCTCTGAGGTGAGGAGAAGAATGATGCATCAGTCCATCGGCGGTAGGAGTTTGGTTTTATAATGTAATAGTAGTTTGTCGTGTGTTCTTTACTCATGGTCTGAGATAGATCACTGAGATAGTTTTGACTTTGACATGAAGACTGATATCTGTGCCCTTGTCCAACATGCGTACATTATCATTCCCTCTCCAGCTTTCCTGTAGACTCAATTTTCAGCCATGACGCACTCAGCTGTCAGGCCAAGGAAAATGACTGCAGAACGCTTGACTGGTTAGCCGAGCCCAGACACTGTCAGTTTCCATCCTTGAGGTTTTTTGTCTCTATTGCAGTGCCGCAGCACCGGCTTCAGGGCTGTGGACACATAACAGATGGGACCTTGTCAAACTTCCTCAGTCACAGCTTACCTTATAGTTATGGCCCACCTTATGTGACCTAATGGTGCTACAGGGTTCCTCCATTGGAGTCCCATTTAAAATGAGATGTAGGCTTTCAATTGGGACTATAACTCATGGAGAAGGTCATTTATCAACTTCTAAGATGCAGGGAATATATCTAGAGATGAAGACTAATAATTCAGTTTTATCATCATGCCAGAGGTAACAAACACCATACTGACTTGGGGCCTGACACACCAGGTTGATGGTCAGCCATTTGCCAAAGTCAGCAGTGGCAGCCTTAGGATGTTTGCGGGCCAAGGGCGAAAAAAGTAAAAAGGGCAGCACATGTATGCTGGCGGGGCACCAGTGCACTGAAAGTCGTGATATATTTATAGTGAAGAGAGGGCACTTCACCACATTTTGTCTTCTGGAAGGCCATCTTATCATGTTTTATCTACCATGGGGGCATCCAAGAGGACACTTTCACTGTGTTTTTTCAAACCCTTGCAGTCTGTCTGTTGAAGCGTAGGGTACAGTATTTCTGGTGCACAGTTAACATTTTGGCTTGTTGGTATTGCTAAAGTAAAGCTGATTGTGTGTAAAGCACAACTATTTTAGCCTCTTGGATATATACAGTAAGTGCGCTCAGAAAAGTTTATAGCTATGGTAGATTTTGATATTTCTTGCATACAATGGGAGACGAGTTTTAAAGGTGAGGGAACAACATATTAAAAGTGCAATATGTAAGAATTGGCCACCTGTGAAATTCATACTCCAAACAAATAGGGACCAGCATATCACTAGAGTAACCACTAACTGCTGATAATTGCAGCTGCTGTTATCTGGTAAGCTCAGTTAGCCATGCAGCTAGCGGTCGTATCAGCTGACTATGCCCAGACTGGGAGCTCGGAGTACCAGGGGGAGTGTTGGTGTTGTTTACTATAGGATGATCATCTTTCAAAGTGGTAACTGGTTAGCATGCTAATTTTAATGGATATCTCTGCAACACAATACATAGATGTTTTAGTCATAATGTCAAAACAGTTTCTTCTTCGCACTCTGCTGATAATTTTACATTTTTTAATGTTTAAAACAGAAATTCTTACATATTGCACCTTTAAAAACAAAACAACAAACTAAAAGGCAATGGATGAGCTGGCTAAATAAACAAAGATGTTAAGATTAACTAAAGAAAATAAGATTTAGTTTTGTTTCTTTAATGTTAGTGTGGGTAAAGCCTCAACTCAACACGTTGATGTACAAGTGCATGTCATCAGCATAACATTAACAACCGACAACATGTCTATGGATGTTGTGGAGAAAAAAACATACACCATACTTTACATAAGAAACTAAAGAGAGAGTTGCTAACAGAGACCTTCTGCCAACCATCAAAAGTCTTAGCCTGGCAGAAACATCCCATAATATTACTTTAGTCATTCTGGACTAGATATGATTTGCGTTCACCTTTCAAAATTCCCAAGTACATATCTATTAACATTGCAAGGTAGATGCTTTTATTTCTGTACCTCTTGTTAAGTGTAGCCTTAGCAGCACAGCAAGTTGCCAGGCAATGTTTACTCTTTGCAAAATAGCAAACCTGATGGTGTCAGTGCTCCTGTGAACCCAATCCCCTGTTGTCAGCGTCATCCTGGATATGGTCACCTCTCTGAGCCAACTAAAGCAGCCCGCCCACAGGATGCACGCTGTGAAGAGTCCTCGTGCACAACAGCAACACATCTCCCAGCTAGTGTGGGAATAAAAAGCCTTGCAGAAAACTACATTTAACTCATACTTTCTCACCTTCAACAAGGCTGTTTTGATCAAGCCTAAGAGTCCCTTTACAGCCTGGCTGGTCTGCCTTATCATAATGCCCAACTTGAGGGAGGAAAAGAGATAATACGCTCCTGTTGCCATGGAGATTCTTTGACATCTCTGAGACATCTCTTTAATCCGAGGACTTATAGAGTGTGTTTGTCAAAGATAGATGTATTTTTATACATTCCTGATTCAGATAACACCCTGGCCATGAATTCTCAATGACCAAGATCACTAGCCACCAATCTATCACCATTAATACCTGCTCTTTCTTTTCCAGCTCCACCTCTACAGGCTGGTCATCGTCAGCTTCCCTTTTGGGCCGCACGAATGCTGGCGGCGTGAGCTGATGGCTCTTGTCGAGGTCTTCAGGCTCCACTCCTTTCCCGTCCCGTAACCTCGACCAAGCCTCCTGGTTGACCTTGCACTCATCCCTGGCTGATGCTGAGGCCTGCTGGGAGGTTGACGGACCTGCGCTATTATCCGTCTCTTCTTGCTCCGCCTCCTCAGTGGTCTTCTCGTCAGCATTGGCTGAAGGTTTGGCAGGGCCCTCACTCTCCTCTGCATCTGCTTCTGCCTGTTTGGCTGCGACCTGACGGTCCTTAATGCCCGCCTGGAATGCAGAGACGACAGCGGTGGCTTTCTGCACCTTCTCCACCTGCTGCTTCTTTGACATGAGCACTCCCATGGCTGCACACAGATGGAGAAAGAAAGAAGCAGAGAACAGTTACAGTTAGTAAGTATGTTATTCACAGTGTATTACAACCTTGATGTACAACAGTAAAGTTATTATCCAAGATTAAAGCTGCAAAATGTAAGAATTGGCCACCTGTCAAATTCATATTGCAAACAAACAGGGGGCAGCATATCACCAGAGTTACCGCTAACTGCTGCTAACTATAGCTGCCGTTAGCTAGTTAGCTTAATTAACAGTACAGCTAGCTGTTGTATTTGCTGACTCTGCCCGGACTGGGAGCTCTGAGCAGGGGGGGAGTTTTGGTTTTGTTTACTGTGACCTCTTGAGGTACAAATAGGACAGGGGCTAGCTTGTTAGCATGCTAACTTTGACAGATATCTCTGCAGCACAATACACAGACGTCTTAAACATAACGTCAACAATGTTATTTATTGTCACTCTGTTGACAATTATAGTTCAATTTTTAATGTTTTAAAGTCTTACATGTTGCACCTTTAAAGCCCCGGAAATTCTTTAAGAATTTCAACAAAACGACAAATATCCATGACCAAATGAGAAAAAATTCAGAATAAAAATAAAAGAAAACATCTCTGAGTATCATTTATTGAAAGATAAGCACTCAAAATATCAGATAATGTGCTTCATCAGGACTTTGTGGGTGTGGTGTGATCAGATTTCGTGGACAGTGCTGGTAACATAAGCAAACAAGTCCACTGCTGTTGTCAAACTGTGACTATCAAATATCACTAGATTGTGATTGGTGCCTGGGAGTACATGACATCATCATTTTCCAACTGAGCGCCGCCCTCTTTAAACCACGAAGCAGAGAAAAACACAAAAACAGAAATCTCACACATGACAAAATCAAAACTGCTCTTTGGCAGAACAATTGTGTGTTTGTGTGGGAGTACGTTCCTCACAGCGCATCATTGATAAAACAGGTTTTCAGGGCCTTTAATCTTGTATCGAGGGTAAATACATGTACAGCTACGATAGAATAATACACAGTTGTCTACATACATGGATGTCTTTTAGTAGTACCCCCTGTCAAAAAGATATGTAATCAACCACATCAGTCATTTGCAGAATGAGTAAAACTCTTTTGTTTAAAATATAGAAGAATACAAAGGAAAACATGAGAAGGACAAGCCTGAGGTCAAACACAGAGATGAGGTCATCAAAACATGTATGAAAACATTTTCTCTCTTTGCACATTGTTATCTCATTTGTGCTCAGTGTCTTCTCTTTCTGTGCTCACTGCACATACCTTACATGTCTCCAAAATCTCTCTCTATCCACAGCACTGTCCCTGAACTCTTCTCCTTAGTACTAATAAACCCTGCCCATCTGCTCCTGTGGCTGTTCAGTCTGCATGACGATGTGGATATTGCCTGAGATTTTCTTTTTCTTTGCAGGAGTCAAGTGGCAACTATAGAGGCACAGACTAAGAGAGTAGGTCTCACAACTCGCAGCACACTGAAAAAAAATGTATTGTATCTTTATATACACCTGGTTTTAGATTTCAAGTCCCAAATAAAACCTTGCAGTGGTGGTCTATGTTGCCATAGGCGATACAGTACATATCGATCCAGCAATCCTGAATTTTCTCTAACGTGTCTGTATCTCTCCACAACTCATCACATGAAGGATACCATGCAACTGAACAGGAGGAAGAGTTTTCACTAACACATCAATATTACAGCACATACACTGAGCCCGTAAAAGCTATGGCCTAGTAGCAGGTACTAAGAGGGTTAAGTGGCAAACTTAACCATAGAAGTACCTGGCCATGCATATAGGTTTGCATTTGTCCAGGTTTTAAGATACATTATCTATCTCTATGAGATCTCTGCCTTCATCTTAATACAATATGGAGGAATGGAATTTTGTTTTGTGGTGCCGACAGAACTGACAAAAGACCGGTAATGTGTCCTTCCAGAAACAATGCCACAGTTACTTTTGGAAGACCTCACTGTAAATAGATTTCATTGGAACTACTTTCTACCAAAGACATAGTCCCAATTAAAACTGTTGACTGTCGAGCAGCAAAGAAGACTTCATTCACTTCCATTTTATTGGGTAGTGTAAATTCTACCAGGAGCTTTGGTTTTTACGCTGAGGAAGGTGTTTCCCATCTATTTTCCCAAGTAAATTTCCTTAATTGCTCAGGGATTCATTTCAGTGCGACCTACCTCCAAAGGTCACCCTGTTCAACCTGCCTGTTCTTTCTGCCTTCATTAACCTCCATAATTAAGTCAGGAGGCCAGATTTTACTCAGAGTTGAGAGAATCCCATGAGAGTCAACCTCGTGTGCATGTGAAACATGCGCCTTCTTTTTAATCCCACAGCAGAATAACTCATACACATCATCAATCACCACAACTTGCTGAGTGCAGCCAGCTGAGGATATCTGACATCAACTCTCTTCAATTCCGACTGCTCACCACACGAAGTGACTCCAGATAAGATAAGGTAAGATCAACTTTATTGATCCCCGAGGAGAAAATTAACTTCGTTCTCCCTGCAGGTTTTAAATGAGTTCTTGCTGGTTATCAAAGCGAACACCTTCAGACTGCTGAGCATTTGAAAAACTGAGACAATGTGGTTTGTCGGTGTTATTTTTATAGTTATTGTTTTATTTTGGCAATAAAAAACGACTGAAGTCTATCGATTCACACTGGATAGATATAAAAAGTGATACAATTTTGACTGAGAGGATGTTTTGGGAAAACTATGACACTCTTTTCTTCTGACATTGTGCTGGAGTCAGAAAAATCCTGCACTTGTAAGGAACTTCCAACCAAATATTTTCCTAAACTACAGAAAAGGATTAGAGCCACTGTGAAATCCCACAATTCCGACTTTTTTTTTGTCATTATTCAGATTTTTTTTGTCATAATTCTGAATTTTTTCTCAGAATTCTAGTCAGTGCTCTCTTATTCTGTGGCCCTAATCCACTTCCGTACTAAACACATAAAGTGAGATCATATGCTGTAAGATGTGGCACACCCTAAAGCAATGTAGGTTAGAAATAAGAAAAAAAGACAGATGCACAGACTGACTTAGTTCTCATTTCCACCTAAGTGAGACGCAAACGTGAATTCCATTAATGTTAACAGGCGCCTGTCATGGACTCAAGTTGATTACATGGTACTTATGGGACATGTGTCTTTGCTCTCAAATGCAATCCCATCCATCCACGCTCCACATAAGTGCTTGTGTGAAATTCAATCGCATTTATCTGAAGTGAAATGGGAGTCATTCTCTCTCTCTTCCTTTCCAGGCTAAGACTCTAATAGCCTGCACTGCCTTCTGTTCTCAGGCTGCGGGTGGACTCATCCTTCATAGACTGGGGGAGAAACAACACTCATTTGTACCACACAGACTTCAACAACGGCGCTACTGTCTCTGGTTTCAGACATTTAAACAATCCCAAAAAAAAAAGAAGTTCAGAGAGATACAAGCCACAGTTAATACGGATCAAAATTGAAAGCCACTTTTCTTCTTTGTTCTTGTTTCCTTTCATTTAGAAGAACTAGATACTTTATTGATTTCTGCACTAAACATACATTTTGTCTGGAGTCTCTCTAAAGGGAGGTCAAAGGTCGAGTTAGCTGAAGCATAGCACTCCTGCAGCGTTATTAACTGTCTCCCATCTGACTAATTTAATTGTTTCGGGTGTGTTACATGTCCACACTCGAAAAAAATGACAACATGGAGTACACTCTAAATGCTAACATGCTTACTAAAATCACTCAAGTGTGTTGTTGATGGACTACATTGTTCCACAGTGCAGAATAGGAATGAAACAGGTGCTCTGAATTGGACAGAAAAGTGAAAAATGTAGCATCATGATGGTGAAACGCCCTCAGATGGAGGTCAGAAAACAGAAAAATCATTTTAAAAAATTACTTTCATAAGATCCCTGAATATCTGCCAAGCCGTGCTCGGGGGGAAAAACTTGGACACACAGATTGTCTTCCTCAAGGACAAGCACTTCATTTAAAAAGGTCAGGATCCCTGGTAAGGACGCCCTCCCGCAGTCTAATAAATGACAGCAACATGGTGAGAATACAATGATTAAAAATACACATAAGCACGCCTGTGGAATACCAACGGAGACTGTTATCCTAACTGCAGGAAAGACAATCAGCTCAGTGGGTTTAGCACAGATTAGGCTGAAAGGTTCGGTCCCATTCTTTTAATGCAGGAGTAGTTTGGATTAGTTTTCGTATGAAAGGGAAAGGAGCAAATAATCGCAGGAGCTGACAACAGCAACAGAGTCCAAGTCTGTTTACCTGAAATAGTATCTCCTTATGGAAAGTATATCTTTCCAAACATTCTGATTAAACAGTAATCTGCCAAACGCACAGCTGAGTTTTAATATACTTTTTGGCAATGCTGCCTGTGTGAGACAGATCGGGGAGGATTAGGTGCAACAAATGTCCCAGGCTAGAATTTTACTCCCGACATTACAATAATTATGGTATGTACTGTATCTTCCCCTTATAGCCACCCACCATTTTTTTATTAAAGGAGAACAACAGACGGCTTCCTCCCATCTAGCATTTCCATTCAGTATTATTGTCGGACAAGGCAACTGGATTGCTTTTTGTTTCTCCAGGTCAAAACATGAATTTATTCATTCATAAAGTCTATAATGGAGACGTGAAAGCAGACAGAAATGGGGACTGGATCAGTCAGGCAGCCTTAATTTTCCCAGGAGATGTTGTGCCAGGTTGTAGACGAAAGCACAGTGAAAGCAAGCTTTATAGGGAACCAGTCTGAACACCAGTGGTGTCATTGTTCTTTAGGCATAACACTGTGCAATCGACATTCACTTTATCATGATAAGAGGCCCACTGATACTTGATTATTTGGGGCTGATGCCGATACCTATATTAGGAAGTTAAAAATTGCGATATTGTGAGAAAATATATGTAACAGTGTATGTAAGTTATGCACCTTACTGGGAATGTAATGATTATAAGTTATTCAAAGCATCTTTTTCTACATTAAAATCTAAAAAAAAAAAAACAAGTTTCCATGTCAGCACATATCAGCCAACATATACTGTATGCCAATACTGATATATCTATGAGAGGCCAATATCTGCCAATAATATCAGCCAACCACTATATATCGGTCGGGCTCTAATAATGTTGCGTCTATTTCTAGTTTAAGCAAAAGCTATAGTTGTATGTAAAAGTATGACCATGTTCTTGTATGCAGACATAGAATTCTGGGTCGAGATCAAGGGGTTGTAAGGTAGAAGAAGAAAAAACACGTCTGGTTTGCGAAATATATACAGTATATATTGGACTGTTTGGCAGCCGGTAATTCTTGGTATTAGTACTTCCATGCACCTGGCCTTATGCTTTTTTGCACTTTCTTTGTTTCTCTTTTGTTATCGTGATTATAATGTTCAATAATGTTCTGATTGTGGTGGTCCACCACTCCTGAATGAATGTAGAGGAAACACTGAAACTACTGTACCAAGAAAAAAGGAGGCATCCACAAATTTAATGGCAAGAGGTGGTGAAACCTTTCACCCAAAACCACAAACAACCTTGTGGACCAACCATGAAGAGTCAGGATATGACCAAATTTTGCAGGATTCATCCTTTAGGAACCATGTTCAACTTTTCACGGCAATCAAGAACATTATCAATCTGGACCCAAGTGCCGTACTGACTGACAGACTGATAATGCCATCATTATAGCCATGCATGGTGTAGAAAGTCAAGATAGCACACTAAACGAGGCTATCGTTTGAACCACTTGAATACATAAAAATCTTTTAGCAGAAGCTCCCAAACAGCTCATAGATGCACCATAAATACAGGATACGTGGCGATCACAATACAGGATGGCACAGTCATTATCATGGGGACGCAATTATCCACTGAACTGACCTTCCCATTCCGGATCAGAGCAGCGCTGGCACAGACATTAGACAGAGACAGCCTTTAGATGCCAGAGATGCCTGCGAGGACCAGCTTGTAAACTGCCGCCTCTTTTACATGAACCCCAGGAAAATAACAACAGGAACAAGCTTTTTGCACGCTTGAAGGCAAAGGCTTAAAATAATCGTATGGTTGATGTATGGGTTGAATGCTGCTACCACAGCTGGATTCTAAGTCACTGTGCAGCGCAGATAATGGACCACTCCATTTTAAAAGAGATAATCAACTGTAAAAAAAATTGTTCTTTAATGGCCGGCAAAGTGAAATGGCTTCATGAACAGTCAGTCAGAGGAAAATAAGAAACAATAACAATAAACTGAGTGCTGTTACAAGCCCCAAGGTCTTCATACACTTCATCGAATCAATGTGAGCAATAAGTAGCGCAAATTCCATTCTCCTTTGGATGTGAAGCCCTCACGACCCTCAGACAAAATCTCCTTTCAAACATATACTGGATAGATAGATAGATAGATAGATAGATAGATAGATAGATAGATAGATAGATAGATAGATAGATAGATAGATAGATAAAAAGGCAGCAAGGGAACAATGGTTTGCATTCTTCAAACAGAGCAGGAAGTGAAGCCACTGCTGACGAGAACAATCCCCAGCACACAGACGACCTTGTCATTTTCAGGTTAACTTGTGAATTTTAAACAAGCGTGTTTTTTTCTTTTCTTATCTCCGTGCACAAGTGGATTCTGACACAAATGGGTCAGTGCCTGGCTTTGATACCTCAGTTTATTAGATAGCACTGAGTAACCTGCCACTTGGCTGCCTCGCAAGTCTGAGATCCAAACGCTTTTGACCGGCAAGCCTGTCAAACTGCTCTCAGCCTCTCTACCCGACTGACAAGAATATTTGCGAAAGCTCAACACCTGCGTGCACTTCACGCTCACAGGAGACGGGCGATGTAGGTTATTTGTCTTCCGTATAACAGCACTCTAATGAGCAGCAAAGACAAACATATATTCATGTGGATCAAACACTTTATTAGAACTTGAGTCTTATTCTTGTAGTTGTTGGCCATCATTTCTATCTTTAGCTATAACACTGGACTCACCAAGTTAGTGATCTGACAGCACTAAATATACCTACGCCTGAGGGGACAAGAAACACATGAGCTGTCAGATGATCATACACGTTTTAAATGCACCTCCTGGTTAGCTGAGTTCTCGAGAAGACAAAATTAGGACAAACTGTAAAATTATTGTGGCGTAAGCATCCATCGTAATTTAAAGAGACACTAATGTGACATTTAGAAATGCTATATAGAAAGTTTTTCCTACTGTAAGAGATAACAGAGCACGATGTTCATTTTGTAAATTATGCTCCCATTTAAAGTAAAATAGACGATAAAGCCGGGTTTGCTTTAGGGTGTGTCTACCTTGCAATTCGCAAGTCGCTTCCACCACGTGTCCTCGGGTTAGTCAGATCCAAATCAAGATATCCTCCCAAAGCTCCACCCTCTCTTTCAAATATGGTCACTTCTGGCTGATCAAGATCAAGATGGCGACGGTCGTAATGCCAAACTCGGGGCTCCATCACGGTAAACCAGCAGATGACGTCACGGTGGGTTTAAACTCGGATGATTAAAATAAGCGAGCAGCTAGCTTCTATTGCTTACTTCAAATTTGAGGTATTTACTTGTTGTGTGTTCTACAGTAGCTTGCGAACATTAGTTACTGGTAAAACCTATAGAAATCACAATAATCATCTGGTCTTGTTCAGTGCAGTGTGGCTAATCTTTGGGCTAACAATAAGCTAGCTGTTGATAGCTAGCCTGCATGTTTAGAACAATGTCTAGGTTTTTTTTTCCTTTTCTTTGACAGAACTAGGTTGACTAACGAAAGTAAAGTAACGTGAACTTGTAATGAGTAGCTAATTGATGACAAGAAACTTGCTAGCGCTGCTGACTTCCTGAATCAACTTTCACCTGCACACATTTCCTGAGCAGAAAGGAATAAACTTACATTTTGTTAGCTCCAAATAAAGTTTGTTAGATAATCTTGCTGAACTACCTGCCTGTTTACAACCTGTTTGATCATCCAACTGCCCGGGTCTTCTTTTCTTGACCCATCCCACTCGGTTGAAGGGATTTCGCCTAATACCAGATCTCAGTTATTACTCTGTGTGATTGAAACCACAGCCAAAAACGACAAAAACCAGACACAAGCTGTGACAAATGGCAAACGTGCCTTCAAGTGGCTACTGTATTATAAAAAGTGATACCATTAAAGCTCAGCAGTCACCTAAATTCAACCCTTCATATTACATTTGAGGGCAATAGAAGCTGATGAGGATGGGATAAAACTCCCTCAGGCTTGACGTTCGCTGGGCTCCTGCAGGAGCAGCTGCCTCTGCTGCTCTGCTCTCTTTCCCGGACCCCTCTGAATGATTTAAATGCCCCTGGATAAAAAAAGATCTGGACCAAGGGAAGGAAAACAGGGCCACTCCTTGGGGCAGAACCTGACATATATGACGGAGAAAATGTTGTTCTGTCGAGCTGCACTGCGACAGAATATTCTCAAGGAAGTTGCTGATTTTCATGTCCTGACAAGATTGAGAATTTCATCCCGAGTTCATTTACACACCACTTCTCGGAGAGGTCAATCCTTCGCTTTCTTCCCTATGTTCTCTGACATATTTTTTATATATGTGTCTGCTACACATTTTAGATTCAATATGCATTCAGGCTCTTGATTCCGTGTCGGCAATTGAGTGTGACGAGCCCTCAGATGATGAAGCTCTCAGGAGCATCTTGGTTTAATTAAATATTGATAATTTCTGAGGGAGGTTGCACCAAAGTGCTCTTCAAATCCTTGTGTTTTTTCTTACTCCTCTGAGTAATCCTTTCGTACACCGTCCACAATCCACTCATTAACTGAACACTACCAAGCTATGGCCAGCAAAACACACTCCCTTCACTACATCAGTTCACCACAACAGCAGCATCCGACACGCTGGACTGACGCTCCTTCATCACTGCGTTTGTGAAATTAAAAGTTCTCTTCCACTTGGAAGTCTGAAGCCGTGTAATATGCTGAAACAGGAAATGAACCTTTAGTTCGATTTGGCTCTGTTTTCAGCAGCAGTGTATCAAGGCCAACAGGGACACCTTAAGGTCTATATTAGTATTCAGTCCTCTGCTGCCCAAGTGTCACCATGGGAATGTTACTGAGATCTACGGGAGCTCATATAACAGCCATTTATCAGTCTAAGGAAAATAGCCCGATACCACTAAGACACATGTCAAAACTTGGTCGTTTCACAGTCGGTACTTTTGCTGAAAGATATGATTCTTTCAGGTCAAACAGTTTATAGAACCGGATCTGTTGTCATTGTAGGTGCATTTGGCTGGCCAGGTGCCACTAAAAAAAACACAGAGGAGGAGAGGATATTGATTTAAGATGTTGCACAAGGTCGCCGTGATTATGTGACCGGCTGCCGTGCTAAAGTAACTTCACCTTCAGACAGAGCTGATAACGGCAAATGTTCTCCAAATACAATGTGAAGGAGACCTTTTTTCTCCCTTTCCTTCGGTGTTTTGTCTCAAAAGCTCCTCTCTCTGCTCCTACAGGGCCTTAAACGCCTCGTCAGTAGTCCCGCCTCTAATTCCGGAACTTCTTGACATCAACCTAAGTCCCCCATGTCGCTCATTTGTATTTATGTCCAGCAGCTAGCTTGGCACGTAAGACTTGATTTAGAACGGCTGCTCTGTTGTTTGCTCAGGCGTGTGTGAGCTGACCAATCAGAGCAGACTGGGTATTGGAGAGGAGGGGCCTTAAAGAGACAGGAGCGTTTCAGACAGAGGGGGATACAGTGCAGCGGCATTGGACAGTATGAGAAAACTGATGTGTTTTTTGAGTAAAAACCTATTCTTGTAGTAAATTATGAACCTGAAAATTAGCATTATATGTGTCCTTTAACTCTGTGTGTTATCAGGATGAAAAAAAACACATTATCATCTGGGAATGGATGTTTTCTCCGGACCATATTTGACAAAATTGCCTATTTTTGAGGAGACCAGATTGCTTTTCTCAGGGTGTTATTGCTTTAACACTTAAGTAACATTTGGTTCCCAACGTTTTGGTTTGTGACTCCTTAAAAGCCAAGTAATTCTTCAATCGTTCAGCTAATGACTGTTTTTTCCTTCTCGGGTTGCATTGCAGAGTGGAGGTAAATGTGTTGAGTGCTTCATAAGAAAAAGGCTAACTTGGATTAAAGTCTTTTAAAAATGTGTCACAGAATCATTTCTTTTTCTTTCTTTTCCGGTTCCTTTAACCATCTTGTGTCGTGTTAACTTCACCTTTGGGAGCCCCTGTGTCGGGTTAGGACAGGAGCCGCTGCTTCACATGGCAACAAAACAGATGCTTTTTACCCTACTAGACAACAGATCAGAAGAAGACCCACTTTTGTCTGCCGCACTGTTATGTATCCATACATATTATAGCATAAAACCATTAAAGGGAAGCTAATCTGTATCTGGCTCTACTCGCATGCCATGTGTACTGTATGGTTCCCTTCCCAAAGCTGCTGGATGTCACTGTTATGTGCTGATTAGAATCCCAACCAGCCCTCCTTTTCAGTCCTTGTTTCAGGGGAAGAGGAGGGTTAGGAGAGAGGGGGGGTTAGATTTTTTGAATGGAAGCCCCACAAAGCATGCCTTTTCATGGGAATGAATCCCCCTTTAGCCGAAGATCTCACCCACGGACCAGGGAAGCAAAGACCTGGAACTAATTACACTAACGAGTTCAGCCTGATCCCTAGTAATAGCGAGTGAGTGGAATCATTAACAGCCATTTAAAACACGCAGATGTACGTGCACCCGGACACACAGAGTCAAATCACCCAAACACAGGAGCTGGAGTGTGGTTCGGTGAGATTCCTCGTTTCTTCTGGAAGAGCTGCTACACATGCATGAAACAGCAACTGCCCCTGTGGCATTTTATTGCCTGAACACAACCGCAAGCTCGAGGCTGAGCAAATGCATACGGGGGTTTCAAATTCAGCTTGTGAACAGACTCCCCTTTAAAAGAAAAAAAAAGGACAAAAAGTGGCTGAATGGAGGAGGAATTTAAATCTCAATGCATCGTTAGGTTGGAGACATCACGTTGGCATTCAGGCGCTGCCAGGCGGAGAGACTGTGCCAGCCAAACGCTCATGAGAGAGTGTGACAAGAAGCACAGAGCAGCTCAGGCTGCGGGGATCTATCTGTCACAGACCGAGGAGCGGGACTCTCTCCAAGGATGACACCGAAATCGGCTTGTTCGGGGGGCTGAAAAACAAAGAGAGGTGGAGGGCTTAATGGACAGCAGCACTCCCCTGTGGGACAGTGCTGGAGGAGAGAGAGTGGACAGAGGATGTCTGCTGCATCAATCCTGAATCCCCCAGCCATGCCTTTAGTGGCAGGATCCTCTCATTCACACAACTTCCTGTGTCAGGTCGTGATAAAAAACACACAACAGTTTGTTCCCTCAGCGATAACAGTGCAAAAAAGTCAAATTTTATGGAGAGAGCTCTGTAAAGTCCTCCATCCACACCCCAAGTGCATGCTGACCTAAATATGCATCCCATACACGCATCTGTAATGAGGCTCCCTATAGGAGCCCCAGCACAGCTCACACAAAAAGAAAGAATGTGGATCAGCACAGTTTGTTATGTAACGCTGCATGGTATGGGAGAGCAGGACTCACCGTCGAGAGTAAAAAGATGCTGCTGTCTGCTGTTGACTTTGTCCTTCCTGTCTCAAGCCCGGCCGTCCAGCATGGCAACACTTTGCTCGAATGAAGTGTGTGCGCGCTCCTGATCCGCTCGCAGGTCGCCCGGCCGCCCCGCAGAGAGATGGATGGTGGAGGCACTTTATTATTCCTTCCTCCTCGGAGAAAATTTACAGTCGGAAGCAGCTTGGCAGAGCTTGGCAGGGATAGAGACTTCTCCAGGAGGCGCGGACAGCTCCAGTGCTGAAATCTTTTCTTTTTTTTCTCTCTCTCTCCTCACTCCACCCTCCTCCTCCTCCTCCTCCTCCTCCTTCCTGAGCTATACTCCCTCAGTACAGCAGCCTGCCGGCAGCAGAGGAGACCTTGTACACTCACAGACGGCCACTGAAGTTAAATCGCCGATTTATAACCATCACATCCTCTCTCACCCCACCTCCTCCTCCCGAGAGCTCCTGCGAGTTGAACGCGATCATTCAGGTTAATAACTCGGTCAAGGGGCTCCTCAGCCCTGAGCCTGCCGGGACCACCAGGGCCCTGCAGCCCAGCGCCCCCAAAAAACAAGATCATGACGTTGGTAGAAGATGCCCTCCTCGGCAGCCAATTGTTACACACCGGATCGTTTTGGAGAATGGGTGTGTGCAGCTCAGAGGGTTTAAATCCCATTTGAGTCACATATTTTGGTATCAGAGAGAGAGGGGGGAGCGAGGGGGGAGGGGGGTGATGACAGCAAGTGAAGCCTGGAGTGAGAATTTTAGCATATGTGTGACATGGAGGCTCATGCATGCAGAGCTGCATCTGCACAGCACAGATTAAATACACTGCTGTGAGGACAACATGGGGGAAAAAGGAAAAACTGCTTTAGAAATTTGTTCAATTTCAGGACTGATCATCACAAGTACGAGTTCTATTATAGCCTAGCTAAAAGATGTATTGAATATAATCCTCCTAGTGTGTGATTAATGTGTTTTTGGTAAAGTTGCTTCTAGCCTGTGTCCTGCAAAATATGGGCGGATGGGATCCAGTAGTATTAAATAATTGCTGATTTGAAGGGGCACTGTGTAGTTCTGGAGAAGAATTTCAAACTCAAAGCATTTCTCATGAGGGAATAATACAAACTCAGAAATAATTATGTTTTCCACAACTGAATAAACAAGCTGTCCTCCGAGGAGAATGAGGTCCCCAGAACACTGCTTGAAGCTAGAAAGATGGCAGGGTCCGCCACATATAAACAAAGTAACAGTATGAAACTGTGTTGCCCTTTAAGGTCAGTTTGTTTATTCAGTTTATTCAGTCATGAAAACAAAGAGAGTTTGTTTATTGTCTATATCAGTCAATTATCTCTTTCTCTTTAATACTATTTATTATTATGTTAATTTACTAACAATTAAATGCTTCATAAACCATTTATTAAGCAATTGGAAAGGTTCATCAGTTTTAACTTTATATTGGCCTTTAAATAATGTTTAAAGATGAGCTACACAGAATTTATTAACCATTTACAAAGTATTGTCAATGTTAGTTGTAACTTTAGAATAAATAATTCCTTTATAAATAGGTTATAAAGCATTTTATTGTTTGATAACAGTGACATATCAGAAAAGAAGTTTAAAGCAACATTATGTAGAAATTGGCATTTTGTATGATTTGGCACCCCCCACAGTTTATGACTGGAACTCTCCCTGGGATTTATATTTACCAAACGTTGCTAACTCTAGCTAACGTTAACCCTGCTACGGCTAGCTAAATTTGCTTGTTTTGAAAGCCTGACTGTTCACAATGCAAAGACATTTAATGTACTGTCATGATTCAGTGTTTCGTTCTTGTGTTTTCTGTTTTATTTTGAAATTTTACCCTCATGTGTCACTTCTTGCTTTTCAGTTCCTCCTGTGTGTTTTTCCCTCCCAGTGTTTTTCCGCTCGTTCCCTCACCTGTCCTCTTCCCTTCTCACTCCACCTGTTCCTGATCTCCTCGTTAGTGTGTCTGTGTATATAGTCTTTGTTCTCGCTCATGTCTTTGTCAGTTTGTTCCATGAGGTCCCTGTGGTTAGATGTTTCTCTGTCTTGGTCCGTCTTCCCCCCGTGTTGCCTCCCAGCATTTCTTCCCCAGTGTTTCCTCGTGTCTCCTGTTTGGTTTGTTTCTGATTTTGGTTTCTTGTTTCTTGTTTGATTTGAACTTTTGCTTTTTGGTTCAACTGTGTTTAAGTTGTAGTTACTACTTTTGTTTTTTGGTCTTAGTGACTCATTTTTGGTTTGTCTAGATTTCTTGTGTTTTGTACTTTCAGCTTTATTTAAATAAAGCTCACTTTTGGTTTCCCTATTTCCTGCCTCCTGTGTGTTGTCTGCGTTTGGGTCTTTACCTCGTCTAACAAAGTGTAGCATTTACATCGATATTAAACAGGCAACAAACAGCAAAGCCTGACATTTGAGAAGCTGGAGCCAATATATGTTTGGCATATTTCCTTATTGCATTTTGCTTGTTATTAATATTCTGCCAATCTACCACACAGTTTCTCAACTTATTAGTTCAGTGATATAAGTCTCTAATATTCCGGCAGTATAATATATATATATATACATAAAAATCTCTAAAGTTGTACCATAATAACCTCTAGTTGGTATGCTTTGCAGCACACGTGGTTCCTTCCAGGATCAGTCTTACATAGAATTGATTTGTGCTCATGTCTGCACAAAAATGACGGATAATCCTCTACAGGGAGAAAATTTAAACCTGACATCCATCCATATGTCAGCATGTTACTCCTTCCACATAATGTATAAAAAGCCAAGTGCATATATGATGTTTGTATGAGGTGTGAGAGGTCACAAGGCAAATGCTGAGTCAGTATCATTACAGCCGTTGGAAAGGGAGGTTCTCTGGTGCGTGTCTGCAGCAGAGTATATGGTTAATGTATGAACAACTATATGCACCGTGTCCCACTGTGTTGTTCCACAGCCTGCTGGTTCAAATGGTATGCCATGCATTATTGATGAAGGCGTAAGTGCACACTGACCCACTGGTCTTGAGGTGCTCGGCCTCTTTTCTCAGCGGGAGGGAGGAGGAAGAAATGATCAGCTATGGTATGTCACAGAGGTGGAACCTGACCCCTCACCTACCTTCCTCTGACACCATTTCCCTGTAGTCACCTCTGTGCTTCACAACACAAAGAGGATATGGATTTATTTTTACACATGGGCTAAATTGAGTTAGGCTACTACATACTTCCTTAATGAGAGTAACACAGAATGCATGAAATATGTCCTTGAAACACATTGATTTTTACATTTTCTGACAATCTGAATGTGTCCTGACTGCAAACATGCACAGGAGAGGAAAAAAGTGATTCAAACTTTTATTTCCCCCTTTTTTTCTGCAATTGGCTCTAAATGGGAAAAAAAAAAAGCAGCGGAGGCAGAGCCAAGCTTGGAGCTTTTTTAGAAGAAGAATTAGGCTGGGAAAGTAAATAGCAACGGCAGGAGTTCCTCTTTCAGAATAATGGTCTCAGCGGAGCAGTCTGTCACTATTAACAGTCCCTTCACAGTCCGGTTTGGTTCTTACAGTGATAGCATTCCCACGGAATTTAGAGCCGGAGCTCTGCAATCACTGCCTTTTCAGCGCTGAATTGCTTTCCTTGTGGAATGAGAACAACAGACCTGATTGCACCTGATTGGTCCATCAAGTGAGCAGTAATTGTACCTTTCTTTTCACTTGTTCCTGTGGTGACGGGCTTTCACTGCAGGAGCACCAATTAGAGAAACGACTCCTTATTCTGTCATGTTGTTAACCTCCACACTAATCACATCTCTGTCCAATATGGAAGGAAGCAACTGGGAAATCTTGTACTTTAACCTTTAAAGGGTTGTAAATATTTTAATAGATAAAGGGGAATTCTGGTATTTTTCAACCTGGGTAACTGCTATATTTAAGTTTTGGTGTAAATGATTCATACCTACCAAAGTTTTGGGAATCAGTCCAGTAGATTGCCTCAGCTGGCAGACGTAACACAGCTGCAATTGGTGCAACATAATCCTTTGGGGCAACTGGGACTGTCAAAGTTACATCCACTTAAAGTGCTTGTGTTTGCCACTGACAGGCTGAGGTTGTTATTCGTCAACGTATAAGTATCTGACAATATCTGTCTGACTACAGCACAGAAATGGAAAACTTTTTGGCAAAGTTTAAGATCCTTTTTGTAACCAGAAACACAAGTCTCGTTCAAGGAGAGGTCTTGCGAGGTGTGTTGGTACAGTTGTTGCCTTATGTAGATCAGATAAGCTGATTCTACAGAATCAGCTACATATTTAGCCATGACTTTGGAAATAAATTCTTGCTTGCAGCTCCTCTTAGTAAACTCCAAACTCCTCTTTCCAACTCTTTCCACCATCATTATCCTACAACAACTCGCCTCTTGTGAGACTTCAGAGAAAGACTTCCCTGAAGGAAAATTGTTTCTGGTTACAAAAAGGATCTCACACTTAACAAGGGTGTACCTCCATAGGAATCGTTACCGTAATGTTGTCAGACACGATTATAACAACCTCAGCCTGTCAGTTGCAAAAAGAAGCACTTTTAGTGGACATAACTTTGATTGTTGGAGTTGCCCCAAAGGATTACATTGCAGCCATTGTCGGCCGAGGCGATCTAATGGACCCATTCCAAAACTTCCAAAGTATGAATTATTTACACACCAAAACATGTAAATATAGGGCCTAGGTTTTAAAATACTGGAATTTCCTTTAGCTTTACAGGATTTATAACCTTTGGACAGGCTAACCGTTTCCCCCTGCTACCATGTTTTGCGCTAAGCTATGTTCACAACCTGAAGCTTAACGGCTGCAGCTTAATATTTACAGGACAGATATGGAAGTGGTATCAATCTTCTCATCTAAATCTCAGAAAGAAAACAAATAAGCATATTTAAATTGTCAGACTGTTAATTAAATGTGTCATTTGTAAGAAAACGGCCAGAATTTGAAGGTAGTTCCAAGTTATGGGGGGCAGCAAAAAAATGCTTACTGCTGCTCAGTATACTCTTCGCTGTATTTATCTTTGGCTGTAGTGATTAGCTTCCGTTAGCATGAAGCTCCGGTAGCTGTGGAGCTAACGTTAATTGGCGCTGATACCTGACTCCAGACTGGAACTGAACACAGCTTCTGAGACCGACAGATGCAGGGGATACAGTACAGAGGTGATTTACAGCGGCTCTGACCAGGACTACATGTTAAGTTGAGAGCCAAGCATCAGCAGTGGGCGCGTTGAACCATAATATTTTTACATCTTACATGTTCTGGTAAGTTTTATTTAATTTATGTCTAGTTTAAATAAAGTGCGTTTAATGATGAGTTAACAGGGCAGTTAAGCTTGACTTAGTACCGTAAAAGAGATAAACTTGAGATCAGACAGTGTATGCTTGTATTTTTCTGTTCAATAAGGAAAATAGGTGTAGGATATTTCCTTTCTTGACATTTTTATTTTGTCAATTGACTGAGTAGTGAATGTGCTGCTTTTACATCACCCAGCTGAAACTCCAGGAGCTATCTGACTGTCACCCCTTGCATCTGATACTCTGTCATTAATGTAAGTGCATTTTTTTGAATGCTTTAAATAAAAATTGTGGCCATGTCTTACAAGTTGCCCCTTTAACATCGTCAACAGTGATAATATAGGCCTAGTTTTGCACTAAACCAAGTGATACTGTTTGAAGTGAAGTCACAGCAGAGCAAACAAAGTCAGAATTAGCATCACCATGTTCTGCGTTCCTCTTTCCAGAAACACCATTGCACAGGATTTACCTAATTTACTTAAAATACTAAATGAAGAGGAAGCCGAGGAGGTGACAGGCCCCCCCGGGACAGAGCCGTGCTGTGCTCCAGTTTGAGCTTATTTTGGATTAAATCTCATCATGGGATAAAAATGAGCAGTCTTAATGAAGATATAAATATTAAGACATTTTAACTACAGTTGACACTATTGTAAAGCCATAAATTACACATAAGACCATTATACTATTATTACAATGTATCTTGAGTGTAAAAACTTACATTATCACATTTCATCCAGTGTAGGTTTGTATATACTCGGCTCATATTTCATTCCAAATGCTCCTGTTTCACTCTGTTTTTTTCTGAATTATTAATGAATTACTCCATATTCTTCCTGCATTGTAGTTGTCCATTGTCTTGCTGCCTTGGTCTTACTTAACCATGGACAGCCTTTATTTAAGCTAGACACACATCCTTGATCCCTTGACCTTCATTGTACCAGATTGTCTCCACGGTGTGTTGCTCAGAGCTCCCACATCCTCTTGGATCATTTCACATGAAAGAGGCTGAATATGCTTCAGAAGGCTGAAGGGATGAACATCATTGTGTCCCTTTTGGTCGGACACTTAAAGAGAATAAAGAAGGCAAGTACTCCAGTCTTTTTCATGTGTTCTGGACACGCTGTCCTCTCTGAAAAACAAATCAACAGGAGATTGCATTGATCTTGTCCAATTGCTGCATATTTTTCCATTAATATTCTGAGACCATTAAGCATATTCAAGTGTTGTATTAGAGTCAGACAATGTACACCATTTATGATAGCTAGGAGAAGCATATTTACCACTTTTATAGAACCAAATATGAAATAGTAGCTTGAATATTTACCTAAATATTTATAAAACTGTCACATAATGTAGGTCTTATATGCAGGTTATGCAATTGGATATAACCTTTCTTTGGATACAAATATATGAATATAAACTGAGTTTTGTTTACTAAATTCACTAATCGCTAAAGCTGCAATTGTCCAATCATAGCTTAGTGACTAAGTAGGCATGGTGGGTAATGCCAAAGCAGTATGCATGGTGCTGAAGCAAGAGTCTTTCGAGAATGGTGTTAAGACTAAAACACAACCAACACATCTCCTTGAAAGCATTCCACTGTGTGGAAGTGCGGCCTAGGATGCTATCAGAGAATAGGCTAATGTCAGCGCCTCTGTCTTGCTCCTCATTGGACCCCAGCAACCGTAGCCAAACTGGTTACCTGAGCTCCCTTTGGGGCCTGGCCCATTGTTCTGATGGCCTTTTATTCTGAAATCCCAACAGTCTGGAAAATGTCTCATCCAACCACAACTCCATTTGTCTGACAACCCGTTATCCTGAAAGCACACAAAGCCCACTGCCCAGAAGGCCTGTTCTTCCGAAAATACACACTCTCTCTGGAGTTTTTTGTGTCAGGCAGGGTTAAGGTATGTTACATGATCTGAGGTGAGAAAGATTGTCAATTAAGGATGAAACTGTCACTGATTCAGTGCCATGCATGGGGCCAGCAGTCGCTGAAGTAACAACTGCAGGGAGTGTGTATTTTAGGAGCACTGGGCCTTCGGAACAATGGTACAACACCTCTACATTTGACAAAAACATTGATCAGCCTCATCCTAAAAGCTTCTTGTAATCAGAATTATACAGTTAGGACAACACAATCATCAGAATAAATGTTGGCAATGTTTCATCAAACCACAGATTGGCTGTAACTTTACATTTCTTTATGTTCAGTCTTCCTCATGGTCAGGTTAAGTTTAGGCAACCAAAAAAAACAAGCACTTGGTGAGCATTAGGATAAGATTATATGTTTGGGCTTGTTGAGATGCAGTCTGGCATTGCAGTCACTGGCCAGGCAGCCTTCTCGCTCAGGGTCATCAGTTAGTGAGCGTTTAGCCTCAGTCTTTGGCACAGTAGTGTTCTGTATGTAGCCATCAAGTGTGTTTTCCATTTAAAATGAGTGAGCTGGACACAAACAAAATCTGCATTTGAAGGCAAAGACAGCATTTTGAAACAACTCACTGACCTAACATTAGCTCATTTAGATAACTAGAGCTGATAAAATCTGCAAGCGAAAGCAAAATCAGTTGCTTCTGAAGGAATATTGTTTGTGCTACAAATTTTGATAGTAAATCTGCCACAGTTATAAACTGCATGAGTGCCATATGAGAATAGAGAGTGTGAGAAGATGAGCAGCAGTTGGGGGTGCAGGGTTAGCAAATGGTCAGTTACATCATGTGTCACGGCAGCTTTTTCTCCTCTCCTCTTCTTTCCTTTGGCTTTGATCATCACATGTTTATTCATGTCCGAGGCTTTCAAAAAGTATTTTTATTCCTGGAAGTCAAAGTTATTTTATTCAGCAGAAAACAAAGATACAGAGGCCGAACATGCTCATTGCCCAAAGGCAGTAACAGCTGTGAATGCAAAATGATGAAGGTGAAGTTGCTTCCCTTTAGGGAACGATGAAGGATCTTTTAAAGTCACATTATCTAAACATTTATTCAACATTTTGTAGAAAAGATCCTGACTTCAGGGGTTAGGGTCAGGCTGTGGATGAAACTCAGCTTTGTTTGATACTGGAACATGATCAGTTTACTGGGAGATGACTCAGCCTCGCATCTGAATGCAAAGTAGATTAGGAACAGAGATGTTGGGTGTGTCACAACTTCACTGTAACTGGGAAACTTAATATTTTACACTAGAACAATGTTGTTTTCTCACATAGTGTGTATTGTATTAGCACGTGTAGCCTCCCTGAGCATGGCTTTAAAGGTTGCAGGCTGGACAAACCTGTTGATGCCAATACCAACACTGTTGCCAGGCAACTCATCAGTCTTGCAGCTGATCCAGATTCAGTCCAAATCAGACAATTTTCTCTTCCAAACTTTGAAGTGTGAGTTTCTGATTTTTGAGAGTCTGTCTGACAACAGGTTGTCTTATGCAACTGTGTTTGATGGAGGAACAGCACTGAGTCACGGCAGTCACGTCTGCCTTCACACTTTGCTCCAGGAAAGTTAGTTTCTGCTGATCAAAACCTCCCTGTTGATTGTGACATTACATCCTGCATCTATTTAGTATTCCCACCATCCCTTTAAAAATGTGGTGCTTCAGAGTTTTTGTACGCATTTGCAAGCAGAAATAATCTCATATTCGCACTGTCAGGTCTCCAAATATGCTAATTTGAAAAGCTCAATTTTGTTTTTTTGCTCTCTGTTTCCATGGTAATATTCCACATGTACAAGCCATGTCAGTGGAAATGAAGACACGCATTCACAGCTCTGATTCTGACCTCGCCAATATACACCTTTTTTTGTGCATCATAAAGGCCTACATCATCAAACTCCAGCACAACCACCTTGACGACTGGAGAAGAAAGAAGCATTGTGAAGCCACAGACCCAGTCAAAGAAACACACCTTCAGCCATTTCAGAGTAAACAGCTCATAAACGTGAGAAACAAATGTGGGCACAGGTGCTCGAATATCTGAGGGGGAGGAAGTTGTGAATATCATAAACCTCCTTCATGCAGGTGAAAATTTCATAACTGTACTTGACATGTGCACGCTGTAACGTTCATATCTAATATTTGTTTGTTTAAAACTACACTGATGCTTTACACTTAATATTTCTGAAAGCTGGAAAGTGAATGAAAGTGAACAGTGAATGACAGATAAGATTTAAAAGTGTCCCCTGATTTCTGATGCATTACCATAAAACAGTGATGTTAAGATGAGCTGTTTCAGGATGGGGGTAACAGCTGCATGAACATCCATTTCTGTTGGGCATTTCTGTTCATGCACAGGGTGTAATGAAAACATTCCAGCAGGGACTTCTGAGTTAAGTCATGTCAGGTTATCACGACGCATCACTGTATGTATAATATTTGGCTACCAGATGTGATGAGGGGGCAGATAGCAAAGCCGGTAAAAGTCTGTGATGAATGGGAATAGTGCTGATGCTGAACACGAGTTTGCAACAGGTCATGTCTCTGACTCATTTAGTTTCATTTTGCTTCTCTCTGTAGTGTGGCCCTCTACCTTAAAGCAGCAACAATTAAGATTTTAATACCGCTCCAATGTCAAAAATGGAATCCTTGTGGTAAACAATAACCCCACAGAGGATCAACACCTGGGTCTGTTGCCTTCAACTCTACATTTCCAGTTTCCAGACTCCAACTTTACTCAACAGGCAACTGATTTCAGTTGAAAAACCACTGTGGCATATGTACCATTTAGACTTTCTTTCATACGTGTCATGTCACATTCACACTACATGTTTGTGACCTGATTTTCATATCAGGAGGTGGAGGGGATGGTGCCAAGACAGCGACCGCAGTTGGAGGCTGCAATTTAACTGGATATTTTTGACGATCCATATTCAGCACTTGTAAAGCATGGCACCACTGATATTTTCAGGGTTATCTTGGGGCAATTTCCAGACGTGTTTGTGGCAACAAAACCAAGTATTTTCAAGCCAAAACGTGATCTTTTCCTAACCCTAACCAAGTGTTTTTTGTGCCTAAACCTAACCAGATCATAAGTGCAGCTTGTCGCAACATAAAAATGATAATTGAACCTAAAGAAACTTAAAACATATCCGCGGTTTGAAGAAACATACTATACATTGATGATGCTCCCTGCCCAGTGCAAGTCAAAAGACAAAGCTGGTGATCCTAGTGGAGCATTTAGCAGCTAAAGAACTAGATATTTTCCTCAGGAGTTGGAGGAGACCAAAAATAGAGATAAAATTCAAGAATTAAGATCCATTTAAGAGAGTGAGTACTGCACGTACATCCGTCAAGTGAGCAGAAACAGTTTGAATTAACATTGGACATGTAAAAAAAAAGTAAGTATGCTATAAAATACAGCATATCAACTTAGCAGCTTGATTCTGCTGCCCCTAAGCGGCCATAACATCAGATAGTGCAGCTTCAAAGACACAGATGTAGTTATATTATTGTGAATATTTATCTTCCTGTACATTTTGTAAATTTTCTGCTGATTCATCCTGAAGAGCACGAACTCTGAAAACTTTGGTCGGCCTTCCACTTTTATTTTTATTTACATGTTTAACAAAGTGTTTGTACAGTAGGAAGAAAGATACAGACACCACCACATCGCACTGACGCCCCAATGCAGCAACAGTAACAAAAGACAGCTGGTGTTTATGCCATCGCTGTGATTGTCCAGAGGCTCCGTGCTTGCTCACACATTCGTTCAACTCAGAAAATGCATCTCATCAAGGTATCTAAAGATGCTCCACCATATATCTTTATTGTTATCTCAATGTAAGATTGACTGCATATGGTGGCTTCAAACCGACTGCTTGCTCACTTTAAGACTACATCTAATGTCTCTCCTCTGCAGTAGCTTATCCCTAGCATGATATGATAGAATGAAGTGGTAATTGGATTTCCCTCCTCGCGCTGAAATCCGATAGACCGCTGCCAAATGCTAATCTCTTATCTACCTGTCCATCACTGCACAACAGTATGACAAAGCGGAGATGGAGAACACTGACTAATCTGGAGCACAGCTGCTCTTTGTCACATCGTGGAGCTCGTTCAGAGACATGTGGCTTACCTTCTGACTAGGCACAGTTGGTGTGATTTTATCCAGATGCTACCTGCCATCTGATGCTCCTCTAGCATCCCCATTAAATCAAGGCTTCATCCCAACACTCCCTTTTCTCCTCCTCGTCAAACGGGATCAGAGGATTTGCTCTGACAGACGGAGCATTGTTTACCTCTTGGCTTAGCGAATCGGCTGTCACGTGTTGCACAATTTTATCATTTTCTAAATTGAATTTAAAGCGTGCAAGTACACGGTCATTTCCTCAATCATCCAGGTTGATTAATAATTAGGAGATGTTGTCTTTTCCTCAGACAATTTGACGTCTTTGTCTGACGATGTGGATTTATCACCAGGTCTGACAGAGCCCCATTATTCAGCATCATTCCCCAGAGCTGACACAGTGGATCTAGCACAGAGGCATTATGGACCGCAAGCATCCATTAGGACCAAAAAGGGGAGGGCCAAACTCAATGTCTGACAGCTTGAGCTTTTGAGTTTAATTAAATGTGTCACAGGTTTCTCCCTATTTATGGTCTGGATGGAGTGATAGGGACAGGCTGTAACTCCTGCGTGCACAGCAAGAAAATTTACCTCATTTATCTCCCGCTGTGAACAGAGAGCTACATATTTTCAAAATGTGAGCACTTGGAGCAGGAGATTTTACTAAGGTGCCAGACTTGTGAAATGAATTGTTAAACAGAGAAGATAAGGGTGACAATAAGACACATTTTTTGCAGGATCGGTATTGCCTGCCAGTTCCCTGATAACAATATTGTAATTGTGTGAAGAAAAACAACTTCATTTTAGGACTTCAAATCGCTTTGTGCTCACATTGTCTGAACAAATTCACATAGCAACCAAGGGTACATTTGTGTGGATGATTGCTAATTTAGCCCCGAAACAGCAGAAAGTCCCAGTGTTCAGCCATGCGCATTTGCAAGTTATTTTCCTCTGAAAAAGAAGACAAACATTGCACTTGCTGTGTAGCATGTTGGTGTATCTTTTACTGCGGTGTCCTCTATTCGTCTTCTCTAGAAAAGGTGTGATTAGCACCCTGTGTACATCCAGTGGGGGGGTACAGGCTACAGATGACCCTTGGAATCCTGTTTACTCCCATCACCTGAAATAATATGTGTGAGTGTTATACTAGAGAGTTGGGTTTATTCCAGGCTTAATAATGTCACATTAATCCTAATGCTTTTAACACGTTTCACCAAAATAGCACAATATTGTCCGGCTAGTCTGTTTTCTATTTATCACACTAAAAGGAATAAATGCACCCTCCCAGAATATGTAGACCCCCACTTTACAGAACATCTTCACCTGTCCCTGAGCAATGGAACAAGCATCCTGCAAGACATTCAGAAACATTTCCTGTCTCCTAATGCAACAAGAAGCTATTTTGGCAAAGAAAAGAAAAGCTCAGTAAAATAGCCAATGATCAGTTAAATGGATTTCTTTTAACAGATAAGATACAATTACAGTTTCAGATCCAATTCTGGTCCAAAATGTTCACATCACGTTTAGAACTTATTTGTAGTTAATTCACTTCTATCAGTATTTTTTTCATATGTGATGAATGTTTTCCACAAAAACGAACTAGAATGGCACAAATAATGGGGTCTATTTTGGGCTGAAACCAATCCTCTGTCCAAGTTTCATGAAAATCTGTTCTGTAGTTTTTGTGTAATCCTGCTTACAAACCAACCAACCAACAAATGGACACAGGTGAACACAAAACCTCTTTGGCGGATGTAAATATCTGTGTGCCATACATTCTAATAATCACAAAAATATTTAAAGTCTTTAACTTACTTGAATCTTGGCAATTCCAGTCCAATAAAACAAGGAGATGAGCTTAAAACCACTAACTGCTACTAACTGTAGCTACCATTAGCCCAGTTAGCTGCGCAGCTGGTAAATGAGTTAACACAGCTAGCAAGGGAGCTTTGGTCCGAGGCGGATTAGGGCTAGCTGATTAGCTTTGAATGTTTTTAAACTACAATTCTTACATACTGCACCTTTAATGGAAAGTTCATAAGTTGGATCCATGGCCAGATGGTTGGACCTATTCTTTTAACACATTAATTATCCAATAACATCGCGAGGATAAACACTGACTGTAAATATGGTCCCTGAAAAACATTAACAGAGTCTATTGGGATGAATGGTTTTGTACCTGTAAGCCTTACAGGGTTAAAACACAGCTCCACAGTTGTGACTACAAACCTAGAATGAAAACTAGACCTCAGAGAACCATGTCACACATTTGTGACGTCTTCAAATTGTACCAGAAGGCTGCTCAGACAATCATAAATCCCGGGGAGACTTTATGGATCCATATTGGATTTGTCCGAGCATTTGCAATGAAATGAACCTCATTGTCTTGCCAGCGATAATCAATCTCATTTGGAAAAAGTACACATTATCCTGGCAAATTCAGGAGCAGAGTAAGCGTTTGTGTCTGATAAAAAATTGATCTGTCCTGAGCCACGCGGGCTGAATAATGTATTTGAGGGACTGATAATCATTCATGTCTTGTTTTTCTATTATGGAATGCACTAAGTAATTTGATTTGATAGTGAAATATGTCGGGCTTTATTTCTTTTTCTATTCAAACGTTTCCAGCTTTTGTTTTCTTCAATTAGAGAGTTTTTCTTTACCACTGAATAGATCCACGTTTCTGCTGAGTCACCCTCCTTTCATATCCCAAATCTGATTTAGCTTGGATTTGTATTGACGGCCTAAATTTGAAGGCTTTTACACCTTTCAGTTCGCTCAAAATGTGTGGAATCAAAAGCCTGTTGACGCAATTTTGTCGCAAATCAGATGACAGGAGAACAGAGACAGCAGCAGCAGTGGGTGAGGCTTTCAAAGGTGCATTATGTGGTTTGGGGGAAGAAGAGAAAGGGTTTTTTTATGCCTTAACAAACTAAATTAACAAACTCGCTTTGTTTTCATGACTGAATAAACTGAATACACAAACTGACCTTAAAGGACAACACAATTTCATACTGTTTTACTTTGTTTATATGTGGCGGACCCTGCCACCTTTCTAGCTGCAAACAGTGTTCTGGGGACCTTATTTTCCTCTGAGAACAGCTTGTTTATTCACGTATGGAAAAATGTAATATTTATATGTTTGTATTATGACCTCATTAATATTGTAAATATTAAAAATCTGAGTTCGAATTTCTCCTCCAAAACTACAAAGTGTCCCTTTAAGGACTGATGTAAAACCTGTAGGATATTGTCATTTGTGAACAGATTTAATCTCACCACCATAGTGAATCATCGTCAAACATTGTGAAGATGTTAAGTAATATGGAGCGACTGCATCCTATTTGTGCCCGGCAGCAGAAATAGAAATGTTGAAATGACTATAAAAAACCTCAGTCAAGAAGAGATGTTAATCTGCACCACTGTCATCTTGGGAGTATTTTCTGCTCACACCAGCACACAATAAGCTGTAGCGTGATCCAGCTACCAAGGTAACCCACGTCTGCTGCAGGGTTCTCTGAAAGGACCTGGCAGGGTTAATTAATTAGACATGAAGTGACAGAAACAACATCTGAGACCACTGTAGACGACGGCCAGAGTCAGGTTCCTTATTTCAACTGAGAGATAGAGCCTCTGGAAGTTTTCAGAGATGCTTCTTTCCCTTGTTTATGTCAAGAAACTATCAGGTTCATTTCCTCACTTTCATCCCCATCTTTTAATACGTGGAGGTTAATTTCTGTGCACTCCGAGGGAGTAATGAAGGGAAAAGCCATTAGCCACGCTCGTAAGAACCAACTCCCTTGCCCTCTTTTGCGCTCCAGATTTCAGAAATCAGAAGTAGATGATGTTTGGAGTACAAATGACAGTCCATATTTCCATGGCAGCAGCCCAGCAGAGCGTTTTAGCACAATTTAATATTTGATAGGACCCCTTCCTGTAATGGAAACCTCGTGTTTCAGACGCACCTGATGGGGGGAAGAGCACAATAGACAGGATGTGGTCAGCAGACTGGATGTCAGCTACAGCAACAGAAAGAAAGAAAACATACAAACTAACAACAAGGCAGCAACTTGAGTCAACACACATTTGTAGAGTGCTGGTGGGTGAAAGTCAGCTCTAATGAGCGATGTGGACAGAAAAACACTCCATCGCTTGAAATCATTACTTAGCTGTCTTATCCTTAATTTGTATAGGAGTAATAAGTGCCAATTTAATATTCTGAGCTTTTGAAACAACATTTACAAATAATTTCACAGCCTGCAGTTGTGTGTCACCTTTTGTGTGCATGTGAAAAATTGGATTCACATATCTGAGTGTGAATTGTGAAGTGTGAATTTGTTTTTTAAATAAAAAATAATCACAAATTCAATTTTGCGGACGTGTAAAACTGTGTGTGGTTGAAATTTGTGCGTGAATACATTGAATAGTTGAGTTTGAAAGTCTGAGAGACATAATATAAATACGCCTTCTATCTATGTGACACTAAAGTTACAAGCTATAAGATACTTTCAAGCCTGAGCTGATGAGCCTGTCATCATGCTGCCCACTGACCATCCAATCAGAGGAAGTTAAACCGTCCATATAACAAAGCCTCAGCAGCAGTATATGACAGCCGTAGCTTGGAAAATAGGAATATCAGGCAATATTTTGTCCGTGCCAAGTCAAACCGGGCCGCGTCGATTTGCTTTTCCATCACCTGTGCTGAGTTGAGCCAAGCCGCTCCGGAGTAGGGCCGAACCGCGCCTGCCTCGCCTCCAAGCACCCATCTCCCCCTCAAACAAATGTGTGATGCAAATCAATACTCAACTCATGTCTGTAGCAGGAAACCTGAGAGAAACCTGTGTTAAAGCTCTCAGCACTTTTGTAGCTTCAAACTGAATCTCTTTAGTTTCTCTCGTCCTGATGTAGTTTCAAACACATGCTGTGTTTTAATGTTTGGTGATGTTTGCTTTCAGCTGTTTTGGGAGAATTGTTTAGATGCTGCTGGTGAAAATGCAATGTTTCCTTTAATGCTGCTTCATAATCAAAGCTTTTAAATAACGACTACGCCCCACGACTAAATAACGTGGGGCTTTCATTGTGAAGAAGTTGCAGGAAATCAAAAAGGGGTTTGTAACGTGTTTGTGATTCTTCGATAGCACTACGGGATCGGGACAAGCACGTCATTGGTTTAAGACACACCTTCAAGCAGGTAGCCCAGTTATCCCAGCCGCGCCCAGTCAAACCGAGCAGATCCAGGCTGGTAGACGAAATGGAAAAAACGGCACAGGTCTCGTTATACATCCAGTCTTGTAACTTGTTGATTTAGCTTGAAGCTTCATCATTGCGTACATAGGAAATGTGTGTGTCTGTCCCTCAGACAATATAAAAACCTGACTGTTGAAAAAATTTCAAAAACTTTTTACAAATGTGCAAATTGAGTGCACAAAACTTACACACATGCAGAAATATTTCTAAACTACAAAACTTAATTACACATTCACACAGTCCAATTTGTGAGGATTTTTTTTGCAAACTCACACATTTTTTTCACTTCACACACACAAAAGGTGGCATACGACTGCGGGCTGTGAAATCATTTGCAAACATCATTCCATCAGCTCTAATGACCCTTATTTGCTTCCATAATTTTGAACCCCTTTGTTTATTCAAGTCAAACGCGTCCCCGTGGGCATTGTGTAGAATCCATTCGCCACATCCAGTGCATATTAAAACAGTCATCATTCAATGCTCTTTGAATTATCATACGCAAATAAAAATGTAATTGGACTTGTGCACGGACGGAGAGGGAGGAATATGACAAACCCATTTAGGAAAAACTGATGAAAAACAGACAGCTGCGGGCAAAACACAGCGTCGCAATGATCTAATTACTTTCTTCCGCACATCCTCCACAATTACAGTACAGCTGCCTCCCCAAATCACTGGGTATGTTAATAAGTAAAATATCTCATGCTACAACTCTATTACATGGAAACAAACAGAGAAGTCACTGGTTGAGAGCAGGCTCGCTAATTGGAGCCCTGCATGACGTCCGTTTATTAGAATTTGTCAGGTACTTAGCTTTAATAAAGTTCATGTTCCATCTAGATAATGTTATTAAAAAGTAGATCATTATTAAAGCCTACCTCAGTTCAAGTAAGGAAAATCTTTATGCTACGGCATATAATTATATTCTTCTTGTGTTTAAGAACATGATTGGCCAGCTCAGAGGCCTGACCTCACCCCCAACAACTTTGGGTTAGGTAATTGCAACCAAGAGTGAGCCACGCCTTATCATTCAGTATCAGCCGCCAACTTTACTAATGTTTTTGAGGATTAAACGCCCAGGGTGTTATACAAGCTAGGACCACCACTGTCTGGGCCGTGCACGAACCATGCCAGTTTGTGATGTTTCCAGTCAGAATGTGTTCTATTGCTCCTCTGTAATTCCTCAGGGAATCTCATTAGTTTTACAGGTACTGGGTCAGAGTATTGGGAAAACTGAAAGGTTGACCTGATGGTGGCGCTAGAGGAAAAGTCAAGATCAAGGAAGTATATCACCTGACTAACCACTAACTACTGCCAATGGTAGCATGTGTTAGCTGGTTAGCTTGGTTAACTGTGCAGCAGGCTGGCTCTACTCAGTGCACCAGGGGAGTGTTGGTATTGTTTACCATCCAACTACTACCTCTTGAGTTACAAACTAGCTATGGGGCTAACTGGTTAACATGCTAACTTTAATAGGTATCTCTGTAACACAAAAATAGATGTCTTCAACATAACATCACACTGTTATTTCTTCACATTCGGTCGACAATTTTAGTTAATCTTTGAATCTTTTAAAATAAAATTCTTACATAGTGCACCTTTAAATATCCATGAACAAATAGGCAACAATCAAAAACATCCTCTTGTCATGTAAGGTTTAGCATTCAAAAACTTCTCATTTGGACTATGTGGGTATGGTTGCAAAATACTGTGCGCAAACAGCCTCACACTGTCGTCAGAGTTCCATTCAAATGTCACTAAATGTCCATTGATGCACATTTCCAGCATCACCTTTTCCCAACTGAGCTCTGCCCACTTATACCAATGATAAGAGCTCAGAGATGAAACACAAAAACAGTCATCTCTCATGTGAAATGGGCAGAATTGTTCAATAGAGGAACACCGTCACTGGTATTTAAAAAAAAGCTGATTTAGAAAGTAGATTTCCAAGGCCTTTAACATCATCATTAATGCCAGGATATAATGTGGCTTACAGAGCCCTTTGTAGCTGTCTTTTCAGCCTCAGTGAGCATGGCTTTTCAGGGTGCGACAGATGATCACTGAAATCTATTTTAGGACACATGCTGGTTGATGAAGAGCCACACATCTGGTCAAAGTATCAAACGAGCGAATAAACTCCAAAGTGTCCTCTTGCCACTTGTAACGTGAGAGTGGAAGGTTTGACCACAAAGCGAGGGGAGAAATAATGGATAATGACGACACTCCTTCATTATCCACAAACACCTTGGCGCCTCACTGTATCAGCGGTGATGCTCTCATGTACTTGAGTAAGAAAGGCGTGCTTAGCTTGCATGCATAATTGATCAAGTCACTGGGTTAGATGAAAGACGGATATGCTGTTGTGCACAATGAGAAGCGGAAAAAAAAAAAAACGTCTCCCATTGGCTGGGCCCTAATGTGAAAGGAAATGGACTGCCACTTATTGCAGATGCACTGTTATGGATGTCTTGTTGCTTGGGCGAGGAGGCTCTGGCTCTTGCCAAAATGATGGTCAAAAGGTTAAGCGGGGGGATTTATAAATAGGACTGCATATCAAGTCATATGCAGAAGATATAAGCACTTTGATTAAGAGGAGGGCCCTCACAATGCTGCTCGGTCTTGAATCTGTCTTTGATCACTAGACTTTAAAGGAGACCTCAGCACACCCTTTGATTGGCAACAGCGCTCCCCGATGGCAGTGACCCCTGCAGCAGGACAATGTACCCTGAAACACTGCAAAAACTGCACAGGAATGGCCCGAGGAACGTGACAAAGAGCTCAAGACGTTTGCCTGGCCTCCAAATTCCCCAGATCTCAATCTGATTGAATCTGTGGCAAGTCCAAACTATGGAGACCCCACCTGGTAATCCTCAGGACTCAAAGGATCTGCCAGGGGTGTCCAGTGGTGCCAGACACCAAAGGAAACCCCCAGATGTCCTGTGTCCACACCTCGATGGCTCAGTGCTGAGTACGATTCAGAGTTGGGCCTCCATGGATCGGAACTGTTCCACAGGTGCTCAATCGAATTAGGATTTGGGGAATTTGGAGGCCGTGTCGACACCTTAAAACATTCCTAAAAATAGGAATATGATGTCAGGGTTTATTGCAACATGTTTTACGAACATGCAGATGTATCTTAATAAAGGCTGACAGAGTAGTGGTCCTTGTATTGTTCCGGGAAACATTTCTGTCACTTACATCATAAATTCCCATTACTTTTCATTAATGCCAGCAGACACACATGGGTCTATCTTTCTACCTGTGGCATTTTGATTTTGTGATATCCTGGTCATCTGAGAGAAACTCTGTTTTTTTGAGGTAAGAGTTCACACAGCAGTGCAGACCTGTTCATCTGTCTGTGCTTCATCCTCAAAGTTTCATTTAGTATTTTATTGAAGCTGCTATATTGCTCCTCCATGTAATCTGTCATCTTGTGTGCCCACCAGCTCTAAGCTATCTGTCTGTGTAATGCTGCAAAATGGAGTGTGGAGGCAAGTTAGACAGACAGACAGCTGCTTGAATAAAACTCTCAATAGCATCAAAATGTTCGACAGCTACAGTTTTTCCCCATCCTTTAATTTTCTTCTAGAGATGGTAGTGTGTCGTGCTCGGCTGTTGCCTGTTCTTGTATCATTCAGTGGAAACAGTACAACTAGAACAATGTGTTTCAAAATATATTGTTTGTTTTTTCCCTGCTCACTGCTTTTGACTGATGACTTTCAGATTGATTTCAAAAATGTTGCAAAACAGTTGCACTATGGCATCCTGCAAAAGAAGTGTTCCAGTACTTTGCTTCATTTCCATCAGAAGGGCCAAATCCACCCTGGAGCAGAAAATGAGCTAAAGGCCCCTGCGGACCCCCCGGTTCCTCCCACTCTCTGATTTTTGTGTATGTATCATTTTGCCTTTAAACATGCAGCTACTATCTTTTGGCCACTTGGGTACAAAGGAAATGAGCTGTTAACACATTTCTGTTCACAATTTAAGTGAATACTATTAGTTTCTAAAACAGCATTCTGATGTCGATGTTCTTATTCTCAAGGTGTGTGAAGACTGACTGGAGGGCAGTAGATATGGCGTCCTCTGTGGATCTGTTGGTTCTGAATACATTCTGGTGAGGGTCCAGGCTGGATGAGATGGTGGATTTGATGTACTTGAGAACTAGTTTCAAAGCACTTTGTCAGATTGAGGGTGAGTGCTATTTCACTCGAAGTACTTAAATCAAGTCATTGGGTTTTGATTTAGTTTTTTTTTTGTGTGTGTGTGTTTGTTTTTGTCAGCAATTGGAAAAACTACTTAAGGTAATGAATTGTCGGCTTCGACAGCCCCTTAGCACTTGCAGACCTTCAGATTCAGCCTAAGGTATTGCAGTCTGTATGTAGCCTGTGAGGTGAAACCCAGGGCAAAAACATTTACAAAGCTGCTGCTTGTTCAGCTTATTACTTTGAGTGCATGCTAATAACTGAGGGCGAGTCAGACGAGTGTGCCAACACGTTTGTCAACTCAGATCTCCTCTTATCTGGACTATGGTGGCTAGACAGTCAGACGACACTGTTCAGAAATAAAATAAACCTGAAACTATGTGACTCATGTGGCTCATTTATAATTTGCATGAGAAAACCACCAGTACTCCTTTAAAGGGATTCTTGTGTTTGCTGTGTCAACTACTCTGGGGTGATTTGATTTGATGACGCTTCCTTGTTCAGCACAGACAAAGGTCTTTGCTACTTCAGGATTTATCCTAGAATGGAAAGTAACACATACAGTGCTTTGCATTTTGAAGGATGCTCGTATTCAAAGCTTACCCAAGGCCATTAGTGAAGACGGTATTGCACTTATCTCATACGAGCTTTGTGGCTCTCCGACTGGCACTCAAGTGAGCACTAGTCCTCAGTGGATGGACAGACTTTTCCCAATGCGAGTTTGCACCAAAGAGAGCATCCAAACAAGCAGATGTCTCAGAGGGAGACGAGTGCTATAAAAGTCCAAGTGAGAATTGGGAATTATTTCTTCTGTGTCCAATAATTTGACACCCACAACTCTTTTTCTCTTGGGAAGTCTTCTTGCAGCGTGAAAGTAGAACTTAAGCATCAGACAAGAAGGGCTAGTGAGGTTAGAAACCATTAAAGATATTGTGAATCACACAAGTTATAACCTCGGGGTTATAGATTGTAAAAACACGATGCCGGTGTTGAGTCTACAATTATAGGTGACTGAAATGCCTTGAAAGACCCGAGGCCTTGAGTTTTGTTATCATATCGAAGTTCAGAGTCTCCAATCTATAAATGCCCCCGGTCCTCAGACGATGTTGTCAGAAGTTTAAAACTCAAAAGCTTTAAATGTACCTCAGGGTAACAACTAACCACATATTTCATAAGAGCCAGTGCTGAATGCTACAAATTCACATTACATTCAGTCTGTTGGCCAAGAAGTGTTTTGGTGCACTCCGAATGTGACCCCATTTACCAAATGTTTGCAGGATTGCAACCAGACACCACTTAAGCAAAAGGTGTAAATGCACTCAAGACACATTGAGAATAGAGACTCATCTGACCGCCAAAACCACATCCGGAGGTGGTCAGGGTAATGTTTGACCATGTTAACAATGAAATCTAAAAGCATTTTTATCTAGCCCACATGGTAGAGCTACTAAAACAAGCCAGTCAGACGGTAACACAGTGTATAATATTTTTTGACACACTGCTGAGAGAAAGGTTAATGCCTGAAGTTAACATATCACAGGCGCATCTGATCTCGTTACAGTCCAGTCGGATATAAACCACAGGACTGTGTCCTGGAGACATGAGTTGGCAACACTTTTTAGTCCACTGACAGTTGTATTTTAGTGCAGCGTAGTTCAATCAGGTCAGCTTTCTGGACTTACTCAATGCCACAGACACATTTTAGTCAGTATCAGTGTTAATTTCATTGAGAAAACGTATATTACAAAACAATAGTATTACAATTTTTGTCAATAAATAAAAATACAATAATGTGAATGATGGAACTGGACTGTTTCAATGCATGTGTCTTACTCGGTAACCTACACGTATTTGCAAATACCACATACTGTATCTCCTCTCCTCTCATATATATACAGTCATATATGTATATATGTATATATATATGTATATATATGTATGTATATATGTATATATATGTATGTGTGTATGTATATATATATATATGTATATATATATATATATATATATCTATATATATATACATATATACATATATATATATATACATATATACATATATATATATATATAAACATTAGAGAACATTTCAAAGTAGAAACCAGACTGACTGAAAGAAGACAACACTAAAAACACTCCGGCTCTCAGTGTAAATGATCTCTCTTCTCCTTGCTGTAGTAAATCTCACTAACTGTATTGATCTTCCTCCCATCTGGAAAATAAGTGGCGGAGGTGAGGGAGCCTCCACCATGTTGTTTTGCTCTCACATCCGTCTGTGTCATGCATTGGCTGCCTACAGCTGCAGTAATAATATGAATGTGATAGACCACTCCTGGCCATGTTGGCCCCATTCTTCAATGCATAGACTTTATTATGATTATAGTCCATCGAGGGCGAGGCTGAGATCAGGCCTGCCATCTGTGGAAGTTTATTGATGACTTAAGATTGGAGAGAGTCCAAAATAAATTCTCTACTCAGCCTGCAATTCAACATTTGAGAGCACATATACGCACAGAACTGACAGAATCAATTTTGAGCATGCAATCCCGATCATGTACCCTCTGGTTTCTAAATGTGAATTTTGAATATATTGTTCCTCTGTTTGGAGGGATTGGTGACCGTATGACTGTTCAGGATTACATTTAGCGTTAGCCTAGAATTTACATTATTGTGGGCATGTGGCTCAGCAAAATTCTGGCAGTCTGATGAATCTCCATTGTCGCCCATCAATCAGATCACAGTAAACCCAAATGGTACCGGGCTCGTTAGATTTATGAAGGCAGAATTCAGCTCAGAAGTGACAATCAGCCTCATTCACAAATGTTTTTCTTATAATGATTCAAATAATACGAATAAATCCCGGTCCAAAGCTCCTGTGCTAACGGTGTTAACACCAACACTCCTCCAGGTGAGCTGGCCCAATCCCAATGTCCCTAAATCAGTCTAGGCCTAAGCCCTGAACCTTCACGGATGTACTTAATGTGACCTGGTAAGTGCTTCAGTGCAAGCAACTGCCAGGGCCAGAAATGGTGCAAAAAGGAATGGGACAGCACTTTGCGACATATCACATTAGCATGACAAGGCCAAAACATGCACCATGTGGGTTCAGGACTACATATTAACTTTCTTCACACACAATGGACTGGCTATCTGATTTTAAAGTCTTCCATTCTCTTGCCTTGCAGAGTGGACAAGAGGGAACTGTCAAAGAATCAATTTACAAATTTTTTACTCAAAACAGCGACTTACACTTACATATTAACTTATTCTGTCTTGTAGTTGCTCCTTCAATGTTTGTTAACAGTTTTAAAATGCTCGTGACCTTCCCCTGGTAACCCTATGCCTATGCATAATGCTCTGAACTGTGGGTTAATCGCTCAGGCAATGTATGCAGAAACTCTGACTTACGGAAAGTGTGCTCAAAAACCCCACTGTCAAACCCTCGTGCACTTGACGGTTTTACAGGGGGCGCTGCCTTTAGCTCTCATGGATTTAGCAGGAACACTTGAGTGCAGACATCGGGATTGGGCCCAGCTGCTCTCATTGTGTTTGCACTGAGGAGATTCAGACTGCCGAAGTGAGCAGGAGCAGCTTTGATCATTATGAGAATCCCTATCGCTGGCTCAAATGCAGTTACACAGTTCCTTTTACAAAAACGTGCCTGTGCGCTCTCAAAGGTTGACTAGCTGTCGCAATCAAACATGTTTCATGCTCGCTCAAATCTTTTGTCGTCAGTGTACTTCCACATACCAATATCCATGTCACTACTCAAGAGCACTCAAAGGAGGTAGAAGGAAATAAGCACCCGTTTTCTTCACAACCTATAATTACATGACCGTCGGTTGTATCAAAAATGTCCTGTTGTCCACTGCCCCCAGAACCTTTGACTCTTAAGTGTAAGCCATTCAGTGGTTCTCAAAGGCGAGCATCACTCTAAAAGCCAACAAGCCGGAGTGCCAAGAACATGCCGGCTGGATGAGGAAAGTCCAATGTGAAGGTTGACAAAAGAGACGCCAGCCCTTAATCACACTGGGCAACGAATTCAGCCTATTTTGGTGATTCTGTCTAATTGTGGCTTTGCTAATTATTTCCGTCAAACCGTAGTACATATGTGCACCCACCCCATCATCCGTTAAAGCTGACGAGCATGACCATCGATTCTGAGTCCTGTTTCAGTATGCCAGTGTGGGTGATACCCTTTCTGCATTTGCTGCCCAAACGTTTTAGCTGCTGGAAGCTAAATCAGGGGATGTTACAGGAGGTAAGAAGCTGTCATAAAATGAGCTGAACACAAAACTCACATCAAAGTCAGGCTGCAAATGTTGTTTGCCTTCCATGAACCCGCAATTCACTTTCATGCTTAAATCAACAGCTTTGGAGAGAGGCTGCTTCAGTGGAGTGTCTGTTGCACAACCTGCTGTCAGCCCACCTTGAATCAAGGTGAATCTACCTTCCCTATGGGTATGTCACTAAAACTAACCACATATCAATAATTCTGCTCGGTTTACAGAATCCCATCAGGCTGCAGCTGTCACACTTGAGCTGAAATGGCGCGATGTCTCATGGTGCTGTCTTTGTCCTTGTCTGTATTGAGAGGGAGGTTACTCTATCCTCTTGGTGTACCTGCAGCAGTATGATCAAATACCTAAAATAAAAAAAAAGTTTATTTCTATTGAAGAAGTAATCGAAAATCTATCTTTGGAACACTCACCCCTTGCAGGTTTGTAAGTTTGTCTGAAAAGTTAGTAGACTGTTACAATGGTACAACAAAAAAACAATAAAAACATCAATAGACACTCATGAGTCCACTCCTTATCTATTTCTCTACTGTCCATCCCCATTTCCCCACAGCAGAGCTGTTTATCAGGAAAACAACATCATAATTGAACACACAGATGAACAATCAAAGTTTGTGCCCCATGTATTACTGTTGCATTCAATTCACAGAGCTAAGCATTCGATTTTATGAAATATGTATATCCAGCAGTCTTTGGAAAACTTATAGTAGTTAATCAGTAAGTTAAAACAACACAGGGTTGCATCGCGAAATTAAAGTTTTTAAACTTCTTAATGCTAGACAAATACAGAACATTTATACGTTTGTTTATATACATTTAAACATAAAAACATGGCGCATATTTTAAATTTAAGTCAGGGTGAATGTGAGCAGCAGCAACAAGACGGTTATGGTCGGCTAGAGTCCACTTCTTCGTCACCTCGGTGAAGTGAAGACGGTGGAGTGCGTCAGCTTGGTCCGAGGTGCTGTGGTGGAGATGGGCACAACAGCCTCTGATTTCACGTTGTTTGGCCCATTTGTCTATTTCATTTTCCTGCGACCGGACATTAGACATTAATCTAACTCTCTTCCTTCCTGGACCGATCTAGCTGGTCAGATTGAATGGTTGACAGGTGCTGTGGGCAGTGGTCGGCCTAAATTCTGCTGCTCTTGATCCAAAACCCACGCTTTCTTCTCCAATGCTGATGAAATTCTGGCATAGGCAATACATGTTTCAGCAACAAAAGCCAAAAAATAACAGTTAAAGATACAAAAATGTGGTGAAATTTGTAGGAGCCATCGGCAGCTGTATCTGCATGCACCGCCATTGCCTTATATGCCAATATTACTGATGTTGATAAAACAATATTTAAAATTTTACCTAGATGTTTAAAAGATGATGAAGATTTGGGAAATGTTGGTAAGTTTTTTTGTTTTTTAAATAAGCTTCTTGGTTTCAAAGATCAGCCTTTGCCTATTTTTTCAGAAAAATCAAATGTGACTCCAAGATTATGGTAATACAGGAGAGGCACAAACTGGGTCAGAATGATAAAAGGACAAGATGCTGAAGAAGTGGTTTGAGGTGTGTTTTGATGTGTATTGACGCTGTGAATGCAGCTGTAAATCTCAAAACAGCCGCTTTCTTTCAAGAAAGCTTTAAGCTCTTCAGAGCCACCCGTCAGGCCTACAGGCGACGAGTGCTTGATACTCAAAAGACCGAAACATTTTTCACGGCGTATTCCTATTAAAGAGCACCTCAGAAGCCTAAAGGGATTCGAGCGGGAGCAGGAATTAATGGTTTTGTGCCTGCATTTGTTGACATTGTGTTTCTTGACACAATTACTGCATTGCTGATACACTCATACTTGATTTACAGTTTTTCTACTAATGCTTCTGTCTGTAGCTGATACGAATCTTTCTCAGACGTCAGACTCGAGCTCCTTCAGTCAAGCATTTTTTTCCCGAAATGCACCCATAAAAAACATCACACATACTCTCTGAAGGAGGACAGCAATTGTCCAGCGCGCCTTGGCTGGATGATGCATTAGCGCGCAGAGGTTGTAGATGGTGTTTGGAGGCTGTGGGGGTTGAAGAGCAGTCCATTGGCTTCATCCATTAGCTTAATGTGTTCTTTTCCACTCAATAGCCGATCCCTACAAAGCCCCGATGACTACTTTGTCATGTGCTTTTCTCCTTTCACCTCTCTATTGTGTTTGGTGAGATGAGACAGAAAATATTGCACTGTATTAGAGAGTTATGCCTCCCCTTACAGCAAATAATGGGTCATATTCCCTCGTATCGTTCCCTTTCTCAGTGCCCTGAAGGTACTCAGCAACAAGACGATGAAAGGCAGACTATAACGTAAGATGCTAAATCTGGCTGTCATTGAGCATTGTCGTCATTATTTATTTTTCAGGTTCAACTTTATGCTTTTAATCTCTTACTTGCACCAGAAAAAATACCTTTCTACACTGACTGGTTTGATCTTTTCCCCAGACATGGTGCAGGGTTCAGTGAGGGTCACTGCATGTTTGATCAGACAGCATAGCCTATTCTTTTTGTTATGATGAAAGTGAAGGCAAGTAAGTATTTGATGAAATCCAAGCACAAGTTAACAGTTGCAAAAAGTGCGATGCAGTTTGTGATCAATGAGAGACAGAAATCTACAGGAAATCTAATCAATTTCATACATATTCACGTTTAGTACATCACAAATATACTAAAAAGAACTACTATCTGTAAATATACTACTCAAAATTAGTTAGGGATATTGGGATACTTTAGTGTTTTCACTTGATTGTTTATTTTGTGACATATCTGAATTTTTATTTTTTGTTTTGTGAATATTTTTGGTCCCCAACACATTTCATTTGACTTTTATCGCATCTCCATGCACTCGTATCCCAATATCCCTAACTCATTTTGAGTAGTGTATATGTAAAAACATCAGACTATGAACATTTTCTCAATAACACCCTGGACACACTTTAAAATAATTGTAATATAGTCCACTTTCTAGAAATGCATTACAGGAAAATATACTTGAAGTTGTTCCACTTTAGTCGTAAAAGTACACTGAATACACTTCAAATTGTGTTTATCTACAATTACAACTAAAATATACTTAACTATACTCAAAATGAGTTATTCTCAAATAGAAAACTTTAAGCTAACTGATCATACTTGAAGTGTACTGATGATTAGTGTAGCTGTTTTGTTTATTATTCTGATCAGGGTCCTCCATATTGAGGGCTGAAAACACAAATAGAAAAAATAAAAAATACAATCATCATATTAAATCTGTAGATTATTTGTTGTACAGCTTAGTTTTCAGTGAGAAATGCAATATCTATGTGTCCAACTACAAACAAATAGTCCTGATTCTGTATTCTGCATCCAGTAGATGTGTCACTGTTTGTCGGCATCTGCCACAGCAGCATATGCTGCACAGCTGTCAGTGCTGCCGAGAGGTCCAGAGCTCACCGCTCCAGGTTTTAGATATGCAAACATGTGATGATTAGCCATGCGAGGGACAGACATCATCACACTTTTAATGATAGGAGTGAACATACCCCGCCCGCTCTGGGAAATGTTGGTGAAATTGAATTTTTACTGGAAAACATTTAATCAGACGTGCATAAATATGTAATGCCATGCCAGATTACGTGCCCTGAGAAGAGAGTAAGATTGAAAAATGTGGTCACACAGGAGACACGCTTCGTTAAAACAGTGGTTTGAATGGCAATGAAACCAGATGAGGCTTTCAGACATTTCCAAACGAGGGATCTTAAATGTTTTTACTCCCATTACTTAACGGCAGCGAGAAGATTGGCTATTTCTAGATAGTTATTCTAAATGGCTGTCGCTGGGTCAGATTCCCCTTGAAATCATTACTAGGGAGTGTTTAAACAATAAAATCAATCAATCAATCAATCAAACTTTATTTGCACTTTTCAAAGTAACACAGAATGCGTCACACAATGAGAACAAAAACAAATCACCCCCCACCCCCAACACATCCCCCATCCGAGCGCAACACCACCACCACCACCACAGATCCAACAATCCAAGCGACATGCAAGCTCACCTAGGTGTCTGAACGTTACAAAGACAAAGTTTACTCTGTTTCACCAGCTTTGTACAACAGCGATTAATTATACAAACGACAATTAGATACAAGAGATAGAGGATAGAGTTTCACGACAGGGAATACACTACCGAGGTGGTTTTCTTGCCAAGTTTGGCTCCTGGCCAAGTTTGGCAGCCAGACAACAGACAGTGAATATTTGGCACTTAAAAAATAAAACAGACATTGAAAGAAGAAAGAAAGAATTTTGAAAATGTTGTTTATCAATGACAATCTTCTGTCTTTGTCTTCTTGTCCGTCTTTTTTCAGTTACAGGATGTTTTACAATGACAGTATTTTGTCAGTGTCTCTGATTTACAATTTAATTTGTTTGTTTTTTTTTGCACCAAATATATGGTTTTTTTCAATGCCAATGCAACATTTTCAAATACAAATGTTTCAACGCCAATACTTATTGTGTTCAGGTTTCCTTTCAATGACAATCTTTTTTTTCAATGCCATAATTCCCCGTCCCTGTTCTGGCTCGATAGGGCAGCAAATGAGTCAACAAATACCTGTAGGACCGCTGACCTCGCTGCACAGTTAACCATGCAAACTACCTAATGACAGCTACATTTAGCAGCAGTTAGCGCTGAGGCTATAGTAATTCTAACTACCCGTATCAGGCAAATCACCATAGTACTGTAAGAAAATGGCGTTTTCTTTGCAATTGTTGGGCATATAGCTGACATATAGAGCAAGACATACAGTATATGGTTTTAAAAAAACGCTTTAACATCAATTTTGACTTCATGGGAATTTACGAGATGATTGACACAAAGGTTTGCATGGACATATGAATCCTTAGGCCATGACGTTGCATTAAATCTAATGAAAAAGTAAGCATAGTCGCATGCTAAGCTACGAAGGTCAGCATGCTACAACATTAGATCTGCTTAACATCAGAATGTTAGCGTGTAAGCATGCTAACATCAGCATTTAGCTCAAAGCACAACGCAATGCCTAATCACAGCTGCTAGCATGGCCGTAGCCTCTTTTTTTTCAATCAAAACTCGCTAACCACAGCACAGGGACGCACACTGGCTCACCCACACATAAAGAGACAGCGCCGCCAGGAAGTGCTTCACAGTATATCTGGAAAAAGCCACGTTCAGTTTCCCATTACAACCTGAGTTCCCCAGGTGGAGAAGAAATGGGCTCCAACAGGGATTTAATTATCAGAAAACACAGTTTGTGAGATTGAGACTGTTTCAGCGAGCCAACTCTAGAAGCACTGAGGTGAGGAGGATTTTTCTCTTGGCTCCGCTCCAAAGATGGTTGTGCAGCTGTGAGCTGATGTACAGTAGTATCGGGACAACCCTCCTGTTGTGTTAACTGGAACAGTATGTCTATTTAGCATTTCCTCTTCAACAATTCCCCAAGTGCTCTCTGGATACACCAGCTTTTCATATATAAATCAATGATATTATTTTTATTTGGTCTGCTGAACTGAAGTTTAGATGAGATATTGCCGGGCCCCAGGCAGTGGAGAACCATCTGAAGTGTGCTTTAATGTGTGTGTATGTGAGTTTGTGCCGGAGGAAGCCTGGGATCTCAGGAGCCACGCTGACGAAAAATATTCCCCCAGAGAAGCAGAAGGGACAGCTAATTTGTCGGATTACCTGGCAGCTGGGGGAAAAGTAGCACACCAAATAACCCAAGAGTTTTGCTGGGTAATTGCTTTCATTTGCATTTCATATTTGCAAGTGTGTGATGAGTGCGGGACTGTGTATTTCACAGGTGTCATCAGCTGCAAAAACAAGGCTGCTTTTCTTTCAGGTCACGTCTCTTCACTCTGGAGCTCGGGAGTTTTCTGCCTGCCAGCGTGACGCACAGACAGTCACACAGACAGACACACAGACAGACAGTCAAAGCAGGCGAATTCAACAGCATGCACATGAATGAGGGAAAAGGTTTTTTGCCAGTGTAATACAAAGAAAACAGGATCAATTGAACTGACCTCGTTAGATTCCCTGTGTAGTCTTCCAAGGACTAAATGAACTCTGAAAACGCAAAATACAAAGATTTTTTTGTTTTTGTAATCCAGTTTTTATGTGTTTCAAAATATCAGTTTTACAAAAACACAGTCAGGAAGTTTTTTCTCCTTGTGGCAGAAGCTCATTTTTTCCACTTTGTGTTTCTTTTATTGAAAGGTAACAGTGTGATGGACAGCGTCCTTCTACAGCAGGATATAAAATCTGGTTGGACATTGGTTTTTAAATAATTATTTTTTTAATATTGCTATTTTTCAGTAAAAACACATTAAAACCTTCTCATTGTCTTGTATTCTTCCAGCATGATTGACAGCTACACCAATAACTGAGCTGGTTGTAAATTAGCTCCCATCATTTGGCCAGAGCACATTATTTCCATTAGAAGACAGTTTGAGATAAATATGCATTTGTAGGAGCATTCTGGATTTGTGTGAATAAAACATAACAGGTAAGTCTTCGTGAATGTTTATGAATGCTGTCATTAACGTTGAAATGGTCTTAAAAGTCTTTGTTTTGCCAGGTTTGGCTCCTTGTGCTGCGGGGCTGAGTGATCTAATGGTGTTACCAAATAAAAATATGTATGTGAGCTGCAAAATCATCGATTTAAGTCCTTGTCTTCCTTTTGTCTCTTTGGCTGTTCTGTTTTGGCCCTTGTTTGTCAAAGCTCGCTGAATAACACGATATTTACTTGACGTTACTATGTTAGTAAGTCAAAGCAACTCACCGTTGACTTCTGGTTTCACACCGGACTTGAACTGCTGTCTGCAAGTCCTGTGCTTGCTGAATCCAACCGTTCGACCCCCCACCTCCTCTCTATGAGGACTTTTCACTCTTTATACCACTTCTCCAGACTTTCTTCCTTTCCAGCTCTAATTATTACAGCAGCCGTTAGAGGTTGTCGCCTAACAACAAGAATAAGTATGGATCGTAGTAAGCTGCTTTCATTTTCGACCTTTTTCTGATGAGGTCAGGCTCAACAAAGCACCTGATCCCGCATTTAGACAAACAAAGCTCAATCTAAGGTATTGAAAACACAGATTTTCAGGTGATTACACAATAATGAAAACATAATTATGAATATTTGATCAATTTCTGCCAATAGATCCCCCTAAAATCCTACACACTGGACCTTTAAGACGGGTCTGGACTACTCACCAGCACGAGGGGAAAATAGCTTGTTTCATTAAAGCTGCAAAACAGTCAAGAACATGTGTGTCGCCAGGCATTTGTACAGCAGTTTACATCTATCTGTTGTGTACGCGTCACGGTGCTACTGTGGCAGTCTGGTTGTTTTTCTGTTTCTCTGTGTTCTGTTCCACCCCCTCCTTTTCTCCCTCACCTGCTCCTTCTCCTGTGTGTGTGTCTGTGGGCGTGGCAGCGGCAGCAGCAGCAGCAGCAGAGTGGCACACCTGTCCCAGATCATCTCATCACCCTCTGGCTTTACCTACCTGGTCTCTCCACCACTTCGGCGCTAGGTTATTACACCCCATACGGTGACTGTAGTGCTGCGATTAAGTGTTCTCCATACACTCAGAGTATTTTGTGTTTTCTGTATTTTCGCCTTTGCGCTAATGCCCCTGTTCTTTGGCTGCAGAAATTTCCAGCGCCGTTCTGCACTACTTCCAGTTTGCTCTCCTGTGTTCCTCCATGCCGGCTCCAGCCAACCCTGCCTGCCTGCCTGCCTGCCTGGTCTTCTCCTCCCCATTACCCTCCGGAAATCACAGTTTGTGAAATAAAATCCCTTATTCACTGACTTCCTGTCTCTGATATCTGCAGTACGTGGGTTATGATTGTCATTTTAAAAAAAGAAAAAGAAAAAACCACCAGCCTACAGCAGCTAGAGGAGATTGACACAGTCAACTCAGCCCACCACAGCACAGCATCTCACAAACGGCTGCTGCCTGGTTGCTTCATTGTCACGGTCGCCGTCGTGTTTACCACTCCCGTAACTACAGGACACGTTGCTTGTTGATTATCTGGTCTCCCCCGGCGCGATCAGATTTTGTATTAATAGCACAGAGTGTGTGTGCGTGTGCAGTGCGTGGATTCAAACAATACAGATTAGAGCGCTCTCTTGAACTACGTGTGCTGTGCAATCCACCGCATGTGACATCGTGTCCCTGGGTGTGCACGTTAAGTCAGCGATACACCTCCAGAACGCTGCCTCTAATGTTATCATATTAATTAATGGAAATGGAAGTCAGCGCCGACTACTTTGATTAACTCAGGAAACTTGCCAGCATCAACACCCACTGTTAAACAGCTATGTCAGCTATTGTGTTTGTCTGAGCAGAGGGCAACTAAAACAGTTTGCTGCTACAATAAAAGAAAAAAAAAAATCTATTAAAATCTCCAAATCTGATTGCCAGCCTTTATCTTTCTTCTCTCTGTCTTTGTCTGCACGTCTTCAGTTTTCACTGCAGAATCACTCCATTCTTTATTGCACCCAAACATTCTTCATACTCTCAACAACAGTACGTCATGCTTCAGCAAACACTATGGGGGGTTAGGGCTGCAACTAACTTCACATTATCCAGACTCTAAACTTGAGTCTGCTGCACGCCTCCATCTCATGCGTGACTATTTCATCAGTAGGAAGTCAGCCAGTCAGTGAGGGACATTCAGTCTGATCATCGCACTCAGTGGTCTGGTAAAAAGGGTGCTTACCAGGATAAGGAGGGCTATAATGTAGTCCATTCATACAGTCAGTATTACAGGATTACAATCAATAAACCCTTATCAATCGGACTCCAACTCAGTAATCTAATCTATGCCCTTTCAAGCAGCCATGGGTATCATCAATGTGTATAGCGTCATCACAAATGTAGCACTGTATGTGCAAAAAGACCATCAGATATCATTATATTTTGACATATATAACAGTAAATTCCTGCTTAAAATCGGCATGTTAGCATTGATGTTGTGAGCGCGTTAGCATGCTGATGTAGACTGTTAAGTTGTGTCTGAAATCACTTGTGTACAATGATGTAATTTAACACTTTAACTTCATGTTCACACTTTTTAACACACAATTTTACCTAACATTAACTTCAGTGGAAGGCAGATCCATAGTCATGTGACCTCAGCTGTCGCAGTAACAACAGTAAACATGTAACAGCTCTGTTATGTTTAGGCGACAAAACTACTCGTTAGGTTTAGGAATCTATTACTTGATGTTCGTGATGTAAGTTAAGTGCGTTCGTTAACTTACAGATGTAAGTGAAAACAATGCAATGTTGACTTCTGGTTTCACCGAGGACACGAACACTGAATGTGTAAGCACTTACTTTAGATTTTGGAGATTAGTGATCACCATCATTTTTTTTAATGGAATGTAAATTGTTGTTTTTTATAATGGAAGAAATAAAGGTAAACAAGGGGAACAAATGAGCAAAAGGACAGACGAAAAAACAGAAAACAACAATAACCAAGTTAGAATTTAGAAGTTTCTTTCTTTTAAAAACAAAAAAGAAAAGGATACAGAAGTATATAAAGAGCAGTATGTACGGCAAGGTGCCTCACAATAGACATATTAGCATATTAGTCTTTAGCCTGAAAAGATTTCAGTACGGGCTCCCAGATCTTATCCAACATCTCCTCTGTCTGCATCACAAAATCTCAGTCTTTCCAGACGTAATGTGTTGGGCATTTCTATCAACCACATATCATGTGCAGGAGCAGCTTCCATTTCCCACACGTGCAGAATTAACTTTTTTGCAATCACCGTTCCAAACAAAACAGCAGTTTTTTTCATGCTTATTTGCATGAGGCAAGGAAATAGTGGCTCCAAGAATAGCTATGAGTGGCTTCCTAAAAGCTTCTGAAAAACAAATAAAGATATTTTTCTGGTATGTGTACAGTTAACTGCATTACCAAAAACGATTTGTTAATTCACTGATTACAGACTTACATCATTCCAATGATCAGCTCGTCATCAAGCTCTGCTGGAGCCTGATAACGACCCATTCATTTGAATTAGGTGTGTTGGGGCAGATGCAGGACAGAGGTCCCCAATGACCTGGATTGAGGAACACTGATGGCAGAGGCTAAATATAGTGCACCAATAATATACCGGGAGTGATTTGAGAATAGCAGATGGCAAGAGAGAAAACTCGTCTGATATTCACAAATCTGTTCTGTCTTTTTTCCACAGCGCACATTTTGACTTGTCATAGCAGGTAAAGCACAGGTGTTAGGTAGTTCCAGTCCCAGTAAGACATTACAGTGTGACAGTGAGTCAGCGTGCACATTACCAGGACCCTAAATCTGCAGCACTTCACTGAAATTCAGCTGTCATTAATGTTATTATTGATGCTTGTGGGTTTTTTTTCCTGCTGTCACATGTCAAAATGTCTTCGGCGAAGAATCTCCCAACCTGCCGTTCCCTCCCTGTCACTCTCTGTGCTAGTCGTCAGTCTACCTAATACCACCTGTCACTATTAGCAGATCTCCACACCTGCTCCCAATTCCTGAAAAGACAGTATATGCCCTGTAGCTACAGTATAGCTCCTTGTTATATTGTCTATTCAAGCTGTATTCCAGCCCTTGTGTCATGTCATCCTCCCTCTGTTTCGTGACCCCTTGCCTGCCCTTTTTGGTTTTTGTCTGCTTGTTAGTGCCCTTTTGAACTCGGTTGCCTGTTCTTCGTGTGCCCATCTGCAGACTTCTACTTTGTTTTCTGACAAAGTGAACCTCGCTGCCTGTGAGTCGTGCTTTTGAGTCCTCGCTCTGTGTTATCTCCACATGATAAATCGGGGGGAAGGCTGGAAAATAAACTGTGGTGTTGATCTGTGAACTGAAACAGCAGCTACATGACACTGACCTGCTTTTTGACTGTAGATGCAAACTATTTGTTTTCTGGAATGCAATGATTCATATTTTTTAACTATCTGATATTTATAAACATACTGTAACACAGGGCATTGAGAAGAAAATGCATCAACTGGATTTTCCATTTTCCATTTTCGCGATAAGAGACTGAGAGATCAGCACTGATTGTCTTAATGTGCAGAAGTACTGATAATGTATTTCCATAAACATCCAGCTTTCTAATTTCCTGTAATCCCAGCTGTAGTTTAACCAAATTTAGAAACCTCTTCACGCCCTAAAGGAAACAAGCAAGAAGGCAGGCAGCTCAATACTTCAATCTCAAGTGTGAGGAGTCAGGGATGTCCTTAGAGCGTTCTGAATCATCCGAGTCATACTGGATTCTGTTTAAAGGTGGAAGTGCTTTGATGTCAGCCGAGGAACACTGTCCGACCAGAGTGTGTGTGTGTTTGTTTGTAGTAGCTCAAGGATACTGCAATGGAAGACACCTGGGGCTATTTGAATGCACATTCCTCATGAGCAAGTCGAGTTTGAAATTGACTTCAGACCATAGGAGCGTTGAATGTACTGTGCACATTTATTCAGGTGGTTTTATTAAACCTAGCACCACCACTAATGAGCTAAATGTCAATGAGGGAAAATGGAAAATTAATAAAGCAGAAATGCAAACGATGACAAAAACAAAGTCTTGTTATGAATAAAAGTAGCCCACCAATGTTGCACTGAAAATTCTAAAAAGTTAATGGGATAGCTGGTGAATTTATTCTCTTCACTAAAGAAACTGTAAAGTCAGATTTACTGTATGTTGTGTACTGACTGCCACCCAGGAGACTTCCTTAAAGTTGGACAAAAGTCAACAGTGTGTTATTTTTACTTAGTAGTTAACTTATGTCACGTACATAATGTGCATAAGTTATGTATCTAAGTTGAGTTACATAAGTAAGGTTCATATTTAAACCCAAAGCACAATCTTTTCTTAAACTTAATAGTAAAAAAAATATCTCAGTACACTTAGAGTAAGAAAAAATCAACAAGTTTTAGAGCCTAAACCTGACCAAGTAGTTTTAGAGCCTAAATATAACCAAGTAGTTCTGGAGCCTAAACTTCTGTTTGGGAACAGCGTCATTTTATAGGAGTCATTGGTGATTAACCTATTGACCATTGTATAGGTATGGGGAGGATGTGTTGTTTATGACTTATGACTCGATCTAATTTGACCTGATACAACAAACCCTGTCAATGCATCATGCTGTTATATTAGGCAGCCAGACTCGAGCTTCAGCAACCTGACCTTTGACTTTCTTCTCCTTAGGAGGATCAATATAAAATCACTGGGTCACTGTAATGCCAGCATCTGATCTATCTCTTCTGTCTTCCACTTCAGGGTCTGAATGGTGAGGTAAAACCATCTCAGCGATTAATTTAGCAGCTATTGAGGAGCTCTTTGTGGGATCTCTTTGGCTCTGTGACCTTTAAAAAGTAGGGCAGAGACATACAACAAGCTGAGGTTTCCCACAAGCACAGGAACCTTTACCAGCTCTCAAAAGAAGCAATGAAATCCTTTCATATTTACTCCAAAATGTTGGATGAGATCACTATCTTATCACAGCCAATACTTCTCTTTCACACTTCAGACACCTACGAGCAATTTCTGCTCCAGTGAAACACAACCACTCGCCACTTTCTCAAACCTTTCGTCTATTGTGTGTCTCTTTTAGTTTTCTTCCTGTTCAAAATGATATCAGCCTCCTGGGAAAATCAATTTATAGCCCGGCACTGTCGAGCACAATGCATGATTACAATGGACATAACCCTGGCAGAGATATAAAAATAGACTAGACGTGGAGAGACCAGAAAATTGACCACAGAGGTGAGAATATGTCACATCACATTCACAGGATGCTGAATTTAACTCTCGCAGTGGGAGCTTTCTTGCAGCATCCCCTGGGTGCTTGAATGTCAGAGGTTTTCACCAGTTTCCCAGAAGAACATCTTATTGTTCATTTTGAAGCAGCAGTCAGTGGCCTTGTCTGTGTTGGTGCCATATGGGTCAAAAGAGCACGGGTATTACCATCTGTGTTTGCCATCTGTAACATCAGATTGCCACTGCATTAGCATCCCGACTCCCGTCTGGGCCTCCACCGACTTCTGAGAAGGAAAAACGGCTCATTAGCTGCTAAATGCTGTGCTGTTTCCACCAGCTAGCTGCTAACTTTGTCTGTCAGCTGTTTGCTGCATTCAGCTTTTTCATTGAAAGCAACTGCCTGTTATGGATTAACATGGTGTGTAATGAGAGCGGTGAGAGTGTAACAAAACAGCTCGCTTGTTGGCTGGAAAACCAAAACAACAGGCTTAAAGACGCTAAAACACAGCAACTGTCTTTCACATTGTATAAAGTCACATCTTAGGTTAGCCCATGTTCACAAAACTCTCGCTAACTAGCTAGCTAACGTATAAACATGACATCAAGAGTTGGCCTACTGTCAGATCACCAACTTCAGCAAGCTTTACTTCCTCCTGATTTCTGTGGTAACGTTAAAAAGATTTGAGAAAGGACGGACAGATAGGTTGGTCGCTGATGTCTTTTTAAGATGACACGAATAATCGTCAAGGCTCCTATTGTTCTCGATGAGATCGTAATGACTTGGCCTTAATTTGCATTGTTTTGCCGTTTTCATAAAACTTTAAACACTGCGGCACCAGCGTCGCCATGTTTCTTAATGTATAGTCTGTCCAACCTAGCAATCGAGTAACTAAGGGGGGGGCGGGACTTAGGATAGGTCTATCCTTCCCATTAAGTTCTGAGGTACACAGAAAAGCACATAAAAAGGCATCGAAAAGCACACGGAGCCATTGCAGTGGGTGATATTAGAATAATCTTCACTGACCTTGACTTTGGATAATGTCTTTCCAAAGTGAGGCACAGTCCTAAAAAATAACACATTTACTCCCACAAGGTTGTTTTCAGCACCAAGGTTGAACTTAATGAAATCTTCTTCAAAACACCAAAAGTGCCTTCAGAACTTTGATTGCACAGTTGTCACATTTTCCAGTGTGTAATTAACTGTGTCTCAGAGAAGGGTAACACTGCTAACTAGGAGCATTCAGGCAGAAAATTGTCAGCCTCAGTGGGTATACACATACAGCATTTTGGAACGAAAACTCTCCTTGGCTTTGATACAGCTCACCGAGGCAGATCACACCTACAGAAAGTTGCCACAGGACCGAAGCCAACAGAAGGCGTAAACCAGGTGTCTTATAGCTCCTCTGAGTGCGTCTTTCAGTTGTTTCTGTGTGCGGTCGCCGTGACGCAGCTGATTGGCAGCAGGTACCAATTCTGTGTAAGTCGAGACCATTAACCCTCAATTGGAAAATGTCAAGTTTGTTTCAAGCCTCTGTGGGTGCTGAACATCACCTGTGGGAAAAGGCACTTAAACCTTCTTTTTCGGACAAAGTCACCTAACATTTTAAGCATTTCTTTGGATTTTTTAAAACAGATTTGACCAGGGATTCTATACATGCCTGTTTTGTGTCTAGGTGACTGCTAGAAGTGAAGTTATGGCTCTCTCCCTATTCATCTTGAGAGGGGCCTGGTCTTGTTAGCCTGAAATCATTGCCTGGGGGCGTTCCAAGATGGCTGCCAAGTGGCAAGAGTAAGCACTTTGGTCGTACTTAATTAGAAAACGCATAATTAAAAAAAGCGTTATAAATCAATGTCTTTCAGAGTTTGTGCCAACATCAGAGTAATGTTTAAAAAGTAAAGTATTAGTGTGTGTGTGTGTGTGTGTGTGTGTGTGTGTGTGTGTGTGTGTGTGTGCTCTCATTCCTCTGTACTGTTTACCTTAAGGACATATTAGCTATTCTTCACTTCTTCAGAGGACTGTTTGAAGGCTAAGACTTGGTTTCATAGGGTTTGTTTTAAAGGTGCAGTACGCAAACATTTTAGTTTAAAACATTCAAAAATGTACGAAAATTATGAAAAGAATGTGAAGAAATGACAGTTCTAGCGTTGCGTCAAAGACTTCAGAGATTGCAGAGATCTCTGCTAGTAGCTAGCCCCAGGTCAGAAAACCTCTAACAGAGCTAACAACCTAACAGTAGCAACAGTCATAGATGGATAAACAGAATACAGAAGCAGTAGGTGGCAGTAACTCAGGTGATATGCTGCCCTTATCTGTTGGGAGTATGAATTCAACAGCTGGCTAATTCTTGCATATTGCACCTTTAAGTTAAGGTTGGATTAAGCGTAAAATTCAAGCTTGGTTTTATTGTTGAGGTAAGAATTATGTTTAAGTTGAAGCTAAGGTTGCGGTAAGGTCTGGGGTCAGGTGGGTAGCTGATACAGCTGAGGTCAGGGTACGCCTGCGGGATAAGAATGAATATGTCCACACAAAAGTCACACAAAAAAAATGAGTGTATCTTATATGTCTTGTACAGCCTCTAACATTTCAAGCTCCAACCCTTTTAGAAGCACTCAGCCTTTTACTTTGAACATGTTTCTTTTCTGAGTGTGTTGAGCCCTCTGGCAGGTCCGTTGACATGGTGAACTTTGAAAATGGACTCGCAGAGAGTAAAACAAAGTGTACGATATATTTCATGTAAAGTGTATAATAAACGTGAGACCAACCACATATTTGGTATGAATGTATTATATAGTAAATTTCCTCTTAACACTATGTGCTTTATCTCAAAACAGACTTAGACTAAAATGTCTCTTTAAAGAGTGTTAAGAAGACAAAATGATGTGAAAATATTCCCAGGAAGGAGCTGATGTCAGACTGCAAACAGCGTTCACAGCACTGTTTCCTTTTAGTTTAAAATTTTCAAAGACAAGACGAGAGCAGCAAACACAACACTGAAAGTAAGTCTGCATACCTAATCACTGATAAACATCCCCCACAGCAAAGCTTTTAGAGTGATGTACTGTATATGATTTACCTTCTGTATTCTCTTTCACACAGGACTCGCTCTCTGAAAATGACTTTCAGTGGCTGCTCTTATCTCTGTCGGGTGAAGTCTTTAATGGAAACAGGAAAAAAAGGTCTGAGTCACGCAGGTAAACACGGCTTGAAAAGAGAAATTAGGTGACAGATTACTGATTATGTTCAGTATGAACTTGAATTGCCCGGTGATGGAGATTTCTACTGAGGACAGACTTTAAAAGCAAGAAAAGAACAAGTTCAGTGACAATTACACCCTTGTGATGAGTAATTATATACAGTATGCTACTTAAATCCTGCAGATTAAGAGATGACCTTTATCTCTGTGATTACATACATCCTAAAATGAGCATAGTTTGGCATTTCAGTGCAAAACTAGACTTTCAATTTTATTAGTGTTGTTTTATTAGTTACCACCTAATCACCCCATCCATCCATCCATCACACATGATGTTCAAATAGGATAAATAACTGTTATTCACACAATTCAATCAAACAATTCAAACGCCCTGTTGACTTTAGACATGTTTCATAATAATAATTTAGTATATACTTTCTTATTTATTTGCAGATGCACATAATCTGATTGTACAGCTCTTCCTCTCTCAATCAAACCAAATCAAACAGGCCTTTACAGAGACCTCAACCTAGAACACTGCTACCATTAATCTACTTTAAAAAGAGATTGATTTGTTTTTTTTAATTTAAGAGAAAACGATGAATACATGTATTCCAGCATTACTGTTTTGAAATTGAATCTCATGGATATCAGCCTCACTGCTTGCTGTTGACACTCCCATGGCCAGATCAGAGCTGTATGAAGTTACTGCTAATAATGTTTCTCCCACCATCAAAACAAATTAACACGAGAACATTAACATCAATCATGTGGTCTTCTCTTCTTGGAAAAGCAGAAAGTGGTTTGTTCGGGAAGCATATGCCATGTTGCTGTGTGCCATCAGAAGAAAGCTAATCCAGTTGTGCTCTTCTGAATTAATTCTTATTTGATTCAATAATAATAATAATACCACAAGTTAGTAAAGAAATACAAATAAATCAAAGACAGATAGGAGTTTTTTTTTAACCCTTTTTCCCACTAATACCACATGATATGGGTACAGCCAGACTAGCTTTAGGAAAAGTGAAATTGGGATAGCGCACGTGACGGCAGTTATTTTAAGGCTAAACAAGAGAACCAAACATTAAAGAGAATCGTCTGTTTAGCTTTTAGGCCTGCTTCACTTTCTATCTTTAACAAATAACATTTGACTTGGTTCCTGTTGGACGTTCTGCCAGAAACCAGGATCAGAGGACACTCCTTGGTGAATCTCATTTTGTGTGTGTTGAGGGGGAGCCGGAGGGTCACAACTAACCTGATTGGCAATTTTCAAAGGAGTTTGAAAGTTTCCCCTCACGGATCCAGTTACTGAGCCTTCAGTAGGCTAATGGCTCAAAATGTTATGGCCATAAATTCACTCTGAGAAACTTCTATTCATCCTCAACGGAGGAGCCGCACAAAGTGATGATGGATATCATCAAAACAATTTTATGTCGGCTCCCCTGTGGAAAGATCGAGCCCTTCTCACTGAACTCAAAGCGCAGACATCAGAGGCCGGCTGGATGATTTTCCATCCCCATAACACAAATTGGTCTGACTTTAATAGTTGATGCAAGCTGAAACGGGGAGGAATTGTTGTCCAAAGGGCCGCTCATCTGATAATGATGAGCAATTAGAGGAGTACTGATGCCTTGAATGAAAGCTTGGCAATCTGCTCTACAGCTTCACAGTCATAATGGTGTTTCACATCCAAAACAAGACGAGATCCAAAGCTTCAGACAGAAACAGCTAGTGATGTTTTCCTGGACTGTGAAGTTCTTTTATTTAGCTTGAACCACGTATTGACATATTGATCATTATGGATAATGGCATTATTCACACTAATCAAACATTTAAACACACCGGACTAGAATGGACACAGGCTGCTTTTGGTACTCAATACAACAAACGCAACAGTTTTTACATTAACTTAACAATTAATAGCATCTTGTGGAAATATAGTGTGGTGTTTGTACAGAGCAAGGCCATAACTGATCCAGCAGTTTCTTCATATATATTATTCTTGTTACAATAGACAGTTCCATTACTGCATTCAGTAACAACTGTAAACCTCCAACAGAGAGCTTTTGTTGTGACTAGAGATGCACAAATTGTGATTATTGAGGATCCAATATGCAAATATTTGCCTGTTCCCTTTGGCCGATTGCCAAGGCTGATAGCAAAGTTTGCACACATTTGTTCCAACTAATTGCACAGAACATCAAATCTGTCCTGCTTTGGAATTAACATATTGTTATGAGTGCTCTTTTCGTGACGGTCCACTGACAAATGCAGATATGAAATGCTTTCAAAATGTATATTTTCACTAGACGAATTTAGAAAACTACCCTGTCAATGGTTTGGTTTGTGTTGTGTGTGCATAATATGAAGAATTCCAGTTTGTTTGTTTTCAAACCGCTGTATTTACATGCTTGGGTGTGTAAATGATCCATACTCACCAAACGTTTTGGTCCAGTCGGACGCAAAACCGAGCACTTTTAGTGGACATGGCTTTGACAGTCGCAGTTGCCCCAAAGGATTACATTGCATCCATGTTGTGGCCGTCAGCTGAGTTGATCTGCTGGATCGATTGTTTACTTTTGGTAGGTATGAATCATTTACACACCCAAACATATTAATATAGGGGCCAGGTTTAAAAATACTAGAAGTTCCCTTTAAAGCATAAATATGTTGATTGATACCAATGACCCGGTTATTACCTCAGGAGGTGTTTTGATTTCTGACTTTGAGAATGTGACTTTCCATTTAACACCTATGTATTTTCTTCTCATAGGAGGGAATGTATGATATTTTACATCTTTAGTTTTGTTGTTTCCATTTTTTCTTATTGTGTCTGTGGATAACACCGTCTCTGGCGTACCACTGTGCTGCCTTGCCAGCTACGTATTGTTTTGAAGTTAATTGCAGCTGCATGCAACAGGCAAAATGTACTTTTGGGGATGTAAAAGCATAACTACATTAAGTCATTAACATCTCTTCAATTGCACATGTGAGCAGAACACAATATGAGTTTCACGCTGTATCTGAAGGGGGACAGTAGTCTTTAATATATTTACTGGGAAAAACAGGTTTTTTAATTTGCAGCTCACTCACAGTTGTGGCACATTTGGTGTGTGATCAAAACAGTTTACCCCAATGAATCACAAGTAGATAATGAAAATGAGCAGCTGAAACATCAATCAGTCATTCAGAGCTGATTTGGAGGCACCTGAGGTAAAGCTTCTCCTTGCAGTTTCTTTATGCTTTAATGTGTAATATAGGAAGTAGAATTTAAAGGTGCACTATGACGTTTCATAGCTTCATTTACTGACTTTTATGCCTGAACAAACTCTATTCCTTTTCATGACTGAATAAACAGAATAACAAACTGATCTTAAAGGACAACACAGTTTCATACTGTGTTTTCACTTTGTTTATATGTGGCGGACCCTGCCACCTTTCTAGCTCCAAACAGTTTTCTGGGGACCTAATTTTAAAAAAAAATAAAATATGGAAGAGTTTCTATTATTACCTCATTAATATTGAAAATACTAAAATACTGATTTTGAATTTCTCAAAACTTTTGATTAGAATCTCCTTTGCGTGTTTGTACAAGTGAGATGTTTGACGACTTCCAGGGTTATGGGAACTGGAAATGTGGAAAGCCTAGATAAATAATGAATGAAGCACCTTGACTGAAGGGCCGTAAAAACTTATGGCAGCAGCCATCTCCTCCATCAAGTCCTGGGATCAATAAACGAAACATTAAATACTACTTTTATGCACGGTATAAATAGTTTGCCCCACATAATAAATAATCCTAAAGTTGAAACATAAAAGCACCATAACTCCCAACAGGAGTTAAAATGACACCAATCTGGCTATATTTCATCCTTAAAGCTCAATTATTATGAGGCCGAGAGGTCATGTAAAAAACTTTTATTACATTTTGTCACAGAATGTAAAATCATCTTAATTAATCAGTTATTTATATATTAAACATTTTAAAACAGAAAAGGAAGGAAGTGTCCCATCGTCATACAACCGAGCCAAACCATCACTCGGGCTGATGTCAGCAGCCTCTCTAAACGACCAGTCACTCCCAAACAACAGCCTGAGAAATGCAGCACTATTGCATTGTAGCTAATTCGACCTGAGCTCAACATCCCTTCGTTATCGTGCATTAGCTAATGAGCTTCAGCTGCTGACTACAGCTGCAGAACAGTAACAGATCTTACAGCTGACACTGGCTCAGACGTCCTGCGTAAATAAATTAACCGTTTCTGGAGGTCCTGGACTTAACGACCCTGTCAACTTAATGACATCATAGACCAGAAAAAGAAAAAGGCATTACTTAAAGCTAGGCACCAATTCTGGAAAACAAAAAGTTGTATGAGGCCTAATTAAGACAAAAGTTTCATTTGAGATTAAAAAATCAGTGATTAAAAAAGAGTTAGGAATCAGAACCCTAAATTAAAAAAGACCACGAAAGATTAAGAACCAGAAACTGTGCAGAATAATGCTAATATGAATTGGCAGTAACCAGAGGCACTGGTTATTTCTACATCTTGAAAATACAAAACATACAAAAAAATGGAAAAGTTCCTCCAGCAGACACTTAGATGACAGACATGCTGTAATGCACTTGGATGGATTTCACCAAACAGAGAAGAGAGATCAAAAGTAGCTCCAGACATCAGGTGGCAGATTGGCTTTAAAGTGGTCGTCCTGTAGCTGAGGAGTCACAGACTGATTGTAAAGGAAAGGATCAGCTAAATGGCTGTAGTGTACATTTCCACTGTCATTTCTTTTTTTGTTTTCTCCGTCACATTAAACAGTTAAATTAGCCATTTTTGTTGAACATACAAAAGTCAGCCAAAACCCTTAAAGGCCAGATATAATTTGAATGCTGAAGTTGCCAGCCAGCTGTAACAGGCATGTAGCTAGTGTAAACTGTCTGCTGTGTGTGTTTAGTGAAGCTTTTTGACTGCTGCACTATGAACCACTTGCAAGACTGTCTGGCTTGGGAGAGCTTAGAAGGCCTCATCCATACTGCAAGTCAGAAAACAGGACTTAAGGAAAAACATTCAGACACTGCTGTTCTCTCTCGCACCCCTCCTTCAACCTCATCTCATCACTGTAAAAAAACAAACACAAACACTTCTTCGATGTGAGTCCAGACGCTCAGATTTGACGTCCTAAAGTCCCCTCTGACTGTAAAGGAGGCGGGCCTGTGTGAGAGGTCCTTATAAAACCTTTACAGTGACCACCATGTCCATTTTCTCTGTGGCACAGTGAGCTCTGGTGGGCTTCTGTGGTAGTGCCGTCGCTACCTGGATGCATCGGGGACGAGTCTCTTAAACCAGCGGCCCACGGCCATGTCTACTCTCAGCACCAGTGTGACCCCGATCAGCAGGGACACGCTGCTCACCAGGAACCCTGAGGCCTCAAACATTAACCTGGAAAGAGAAAGGAAAGGGTTATATAATGACGGGTGGGAGATACACATCTTAAAACTATTCTAGCTGCCCGATATCAATTTAAAGTCCAACTTTATTAAATGTTCATTGCAATTTTATGAACCATGATCTACAACAGTGGCTGTAAAATACACCTACATGACATGCTCATATAGCAGATGTCAGTTGGATAATATAACTCTAAATAAATACAGAGGCAAATTAAAGCAGGAATATCCATTCATGTCACATTTTATAAATCAATTAATGCCTACATTTATTTTTGGTGCATTTAATGGCATATTAATTATCCATAGAGGCCCCTATAGATTGTATACGGGCAAGTAAAAACTGACTCCAGGCAAGTCGATTTTTGACCCACTTGCCCAATAAAAAAACAAACAATAACATTAATGTTGAACCCTGCAATGTTTTCATGTGAGCAACAGAAACAGGACGATATATTAGCGAATCACTAATATTCACTGAACAGGGAATGATGGGCACAACAACATCAATAAAAATAAAGGTAGGAATCCCCGCTTTAAGATGAGCAGAGGTAAACATGTATCTCTTACACCGTTAGTCTACAGAAAAGCAGACCTGCACTAATGTGCTCTCGTTGAACGGTCCGGGTAGAGTAAGTGGTCGACAGTTGGGTATCCTCAAAAGCCTTTACTGTTAGTGAGTTTGTGTGAGCTGGAAAATCCATTCAGGCACTTACTTGGGTGCGAAAACCTTCCACACCATTAGGTGTCTCCTGAGGATAGCAGCAGCGCAGACCGAAGCAAAGACCTGTGAAGAGATGGAAAGAAGAAATTCCACATCACACCAAAGCGAGACTTAATCCCAGGTCATAGATTCCTGAGCTGATGCTAACAAAGCAAACAATTAATTTCTAACAGATGATGATGTAGCGACTCCAATCTGTGAATCTATCATAAGGATTTCATAGCTGTACCTGCGCTCCCAGAATAAAGAGGTAGCGTGTTGAGAGTTGTAGGAGAGCAGAGCTGAACTGCTGGGGGTTTTCTCTCAGTCTCATCTCCATCACAGCGTCCTCTCCTTCTTCCCCGTACGCTCTCCCTCCCCTGCTGCCTCGTACCTCGCACACCAGAGGCCAGAACAGCAGCAACGGACAGCTCACTGACGGCAATGACACAAATACAAAATCAGCTATTAGCTTCCTTGGTTGATTTAATTTCTTTCCAGATTAATTCGATTAGCTCTCAGCTTTCATTTTCCCCCTGCATAGCATCTACTTTTTGTTTTACAGTTTAGAAAAAAAATGGATCAATAACTGCAAATAGCTTGGCACTAAACTGAGGGGCTCTGGCGTGACAGATCTGTGCTTAACCAACTGAGCTGAACTCACAGAGATGCATCATGGGATTCACTTTGTGAAGCTGATGTTCTGTAATTTCTGGGGACCGACCATCAGACTGACATAATGTATAGATAATAACAAATTCAAAACTGTTCCCCCTTTTGATAGATTCTGATGGGACAACACTTATTATGACACCCAAGATTGAACCCTTACACCACATAGAAAATCCTTGATGTCTTGTGCAACGTTTAATAAAAGCAACCTCATCTTAAAAATGTATATTCTTATGATGGTTGTATTTTATGAAATTCAGAATGATATTTAATGTTTCAATATGTTAAATTTATATGCCTTAATTAGAGTTGAACCAGTCGACTGACAGGGAATGGAATCGGATGGTTTTAGGCGTGACCAGATGGTCAGTGTCAGATATGTCAGATTCTGTGTTGATCATTAACACACATGCCACCAGCAGGGCTGCCAGCCTGAGCTGAAAGAGACAAACTAAGTATTTTATGTTAATAACCCAAAATACTGCGTTTTGCCATCATTTATAGTTGTGCTTTTCCAACAGCTTTCTCTTTTCCTCTGCTGTCTGTCTGTGTGCATTTCACTGGGGGTCCACACAGACATGGAGCTCAGCAGAGACTCGAGTTGATGACAGGTGTGTTAAGATCTGCTGCACCGGTTTTCTTTAGGGAAAGCAAAACATTGTAGTCGAGTGCTATGAATGCAAAATAACAATCTCTGTTTTCAGAGACATGGCAGCCAACTTTAAAATGCAGAGTAAAAGTCTGCAAAAGTTTTCACCTTTCACAATAAGAGTCTCGGATACCAGTATACACTGTGTAAATGCTTATCAGGGGGAACTTACATTTACTTAGACCATTTCACTCAATAAAATAGTTTACCACATGGTAGTTAAAGTGGGACACACTGCAGTTCATTGGAATAAAGTTGGGTGTTAATTGGACAAAAAAGCTCTATCTAGTAACAAAGCACTTTATTATAAGAGTTTTGTTTAAGAAAAGAAAAACAACTTCTGTAACCTGGTGCAGGTTGGAAGATTTATTTTGTCTTTTGTCCCAGCTGAATCCTTTTATTTTCCTTTAAGGGATCATGATTTATTTCAAATCTGTTAATTCACTGTATTAGTATCTACCTGCAAACAAGATGTGTGAGGCAAAAGTGTTGAGGGTAACCAGAGAGGCGGGCAGTATGGTGCCTGTGTGTCCATCAGGGAATCCCACGAAAGCAGCGCCCCACTGGATGGAGGGGAAGGTGGGAAGGTGACCTGTGGCATGGAAGAACTGGGTGGCAGCCAGGGACCACAGCACCACTGGAGTCCAGGGAACATTAAACCCACCTGAGGGAAAGCATTAGAGATGGGTGAGCTGAGTGAAATCTTTTTTTTTTAACAAAAAGGAGACAGATCATGTCATAAGGGACAAACAAACCGAGAAGCTCACCAGTATATGTTCCATTCAGGCCACTGAGGGTAGTGGAGGAGGCGTGAATGTGCAACAGAGCTCCCATTTCAAGCAGCAGCAGGAGGAAAGACAGAGCCATGCCCTCTGGGTGCAGCAGCAGCAGACCGATTCCCAGCAGGCCGCAAAACAGCAGCAAAGGGGCAGAGTAGACAGTTCCCAGTCCGTAGGCCTCCACAGCAGGCCTGTTGCCCACCTCTCCACCCCCGCTCAGCTCCCCATCGTTCAGGGAACAACGCATGCGCTGGTAGATCTGAGGAATGAGGTGGTGCAGCTCAGCTTGGGGGCTGATGCCGGTGCTCGCTCGATAGCGGGGAGGGGGTAGGGATGTGCTTCTGGCTGTGGCTGCGGCCCTGGTCTTCACAAACACAGTGAGGGGGTCCAGCCAGATGAGGAACAGCCCAAGTCCCAGGAGAAGGAAGGCGGCCCTGGGGAGGGCCAGCTGGGCCAGGCTGATCAGCTCGGCCAGATTCCTAAAGCTGTCCTCTGGAGTGGCACTAACAGCCCAGTGGACCGCCAGGCACACGGACAGCAGCGGTAGGATCCAGCGGGCCGTGAACACCGTCCCACCTGAGGAGTTGAGGTTACCGTAGTGGCGGAGGCAGCGTCTCAGCAGATACGTCCACAAGCCCAGGGAGCAGACGGAGAGGACGTAGTGGAGGTTCTTCAGCTGGTTGTCCTGCAGTCGGGAGAGAGGCGATAGGAATGGGGACGGCTGGCAGGAGCCCTGTTCTTCCCGACAGCCGTGGAAGGACAGGGAGAGGTAGAGGCTGCCAATGAGAAGACCTAGGCAGGCCAGGAGGGTGCTGCTTTCTTTCCTCACAGTGGATGGGGACAAGGCTGCGGAAGGCACGAGCCCTGCAGCCTTCAGAGGGTCATGGCTCGGGGGTAGGAGCAGGCCATCCCAGTTGAGATGGATGGGAATGTAGAGAGCAAGAGAGAACACCAGAAAGGTCACCGCCCGGCCTTCTGCGATCACGTAGCTATCTGAGAGCAGGGAGGCACAGCGAAGGAGTGGCACCAGCAGAGAGGGGATGAGGAGGCTGCGTGGGGTCAGCCAGGTATTGCACTTTGGAGCTTTGGAACTGTTCTTTGCCACAGTAATGGCTCTGGATCGATGGGCTCTCCAGAGAAAGAGAAGTTCAGAGCTGAAGGCAGCAGCTGCCAGGCACCACGCTACCTCCACGTAGCCCTGTGTGAGCATCTGACCAGCAGCCACGCAACCCCCCGCAGTCAGTGCCGCGACAACCGGGGCCTTCAGTCCGGGACCGTTCTCCCTGATTAACACGAGGGACAGCTCAGACAGGATGAAACATGTTAAGCAGGCAAATGCAAGGATGGCTAACCCTGCCGCCATCTTGAGCGGGCTGAATCGAGCCCAGGTGGCTCGGCAGGTGTCTCTGACAGAGGTGAGGTAGGCCTGCAGCGAGGCGGCCAGCTGTGGGGAGGGTGACCGACCCTGTCTAACTGCGGTGAGGTACTCAGAGGAGAGGCGGGAGAATTCACCCTTCAGCTGAGCGAGGCTCTGTGGTGGGATGTCTTTGGCCATGCCGGAGTACGTCTCGAGGAAACGGTTGACCTTCAGAAACAGAACGGTCACGTGAGATGGAATTAAATACACAAAATAACTGAACATGCTCCAGGATATGTGAAGTCTGGAGTGATTCCTGTGTGGAGACATTAAAAATAAACAGTGCTTGACAGCTCTGAACTGAGCACAGTACCTGTTTTGCATTGATCCACAGTGCCTCCAGCTGGCTGAGACCTCCAACTGCACCTTCTGTCAGCCCATGAGAAGGGAACAACGGCAGGAGAATCTGCCCCACATTGCTGTACGGGATGGGAACTCCCAGCAGCAGAGCCAGGGTGGGCACCAGGTCTGTCTGCGGCACCACGTCTGGTTCACTCTACAAACATGAGAGAATAGATGAAAGCAGCCATACTGTCACCAGAAGGACCACACTTTCTTGGGTGAAAAGAAACGCTGTGAAAGTACCGGCGTTGAACAGAAAACCCCTAGTAGCAAGATGCCTAAAAGCCACTTTTTTCGCATCAAACAATAGAAAATCCCAAAGGATATGATTTTTTTAAATTTTCCCAAAGAACGAATGACAGTAAGAGAAGAGATCTGTGGCTTCGGACTCTCCACAGATAGGATGAAAATGGTAAACTGTGAGACGCAGCCAGTCGAACTGTGTCCACCCCAACACCTCATCACAGTTTGGTTAATGATGTTACTCAGTAAATGACTTGTGTGCCGATTGTGCCTGTAGATCAAAGTTAATCAAAAAAGAGCCATTGCAAAGTTGTAACTACAGTTTTTACTGTGAGAAAAGTATGGCCTGACCATAAAATGCTTGCTTTTAGAATGGAGTTTGGTTTAATAGCCTCTCCGTTTGACAGACCGCCAGCAGCAGAGGGGGTTTTAATGCTAATAATTCACATAAAATGGGCTCATCTACCTTCTAATAATGAACCTTATAAACAGCATGAAGTAAAGTTGGAAGTGGAGCCAAACCTGACCAGTTTTGTCCTCGGCTCAGCTCAGCTCGTAAACAGTTGCGTATCAAAGTAGAGAAAGTAATTGTAATTAGTAGTCGATGTAATTATTTTAGGATCAAGTCACATTGGACAGATTATTAAAAAAAACAGCAAAATAAAATGTCTTAATGACAGAAAAGATGATAGATGATAGAAAAACTAACATCACATCATGTGCTGCCCCCAGCACCAATAGAAAGCGTCTCGCTGCAGTGTGTCGACACACATCGCAGGACAATGAAACACAAATATAGACAGAACTACCCTAAATAAACAAACAGGATTTTTTAACAAAAAAATGAAAAAAATCCCCAATCGTGTAGAGTAGTTAGGTTAAATCCATCACTGTGGCATTTAAAGTGAGACTGGTTGATTCAGATAACAGAGTGTCTAATTACCTCCCCTTTCCACGATATTTCTGTGTGCTCATGTAACCTGTGATTTTCCACAATGCTTTATGTAACGTTCCAATTACACTGCAATTATGGAAATCGCTGTTGAAGTTCACTTTTTCTAGTGCGGGATCCACTTAATCCCTGAAAAGGCGGAGACCACCTGCCAGCACCAATTTAGCGGATTCGGGGGAAACTGCACAGTCGACCGTGAACAGAAATGATCGTGTGTGGGATGGTTTGATGTTTAATATTCTCGACACGGGAAATGCTCCGCTGATTTGGTGAGATAAACACGATGTATGCGGGTATTTGCTATGATAAAATGAAAAGAAACATAAACACACAAATAGATTTTCCTCTGGTTCCTTAGAAGCTCATATGTAGACTGAATGTGACGTTTGACAGCATTTGATGTTGTTTTAAAAAGGTCCTGCAGTCAAAAGTTTCTCTTTGACAGTCAATAATGAGTCTGTTCTGTAAACATTCAGCAATCTGAACAGTATTTATCTCTCCCTGCATTTCATTTACATCTAGTTAACTGATTGTTGCCATTTAGCAGAGCCAGAACAGAAAATGTGATGTTATGTGACAATCAGTAAAAATCAGTCCAACTGAGCAAAGAACGGGCTTACATGGCTTATTACTATTCTATTATACTTTTCAGCATTACTGTTTATACACAGAACTTCTATGCTTTTCAAGACTGTAGCTATTGGGGGTCTTAAGTTGAGGGAAGGTTCCCTCAACAAAAAGTCAACAGGATTTTGGATTATTGCAGAAAACAAGCTCTGTGGCAAACACAAGTTTACGAAACGTACACATTTTGTTCAGCAAGATAATCTTGCCACCTCTGTGTTTTTTTAAGCATAAATGCGATTGCCGGAAGTAAAAAGCTAATGTTAGGCTGTAAACGAACTACACCGCGGTCACGACATGTAAAAGCTTCAAAAATCTAAATAAGGGTGTATTTTATGTCGTACAGTAAAACATGAAAAGAAGGGAACGCCTGCACATTTACTCCATGCCACAGAAGTTTATGCAATGCTTCGATCAAGCTTAGATTTTCATCAGCTGTGTGTGACATGGAAAAACCCACACCGTTCACACTGACAGGCTGACCAGCTCTATGTATTCATGTAATACTTTGTATTTCTGTGTTTTTCTGCTTTCTTTCACGTTTTCCTGTTAGCACTGCATCTATGTGACGTGCATATAACCAGCCTCTCCTTGCAGTGAACCACTGACCTTATTTCAGGCATCTAACCAAAAAACATTTAAAAAACCCATTGACTTTGAGACGAGGTCAACATGAGGGCAAAAATGCTAACTGATTTACTAGTTTAAAAAGCTGATAAGGATAATATGAAGGTGGAAGAAATCTGTCTCATATACCGTAGGTTAGACTTACATTTATTAGTTTGGCTTTTGTCCAAAGCGACTTGACCACAATGACCATTCATTGATCATCTCATGTTAAAACTTGGTGTAAAAAATGCAGCTACTCTACTAACCTGGGACGGCGGGGCGGGAAACAGAGGGGAAGGACTGTAGAGGAAGATGGCCGCGTCGGTCTCCTTCTGACTTTCTCCACCATGATCTCCGGTGTCCGTCATCCCGTGATCTCCCATCACCACCAGCAGGGTGTCGTTCTGCAGACGGTCAATCACAGACCTGGAGGAACAGGGGTTTCGAGAAGAGATTAATTAGGATTGCTGCAATTAAAATCTGTTATTACTCAGATGTGGAATGAGTTTTAATGTTTAATTATTAGCTAAACTGAGACTTTGTGCTGTCATTATTAGCAGTTTCTGTCCTTAGAAAATAACTTAAAGTGCCATTCATGCTTTTTCATGATCTACGTGTGTCAACATCTTACAGTAAACAGTGTAACCAAGTGTTGTGACATATCTACAGTACTACAGGTGCACTTTGATAGCACATAATGGGGACAGCAGGTAGGGAGTGCTGTAAAACAAGCTCGTAGCAGCTGCACCATTGTCTGACCTGATGACTCCGTCCATCTGGGTGAGCTTGTCGGCCATGGCCGGGTGGTCAGGTCCAAACCTGTGACCACAGTGATCCACTCCGAGGAAATGAGCGACCAGGACATCCCAGTCGTCCCCCACCACTGTCAAAACCAACAGCAGGTGACGGGCGGAGAGATGTTAAGTAGAATACAAAAGGAGTACAGAATACAGAAAACATATGAAGTAAAGACATACTAGTTGTGTAGAGGTGCTGGAGGATGCCGTTGTCCACAGTGTGCAGATCCTTGACATTGAAAGAAGGGAAGGGCAGAGAGCGGTGGAACCTCTTCGGAAAAAGACTCTCCCAAGTGTCATCGCCCATGAACACCACCCGTTTGCCTGTGAGGGGAAACGCACAATTACAACGAAGTAAATCAGACGAGGCTGAAACGTTTTCTCTGAAGATTATATAAATTATAAAATTATAAAAATATATTTATATAAATTATAAAGTCGGCTTGAAAGACTTTGGGGTGTGACTGATCGTCATGTATACTTGACAACCAGGGAGACTCCCTTTTTTCATTGCCCTCTCCTGAATCCCTCCCAGTTCTCCCAAATGTCCAGATTCATGACAATTTTTTGCACCTTTTCCTCTTTTAGTTTCCACAATCTGTTTCTGGAAATGCACAGCGTGTAGTCTTGTGTACTCTTGTGCCTCGTCTTCCTCAGTGAGTGAGAAATGGAGAAGAAAAAGAATGTGCAAGCAAATTTTAGACGTCCTGCAAAAGAAGATTTTCTTAAGGAAAATTTAAAAGGAAATTATAGTATTTTTTTAAAAACCTGCCATGTTGCACAAACGCTGAAGGTTGATGAAATTCATGCAAACTTCACGCCAGAGGGCCAAATTATTCTGCTTTCTTCCTTGAGAATTAAAACTAAAAGTAAGTATTTGACATTAAGATTGTTACGTGCTGCAGAGCACTCACCATTTTCTGTTTTCATTCTTTAAAGTCACCAGAGTACAGGTAACAGTCTCTGAAACACATATTTTTCTGTGGGAGGTCCCTTGAAATCCTCCCTATTTTTGAGGTCTCAAGGTTGGCAAGTATGATTGCTGTATATAAAAAAAAGCCCTCTTACATGCCCCATTGTTAGATGTAACATGGCAAAGTACCATCTATGGTGACCCAATGTCCATGCAAGCATGGTACAGTAATCGAGGCTGATAGTCAGCATTTTCCTGATTATCAGTATCTGTGTTTATTGTGTCTGATTGTTGAGAGAATAAATTAATTGAAAAAGCCGTACTTTAGCTCTGATGCAGCATCCTTTCTCTGTTAGTGGTCACCAGTCTGTGGTCTCAGTGTCCACACAGTTCAGGTGCTGGTTCGGAGCCAGTGCCAACTCTGGAACCGAGTAGCATCAACACTTTGCTAGTCTAGAACAAAGAACCACTTACAACAGGGGCTGGGTGCAGGGTTATTACGACCAATGACCAACTTAAACCACTTATGGCCGCCCTTTTAAAATCCAGAGCTAGTATAGCGTTTTCTGGCTCATGCACAGGAGAACACACAAAATATTTTCACTATTTACGCCAATTTGAAGCAACAGTGGTCGAGGACCAGTCACGTTTGGATGCCCATGTAGGCATGCAAAGCCAGGATCAACACTTGTAAGTGTCGATGTATTCCACTAAACTTGTTCCTAGCAATGCTAAGAAACGTTCGCAGGTTGAACCAACTCCGAACCAGCAGTAGCACCAGCCCAGAACCAGCACTTGGTTCACTTTGGTGGAAAAGGGGGTAATGTGGTGCCTTCCCAGTGGAGTAAAAGTGATGCAGTGCCATTAAAACGGAGAAACTGTGACAAAGTGCCCTCCCACTGCACACCTACCTGCTGCTCTTTCATAACCCACCTTTGTAATGCAGTATACACTACTGTGTTACTTACCCACTTGCCCAAACTGGTGGATGAGGTTGTCCTCCAGGATGGCACTGGAAGCAAAGTTATTACCCACGTCCACAAAGGTGGGCAGGGAGCCCGTGGTGAAGCCCTTGATCCTCTGCATGGTGGTCGTAGGCGGGTCCGCACGGAAAGGGTACAGCCGGCTGTGTGAAGGCCTGACCGACACCGTCTCCTCCAGCACGGGCAGCTTGTTCTCGTACGGTCTGGGCGCCGTGTTGTTGGGGTCGAAGCGGGCGAAGTCGATCTTGAGGGCGTCGATGATGAGGAGGACGGCCCTGCGGAACCGCGGCTGGGCGCGGCAGAAGTCCCCCGGCTCCCCTCCGGGCTGCAGCACGTCCCCGCAAGTGCTGGTCCTGTTCACCTCCAGCCTCACCAGCAGGAAGCCGCCCACGAACAGGTAGATGCCCACAAAGTACACCGCGCACACCCACAGGAGCAGGGACAGCACCGGGAGCCCCTTCATCCTGGACGGACACACACAGGTGACAGCGTGCAGGTGGAATAAGTCAGACACACTTGTTTCACATTAAAAGTCAGAGGAGCAGCTTTTTCTCCGGGCTGCACCTGCTACACGAGATGCTAACGCTGCTAACTGTAACTCGACAGAAACCACAAACTCCATTTAAAGCAACAAAAAAAAAGACGGCGACGTGACAGGTAATATTAACTAGCTAACGTAAAGACGAGGTTCGTAAGTTAACGCTGTTAGCCGCGGCTAGCTAACCTCGCTCTTGTCACTGACCTTGTAGCAGCCGGGTTTTCGTCCTCTCTCGGCCGGAGGGCGGACGCGAATGTGTGCGCTAACAACACGGGCACAGGTGTCTCAGGTAAACAGAGAACGACGCCACACCACGCTCACCTTCATTTGGGACACCGGTACAATGAGATTAGATGGCTGGAGACGGCTAGGAACTTCAGCGTGCGTGCAACCCGGCGGAAGTACGCGGCGGACGTGTTTCCGTGTAACACAGAGTGAATTTTTTTTAAAGAAGCTTCGCCCTGAACTCAGACTGTCAGGCACAACCTGCCTTCAACCATTGGACAGTGTGGAAGTCCAAAGGGCACAGTGTTAAAATAATAATGTAAACTGGAAAAAAAAAATGATAAATGTAATATCAGAAAAGCATTTATGTCGAATTCCATTATCATTTTTATTTACAAATTGTGAGAAAATGGCTTTTTTATTTTCAGATTGTCCACAAAAGAGAGTGAGGACATGTAAATGCAAATGCATTACATTGGAGAGTAGTGTTTTACTTATTTTATTTGAATGTTTTCCACTCTACAGCAGGCAAATTGTCAGACAGCATATCCATTTTCATTTTATATGGCCATAGAAAAGAAGAGAAGAAGAAAAAATGGATTATTGCATTGTCATTTTACTCAAAAAACACAAATGGAACATTTTAATGCTCTTGTGGAATTCCATTTTCATTTTCAAGGTTACGCAATCGCTTTGACAAAGTCACCTATGGCTTGCCAAAGGACAGAATAACAAAGATATAAGATAAGTATTTATCATGTAAAATCACCCCCCTTTGTCCCTTTCTTTTACTTCAGTCTTGCACTTTTTTTATTTATTCAATAATTTATCACAGTCATTTAAAATGCAATGAAATACAATGCCAACAAAACAACATGCCGCAAGCCATTCATGTTATTGTGTCCGTGCCACCTGTAAAGAAGCCTCTAACGCAGAGAGGCAGATGGAAACAAAGATTTGTAGCTCTGTAACTGTCATGAAAGCAAAAACTCGTCCAGTATTCTGGTGATTGTACTCTTACAAAAAAAACAAACAACTCTCGATCAGATACTTTTTGTTAAATGACTAAATACAGTGTTGTAAGAAGTATAGGGGAAATCATACTTGAGTAAAAGTAAAGATACCGTGTTAAAGTATTACTTTGGTAGTGAAAGTTCCCCAAATGAATAGTACTTGAGTAAAAATACCTGAAATTAAATGTGCTTAAGTAATTTTCTGGCAATAAATGTTCTATAGACGTATTAAAAGTACAAGTAAAAGTCAATTATACATATATGCATATACTGTATACTATGGGTCGACCAATTATCAACTCGGACAATTATTGAATCTAATATGCATCCCTTTCTGATGATCTGAATGAGCATTCTTTTCTTTTCTTTTTTTATGAGACTGTAGATAGAATATATCAATTAAAAAATGTGCTCCTCTGGCTGTGATGCAGCCTGCAATCTGCAGAGTAACTACAAACTAAAGTCAATTAAATGTAGCAGAGTAAAAAGTACAATACAAAAAAATAAAAAGTACAAATTCTCAAGCAAAGGACAAATACCTCAAAATTGGACTTAAGTACAGTACTTGAGTAGTTTTTTGTCTTCTGCTATACTGCCAAATATTACATAACTTCATTTGCTGTACTTTGGCAGATGATCTCCAGCAGCTGAAATCTGCAGTATATTTCTTCCTGTATTTGTACCAAACCTGTAATAATTTTAAGTCACAGTAGCACGTTTTGAAATATTGACACAGACTTTGTTAACCAACTTATTTTTTATTTAACATTGCTGAACCCAAACATAGGCGTAAAACATGGTCAACTAAAGCATTTTCAAATCATACTGTCAAGTATTTTCTTCATCCACAGTCAGAACAGTAAATTTAAAGAAGTCCAGTTGTTTGTCATGAATTGTTCTATTAAGCTACCTTCTAACATTATTGTACATTTTTAAACAAGTGCTTTACAACATCCCATTCCACCAAGTCATATACCGACTGAAGTCTTTACTTTCTGAGAGTCTCAAAGACATTTTTTGCATTATGTTTCCCTAAACCTGTAAGCATCAGTGAAGCCTATGAAATGACAAATTTGCGTTCTTTGCGGTGACCCATGAAATGTAATAAATATATCCCATAAGACGTAAGGGGTGAATACAAACACAAGAGAACAGGGGCATTTTCTTGACTTCATACTATCTAGTTATCAAGAGGGACTTGTTTCTGAATCCTTCTGAAGAAGTACATGTATTTCTAAAGCAAGTAAAGGATGGAGTTTTTAAAGGGAAATAATGTTTTCATCTTACGCCGGCCAAATTATGAATCAACTACACTTTTCATCATTCTGAGGCATCCAGCCAGACATCACATCGAGCTAATTAAAGTCGCTGGTCCCAATGACGCTGAAAACAGTTGAAGATGATTGTGATTGCCACATTAATACTAATGAATCCACAGAACATGAAAACAGTTATTTGTTAACCCTGGAGAGATAGGAGAAGACATTACACACCATCGTATGTTTCACATATACTTTATGCAGATTCAAAACCTAAGCGTTGAGTTCTATGTGGGTATAAACAATAAGTCATACCTCAACAGATCTGATGTGTGTGAGAAGAAATTGCTGAGAAATAATTATTTATGGTACTAAATCACAAACTGCACACCACCGAGGACTTAAACTGCATCAACTCTCCGTGTTGTCAGCCTGCCAAAGTCCCTGGTATGAGTTTTGGCTGACAGCTGGTGTAAATTTATCGATCTGACAATAACTGAGCATAAACAATAGTCGGCGAAGACTAAAAACCTGACAAAAGGTGTGATTTTCCGAGGACTCTAAGGCAAAACATCCCAGAAGTTTAGAAAGTTTGTCCTTCTGTCCTGCCAGAAGGTTAACTCCGCTCACACAGCGATGCCTTGGAGCCCCGATAACTGAAACAAACTGCTGCTTCTGTGTTATTTCTCTTGCTTTGAGTTCATTCATGAAGTCCTCTGTTATTATTGGTTCTCATGGTTGTTGCTCTTCTCCTCCAACACTTTCGGCGCCGCTTTCAGGCTCGTCTTTCCCAATGAGCTGTATATGGCCATAGCCTGAACGCAGGAATACAGGACGGGGAAACATTATCATCATGACTGAAGACTACAAAAGCAACAAAGACACTTTGACGTATAAATTCAAGCGAGAAATACCTGTGTGACCATTGAGCTCATGTCACCGGCGTTAGTGGGCAGGAGGATGGTGTTGGACTCTTTGGCGATGTTGGAGAAAGCACTCACGTACTGCTCGGCCACAGTTAGCGAGGCTGCCGCATTTCCATTCTGTAGGATGCAAAATAAAACTGATCAGAAAGAACTGAAATCTACGACAGACTGTGATCTCATCAAAAAACTCAAAGTGGTGTTCACCTGCTCAGACAGAGCGTCCGACAGAACGCGGATGGCCTTAGATTTCGCCTCTGCTTTGACCAAGACTGCTTGGGCCTCACCTGGAGGGAACACAGTAATCGATTGGTGACAGTAACCATGTGAAATACATCAGTAATTCAAGTATTTCTGCATTGAAAACTACACGGATAAAACACTGGCTCTCTAAGTGCACCCACCAGCCGCTTTATTGATCCGCTCGGCTTTTTCACCCTCCGAGGCCAGAATCTGAGCTTGTTTACAACCCTCGGCGACGTTAATGGCCGCTTCCCTCGTCCCTTCAGACTCCAGCACGGTGGCTCGCTTCTTGCGTTCAGCCTCCACCTACGCAGAGTGAATAAAAACATGTGATAAAACTCGTTTCTGAGATTTATACGCCTCCCTAGCTTGCCCAGAGCCTCACCGGTAAAGCGCTGAATTTTATAGTGACTTCTGTCTTGTTCAGACAGTTAAAAGATCTCTTGGGCTATCTGCACAAAAACAAAATACTTTCACTAGACTCAGAGGGTTTAGGAAGTTGTATTTATTGTTGAAGGCAGTAAAACCCCCTACTGGGAGGGCCTAGGTGAGTTGGTATGTAATAACCCTGATATAAATCAGACCAAGAATACATTCATTCTGTTCAGCCCACCTGCATCTGCATGGATTCTTTGACACGAGGTGGAACGTGTATGTCTTTGATTTCATAACGGAGGCAGCGGATCCCCCAATCGTCTGACGCTTGGTTGATGGAGTGGACAATGTTGGAATTGAGTGACTCCCTTTCCTTTAAAAGCAGAAATGTAAACATCAGAAGTGATTACGGCACCTTTCATTAAACACCTACAGAACAAGAGGAGGTAAAGCAGTAGTTTGTCGTACCCTGAACACTTTGTCCAGTGTGAGCTTGCCCAGTTCTGAACGCATGGTGGTCTGTGCCAACTGTGTGACGGCATATTCTGGATCCTCAACGCCATAGCTGGCCTGGGAATGAAAAGAATTGGTCAAGACATAAAGATGACATTTTTATCCCTTTGAGTTGAGTATAACAACGCAATGAAGCAACCATTCCAGCATACCTTAAAAGGGTCTAGGATCCTTAAGTAAAGCACTCCATCAATCTGTAGTGTTACATTATCTGTAAAAACAAGATAGTAAAATATACTGTCTGTTAAATTATGTCACACAAGCTTAGTTGTATATTATTCATCAATAATTTGACACTCTACATACCTAGAGATACTGCAGACTGCTCTGGTACATCGATGACAATTTCCTTGAGACTTTGCACATAGCGAATCCGGTCAAGTAAAGGTATGAGGAAGTTTAAACCCTAAAAGAGATGAAACAGTTATTGAGCTTTTGATATTTCCCTTTGTAATTTTTTACACTAATGCTCTGCTGAAGAGCATTAGTGTAAAAAGAGGTAAAAAGGTATTACCGGCTCTAAGATCCGGTGGAAGCGACCCATTCTCTCCACCACCCAGGCTTCCTGTTGGGGCACGAACAGGACCACAGTGTTCATGGGGAGGCTGGATGCCCATCGCTGCTGGGCCGGTGTGACCCACAACCTCGGCGCAGCCCGCTGGGTCTGCTACAGAGACACACAGGTACAATGACATGCCATCAGAATATAGGACTCCTGCTTGATGAATATCTTTCATATTTAAAGAATCTATCCTTAACAGACGCTTTCCACAACCTAGTCTTAACGGCAAAGATGATGTCACTTGTATGTGTTTAAAGGTGCAATATGTAAGAATTTTGGGTTAAAAAACGTTCAACATTAAGTGAAATAATCAACAAAATGTGAAGGAATAACTGTTTTGACGTTATGTATTGTGATGCAAAGCATGTTTAGCATGCTAACCAGCTAGCCCTGGCCCATCCTAGTCCAAGTATCCTGTGCTAGTAGGGTAAACACCATCAATTCTTCTGGTTTCGAGCTCCGAGTCAAGACTGGTAGCTGCACGGCTAACTGAGCTAACCCACTAACGGCAGCTACTGCTGGCAGCAGTTAGCGGTTGCTTGATATGCTGCCCCCCCATTTGTTTTGAATAGGAGTTCAACAGGTGGCTAACTCTTACATGTTGCACCTTTAAAGAAGATAGGGCTGCCTGTTAATGATAGTGTTTTTTATTACTCTGTACCAGAGCCAAAGCTGACATATTCAAATGGCAACTTTTGACCAATCAACAGATGGAAATATATTAAATTTACAATGATGAAAAGCAGCAATTCTCACACTAGAGAAGCTGGAACCAGCTAATATTTAGCATTTTAGCTTGAAAGATAACTTGCCAGTCATCACTCTAGCGAAAAAATAAAAATGTAAACTCCTTTAAGAGGTATAAGAAACTACAAAACATTAAAGGCGCATTATGTAAAAAAAAACAAAAAAACATTAAAAATGTAACTAAAATCATCAACAGTATGTGAACACTGTTGTGTTAAAGCCACTTTATACGGCGATAAGAAAAGTAACACTCCTCCAGTGCTAGCTGCATCATCACTGGGCGTAACTAGCTAACAGCAGCTACTCTGTTCATATGCTGCCCCCTACTTGTTTGGAGTACATACTACAAACATATTGCAGCTTTAAAATAATTAACGTTATTCAGAGCCACTTTATAAAGTGTTAATATTGTGAAATGTAACTTCAGCTACTTCATTTTAGATTTAGCTGGCTTGCTTAATGTATTTTTCCACAGCATAATGTCCTTCCTTAAGTATATATTACATATAGGTAAACAGTATTAAGGTTTAATATGGACTAATAGTACAATTTCTCCACATAATGAATGGTTAGCCTATTTACATTAGCATGCCCACTCCCCCTGCCCATCCGTTTCTATTATCTATCTATCAGTCAGTGGTTAGCTAAAAGAAGGTAGCTCTCTTGTTAACTTAAAACAACTCAGTGATACTTCCATCACAGTGAAGAGTGACATTTCCTCAGTTATTAACACACGGTTACTGTGAATGACAGACACTTCACCGACAGCCGGGGGACCAACTGTCAGCAGGTTGTGACTAGCTAACAGGCGGTGTATGACGATAACGCATTTATTTACCTGCAGCAGGGCCCCGCCGGTCCGACACAGCGTCCGTAACATCGTTTAGATTAAGTTAAGTGATTGCAAGAAGAAGATTCGGCTTCGTAGACTGGACTAACTAAACTCTGTACTCATGTGTATGACCCTTGCCGATCAGGAAATGAAAGTTACATCACTGGTGCAACGGTGAAAAACTCCGGCGGGCTACAAGAAAACGACTATGGTTCCGCTGGCAAAATAATAGTATCTACAGCAACTACTACTGCTGCTGCTACTATTAATATTTATTTATTTATTTAGCTGTTATTTAGCTGAGTCTGCATTGAAAATATTCTGAAGCCAAAACATGAAATATACATATTTCTTTGCCGAATCAAACTTTTACATTCCCCACATTTGATGAAAAGAGTGAAGGAGTGTGAAGGAGAAAATAATAATTCGTGCAGAAGTATTAGGGGAAAAAAATGGTTGAATAAATGCTTCCAGACCCAATGTAATGACCCAGTACATACACATGGTGGTGCTGTTGGTGTTGTTTCAGCCATGTAGGCCTACAGTGTAGCTCCTCAGTAAGAAAGATCATACTCAGATTTACTCAATTCTAACTTCTTGTAGTTTGGGGTCCATGGTTTATGGTGTGGTTGTTCAAGAGACACCTTTGAAAGGGGCCTAAGGTTTGCTTAGTTGGTGCACAGAAAAAACAACTGGGGCAGAAGTCATGTTACACTGAAGACCAAAATAGATAGTGAACATCTGGGGATTAGACTATACACAAATGTAAAGTGTCTCTTTTTTTTCTTTGATTGCTGATTATCATAAAGTGGGCTGTTTTTTCTGTAAAGCTCTTTGTGATGATGGGGTTGATAAACCCTGACGTAACACTTCTCATAAAAACATCCAAAGGGGGGGAGAAATGAAAGTAGCACGCAGCACTTAAAGCTTGAAAGAATCAAACGGAAGAGTTACAACAATGCTACAGAGAAAGTACTGAAGAAAAAAATGCTTTGATAAGAACTTTAAACTTGTAAATGGAAAAGAATTGAGAAATCTGTCACCTTGCATGTTGCAGATACAATAGGAGTCATTCATATTGGCTTAAAAAAACATTATGTATATTAAAAAAAGCATATGTAATGAATACATCTTATTATACAGGTACAGTAAAAATAACACTTTATAAAAAAAAATAAATACAATCCTAATCAAAATTCCTAAAACCCCAAAATGTCTCACAGAAAGTTACAGGTGTTTGGTTTGTACAATCTGTGTGCGTCACCTGTTTCCTCCTCCAACCTGTCCCTCTCAGCGATTGGTCCGTTTCACTTTAGGCGGCCCCGCCCTCCTCTGCTCTCCTGTAATCTCATTGGTCACGTCAGACGCCAGTGACAGGTGGCTCGACCCCGCCTCCTCCTCCTCTCTCAGTGCTCTCAGGTTGTTCGTCAGTCTGAAAAGCTGTGATGAGAGTTTTAATAATGGCGTGGCAGCGGCGGGGGGCTGCCGCTCTCTGCCCAGGTCCGGCAACAGAAAACCACCTGTAGACGTCGACTGGGAGCTTTGCAGCGGTTTGAAAAGTAATTTAACGGATGTTAAACATGTTGACACGGGACGGAGTAAATCTCCGCTGACAGCCTGCTCTACAAACTGTGTGAAACTACTGGACTGTCGCTGGAAGCGCTTTGCCATGTCGTTACTGTGTGTCAGAGGTAGGTTTTACATTTGTTTTTATTACTTTACACGGTTAGAAATGATATGAAGTGTTTAAATTCTACTTTTGTTGAATTTTCATCTGAAAAAGTCAGTGAAATCTGACAGAACCGGTTCTCTGGCAGGTGGTATCCCCCCCTCAGGGACTAACAGTATCTGGGAAAAGTAGCTAGCACATTTGTTCTGTCGTGATTTTACGTTTTTAACACAACCCAGACTCCTCATGAGAATAGTTAAAATCAATATTAATATGTGAGGTTGTTGTCCTGACTAGGATATGATGTGTTTATTTTATTAGAGCCTTCCATACCAGCTGTTTGAGCCCAACAGAACCACTGACCTGTGGTGTGTGTTGACTCTGAGATATCACAAAAACAGTAGCCATATTTATACAGTGCTTTCTCTTAGGTGCATGTATTTGGTGTTGGTGGTTGGGGGGTTAGGGATCATTCACCAAGAAAATCTGACGTTTTTCAATGAAAATATGCAATTTTTGACATCATTTGAGATCATTATTATGACCATATGTGTGCAAAAATGTGGAAAAGCTAGACCAGATAATAAATAACCGACACCTACAAAGCTTAATAATAAAACCTGCTAAATAAGTCCACTGGGGACTACAGCTACAACCATTAGATCTGTCATTAAGTTAGTTTTGATGCTCTCCACATTGATTTTTACATTCATTTGGCTTAGTCGGTGCCCAAAATGGCTGCGCATAAGCTTTATAATATAAGGAAAACCCTGGTATAAATCAGTCAGTTCAGGATCAAACGAACTTAGAGATTGTGAAACGCAAGGCTCATTTGATTTGGATTTATAACTAAATCACTTACAGCTCTTTTAATGAAACTGAAGTGAGGGAAGGATATTTTAATTTGACTTTATAATTAGAATAGTTCAAAGTCTATAATCAAAACTGATACCAGTACCCTGGTGCAGGGACCCTCTTGTGATCTTGTTGAGGTTCCTCTGGGTCCACATTATTGAATTCAGTGAATGCCTAAATGGCTGAGCTTTTACGATCTCCTGAATGTTAACCTTCCAACATTAGTAGTGTATAGACTGACGTTTTTATCATTCACATTAGAAAAAGTGATAATTTGTAAGGGTTACAGTTACGTGCCCATTTACAAACAAAAATAAATACAATAAAATAATACAAAAAAGCCTGTTATGTGTCCAAATGATAATAACAATGTAATAGTTGACATTTTTCAAAGCGATATTAAAATTTTTAAGCTGAAACAAGACCAAAGCAAATCAGGCTGGGGCACGTTGCCACGAAAAAGAAGTTGGAGGACAATCCTCGCCCGCCGCTCAAGCATCCTTTACAGCTGCAAAGCACATTATGCAATATGCTGTTCTGTGACAACAAGACTGATGCCCAGCAATTTGGTCCAGTGATGCCAGGAGTGAAAAAAAAGACAGAAAATCATGCTGCAAGCTCAAAACAGCCTCATTCCTTTTAACCACACATGTATGCACATCTGAAATGACTGAAGAGACACCCGTGCTAAACTTTTAATATATTATTTTTTTCAGATTGCTTCATATAAAGTGTAACTTGTCATTTAAAAAAATGTCTTAATAGGAAAACCCACTTTCCTTCTTCTTTCCCTCTTTTTAAACTGTGTCGTGAATAAATAATACACAAGTACACACAAGATGTCCTGAACATTTCTAAAAATCCCTGCATCTAGTGCCCCCATCTGATATATCCTGTTCTGTTTAATTATTTCTTTTGGGTGGCTATAACTAGTCTCTTTTGTGTACCACTGACAGTATTTTATCCCTCCATCTTAACTGTATTAAGCCTGACTGACTGCCTGACTGCATTTTTTGGAAAAAGAAAAACGCAGTCAGGACTTCAGGCTTCATATCTCAGCACAGACAGAGCTAATTCTGTTCAAATATCTGTCAGACACCTCCACTTGTACACGTTTACACAGTCAAGCAAACACCTTCTGTCATGATCTGAAGTTTCTTTAATGCCTTGATGCCTTGAGTAATGACCGTCACAACAACCCTCATCTCAAGATGTACAGATATTCAGCAGGAGCATCAGCTTTTCCTATAATCAGCCTGCTGTTTAGTCCTGCACATGTCTCTGCCAGTGTTTCTGTTTCATTTAAACTGCATAGTTTGCTGGTTAATTTAATTAATTTAATTTAATTTTAGAGCCAGTTAGCTAGTAGCTAGGTAGCTAATATGTTTGTTGTAATGAGGTTTGCAAGTTGTGTTCACAAGTAACAAGTGGCAAACTGCTTGTCAGGATTCATACAGATCACAGTATTCAGAGTTTTCCTCAGGAAATGTCAGTGGGTGTGGTACGCACTGTTGTCTGACTGGCAGTACAGGGGTAAGTTTTTTCTCACACGTCAGCAGCTGATTGCCACTGACTGGTCAGTTTTTATCCTCTTTTTACAACTTAAACCTAGAAGGTTTTCTTTATTCCACAACATTCTCCAACCTGCCGCTTTGGTTAATTACTGCGAAACAAATGTTAAATGTGATCCATCAATTACTGACTGAGCTGAATCAGACGTTACTAGACACTTGTGACATTGGTGAAAGTTTTCTCTAATTCAGGATAGGCGTGGTGCCTCCACAATAAAAACCTGCTTATTTACACCGACCAGCCACAACATTAAAAGGACTAACAGGTGTAATCACCTCACAATGCAATGTTCTGATGTGAAAACTTGGATCCTGGCATTCAAGTGGATGCCACCAACCACCCAAACACCGTTGCAGACCAAGTTTAACCCCTCATGGCAACGGCACTCCCTGATGGTAGTGGCCCCTCACTGCAGGACAATTCCGACCACCTCACTGCAAAAACTGCTCAGGCCCAAGAATTGTGAAAAAGAGCTCCAGGCTTTGACCTGGTTTTCCAAATTCCCAATCAGATTGAGTATTCGTGGGACATTATGGAACATGTCCGATCAATGTAGGCCCACACTTTGCAGCCCACAGGACTCCAAGGATTTACCGCCACACACTAATGCCAGACACCACAGGACACCCCCATAGGTCCTGTGTCCATGCCTCAAAGGCTCGGAGCCAAGTCCAATCCATGGTGGGGCTTCAATGGGTGGACTTGGGTTCCTTGCTGTGTGGCAGCGAGCATTGTCCTACTAGGGGGACCACTGCCGTTTCCAAGAGGGGGTATGCTTGGTCTGTGATAGTGTTTGGGACAGTGGTGCCTGTGATGTGGCATTTAAACGAATGCTAGGACCCAAGGTTTCCCAGCAGAGATTGTGTGGCAACGAGATTATCAATGTCGGTGATCTATTCACTTTAAGTCCTCAGAATGGTGTTGTGATTGGTATGTTACCTATTTGAATGTTATATGGAGAGCTTTGCAATCTTGCAAAAATTGTATACATTTTGGGCAAATTTGAATCATTCTGTCATTGCTATCTCACAAAGAGAAACTGCCAAGATCAGTGTTGTGTTGAAGGCGGAAACATAACAACTTTTGAATGTTTGGGGAGCAAAAAATCCATAAGAAAATCATTTTAAACCTTTAAACCTAAAATGAAATTCATGGTATTTTTCTGAAAGCTGAAAACAATGAGCCTCAGAAGCGAGTCGGCAATCGATACACTAAGGCTCGGAAAGAGAACGGCTCCTGGCAGGGAAAAGGTCACAAAGAGGCAAGTCAGTTCGCTCCTGCTTACTTCAGAGAGTAAGTGCTCTGGCAATAAAGTGTCCTTGTTCTAAATGAGACATTTCACTTTAGAGCTTGGCCATAATTGATTACTGTTATAGTGAATGTAAGCTGGTATGAGTTAAGCAGCCCACAGATAACAGAGAAAAGGGTGCTGGGCCGGGGGCAGCTTGATTAGCTGATGTTGTGACTCATCCCTTGATAGCTCAGCTTGACAGTGTTGCTTATTTATTGCTAGTTGAGATGCTTCATCTCCATGGCGATGTCTTTACACAATAGATAAGTGGTTGCCCTGACAAGTGGACATGTGGGGGAGACTCCTACTGCGCATCAGGACAGGGCTGAGTGGACACATGGCTCACATGGACCCCATGACGCTGCAGAATTGGAGGTGTGCAGATGCTGTTTTTTAGACACGTGATCACTTTAGTGACAGAATACATGGTATTTTCTGCGATGAGAGAGTTGGGGAGTTTACAAACATTATTTTTCTTGGTTTGAAAGAGGTGGAGTGAGGCAGGAAGTTAAGAGCCCACAGCTGTAAGAAGGAAGCTGTTGTGGTAACGGTTGGTCTTGGGCTTAATAGACTCCTGGTGTACCACAAGTTTTTGAGTGAAAAGGTTGCGGATGGAGTTGCTGGCAATATTTCTTTTTGCTATCCATTACCAAGTGTGTCATTCTGTGCATTAATGGAAGGCAGCTAACAAACAATGATCTGCTAAGACTCGTAGGTTTTTGTTGGAATATGAGAAGTTGGTGCTTGATGTAACTGAAGGAGATGCTCCTGGACCAGACTAAGGGAATTTGTGGATCCATCTTGTCATCTTACATTGATGATATTGGATCGTGACCATTGACTGAACATATCAATCCAGATTGATGGATGGCTACACCCTTAAATGCCACGCCACTTCATCAGTCTAAGTCTTCTGTTTTCATTGCTTTGACTCAGGGACCCCATAGTGGCAAAAATTACACACTTTGTGTAAAGCAATGAGATTTTCTAGTGTTCTTATGTCCTGGCGCTCTGGGACCCCTGTCCCGATTCAAATTAATTTTAGCAGAGCTTTATAGCAAACCCTCATTTGAATCGGGTGTGGTGGGGCAGGGAAACATCGAAAACATGCAGGGCAGGGGGCCCTGAGGACCAGGATTGAAGAGCCAGGAAGGTTAATCTTTAATTTACATTAAGGAATGCATTTGACAGACTTGATATTAGGTAACAATAACGGACAAAAGCAGCCAATCCAAATATTTGTGAAGCTTTTGTCACAGATTAACCAAATCACATTGAGATTGTTTGAGACTGGTGAATTGGCTCTATGCATCCTGTGTTATTACCGACTGAACAGGTGTCGAGTTTGTTTCATGCATGATAGCGTCTTTTGTTCGCTGAATCATCTGTCGACATATTGTAAGTTCAGATTTGTTTTACTCCTCCATTGAAAACAGTGATATAGCAGTTCTTTGTCACGGCACACACTCTGGTCATTCGAATGTTGAGACCACAGTTATAAAGACAACCACACAGCTACCGTCTGCTTGGAGCCTGCTTACTTGACCCTGTAGCTGACTTAGTAGGTGAGGAGATTGTACAAGAAAATGGTAAAGAATGAGAAACAGAGGCCCTGCAGGACTAAAACAGACAGAACTGCAGGCTGAGTGGCTGAGCGTAGCGAGCAGCAGAGTAGTGGAATTATGAGGGAAAGAGAGACGGAGAGAGAGCGCTTAGAGATTGAGGGAGTAATCCCCTGGCCATCTGTTGCTCTCCCTCTCTCTCTCCCTCTTACACTGGCCCCACCTGACCAGATCCAACAGCCAGCATGAAGCGGAAGTGCACCACCGCCTGCAGTAGCAGTGGATTCTGGTGTCACTTCCTGGTCCTACTTTTCCTGCTTCTCTGCCTGACCCTCCTCTGATGATTTCCTTTTATTTTGGAACATCCACTCTTTTATGTTGGCGTCCTTAAGGGCCCAAACCACACAAAATCCTGACGAAGAACATTAGCAGACTTTTTTGACCATTATACTCTTACTGAATAAGAACTTACGGTGTTTGTTTTTTTTCTGATCTACAACCGTATTTGTTCCTTTGTTAGTCATGAATACAGTATACTTTAAACATATAAACAAATGATAAATAATTCAAACAGCCCCAAAAGCCTCTTGTTATTTGACAAAGAATCGGTATATACGGATGCATATTTAATGCATAAACTGAAAAAGAAAATATGTGTGTGTTGCCTCTTGCAAGTGCCAGACTTATGATGAATGGTCCAGCCTTCTTAAAAAGTATATCTGTATGCATATTGTAGCAAATAGATACCATGTGATTCTTAAGTTGCCCAAATGTGAGAAAATCCATGGAGCTTAATTAAGCATTAGTTAAAGTGCACAAAAGCCAGTCAAGAGTCCAGTTGATTAAAGTAGTCAGATGTAGGGCAGCAGTACACTGTGGCATGAAAATTGACAATTATCATACCGTGTATATTTGATTATTTACTATATTGAGTTCTACCTATATTAGAAAAATAAAAAAGTTAATATTAAGTAAATATAAGTTTCATGTTGTTAGGACATAATATTTTGTGAAATTACAAGAAGGGATTCGTTCAACCTCCTTCAAACCCTTTTCATTCTGTTAATGGTCACTGTAACTGATAATACTTTTGAGAAAAATAAGATAGAACTGTATTAATCCCGAAGGAAATTGTTGTGCCAGAGATTGCTGCAAAAATGTACAGTACAATAGAAAAACCAGTAACCACCAGTAGCAACCAGTAGGTTCCCCGGGTCAGGGTCACACACTGGGCCCAGTTAGGACAATAAAGAGTATTAAATGCTAGTGAAAAATACAAAATATAAAGCGTTTCAGGAGTTAAATGCAAAAACCAGTGCCTAATAGAATAACAATAGAGGTAAGACAAGTGAAGTACAAGAGTAAACTAAAAATGAACTAAAATAGTAGTAGTATTGACTATTGAAAGTAAAATTGGCAGTGATATTTAAGGTAGTAAAAAAGAAGTAAGAAGAAATATTGCAACTGATATTCAACATAATAATGCACATGATATTAAACGTTAGTAAAACCATATACTGTGATACCCTGATATTTTCTGAGATGTTTATCCCACCATGAAATACAGTCGCAAACCTCAGCCAGGTGGCTAACTAACAAATACAAAGGCATAAATAGTTGTGGTGAAAATGGCAAAATCCTTTATTATACTGTACTGAAAAGTTGCACTGTCAGCTTCTTAGTTAAAAATTCGAAGTAGAGCTTCATGTGATCTTATATGAATTTGTATTTGTCCCTCTGGTAGAGTAATGTCATTACCTGCGTGACTCCACAGTATGTTCGACCTAGTGGTAGAAGTACAGGTGTTAGTAATAACATTAATGACTCCATTCAAGTGTTGCAGTAGGTGAGCCAGAATGCACAATAGGCTTTTCATGGCAGACATTTTGACTTGTCAAAGCAGGAAAATCACAGGTGGAATTTCTAACATTAATGATGGCTGCAGTCTAATTAGGTGAGTCAGGTCCAGGGCTCTGGTATAGTACACTCACTGACATGGCTTACCGGGACACTTAATAGAATGGAGCCATTGTTAACGTTATTGGTCACACCTGTGCTTCTCCTGCTTTGACAAGTCAAAATGTCTGTCTGTCGTTTTTATCTTAAAGCCTATTAATGAACTGATGTTGTTCGATACACATCTAAAGTTGAGCCATCAAAGAGTACACCAGAATCAACTCTGACCAAAACACGCTCCTTGAAGAAACTAAGCATACTGGTGCAGTAAGAAAAAAGCAAGAAAACACAGGTTGATGGGGTATCTGTGCAACTAGCCCTTCCAAATAGTAAGCTAAATGGCCTTTAAAGCCATGACGTGCCCTGGAGAGTAAATGATAAACATCAGTTTCCACCATAATGGGCCCTTGGTTTATGGCCGTCAGTCCTGTGTACCACAGCCCTAAATAACATCATGCAAATTAGTACAAAAGGCCACTGTGCCAGCTCATTTGCCCCTGTGACAAAGCCTCAGTGGAAAGAAAAGAAAAAAATCACACTTCTGCTTTCTCTCCACTTTTCCACTGCTCCCTTTCCGCCTCACAGAGAGGTATGTGCAAGACAGGAAACACTTTGGAAGTAGTGACGAGTTGTTTTTTTTTTCTTCTCTCCTTTCTGATAACAAAGTATGCTTTCCCCCCCCCCCCCATTGTTATCCTGAATGACAACACACCAGTTTTTCTGAATTGTAATCCTTGATTTTTGTTGTTAAAATTATAACATCAGGGAATCACTGTTGTGGTTTTATTCACATGATCAAGAGTGAGGTTTCAGACAGAATGGAAAACAAATGAAATTATTTCTCCAGCATAGAGGGAAGATAGGGATTTTCCATGAAAATATGAAAGCGTCATTTGTGCCTCCATCATCCCGTCCTGCCCATCTGCCATCTCAGGCTCCAGAGGTTTAGTAGGTTACATGCCTGAACACATAACCCTACCACAGCAATCACAATTAATCCCCTCCAAAGCGCTTCACAATCCTATAAACGTTATTGTATGGATGCATCAAGGGGCTGGAGATGATAGAGCTAAAAATAAATCATAACACTCCAGCATGCATTTCCCCCCCACCTTAAATAAGTTTTATTGAGGTTTTAGGAAATGGCTGCTGGTGCCAGATATTTTTATTTATTTATTTATTCATCTATTTTGTCATCTTAATACCCATCTGCCCCAGTCCACTTTTGCCATTGTTTTTTCTGTTTATTTACCAGCTGTTGTGTTTTGGGATACAGCTGTCTAGGCTTATGCTTCTTGATTATATTAAAGTTTGTATTCTGCTATCAAATAAAAGTTATTTTTTGTCAGCTCTTATAAATTGTTCATATTATATATTTATAATGTATCACAAATATAACATTACACAGTCTATAATTTTAAGTATTACTTTGGTGTACCTGAGCTGTCACGTGTCTCTTTCTGTGAATATGAACTTCCCAAAGCCATTTTTAGGGAAGATATTAATAATATTTACACCTGAAAACAAATAAGCAAACTCGATGGAGAATCAAGATGGTCAGTAAAATCTAATTATTACATTTCTAAGCTCTTAGGGAGGTCAGGATTATTGTTCCAGGGGTTTCTTCTTTGCTTAAGAATGGATTGTGTATCAGGAGATTATATAAAGATGAGTTTTTCAGTGATAGTCAAGGTAAGAAAGTAAGAAAATAATATGGAAATGGAATTAGTCAACTTGTGAGTTTTTGTTCTCAACAGTCAGGCAAGTTGACAATTTTTTGTTTTTTTAATAACATTTTGACCCACCAAAACAATCAGCTCATCTATTTTGATCGAGCTGCACATGCAGTGTTCCTGCTCTCATGGTTGACAACATGAGGCCGTCAATGTGTTTGTGTGATTCAGCTGTCACGAGTCATCAACCCGTGGCTCTCTGTCTGCATATAAATGAATCTGTCAGGCTTCAATAACATGAGATCCTGTCCATTCTTCATTACTCATGCCTTGATATGTTTCCATGTCTGACTTGTTTTTCCCTACTGGTCCACCTGTGTACTCACCATCTTATTTGATTGTTTTATTTTCATTGTCTTATTAAGTCCAGCTGAAGAAATAGTTTGTATTTCAGTAGATTGCAAATACAATGACTTAAATATGTTTTACAGTCAACCTAATCATTTTTTGTTTGTTTTGTGTTACAGTGAAAAAAGCCAAACTTCAAGGACCTCCAGGTGAGTCCTGTTATATTCACAGTTATATTAACAGCGACATCTGAAAACCAAATGTTAACCACCAACATGTGAAGAGCACACATGTGACCTGAAAACATTTTTTGGACAAATGTTTTACATGTTGGTAACTACAATCACTTGCATAAATGACAAATTTTACATTTTATTTTGACATGTTAACATTTTATTTCACATTCATGTGCCATGTTTTATTTCCACACATAAATCAAACAAGAAGAACTGGCGTGATTTACTCTAAGTCTCCAAGAGTGTATTGTGTTCTGACATAAAAATCACAAAATAAATTTGTCAGCACTTGAGTATGAGTATATTATACCTATAATGATAATGATAATGATAATGATAATAATAATAATAATAATAATGCACAGCAGCAGAAAGAAATATGTGTTTCAGCCCTTGGCCTTCCTCAGTGTTGCTGTGTAACTCGTAGGTCGTCGTCAGCGAAGGCCAAGAGCTCAAACGCATCAGTTTCTTTCAGCAGCTGCGCATCATTGAAAAAGTATTATATACTTATTTGTGAAAGCTGACAACTTCATCTGTTATGTTGTCTCCACACGTGCAACTTCTAATCTGCATATGTAAAAGCCAATCACATGTGAATGTAGGTAATTCACATGTGAAAAATGTAAATTTCCTGCATGTGGACATTTTCATGCATGTAAAAAATGTAAATTTCACATGTGGAAATGTTAATTCAAATGAGAAAAATGCCAGTCAGTTGTGAAAATGTCCAGTTCACATGTGACATTATCGTCTTTTCTTTTGGGTCACATGTGAAATACTCAATTCACATGTGACATTGTGATTTTCACATGTGAAAAAGCGAATTTCACCTGTGACATTGTAAAAATAAAGTGCATTTATTCAGTCTGATCACTCCGCCATCGTCCAAATGTTTCACAGCTTTAACACAGACACTGCCACAGTCCTCATTGAATTTTGAAGAACAGGAGGCCATGAAGCTGCAGATCATGTTCTCATTTTCTTCATTCATAGAGCATACTCTATGGCTCCTATGGGACTTTTAGTTAATGTTTTAAGACATATGTGTAATGACATAGTTTATGATCATAATCTACTACTCTCTCATCCAGTGTTTTGGAAAGTCGATGCAAGCACTCATCTTCTCATGAAGGTTAATCAGCCAAATTCTGGCAAGTCACTGAAAGCTAGGGTTGATTTTGCATTATGTAATCCTGTGTCCTTCCATGCCAGGCGGTGCTCAGGTGAGCTTAGATCGGTGGCCGTTAAGTCCAAATCCCCACCTCCTCCACCTAAACATATCCCTCTAGTGTTCAGGCTCACGCCTCCCTTTAAGCTTTGTGACGTTTCTGGCGTGAGCAGGCAGCAGTCATGGCAGAAAGTCACTGCGGCTTTGGATGTACAGGTGACATTTTACACTCTCAGTCCTCAACTGACCCCATGTTCGTTGAGGATAATTGCTAAAGTTAATTAAACGGCAGGTCTCTACATTTGTTCAGCATGTATTATTCTTAGTCCATCCCCTTTGGTATTTTTTTAAGTGTCTGCATTGTGTCACAAGCAGCTTTGCTGCACCAAGATATTGGTTTTAGATTGTCAGCCTATGTTGTCTGTCTGTGCCCTCCTCCCTCCCCTGGCCCACAACACATGTGACACCTGCCCCAGAGCAAACATCAGGGATAATTCAGTTAAGCCAGTCGTCTCCCTCAGGCGAAATGTAAACATCAGTCACTTTTTTGGCTACAGGGCAAAGAGGGATTTGTCAAGCAGACTCCTGCATTAGATTTAGATCACCAAAGGTTATGTTCATACTGTAAATATTCATTTGTTTTATTCATTCTGGGGCTGCCTTGTTTCAGTGCTTTTATTTTAACATCTATCAGAGCATTTTTTTAATGGCTGACGAATAACATGCTACATCAATTCAAATCAAATCAATTTTATTTATATAGCCCAAAATCACAATCAAATAGCCTCAGTTGGCTTTACAAACCTGTACAGTGAACGACACCCTCTGCCTTAGACCCTCGATTCGAGTGAGGAAAAACTTGCCATATTGGCATTTACATTATAAGGTGTTGTCAGGAAAGGGTTGTTCGCAGCTCACTGCAGAAATCATCTGCTGTTTTGTTTAACATACTTTTACCATATCATCATATTCATCCATATTGTGAGTATTCTTATTAATATGGTGACATTGATATTTCAGACCTATTAGTAGCGACCTGCTCCATCAGGTCTTTCAAGGAAGCTAAAATCTGCTCTTCCAAACATAACAGGTGTGCCAAACACCTGAGGCAACGACAGCTTAGCTAACATACCTCTGCAAAATAAAGAAAAGGGGAAGTAAATAATTGGCATGATGAAAACTTTTGATGACGATATTGAATTTGATCCTGAAAACACATTTTTTGTCTCAAAATTGTATTATTCTCTCTCACCAAACAAATTGCTTCGATAGAATCAAGCATTGAAAAATGCCTTGACATTTGTAACACATTTTGATATTTAAGGAGTAAATCTCATCAGTGTCAGTGAGCCAATAAGCATACAGCTAGCTCATACCAAGATCTAATAATGCTAATGTTGTATTTTCAGATCGCATAGGTGTAAAAAAATATCTAAGATGAAATCAAGAGCTTGAAAAAAATATTGTTGAAGAACTGGTATTGAAGTCAAAGTATTGGTCCTGGTGCTGTTACCGAAAATGTTTGAATGATACCCAGTCCGATCCTCAGGCCATGTTACGCCTGGAGATGACAGTTCTTGCTACAACAGGCCTATGGGTACTGAAATTGCTTACTGTCTTGTTATGCTGCCAGAACAATCGATCGTGCATCAAAGCTGCATATTCTGCCATGTAAATCTGCACTTAATCTTCTTTTTAGGCATGTTGAAATCAGATTCCAGCATTTGATGTCATTTTTTGGCTCTTATGTCACCATACTTGTGGGAATTCTGGGAAGGCACAGTTTCTGTTAGGAACTGTGTTAGGTGACAGAGTTTAAAAGCCTTTTTTGAGGGGAGTTGCAGGCTTTTAAACTCTGACAGAGTCCAGTTGCCTACGATACAGCACTTAGAATTACCATAACCTGGATGACTGAGAACCTTCATCAACTTATCATAAGGTTGTTACATGTGACATGTGATTTATTGGAAGAGCCTTCAAAGTTTACTGAAGGCTGGTCTGGGATGTGTGTTTGCATAGTACTCTCACCACACCTTCAGACAGGTATCTCTTTTCCTTCCTTGGAACCCTTATTAAGTTGTTTGTGGAGAACACTGTACACGTAGAACTGAAGGTGACCTTGGATTGGCCAGTGGCTAGCTGTCTGACGTTCCACTGATTGCCACAGGAAACCGGGGCTTGATAAGGGTTGTGTATTGCTGGGTTTGTGTGTGTGTGTTCAGTCTCACACATTTTCTGTCTAGATGTAAGAATTCCAAAAAAGGTTTCTTTCTCAACAATATTTTGCTGTGTAATGGGAATAGGCAACCAAGATATACTGTTGACATTATATTCAGTTCAGAACTCTTTGTAATGTACATTGAAAAGCTTCTCATGAGGTGGTCGCAGCACCAATAGATTTATTTCTTCTGTTGCATGCAATATTGATGAGCGGTCTGAATTTGAAATGTCAGCCTTCCAACTGCCTGAGTTTCTCTGACTAATTTATTGAAAAAACTCATCAATCAATAATGGATGAAGACACTTGACTGAGGGGCTCGGGGATGAGTGGGTGGTTCACAGGCAGGAGCAGTGAAGACTTTTCAAAACATGGACAGGACACGTAGCTGACATTCTCCCACAATTCACCTCAACCAGTCCCTACTCTTAACACCACAGACTGGTGTGCTTGGTGTGCTTTCACTATGTCACTGTGCGTGCACTGGTGCATTTGCGCAGTTTGCGTGTGTTTGTGTGTGCTCTGTTCCCTGGCCAGGATATTGGCAGGGCCGATAATATCAGTCAATGTTGCATTTTCATGACTATATTAGTATGTATGTCACACACACACATACACAAAATAGGATTCTCAGGGACAGAATTTGCAGTTGTAAAGGCTGCAGTTGTGAAGGCTGCATTTGAGGCAGACAACTTAAATTTGAGAGTTAAATGTCATTTTGACATAATGGAAACACAGTTTTTTTGATAATGGTCCTTTTTAAAATTTGGTTAATAAAGAATTGTGACCATATGTTTTCGACCTTCATGTTACACACTAGGCTTGCAGTATTTGGTGTTACCAATGTTACACAGTGTTTGGTCATACACCGATTACATTACCTGCACCCTGCCCCACCCATTGTTTTGCTTTTTTGCTTTTTAAATCAATATGTAGCCGGACAATGCTACAATTATAACAGAAAGTGAGTTTCAGCACTGAGTAGCAAGAGTCAGATTTCACTTATAATCTGTGGAGAGTAAGAAGAATTGACCAACAATATGATAGTGGAGGATTTGCTTTTAAAGCAAAAAGAACCTATTGGGCAATATTTTGGATTTAAACCCAATGTGAATAGGGAACGTGCTAACATTAATGAGGGAAAAGGAGTTGTTAACCTCACTGAGAAGCTGGAGTTGTGCATCCTGTTGCCTGCAGCTCTTCATCCAACAGCAAACTAAGGCTGCTCCTTGTTCCATTACTCCCACGGACTGTATAAAACTACTCCTGGACATATTTCAAACTGATCCGCTGTCAATAAATGCCCAAAATGATGGTTGTTTTGCTGCATTTTGATGAATGATAAACTCACTGAACACATTGCATTTCCTGTGACTAGCCTACTTCGTGATAAAAGTCAACTCGTTTTTCACCAGTTAAATGCTTTGTGCTTATGCTTAATGTGAAGCTGCAGCAGTAGGAAATGTTCTGTGTTCATTAGCAGTAAATTAATATAGTTCCTATACAGACAGTGAGTATTTTCTTGTCAAAAGCCCAGCGTAATCGTTAACATCAGTATTGTCACAAGCTAATTAGCAATTGGGAAAATGTTGTCATCGCAGCCACCCTCATTATACACAATAAAAGCGTTTCCAGGGAAGTTTGCTGCTTTAGAAAGTTCCTAGTATTATTTAATTTAAACCACCATCGATAATACGACCCCTATTGCAACTCTATATGAAACATGATTGGTGTAACTGTTAGGTGAAAAAACGTCAATATTGGCATCATCCTGATGAATCCAGTATAGGTCAGGCTTCAGCATGCAGGCATATAGTTTGTGCTTTTCCTGGCAGTTATTGCTGCTTCCTCCTCAACAGCCCAGATTCTATCAGCCATAGTGAACAGCACCTGCTGTAAAAGGCCCACAACGACTAAGTGGCTCTTATCTAATCCATACATCCTCTTCCCTTATCTCATCTTCTTCTATTCATGGGAGCCGACCCAAATGTGGCACAAGGCGGCATGGACTATCTAATTAGGGAAAGGCTTGAGCACCCCCCAGGCTCCTTTTGTAATAAAGCCTGTGTTTTGTTGTTACTGTCCTCTCGAGACACTAATGAGGTCTGTGTCCTGTCACTCTTGCTACTTGTGGGATGGACGATGCTTTCAAACAGTGTTAGGTCATGGGGGATCACTGGGTGCTTTTAGTCCAGCTTTTTGTTGTGGGGCCTAATTTAATCTTTATTTACACTGTGCGTCAGTGGAATGTAAGAATCCAACTGTGTCAACTGTATATTGTCTCATTGTGTCAAGAGTTGCTTTTACTTATCTGGCTGCTGTGTTAACGGCTATGTGCAGAGTAAATGTTTCAGTCTGTTGCCGGGGTAACTAGGAAAATCTTTGTTTAGTGTGGTCAGGTGATCGGTCTATAAAGGAGCAGCTGATGCCTTGCTTGTATTTCCCATACACTAAACAGCGTATGTGAGTGTGCTTTATGTGGGTCATGGAGGCCAACGTGGTTTCATTTTCATAGTGTTGGTTTAAAAAAGTGATGGCGTGCACTGTTGTGCAACTCACAGCCGGGAGTTTTAAAAGCAGGAAAAAGTTGATCACAGCAGTCAGTTCATCACTTCATCCGCAGACGTCAAGATGAGCAACTGGAAAGCCGCTGAGATCCGGGAGATGCTAACCATCACAGCCGAGAGAATCGTCAATAACCAGATCACTCGTCTCTGTTCACGCCCAACTTCGTGCTTCACGTCACATCACATGTTTACGCCTACCCCAGTGGTGGCTTTTTTGAAAAGGAGGAATATTACACCTCCTTTTCACATAGACAAGATGGCAGATAACAGCTTTTACCTGGCTGCAAATGTGGCACATTTTCTAACTAAAAGGGGCTAGTGTTTCAATCTAAGCTCTTCCTCCAGCTGCTCAGGTGGGGGGTCGGATTTATGCCAAGTCACAGAAGACCACCGTCGGTGCAGGGCTAGTAACTACCGCATTGACACTCAGCACATCAGCAGGCACGTGTTGATGCTCCCTTGCCCTACTGAGGGAAATGAAAAGTGGTTGTTGTGTCACGGGCTGTCTAATCCCCCTCTGACCCCCCCACCTCGCCCATCAGCCTGCCCTGTACTGACAGCTGGTGCAGACGGTCACTGTGGCTCAACTGTCCGGCACTACTGGCTGACTGAGATCACTGGGTGTGAAAGTTGTCTGCACAGACTGACAGATTGACGGACTAACATACTTGAACCCATCTACTGCTAGTTTCAAATGAGTTCCAGGAGTGATTATTTACTACGAAAATGGCCAGCTGTCATTGGCTTTGATGTAGATCACACTGTTTGCAAAGGCTGCCTTCCCTTTTTACCTGACTGAATATCTAGATAATAACTAGCTAGTCTTGATGGTATCGGGGCTGACAGAGACCTTTTCTGCAGTCGTAACAGGTCAGGAGTGACTTCCACGTCATTAGATCATCAGCAGACGTGCTTTGTCTGTTACATACTGTATGTTTAGAGGGTAATTATTAAGATTAGTTTTAAGCTGTAACTCAGTACAGGAGAGCAATAACAGGCAGTTGGATCCTGTACTTGTATGTCCTGCGTTGGGTTGGCTCTCTTTGGAGATTAACAGGGTCAGTTTGCTGCCCTGCCTTGGCCTGACCTTGCTTGGCTTGGCTTGACATAGTGGTGGGGCGGAGACTTTCACTCTTGCTCGAGCTCCTGATGTCTTTTTCACCCATGCAAAGCAACTCTGTCTAACTGGCCTGGTTGGTATCACCTGTATCAGTTTGAACATCTGAGCTACTGTCTGTCTGTTTTATGAGCATTTCTTTTCATAATGCTGGCTAATGTGTGTATTTGGACCCTGCAGATTGTTGTAGATATGTTCACGCAGCATTAATCTTCTTTACCATTCATTTACTCTTAGTAGTATTAGTCATACATAATTCTCTCTGTAATACAAGCTCCTCCAAATGCTCTGTGTTTTGCTACCACCTCACTATAATTAAACTATAATCTTCCTATTCCTTTGTTTCAGACAAGTTCAACACCTACGTCACGCTGAAGGTGCAGAATGTCAAAAGCACAACTATCACTGTGCGGGGGGACCAGCCATGCTGGGAACAGGATTTCATGTTGTAAGTTATTAAACACAGAAACACTGGGGTCATGCTTCACGATTTATTGAACTATTTCTATTTGATTTACTTTATCATTGACCATAGTCAGTGATTAAAGTCCGTAGTGGACCTTTATAGAGTACATCAAACCATGAAGTGCAAGCTCTCTACACTAGGTATGTTCCTAATGACTAATTTCCCTTTAAGGGGCTCTGTGGAACGTCTGTGTTGTGATTGAAGCTGGTCGTTAATTTATGTTAGCGGACTCCATCTTTGAACTAACTTTAGCTACTGTTGCTATCAAAAACTAAGCCCAATTTAATCTATATGGTTGAACATTGTCAGAGAAAAATATTGTGTGTCATCTTAAATGCCAAAGGTAACCAGCTTTTTTTACATCAGTAAAGGATGTTCATTTTTTATGAAGCAGCATTTGAACAGGAGAGAGAACACAGAGAGAAAACAATTTCAATGACAATTCTGTCTTTGTAATTTAAATTTGTACCTTGATAAAATAATAAGTTTAACCGACTAGTATTTTTGGAAACGACTATCAAGGTTAGCAACGCTTAATCTAGTTGGCTAATTGTTCACATCCCTACTTCATACTATACTAGACGGTAAATAAAAACAACTGGTGTGCTCGACTTGTTTTCTTTATGCTTTGTGTCCTGTATTATCATGGAAACTAGGTTACCTTGCAGCACTGAGAGCACAAGGTTTTAGGTGTTTGGTGAAATTCAACAGCCGTAATATAATACCCTTCACAAGACATTCTTGGATGTTTATCTTAAAAAACTAAAAAATCTATGAGAAACTGTCTTTGTGGTGTCAAAGCTCTTTCATAAAGGTACATTTCAAAACAGATCAAAAGAAGAAAAGGTCCAGGAGCTCTGAAACCCGATCTGAGCTGTATTTTGTGTCATTTTACACCCTTGTTCCTACCTGGTGCCTAGAGCTTTAAAAAAGGTGTCTGTTTTTCAGGCCATGCAACTCTTTCTAGGAAAATATCCCGATAACCAGCTGCTGTTCATTTCCTCCTCGTAATTCATTCGTTTAATTTCCTCATTTTACTTTCCCTGTGAAAGGTATCTATGGTGACGAGAGAGCCTGCACGTTGTTGCATGTGTGTCATTGTTTGTCTTTTGTGAACTCCCTCATTGCAACAGTGTTTGTTTTTCCAGACCTTCATCCTTCTACTGTCCATTAATGATGTGTTGGCTAGGTTTTATTCAACATAAAACATCAGCGTTTCCAGCAAATGCTCAGCACCACCTGTTAAAACAAGATATGTTCAGTTAATGCTCGGAGATGATGACTCAGCTGAAGTCATATCTAATAAAAGGGATTCAAATTTTCCGAACAGCAGGTGACTTGCAGCTTATACTGCTGGGTTTTCAGATTGCTTGAAAGATTTTCAAGTTAATTAGGTCTAGTTTGACATTTTCTGAAAATTTGTTTATTGACTTTCTTTCTTTCTTAGAGATAGATGAGATGATCGCACCACCCTCGTGTCTTCACAGCAAATACGAAGCTACCTCCAGCAGCTGGTTAGCTTAGCTTAGCACAAAGACTGAAATCAACTGGTAACGGCTCGTTCAAAAGTTCAAAAATCTCCCTACCAGCAACATTTAAAAGATATACCATTATAAATCATATGCTTGTGTGTAATCTGTACAAAAAAGTGTAAAAAGTACAAGTTGTGCTCTTTTTTTTTGGTGGGTCATGGTGGGCCAGAATTGCTTGGCCGGGAGCAGGGACTTCTGCCAGTCCGGCATGAAGCAGCAACACATAACAACAGTTTACAAACCAATAAACCAGAACTTGTTTTCGATTTTAGGTAATGTGTAATATGCAGGCAAATTTTGTTACCTTTGGACAGAGCTGGTACCATACAGATATGATAGCGGTATCAATCCTCTCATATAATAGTCTATTCCTGTATTGTTAATGTAATTTTTAAAAAAAACCCACCACTACGATCAAAGTAGATAAAATGTTAAGCTTTTATTAGAATATTTCTGGTCAATGTTTCTGTATCCACTGTATATCTATCTGGTTGCTTTAGCACTGAAATTAGTCATGTTTGTTTGCACTACCACAAGAGTCTCTGATCAATCTTAATGCTTTTCTGAATAGCTTTTGGTGTTTTTTTAAGTGATGTGGAATTATCAATTGATCAGGGAGAGACTTGCCACTGAGATGAGTGCATACGTGGCCCTTTGCAAGTTAGTTCCAGTCAAAGAGCTAAAGTGGACTTACAGTCTTAGTTTATTTGTGTTTTAATAAAAAATGTAGGAATGAAATCATACTCAGATCTACTTGATTGGATAACTCTAAACAGCATCCTAAACAACAGATGTCTCACGGTTAAAATTAGCAACAGTTTGATTTAAATCCCTTGCTAGATTTTATTCTGTGCCATTTTGAATGAGCACACAATTTAGAAAGCCTGTGTCTCTGCACCTGGACACCCGGATACTCACCGCTCCCCTCTCGCACTTCTCTAAATTAGCAGCTCTCTTTGATTATCTTTTCTCTAATCTTCCTTTTGTTTGGCCTGTCGATAGTTGTAAACTGCCACAAATGAGAATATGCTAATGCTCTTGTCACGGTCTCCTTTCAAATTTGATATACCATTTTATTGCTGTCATCAAGCTGTTTTTGAGCCCTTTGAATAGCACATTGAATGACAAAACAAGGCCTGAATGGATTATGACAGCTAATACACGACGAAAAGAGGAAGTGGCCTTTGTTATCAGCCAGTTGTAGGGCCTGCCGGTAATTATGTATAGGTTTCTGGTTCATTGAGTGTGAATTGGATGACATAATAGAAAGTTTCCTGGCCTTTTTTCTATTCTGATAGCAAAGGTTCAAACTATACAGCCTCAAGTTTTATCCACTGACATTTCCCATGCTGTTTATCAGGAAAGGTTTTTTTTTATTAAAGCATGACATTACTTTATACCTAAATAACGTTTTTTTCCTCAGTGAGATCAACAAGCTTGACCTCGGCCTCATTGTCGAGGTGTGGAACAAAGGCCTCATCTGGGACACCATGGTGGGGACAACTTGGATTCCTTTAAAGAGTATCCAACAATCAGAGGAGGTGAGAACATGCACGAACACGTCATATAGCCTAAAAAAATAGATAGACTTACGGGTCCAATTGTTTACCAATGTATATTATTAATATACGTATCTTTTTGCAGGAGGGCTCAGGCGACTGGATCTTTCTGGATGCAGAGGTCCTGATGAAGGCGGACGAGATATATGGCACTAAGAACCCAACACCCCATCGAGTCCTTCTGGATACTCGCTTCGAGCTGCCTTTTGGTGAGATGTCGGAGTTACCCGTCCCTTTTTTCCCTTGTTAAACTTCCATATTAAGGCGATGAAACAAGACATCAGGGGCTTATGTAAGACATTTCTCAGCGCTGTTATCTCAAGTACCTACTCTGACTACAGTGCGTGCATTAGTGATGTAGAGAGTACGTTAGTGATTCTGGTCTCCTCGGGGCAAATCAAACCTTGATCCACTGAGTTACACAAAGGCCGCACATGTTTCCTGCTGAAATGTCAGCAGTCTGTTTCTGAGGCTACACCATCCAGCCCGGGGCACTGTGTAACAGATTGATGACGTCTTCATGTCCCGTGGTCTTATGTAAGCATAACTTTCATTGATCTGTGTTGTCAACTTGAATAGAACAACATACTCTACCTGGGTGGAATATGAGGACACATTTTTTATGAATACATAGCATTATCTCAATTTATGAAGGACACTTAATGTCAACAACTAATGGCTAGAAACAGGACACTCTTAGATTATCATCTTGGATATTTGTCTTACTCTTGAATGTCCTTTCAAGAGTAAGACAAATGTTCCGCTGGGGATGAGGCATTTCTGTCCTGCATAAATTGGGGGCACTGACTCATCAATAGCAGGCTCTCCATTATTAACTTAGGTTCAAAAATATAATTTTGTCTTTGCTAGATTGTTCCATTGTGGCCAACAGGATTAAGGGGTCATTAAGAGAATTTTTATAAACTGCATATCCCAGAGTTTTGTTCCATTAACCTTTTATTCACTGTTTTCTGGAATCATCCACAGCAGCCTTTGCATATATTTAAATGAAGTTGCATAGATTTTTTTTCTCCTGGCCACTTTGGGACAGAGAAAGTCCACAACACGGTGACAGACACCTAACCCGTATATGTTATTGTCTTCTAAAGTCTGAACATATTTAGACATCCCGCAGCACTGGTATTGTGAAAAATATCAGGCACTTTAGCTGCTAGATGTTCCACTTTCTTCACCAGCTAACTTCTCTATCTGCTGTTGACAGCGAAGAGCTTTCTGGCTGAAAACAGCTGCCTGCTGTTGGATCCATAGTTGACGAGAGCATTGAGACCAAACCATTAAAGGTGCAATATGTAAGAATTGGCCACCTCCAAACCAATAGAGGGCAGCATATCAGAGTAACCGCTAACTGCTGCTAACTGTAGCTGCCATTAGGTAGTTAGCTCAGTAAGCTGTGCAGCTAGCGATCGGGGCGGGGGGCTGGGAGCACAGGTGGAGGGTTGTTTGCAACATGAGCACAGAAGCTATGGACCTTGATGGGCTAGGATATCTCTGTAACAGTTCATAGACATCATACCAATCAAAACAATTATTTCTTCACATTCTACTTATAATTTCAGTAATTTTTTGAATGTGGTCAACTAAAATTTAACTTAAAAATAAACTTACATATTGCACCTTTAACGCAATATGCATTAAAACAATGAGCTACAAGAGTCTAAAAGCTAGCTAGTTCAATAATAATCAATAATATGATTTATTGTTTATCTAAAAATATTGATCAGAAGAGCTGTAATGTTGTCAAAAGTGAAAGTCTCAACCAGCTCAATACATCTCTTTCATTGATCATCCAGTATGTAAGGCCCTAGATATTGGTTGATTAATATCATTAAAGATGTTCATATTAAAAGTCCCACTGATGATTAACAGTACGAGTTTACTCTTGCAATATATTTTATGTAATTAATTTATCCCAGGGGACAATACAATGCTCTTCAAGATTGGAGGGTGTAATGTCCCCTGTGGTCCTCCTGTAGTTCTAGCTCCATTGCCAGCGCTGCATATACAGTTGGGCTCAAGCTTTGCGATCAAAAGGCATCAAAGTTAAAGCAGGGTGTCTGTCCACTGAGTGGGAGACAGCGTCTGTTTTAAGAGGAGACCTTTCAAGGTCGCATGGGGCCATCGTGATTCTCTGTGCCACCAGAGCCATTCATTAAAGCTGTGGCTCGGTGCGTCTTTGAAGCCCTGGCCTTTGTGTGTGTGGCCTTTAATGTGCATCTGCCAACAGAGCAGCGCACATCCCCCTGGAAACTGGGGATGGAGAGAGCACCTGATCTGATACTTACTTATCATTTATTTCTTTATATGGGACAGAGCAAAACTAAATAGTGACAAGTATTTTATCTACATGAGAAGAAATGGGAATAAATATGTGATAAACTTTGTCCAAGCAATGTTAAACTGACAATACACTCAACAATACAGTCAGTAAAGCACTAAAACACTAGAAACAAGTGAAAGGTGCAATATCTGAGAAATGGCCACCTGTTGAATTCATACTCTAAACCAATAGGTGGCGGCATATCACAGAGTAACCTCTAAGTGTTGCTGACTGTTAATTACGAAGATAGTTTGGTTAACCTTGATTGGCTAGGGCTAGCTGGTTATCACGCTATCTTCAGTCGATATTTCACAACACATAGACGTCATAACATCAAAACAATTTCTTCACATGCTGTTGATAATTTTTGTTTATTTGTTGTCAACTTACATATTGCAACTTTAATACTGTATATCAACACATCTGATGACATAAATGAGTGCAACTCTGAGTAGTTTTTAAATATGATTTTAGTTTGATTTTAAAAGTGCTGTATGTTGTACAGTCCCTTGTTTTCTCTTGCCTCATAAAAAATGAATGATTTTCCAGTTGTCAGTTTTAAAACCATCCAAACTGTATGATGATATTGCAAATGATAAGGCAATGTTGATAATGATTTGCGATGATGCTATAGAGAGTTTGTTTGTAGAGTCATTTTTTATGGCTTTGGTATGGAGACTCCAGACTGGGACAAAGAATACAGTCTCAGGTAATAAATATGGTGTAAGAGGTGAAAAAAAATAGGAAAACACTTCTGTCCTCCTTATGGATACATCAGTTGTGAGCCAAATTTAGACTTGATTTCATATCACCTGTATGTTTCTCTCACATACAGTATACTGTATGTAGCTCAAGTTGTATGTGCCTCTGGCCTCTTTATCTTTTAGAATAGGTTTTCTGGCTGCTGGCATTTATCACTTAGTATTTTTAATTTTGTGTTAGAAACTGTTACTTCTACCACCTCTTAAAAACTGTTTGGTATACACTGTCATGACTCACCCATAGCATCTTTGAATGCTGGATCTCTGTCGCTGTGATGTAGAATGTTCCTGACAGTTTGGATCCCTTCACAGTTTGTAGTCATTGCTAACTAAATATTTTCATTTGCTCGTTCCTAAGAGGCTCATGAGAAATTAAACAGTCATAAATGTGTTATGATGCCATCCTGGAATATGATGCTTGAAATGAGAGGGAGCAGGACGTTGGCATAAAACAAGGGTTCAAGTGTATGTATGTTTTGGTTCCAGACATCCCAGATGATGAGGCACAATACTGGACAGGCAAGCTGGAACGCATCAATACCATGAGAATCGATGATGAGGTAAAGTGCAGTTCAACTGGATTTCACTACTTTTATTTGTGTGAAGGAATATGAGTGCATATGTGTGTTAATGATAAACATTCTGTATGTCATATTAGATTGAATTGCAAGTTTTTCTCATCTTTTTTGTTCCTGTTTACGACCTTGTGCTCATGACGCAGAACTGCTCTATGTTGTTTGTTTTTATGAAAGCTGATGGTGCCGTGCTACTACATTACTGTGGTATTAATAACAACATGACAACATAAAAACACACTTGATCGCTGTTGTTTTTGTCTCTCTCTCCTCTGTAGTACCCTCTTCAGGATGACGTTCAGAGTCGCCCACTGCCATTTGTGGCTTCCCAGTGCTGTGAGTGTGCCTGCCCATACTGCTCTCAGCCTCTAGATGGAGCCAGTTCTCCACCCTTCTAACTCATAGGATTTGCTATTATTTCCTCTCTCTCTCTCTCTCTCCCTTGACCTTGTTTACTGCCTAATATAGTAACAGTTGAATCTTGTTAATCAGAGTTGAAAATGAAGACCATACAACTTCAGTCTGTCTTTTTCACAACTTTAACTGAGCTGAGTTGACTATTCTTACTGTTTTGGCAGTCTTTCAGTTTGTTTTCCACTCTGAGAACCACTGATCCTCCCACTATTACAGCACAGGGACACTTTTTTTGTTCTCACGACCCCTACCTCCTCTAACTCTACCTCTCACTTGTAACGTCTGCACTTTCACCAGGCAACTATTTCGGATGGGCCGATCCACTGAGTATGTAAAACACAACTTTGATGAAATTCTATCCCTGGCCAATCCTCAGTGCCCTCTGCATGTCCTAATGCCCCATATTCCCTTATAACATGTAATCTAGAAGGTTTCCATGCATTTTACTCTCATTTTCACTCTTACACTTGATTTTCCTCAGTATTTTCCCTCAATCCCCTTTGGCTTTTTTATTACCTTTCCTGCTCTCGCTGTTTCCTATTTTTTATGCTATGCCATATAATATTCATAAGCCATGTTTACTTTATCTATAAATGATTGGTATGGCACACTAGTAAAGGGTCAGGAAAACTCATCAACAACACAGATACGTTTTATTCTCTGTCACTGAAATTTTAAGAAAGACTATTTGTATTTTATAATTATTAGAGCTGCAGTGACGATTAATCGATAAGTCGATCAAAAGAAAATCAATTCATAACTATTTTGTTAATCGATTAATAGTTTCTGTCATTTTTCAGGAAAAAATTCAGACATCTGCTGGTTTCAGCTTCTTAAATATAAGGATTTGCTGCTTTTTTTTCAGTAAATGAAAAGTTTCGGTTTTGGGCTGTTTGGACAAAAGAAGGAATCTGAAGATTCTCTTTGGTCTGTGTGAAATTGTGAAGAGCGTGTTGAAATGCATTAAGAAAGTAATCATTAGTTGCAGCCCTAATGATAATACTGAGATCAAATATGTTTGAATATGATAAGAAGTAATATTTGTACATACGCTTACTGCCCACTTCATTAGGTGCACTTATTATAATGTTTTTGACTGACACTGTCAGAGAGGTATTAATTTAAGTAATTGTAGTTTATAGTTGTAGCATTATTTTGAGTGTTGTCAAGTAGAATTATTACATTTCAAAGTGTCAACATGAACTGAAACATTATAAGCTTTGTAAAAAAAAGACTTGGCAGAGCTGTTGCATTGGACTGAATTACATTGTACATGAATTACTAATGATGTGGTCAGAGGGTGTATTTTGTTGTATATTTAGAAGTCTGCTACACAGTAGGAGCCCTTATAATTTTTTAAAGGGTGTAAATTGCAGTTGCATCACTAAACTGATAGGTGGCAGTCTTTGCTAACCTATATTTCTCTGTCACCTTGACATCTTGTCGTCCTCCCACTTTACTCCAAGAGATATCAACAGAATCAGTTTATCGTTCACCCTCTCACTTTATCGCTTTGGAAAGATAAACCTCTAATGTCAGCTGTCCCCCCCAGCAGACACCAAACTCATGGTTAGCTCTTGGAAGAAATGTTCTGGCATTGACAAGGGCACTTTCAAAAAGTGTTTCATTTAGATGCTCTTCTTATGAGCAACACTGATCTCATATTTTAACTGTAGTAACAACTGAATTTAATTATTCTGTACATTCTTTGTACTTGGCTGTCTTTTAGAAAGACAACAAGTACAAAATTATATACAATTGCAGCTGTATGCTTCTATGTATGCATACATAATAAAACAACATCATCTATAGGATAATATAGATGAAGAGCAGCTCAATGTCTTCCATTTAACAGGAGAGCTTGCATGTATGACATGCATGACATTTGCCCTCTGAGCCTCCCTATTAACCTGGCATCCGCTGCTTTATTTCTTCAGCTCTTAACCGTCTTGTCCAGATAGGTGAATCTTAGCCAGAATGCATCCACAGCTTTGACATTGGTTTAAAAATAAGCAAGGATTTTTAAAAAAAAAAATGCTTGCAATCACATGAAACACACTAATGACTCAAGAAAAATTCATGGATTCATTAATTTATTCATCCTATTGCAGCTCTGGATGACCAGGACAGTGCTGTAGATGACCGGGACAGTGACTATCGGAGTGAGACAAGTAACAGCCTGCCTCCGCGTTACCACACAACGGCTCAGCCCAACTCCTCCATGCACCAGTATCCTATGGGGCCTCGGCAGCAGCACCATCCAGACTCCTGTACAGACTCTGTCCACAGTTTTGACCTGGACTACAGGGATCAGAGAGGAACCAGGTAGACAGAGTGTCCACAAAGTCACCCATACACACCCTTACTCACTGAGTCACTCTAGATGAAACTGTCACTTTCTAACAGAGTCACACATATGTAGGCGTACATGTACTCTGAAATCAATCAGTCAGTTTCAGAATCAACACGTCTGATTGCATTAAAAAAAAACATTTTTCTCTCTTTTAATATCTCTCCCTATACGATTTATAGCCAGAGCCCTCAACTTAAAGATGTGTTATTTCATTAATTATCATGCATCTTCAAGCTTTTCGTTTAATATAGTTTACTAAACCAAGAATCCAACATGTCTGGGGCTCTGTGCTTTTATTTTTGGGCTTTTGTGCCTTAAAAGATGGTTCATTCAGACCTTCAGAGACCAGGAGGGATCTGTACTCTAGAGGTGGAATGGTTTTTGCCACACCCCGCCTAAATGCTGGAGTGTCTAAAGCTCTCTCTTGCTTTTTTATTTATATGATTGTGGTTGTCCGTTATCTTGCACATGAGGAGGCATGACACTATTTGCTTAGTGTGTTAGAATGATTTAAATGGCCTAACGTGTGGGGACCATTACAAAAATTATTCTTATCATTATTAAATGTATTATTATTATTATTATTATTATTATTATTATTATTATTATTATTATGACTATTACACAGCTGTTTTGAGGCCAATATTAGTCCATAAGACAAACTGTCTCAGTGCATGGAATATACTTTTGTGCGCTCTTGGATTGTCATGGAATACGTGCGTGCCAGTGAGACTGCAGCAAATCTGTCTGTGTTGACTGATAGGGAGTTGATCCGGATAATTCTACATCCGGAAAAAAAATGGGATTACAGCCAGTGAAAGCTCATTGTTCATGTTTCTTTTTGTCTTGAGGGTCTGTTTTGTTGTTTGAAGTTCCTGGTAGTTTGAATGCCTCTGAATTTGGTTCAGCCATATCACAGAGGAAATCCCTCTGTCACACATGGAGGAAGTGGGTCAGTGACACACACGCATTTCTTTGGTGATTAAAAACTTGTTCAATGTACACCATATGGTGGTGATTTAGCATGCATTTCTCATGAACACTTCTGTAGGCTGAGTGTTGAAGAGCTGATAAGCACGACTGTTGCTGTAGGGATTTACAAAGATCTAAATTCAGAGATGTGTGCAGACAGAGGGGCAGATATTCACTCTAACTCTTTCAAACACGTACAGTTTGATTGTCATTGCACACTAAAATGTCTAAAGGTATTTTTCAGGCAATTTCTGCAATTTGCCATTTGTTTTTAGTGTATCTTAGCCATCTGGTTTAGCTGTGCTCAACCCTTACGATATCATCAAAAACTGCTACTTATTGATTTAACTTGTAATCTGTTAAGAATGTTGTAATAATATTACAACATTGATTACCAAGTTAAGGAGCATGATTGTGTCTTTACATTTGCATGAAAATGTTCTGTCTTAATTTCTTCATTTATCCTACTGCTTAACTTGTTTGCATTTTTTCTTCTTGTTTGTTTGCTTCTTCTTTTCTGTCCCTGTGTCCTTTGCCATCCCTTTATTAAATATATTCTTAAACCTAAAATAGATCGTTAAACCAGAAGGGCAGGGTCAGAATTATACCTGTAGATTCTGGCATGGGAGTTGAAGATTGGGAAAACAAATACAAAGGGCAGGGCAAGCCTCAACTGAGTGACTTCTTAGATGATGAGGAAGACAATGTTATCCTTCGAATGGGAAGACCCTACCCTGAGCCATCACACACGTCTATCCGTCAAAGTACTCAATGTAGTGGTTTTCTGCCTGCCACCTACCCTGAGGGCTATGACACTATTGATCGGCGGAGGAAAAAAAAGATAAGAGACCCAGGAGGGTTGCTCAGTACAGAGACAGACAGAATGAGAGAAGAGGCTTTTCCCTCTGACCTTGCACTGCTCCGTGAGAAGAGAGGGGAGCTGTTTATGCGGCAGGTAGCGGAGATGCAGGAAGAGGAGGAGCGTATGTCATCGTGCCTCAGGCCATACAAGAATGGGCTTCTCTACAAGACAAGGATGTGGGCTAAAAATGAGCTGGACAACACTTTGGAGAATTATGTGGCATACAAAAAAGAGCAAGACGCAAGAATGAGGGCACGGTTCGATTTTGACTTAGAGACTTCTGAGGATCTGCAATACTCTGTAGGAGTAGATGAGAATATTGATGACATTGGCTTTATAGCAGAAGACTTTCACCCAGAGAGCACAAGACATTACAAAGACAGGTATTCTTACTCCTATGAGGGTCACATGGAAAATGCTCAGGGTCTTCGAGAAAAGAAGTGTGGCAAAGGTAAAATTGGAGGATGGGCTACAGAGGCAATGCTGTCTCCTGTAGAGGAACCAAGTGATGAATATGTTGACCCTATGGATGAGCTCCAGTGTCTAGTTGAAACAGTTTCCGAATATCTTGCTGAAAAAGAAGAGGAAATTAGCAAGTATGGTTCCCTTCCAAAATCAAGTAAATCTAGGCTATCGTCTCAGGGTAGCTATATAGCTGATTCTTTTGGAGAGGAACAAAATTGTTCGTCAAAGGATCAGAAAGGAAAAACCACACACACTCCTTCTGACCAGAGCATTTCAGGAGTGAAAAATGCCATGAGCTCATTATTTAATTCTTTCACTGACAGAGTTGGAGGAGGCCCCAAACAGCCTGTCACATCTCCACAACCACCATCTGCTCAACCCCCACAATCTGGACTAACAAAACTGTTGTCCTTTATTCCTAAATCAAATAGCTCTGCACCTGTAGCTGTTGTATCTCCGGTAGAACCTTCTCCTGAAAAATCCTTCATTTCTTTGCCTTCTCAGCCACAACATGATGCCAAGACACAAGGTTATAATCAAGAAACAAGAGCTCTCACAAGGAGTCAGACTCAAGAAAGTACAAAAGAATACATCCCTGAGTTTGCAACCAAACCTCAAAGTGCTCCAGGAAACTCGGTATTGGAGAAATTGAATCCTTTAAAGCTTTTTTCAGCAGGAGATATTGGGAACTCAGCTGAACACAAACAGGCACCAGAGTCTGCATATTCTCAAGGCCATACACAGTGGGATGAGAAACGCAGTCATCAAGGTAAACGGTCAATGACAGCAGATGGAGGTTGGAAATCAGAAGAATTAAGAAGTTCATCACAAGAGAAACATTTTGGTCAACAACAAGATGGAAATATATATGGCAGACAAAATCCCATGATTTACAAACAAGAAAATGTGCCTGTTCCAGGGCCTGCAAGGCAGACTGGCCAAACACAACCAGCAAACACTGGATTCTTCAGCCCTTTTAAGAAGTCATTTAGTTCATTGATCACACCTGTCATCCACATTCCACCTCAGGAAGCTCCACCTATAGCAGTTTATCCAGTGTTTGGATCAACACAGGATCCCAGATTAGAGAAACCACTGGAAGACCCATCATTGAATAGTAAGATTAAACCTCCTTTCATGCCCTCTGAAAATGTCTCCACTCAACGTCCCAAAGCAGAGGGAAGCATGCTCTCTGGTTTTTTAAAGTTTGCATCCAGTGAAGATGTCAGTGCCTCAACGAATACACAGAATCCTGTGCAACCACGTCATAATACAACTTCAACATCTTCCACCTTGACACAGAATACTGCTGTGCCCCAGGAAAACACTGAGAAGGGATGGTTTTCCAGCATGTTTAACCCTACCTCTGCTCCCTCAGGTTCAAATCAGAATTTTACCAGTAATCCGCAATCTCAGAACAGCAGAGTGCCATCTGGTTCATATGCACAACATATTTCAAATCAGAAACCAACAACAGCCCATCATGAAATGCAGCATCAAGCTCCCAATCAGCCTGAATCACAAAGTTTTTTGACAGGTCTTTTTAAAGGGAGCTCGACTGAGGACGTCTCTCATATGGCCTCCAATCAACCTAAACAAGGAGGACTGCTATCTGGACTTCTTAAATTTGGTCCTACGAGTGACCAATCTAGCAATTTGCCACAACAAACTTCCCATAACAGTCAGCCACCCAGGAGCAGTAATCCCCCACAGTTTCCTCATCACCATCCTCCACAACAACGTTCTTCAGCTCCACAGACAGGGGGCCTTATCTCAGGGCTATTGAAGTTTTCATCAACAGAAAATATACCCCAAAACATACAGCCCTCTGATGCTGAAATGCAGAGGTACATCCCTGGCAATTACTCAGGTCAGCAGCAAACTTCAGATGAAACTCAAACCCAACCTCAGCAAAAGGGGCTGTTGTCTGGTTTGCTTAAGTTTGCATCCACTGAGAAAGTTCCAAGCAGCCAAACAGTTCAGCACCAACAAAGCAGTCTTCAACATAAACAAGAGGATATTAATCCACAGAATTATCAGAGTCCAAACCAAGTGCCTAATTTTAGGAACAGAACATCAAGTCAGCATGTTATCCAGCAGGAGACAAGTAAACCAGGCTTTACTCGACAACAAACAGTTCCACTGCAGCAACAACCATCCAAACAAAGTGGTCTTTTATCTGGTCTTTTTAAATTTGCGTCAGCAGACAACATAAACACACAACAAAACCCATCTGCTCAACAGCACAGAATTACCCCAAGGAAATCTAGCCATGAGCAAACAAGAGCCAGGAATAACCCAATTTCCAATGAAAATCAACCACAAAATGACTCAACACAAAAAACAACCACAAATACCACAACTGGTCTACTTTCTGGACTTTTCAAATCCTCCTCAGAAAATATGTCTCAACAACAGCAGCCCAGAACCATCCATGAGACACAACAAGTCAAAGTGCCAAGCAGCCAGACAGCTGAAACACAGCCAGAGACAGCAAGTCAATCTGGAGTGCTTTCAGGATTGTTCAACAAGTTAACAAAGTCATCTGAAAATATTGACGCAACATGCCCGACATCAGCATCACTGCATCAGAAAGCCAATGATTATACAGTAATAACAAAGACCCCAGAGCAAACACAGTTACACACTAATGTAACACAACAATCTTCACAAGAACATGAGGCAAAAGAGAAGAGGATACCAAGAACTGCCCAGCAAGGCTTTTTATCCGGACTGTTTAGCAAACATGTAACCGAGGACCCCTCTCCTCCTAAACAAGCAGAAACGTCAGGACAGAATGCAGAACAGCAGACACCCTTGACTAGATTCGCAGAGTTACCTTTGGATAAATTAAAAAGCACTTCCTCAGACTTTGGAATGGACTGCTTTCAAAGAGTTGTTCCAGGTTCTCTCAATCCAGGACAGAGCAGACACGCTGTAATCTTTCCACCTGCCTCAATTGATACTGAGAGTTTAGACTTAAGAACATCTGCTACTTTTGCAAGATCTCTTCAGAGTCAGGCAACATACTCCTCATTTAGCACAGGTAATTTATCTCAGTTATATTATTCAGGCTCACTTCAATCAGTTCACCCAATGGCTTATAGTACAGGAAATATTAATTCCCTTTTACAAAGCCATACAAATTCTTCAGTAATGACTACACAGCTATGTAGTGGCGGAAGCAATTCCTCTTTGTATGAAGCTGCAAGGCAAAATCTTTACCAAGGTCAGTTGTCTCCTTATGGGTTGAGTCCCTCCTATGATGAAAACCAGTGGATCCGTGAAAGTGCTCTATGGCAGCAATTTCAGAATGAGTCACTAAATTATCAATTCCAGGGGGAGGATCAAGTTTATGGACAGAGCTGTGAAAGTGCATCAATACAGTCACCTGCTCTTAACTGCAGCTCCTCAAATATATATCAGCCATTTAACTCCTCTACACCATGGCATGGTGTTTGTCACCAAGAGCAAATTGGACCATATCAGTTAGAGGTACAAAGGAATGATGATCTATACCCCAAGAGGAAATTATGGAACAGTTACGAAGACTTGGGAAACAGAGAATATTCATCTAATGAAGAGGGTGTATTGAACTTAACTACCAAACAGAGTAATGCAAAGTTTGGGAAATGTCATTCTTTCAATGATGGTAGCACTTACAGCTTGAATGGGGTTTCATATCATGAAGGCTATTATGAGGAGACTGCACCAAGCCTATCTTATGCAGCTAACTGGCAATATGGAATGGATAATGCAGTCTTACAAAATGTTAATAGTGATGGCATAATCCATCAGAATCAATTTAATTTGAATAGACCAATAGATTCAAACTATCCCCCAAGTGCCCAAACTGAGATGGAAGATTCCCTGTACCTCGAAGACACTGAATGGTATCAGCAGTGGCTTGCACTTCTGGAACAAGGAATGTGGTGGCCAGCAGAGGACGGTGACTGTGGCTACTTTGTTTATACAGATCATGAGTACATTTACGCCTTGCTGACAGATGCAGCAGGTGAATACGTGTATGCATGTGGCCCCGAAGGTGAGTCTTGGGGAAATGCACAGAAATTAGATGGTTTTCCCAGTGCTTGGCTACACAATGAAATGGTTTGTGTCTGTGGTTTTAAAATTCCACTTTACAATGAGGATGAGCTTCTTTGGCTGCCTGGTCAAGATCATTGTGATTCTCAACTTCTTAATGCCCCCCTCGATTTGACTGCTGCCTATAGAAAAGGAAATCAGATCATGAATTTAAATCTTGAGCAGTTCTCTCAAATGTTTGAAAATTCATTTCTGTCACAAGGGCAACAAGGTGTAGATTTCACATCTTACAGATTAAACAAAGTCAGGATGGATCCAAGACAGGCCAATTACGTCTATGAGGACCAATGCAAAGGTGTCATTGACCTGTCCTGTCATAATAAAGACCGTATGGGCCCTTACTGGAACAACCAGGAAATGAAGACATTTCTTGCTCAAAAGGTTGCTGTGTCCCTGAACTCTACTCCTGCTGAAAATTTGAATCATCAGCTACTTCACAACTGTTACCAGCCTTGCCAACGGAGGCGTTCATCCACTGGGGTTACAGTGAAGCATGTAGATGATGTATTAGAGGAAGAATGGAGAAAAAGAGTGTCTCCAGGGGAAGAACAACCTAATCGTCAAGTCAAAAAAGTGTCTTCCCTCATTTCCTCTTTTGTGGGAAAAGCATCACAGGTGGAGTTAAGCAAAAGTACCACATCCACCAATGATCAAGCTCCTGACAAAAATTCGAAGAACATTCTCTCATCAGGTTTCCAAAGTCTGAAGTCAAAGATCATCAAAGAAGAACCTATTGCTGTTAAGCCAGACAGTATTAAACAACAAATGCAGAAACCAGCTTCCACGCAAGGAAGAATTTTGCCCACAATACCAACAACCGCTCAAGTGAGTCATCCCTCGGTACTATCACATACACCTTCACAGAAACCGAGACTTTCACGTCAGGCTACTATGGGACAACAAACAACCGCACCACCACAGCCCAATGTTACAGTGCCTTTAGGATCAAAAGAATCTCTTAATAAACCTGGACCACCAGGACAACGCACATCCGATAAGCCAATCGACACACCAGTGGAAAAACCCTCTGAACAACCACAGGCAGGCTTTATGAACTTTCTGAAATCTGCAGTAGGAATAGAAGAACCAAAGCCAGATCCTCAGAAATGTTCTCAGACACCCGATCAGCAGAGCAAAACTGGCAGCACTGCTTCCTTACCAGACAGTGCTACATCCAGTAAAGAGGCCACAGGAGTTCCAAATCTCTTTGGATCAATTAGCAGCCTATTTAGTACTGAGCCCTCTCCACCCCAGAAACAGCAAATGAAACCTAGTGCAACTGAGGCTTCACTGACATCAGCATCTAGACCGAAGGGTATACAGAGACAGCAAACAATGGACCAAAGTGGCACCTCTCGACCTTTACAGAGCCAACCTCCAAACAAAAGTATATCCCAAGCATTTTCTCCTAATTCTTCCACAGGCCCTGAAATAAGACGATCAGAAACTGCGCCACCAAAACAGGATTCAGGGAATAAACCATCTGGTGGACTGTTTGGATTTTCAATTGGAGAAATGCTGTCAGGATCAACCGCAGCTGCCCAATCTGGACCCACACCTCAAACACCTGCATCAGCTACAGCTCCACAAGAAGAATCACTTGGTAAAAGTATATTATCAATCTTTAGTGGGCCAAATCCTCCACAGGCTTCACCTAATACGGGGCCCATGCCTCAAGCATGTCAACCAAGTGCAGCTCCACAACCTCCTCAACAGGAATCACTTGGTAAAAGTATATTATCAATCTTTAGTGGGCCAAATCCTCCACAGGCTTCACCTAATATGGGGCCCATGCCTCAAGCATGTCAACCAAGTGCAGCTCCACAACCTCCTCAACAGGAATCACTTGGTAAAAGTATATTGTCAATCTTTAGTGGGCCAAATCCTCCACAGGCTTCACCTAATACGGGGCCCATGCCTCAAGCATGTCAACCAAGTGCAGCTCCACAACCTCCTCAACAGGAATCACTTGGTAAAAGTATATTATCCATGTTTGGAGGACCAAGTCCTCCTCAGCCTCCTACTCAAACCAAGCCTGCCGCAGAGGTACCACAACAGGGAGCTGTTCCTCCAAAAGACCCTCCAAATACAGGAATTTTTTCAATCTTTGGTGGTCCTAGCACCCAACAGTCTCAAGCCCAAACAGGATCTCTTCTCGGGGGAATTCTGCCTGGGTCATCAAGTTCAACTGAAAGCCCAGTGAAAGGACTGTTGTCAATGTTTAGTGACCCCAGTCCTCCACAACCCCAGCCACCAACATTGTTATCTCAACAAAGAGTAGCTCAATCACAAACCCAACAAGGGGAACCTCAGACACAAACTAAGCCACAAGCAGAAGCACAAGGGCCGCCAGCCACCTCTGTTCTTGGGGGATTATTGGGTGGCTTGTCTACCTCTAGTGAAAGTCCAAGAAAATCTTTGTTCTCCATGTTTAGTGGCCCCAGTGCTCCTCAAACACCAGGAGATGGTGGGAATGCAAATGTATCTACTTCTCCAGGGACTGCGGCACCCAAAGAACCTGTCAAGAGTATTCTCTCTGTTTTTAATGATGTTGTGTCCCCTCCACAACAAACTCCAAATTCATCATCTGCTTTTGTTGGTGCTCCTAAAGAGCCACCAACTTCTTCTTTGCAACAAGGTTCCCAAATGTCTTCTGTTTCCAGTAGCCATGTTCCAGAGGTAGCAGCTACCAGTGAAACATCAGGTGAAGTACATGTTAGCCCATCCACTGATACTACTGTAGATACTACACAGGGTGCCACAATTAAAGGCGCTGATGTTGCATCTACGGGACCAAATACAGAATGTTCCACTGTTCCAAAGGAAATGAGCACAGAAGGTGCACCCCAGGATCCTGCTCCCTCTAAAGAACCGCCAGCTTCTGGGTTTCTGTCTATGATCAGTGGATCAGGCCCACAGACTCCATCGACACAAGCTGGATTCATTTCAGACAGTCCAGGAAAAGGTTTGCTTTCATTATTTTCTGGGCCCAGCACTGTAACTCCTTCACCTACAGGGTCTGCACCTGGATCATCAGGCCCCAAGGATGCACCAGCCAAAGGTTTGTTCTCTGTGTTCGGAGGTTCTGCCCCCCAGCCCTCTTCCCAGCCTGGAAGTTCTCTATTAGGGTCAATGTTTGGAGGTTCTTTACCCCAAACAACAGCTTCTCAAACAGGGGGATCATTACTGGGTGGTTTGTTTGGAGGGTCTGCTTCTCAGGCTGCCCCTCAAGTTGGTCCCACTAAGATTGGAGGCGCTGCTCCTCAGACAGCAGGACCTCAAGCAGGAGCATCCTTACTTGGGGGCTTATTTGGTGGATCCGCTCCTCAGGCTGGTGGTTCTCAGACTGGAGGGTCTGTTTTGGGTGGAATTTTTGGAGGATCAGCAGCTTCAGCTACAGCACCTCCGACTATTGGGTCCTTTGGTGGAATGTTTGGTGGGGCTGCAAACCAGTCTTCAACATCTTCAAATAATAGCTCTATATTAGGAGGTATTTTCGGAGGATCATCTTCTCAAACATCTACTGCACAGACTGGTGCATCTCTTTTGGGTAGCATTTTACCTGGTGCTTCTGCTCCTAATGAGATACCTGCTCCAACAGCAACACCAAAACCTTGTGATGACAGTAAAACTGCTCCAGAGTCTGTAATTGATACTGCTGTCAAAAACAAAGAGCAGGGAGAGGCACTACAGCAACCTGACAATACAACTACTCCAGCTCTAGCTGGTCCTGAAATATCCATAGTTGATACTGCTACCAAAAGCAAAGAGCAGGGAGAAGCACTACAGCAACCTGACAGTACAGTTCAGTGTCTTGGGACAAGCATACCCAGATCTGATGCCAGTGTCATAGAAGAAGTTCATAGCCGAGATGCTGACAAGCCAAGTGCTTTAGCTTATGATATTCAGTCTAAAGAATCTGAAGTATGCACACCAGCACAACAACCTGCAAGACCAGAGCTTGTGAGTGATCAGTTGAGTCAAGATACAGTACTACCTAAAATAGAAGGGGAAACATCAGCCACTCAGTCAGCAAGTGCTGTGGTCCAGGGACAACAAAAGCCTTCAGAGCCTGAGAAAGCTGTTGGTGACTCGTCAACAGACACAGTTACAGGCTTTATGTCCTCCCTTTTCAAACCAACAGTTACATCCACTGAAGGTTCACAGCAACAGCAGAAGAACTCACTTTTTGGTCTGGGTGGAACAGCACCTCAAGTTGCTACTGGTCAGTCTGGAGGATCACTATTAGGAGGTATATTTGGTGGGTCTAACACCGAGACAGCAGCTCCCCAGACAGGAGTATCATTACTGGGAGGTTTATTCAAAGGTCCTGCTTCACAGCCCAGTCCTCAACCCACTGCCCCCACAACTGGAGGGTCAATACTAGGCGGGATGTTTGGAGGAGGATCTACTGCAAAGTCTGCAGGCCCCCAGACTGGTGGATCATTACTAGGTGGCATGTTTGGAGGATCTGCGGCAGCAGCACAACCTGGTAGTTCTTTACTTGGAGGAATGTTTGGAGGAGTCACTGCTCAGACTGCAGGACCACAGACTGGAGCATCAATACTTGGTGGAATAGGTGGATCTTTATTTGGGGGTATGGGACAACCGTCTAAGCCACCTGAACCAATGCCAGCTGAGCCCAAGCCAGCACCTGGCAGTACTCCACACCCACAGTCTGAAAATGAAAGTGTGCCACCTAAAGTATCTCCATCTGGCACTCAGGCAAGCACAAAAAACATAGTGGACTCAACCGTACCAGAAAACAATCAAGAACAATCGAGCAGTGGAACAAGTGGTAGTGCTGTGGCATCTGAGGCAGCTTGTCCAGAAACCTCTGCTGTCACTAGTGCTTCAATAAATACTACAGTTGACCCCACCCATCAGGAAGATAACACTCAAAAAGAAAAGTCAGCTATTGAGGGAGAGATAATACATGAGAAGCCCATGATCATTAAAGGAGACCCTGAGAGTAAAGAAAGTGACAAATCAGTCCCACCTAATATCCAAGAAGCACATGCTAATATAGTTCCACCAGTTAATCAGTTGCCCAACAATGCAGAGACTCCTCAAGCAAAGTCTCTTTTTGGCTTCATATCGACACCGAGTGATGCAGGAAAATCTTTCGGCTCCCTATTTTCACCAGCAATGCCATCAGGCACTCTGTCAATGCCCCAAACTGAAGGAGGCAGTGGACTGTTTTCAGGATTAAAAACCCTTTCTGGAGGGCTGTTTCAAGAGGAAAAACCTGTTGCTGGACATCAAGAGCCACCAACCACTTCATTATTTGGGTCAAAAATAAGTTTTCCTTGGCAGGCAGAGCCACCCAAGCCACAACCTGTCCCAGTTGTAACATCTCAACCCAAAATTAACAACCCAACAGGTGATCAAAAACACACTGTACAAAAGGTTGCAACATCTGATGCCCAAAAAAGTGAATCGGTAGGTTCCACAGATGCTATTACAAACCCCCAGATTTGCATCTCCACTCCTGAAGTAGATCCTTCAGCATCCCTGACCCCAAAGGAGAAGGAAAGGCTTGTAGAAACAGACCCCTCTTCAGGTCCTACCTCTGGAGTGGAGCTGGACAACCAGTCCAAGAAGGATCTATTGAATGCAAAAAGGCTAGTAGAAGCATAATAAATGGCATTCCCCCTCACCATTTATGATGCATTGACATTGACAAAAATGTATTCCCTGTCCAGCTCTGCAGTCCATCCATCCTCACTAGTTTAATTTAGTAAATTAGTTTGAGCATATGTACGGTGTGTCTGTGTGTTTGTTTGTGTGTGTGTGTGTATTCTTTGATATGTAGGTGTGTAGGTATTTTTCGTTGTTGCATCTACATAATTTTGATGTCATTTCAAAACAGAATTCCAAAACAAGATTTACATATTTCTAAAAATCATGGGCATTTCACAAGTAAATATACCTAATTCATTAGATTATCAAAGAGAGATGAATAGGTCTATAAATAGGATAAACTCGTCTATAAATAGGTCTTATTTATGTGATCAAATATAAGCATGGCTGTCTGCGACAGTCTAGTAAATATCGTAAATTTACGAATTTAAGACATACTGTAAATCTTGTTTGCGCATTGGAATTCTGTCATTGTATCATTTTTGTTGTGTATTATTTTATACAGTGGAAATTATTTTAGATTCTTCATGTTTATCTATTTATGCAAATCAAGTTTTATAAATACTCACCTTTTCACCCAGAAATTCAAATGTTATAAACGTAGCTAATCTGCATACCGCCCCTAAAATTGAAATTTGTTATAAAATGCCACTTTATAAAAGGTAAAACACACATATCAACTCTGCATATTTATTGTCATCCATCTGTATTTCAATCCTGCGTCTCCATTTTCTTTGGAGACATTGACAATAGAATATGCAGATGTAATTGTGTGCAGAAATATATCCTTTTTAGTAAGGACTAGCAGTTACAGGAGATTTTATACTGCGCTACGCTAAAAAGAGCATACTCTTATGTGTGCCATTTCTATTTAAAAATGGAACTGTTATGTAGGAATAGCATATGCAGTGAACAATGCACATGTACAACACATTGACACAATTTTCAATTTTTGTTCATTATTTTTCAACATGCAACAGCCTCCCTGCAAGGTTGGGTATTTTTAGGGAATGATGTGGTATCTGTAGCTATACCAATTGATCATTTTAGAGAGGTTATCCATAAACGTAGTCCTAAACTAAATAGTTAGATAGCTTTTGCACACAATTCTTAGTAGATGGGTGGGGGTTTATTACAGACCAAAAACTATTAATTTGGTTGATTTGTTTTTGCTGTATAAACATTGAAGAGATTTCTAAAATGAAATTATTCAGATTAGTTCTATGTAACAATCCCCACTTATCTAGCCTTGGAAAGAGGAGACATATAAACCACAAAAGTATTGAGAAATAGTGTTACATGCAGTTCTGATCTCAAAAAGAAGTAGTCTGACATTGAATATTTTTCTCACTCCTCTCTCACCATTGTAGTCCAGTGGAAAGTAGTCGCTTTGGGTCATCAGGAAACCTGAGCCAGACCAGCTCCCAGCTGAGTGAGACTGGCCAGGAAAGCACTGGAGGGTCAGAACTGGAGGAGTCCTTCCACTCCTACCACAGCACTGGCTTTCACCCCTCTTCCAATGGGCAGCATCGCACCAATGGTCATCTTTCCATCAATGGACACTCAACTGTTGGTGAACAGGAGATAAATAGGCTGTCCCCTGAAGTAGGACGGGGCCTGAAAAATGACGCTCCAGCAGAGAGGGGATCCTCTAAACTCCAGAGGTTGGATTTTTTAGCTAAGAATTCCACTCAGTTTTTTCATTTGCTATATAATATAGATGCATGGGACTAAAAAAAACTGCTCCATCTCTTTCTGCTGTTCTTCTCTTAAATCCATGTAATCCAGGTTCCATGATGATGGGCCACCATTACCCTTTTCTCCATCCAGAGTTCGTTGGTTGAAGGCCATCAATAAAGTCAGGGTTCAGCTCCGGGAGGTAGGTGGTGTTTCACTTCACTTCTTCATCACCTCTGAAGTCTGACATTCTTATCCTCTTCTTTCATACTCTACCACACATTAACAATGATTACACTTATAAATACACAAAATATACAAACACTCTTTGAAAATGGTTGAGTTTAACCTCTTTGCTTGTTTAAGATGATGCACTCAAATAGGTATATTATAATTGCAATGCTTTTATTTTATTAATGTATATTTTTTGCAACAAACCCTGTTTGCTCCTCTCCACCCTCGTGGTTGCACACATTAATTCTTGGAAACTGTGGGGTGCACAGACAGTTTTTGATTTGACAAACAGTGGAATTACTATGGATTCATTTCCAAGTCAAGCATGAGTTTTTGATTTGATTTAGTTAAACCCACCTGTATATTTCCTGCCAACGTGCTATTGTAAGTGCAGTCAAATTGTCATAAGCTTGCTCCTCTGTGCTACAGTGGTCCAGCAAACATGCAGCTTAAACAGAGGAAAGATGATCCTGCCCAGTTTTAAGTAATATTGCATCAGTAATTCATTTCAGATTCTCTGCTTCCCCTGCCTCTCTTAGTCTCAGTCTTCATAGGTTAATTTTATCTCTGCTCATGACACTGTGATTGTGAGGCTAAAATATGATATGCGCCCGTTGAATCCCATCACTTTGTCTATCAAATGATTCATTGTTTCAGGGACCTATAATTTGCATTGATAGATGGTTCACTAAGGGGAGTATTAGTTTCCCTCTTTGTCATTTGTATCACCCACCACCTGACCTTCCTACCCTTTTGAAATGGAAAAAGTAATTTCATTATCAGAGCTGTTTACCCCTTAATGGTTATTGGCAAATGGACTTGCATTTATGTAATACTTTTCAAAGCACTTTGAAACACTTGTCACATTCACCCATTCACACACATATTCATACACTGATGGCTGAGGCTGCCATGCAAGGTGGCGACCCTCTCATCGGAGCAATTTCGGGTTCAGTCTCTTGCCCAAGGGCACTCTGACGTGCAGCTGGGGGATCCGGGGATCAAATCAGCGACCTTCCGATAAGTGGACGGCCTCCTCTACCTCCGGAGCCATAGCTGGTCATTTCATATTTGTGTACACTGTAAATCCTCAGACAAAGGTATTGACCACAATTTTTTTTTTTCTGAAAAATACAGATATAGGTAATAGAGGTAATTCAATACATCCATGTTGTTTTGAAATCATATGACACCGTTTTGATCCATGCCATATTTGGCTTTTGTTGTCAGAATTAGATGCCATGTAGCCTCATATTAAGCCAATCTCCCATACTAGTTCTGGAGTTCTTTGTATCGAACACATATCAACAGATGTTGAATATAATCTTATAATATAATATATAAGGCCGATTGGAAATCTTTAAAAGGTTGTCATGATGAAAACATTGGAATCTCTCAGCACTAACAGGAGTTTATCCCCTTGATAAAGCTTTTATGGCACAGCAGTTAAGGAGTAGCTTATATAGAACCTGGCTTGGCTCCATTATAATGATTGGTTTGCATTGAGTGGTTGAGACGAACATGTACTGCAAATGATGGCTGATTGAAGACGTGAATATAAATGGAAAGCAAGGTGTAAGCTGTCTACTGTAAGTGGCATTTATTGCTGGACGAAGGGAAACACTTAGGACACAAGTCTAAATGCTGAAAAGACTAATGAATTAGAATTAGTTGTTAATCTGTCTACTGGTAGAAGTGACTGGCATAATATGAGTGCAAGACTTGTCACTAAAAAATCCTCACGTGCTTGCTTGCTTTCAAAGAAAGGAATGAGACGAGATACCTCAGTGCACATGGACAAATCTAGAGCAGGAAGTGGAACTGGCTGCCAGCTCCAATTCCAATATCAGTTTAAATACCCATATTTGACATGACTGAGCTGCATTCTTTGAAATGGAAATCCCTTTGTCTATTTAAGTTTTAATTAACAAGGCAAGGAAATCACTTAGTGCAGGGAAACCAGTGGTACTGATATATTTATCAGGATGTTTTTTCCCTTTTTAAATGAATAGAAATAGAAAAAGTAAAGATATCAGCAACTGGCAGATGTGGAAACAGAAAAAATGTGAATGAGACTGCGAGCTGGCGGTCTCACAGCCTCAGATCAGCTTTGTGTGCTTGGAATACATTGCCAGAGGACAGCAGGAGAGAGAGCAGAGAAAGCATGCAAGAGGGTGGGAGGGAAGTAGGGATGGCTACTTAACTGAGGGTGAACCGCTGTGTGAGCGTGATCTACCACTGTCGCACTCGTCGTTCCTGTGGTAGAAATGAGGGATTTAACACTTATGCGTCTGTCACTTCAAGATCTGGTTTGATTGAGGCATTCAATAATACACCTGGGGATACATTTTTGAAAAAAGGACCGGGAAATTACCATTACTTAACTGCTGAGCCACTCTCCATGCAGATTTTGATGGATCTTGTAGGATGATATCTACAGGTTGTTCTTGATTATAATTTTTTCCTTACAAGGTAAGGCTTACTTTTTAATACACCTCTATCCTTTTATACACTTAGTCTTAAGTTTGTATAGACTTTGATTAAATAATACATGGTAATATGTGTTATACCTAACTTATGCTTGGGTAATGTACATAGAAAAGGTATTAGATCTTGTTTCTTAGTACCTCAACAGAAAGTAATGAATTTCAGCATGTTTCAGTTCTAAGTTGGTCTAAATTTCCATAGCAAATGTATTTTTTTAAAGAAGTCAACTTAAAACTTTGAAAGAAAGATGATTTCTTTTTTTAACCTGGCAACAGACCATGTAATAAGGAGAGAAAAGAGATTGCTGTAGGCTATTACTATGACTGGCCTGGAAAAATTGGCCTGACCCCAATCAGCTCCCTAACCTTTCTTTATCCTGGACAGTTAACTAATAATTAGTTGACTATTAGAGTGCATAGATACTGGATCATGGCAGCCTGTGAAACTTACACACTAACAGGTGTGGCTGTATGTTTTTTTTTTATTTCGTAATACCAAATGTGTTGTACAACATAAGTATTCAAGCCAGATGTTCATATTTATTTTAGCTTATTTAATTAACTCATCCGAAATGACGAAACATTTACAGTTGATATGGTAATGTGAAGCATAATGCTCCCAGTTAATTTCGGATAGCCTGACTCAATTTAGTTAAAATGCTAATCGTAAGAATATCGGCTCCAGTGGTGATTGGAAACATTCCGTTGTGATAGGCTTGATTATACTTTTCTGCCTACAAAACCCCTTATCAGGCTAACACACACCTTCAGTGCTCAAGTGCTTATTGGGAACCTCCAGTTCAGGGGTGCGATAATGTAGTTAGCAAAATAATTACTGTGAGCTTAATCATTTTATAACAGGTAAGAAAAATGCCTCGAAATTAGCATATAATAATCCGTTCGTGAGTCAGTTAAAGAACTGTGTTTTGTTTAAGGTTGTAATTAAAGCCCAAGGATATTAAAAGGACTTTTTTCTAATGCTATAGTCCCATTGTTGTCACAGAAATAAAGCAAAAAAAAGTTAACATACAGTTCACTTTATGTATTTAATGTTCTTAAAAGGTGGCAGTGAATAGTCAACTCAGCCAGCTAGAAAGCAGCAGTATTTTTGCCTGTCTCTGTCTGATCTTTAGGGACACGTGTTCTTGTTAGCATCATAATTAAATGACTTTCTAAACTTCTGACGTGATTAACTCCATGATGATGCTCAGTGGACAAAGATGACGTCACTGAGCTGTGTTAAATATATACCAAATATAAATGGAAGGAGCATTTGATGTATCCTTGTACTCAATATGTGCCCTTTCTAATTTTGTGAACAAGACTATGTTTTACATGGTGAAAATAATTTTGATCTACATTTAAACTACATGCTTTCCTAGATTATGTATTGCCATCAGATAGATTTATGTTGCATTTTTGTGGTATTTAATAATCCCTTTAGTGTGTACAATGTAGGCAATGAGTCAAGGCCATCAAGCAGTGCAGCTGGTATGGGTGTAGAAGAATGACATGGCCTTATAGGAAAGAATTGACCTGTCATCTAATTACCGAGCTGCCTTTCTAAACCATCATAATTACAGAGATCTAAGCAGCTGCATGGTGTTCATTCTGCAAGTTGACACTCTGACTAAGAGGAGGTCAGTTAAAGCAACTATTTCTGTACTGGACTGAATTCTCGCTCAGAGTAACCTCAAACATCAGTGTAAGAATGAATATGCACTTAAATGTATTAATCTGACTCTGACTCATCTACAAAAACCAAAAGCAAAAAGGCATAGTACATAGCCATAACTTGTCGACTGTTTAAACATACCTACCTTTTAATCACAGTGGCAGAAGTTAGAATCACTTCTTATTTTTCTCTCCTGACTGTCTGGTTTGTAGATCATAAAAATATAATTCCAGTAAATTCAAAAGAAATACGATTAATGATACAACTTTTGATTCTCTGCCTTTTAATTCCACTTCCATGAGTTAATTTGACTTCGAAATGTAATAACTGAAATTTGGTTGCTATTTTATGGCACAGATAAAGCAGAATGAAGTCATAGCAGAACTACCAACTACATTAGATTAATATACTGAATTTTATTAACAACAAATGCAGATTAGAGCTCAGAGTTTTCACTGCTTTATTTACAAAATAACTTAATATTTTCTTTTGTCAGTCATGGTGCAGGCACTCAGTCACTTGAAGCTTAAAATGTCGGCTTATGCTTACCCCACCTTAAGGAGGAGTCACTGAAGCAGTGGTTTGTCAATGTGTGGGAACAGCTGATCAAGACTGCCACTTCTCAGGGATGTTCCCCAGAGGACACCTCAGTGGACAGGATGAATCGTACAAACCTGAGCTACTTCCACTCTCACCTAAGAGAGCAGACCTGCAGAGGAAGAAATCACAGAGCCCCAAAGCGGGGCAAAGCCTGCGCAGAAAGCTGCAAAAGTGCCTGCAGGGGCAAGAGGATGACTCCCTTCATGACCTGTCATCAGTGGACACCAAAGCTGATCTCACCCAATCCGGGGAAAACAATAGTTCTGATTGCCAGGATGGCATTGGGGTTGTGAAGGACACTATACCCAGGCTCATTGAAAGCATCGGGAATGAAGAAGAGAAGGAGGAGTTGGAGGATGAGGAGGCAGAAAAGGGCTCTAGTAACATAGTAGAACATATCCTAAAAGAGCTGAAAGGCATCAACAAGATTCAGGAGGAAATATCTGACCTGAGGCATTATCTAACATCTGTGCGAGGCTCGGTGGATGAAGTATCTTGTTGTGTTGATGCAGTGCTCAGTGAAATAGGTGAGCTCTACTCTGGGGCTTCAGCTGCACCTCATCCTAGTCCTGTTTCTCAAACACCCCGCATCAGAAGAGGAAGCCTAGGTAGGCAGAACGCCATAACATCTCTTCATTCAGCATGTATACCATCTCATAGATCACCAAAACAATGGCATGTTGATAGAGTCACTCTCCAGGCAGACCAGCAGCCCGACCAAGAGAGCTCAGAGCAGAGTTCAAACATGAACATGCTAGACCCTACAAAGCCTGATCCCTGCTACCTGGAGCTTCATTGTGGCAATGGCTACCAAAGCACCAGCTCTTTGTCATCGTGTCATAGTTCCAACTATCCAGAAGCAGGCTTTCTCTCTGGTGACACAGAATATGATGGGTGGACTCCTGTTGATATGCAGCACAGTGTTAGTGGAGAAGGAGGTTGGAGTGAAGAGGATATCTGCTCTTGTGCAAACAGTGCAGAAGGGCTAGAGAATAGTCTAGGTGTTTGGGACAGATCTGCTACAGATGAAACACTAAGTACCACACCAGGTCATTCTTCACACAACAGCTCGGAGCATCTTTCTTTGCTCTTTGGACAACATTACAACTCTCCTTCGAGTTCCTCCAGTATGGTGGACTGGAGGCCCCCCAGACTACAAACAGAAGAAGAAAACTTGGAGTGTGACTGTTCTGCAAACTGCCCATATTCACGTAGTTCTGGTTACCACACCATGGATGCTTGTGTAAATGCACTAGGTAGTGGGCCCTCCAGGAGTCTGAGTTGCTCCACTGTGCTGTTGACAGATTGTGATGATGGGTACCGGGAGACACATTCACTGTGCGATGACTGTCCGTCGTCAGGTGATACTCTTGATCTGGGATCTGCTGATAGTTTGGACAGGGAGTGGACAGATCCCAGTGTCTCAAGGGATGAAGCAGAAGAATCTTTGTCACTGCAGTCTTCTGAAAAAGATCCGGATAGTACCCAGAGCCCCAATGTAGGTTTTGAGATCACAACTTTCAGCAAGGCTGTACTCACTTTCAGGTCAGCTTTAAAAGGAGCTCTGAAAAAGTTGGAAGGATCCGGCCCTGAAAGTGTGAAAGATGATAGTGGCTCAGAGGCATCCCCATCCCCTGCCAGACAGGCCAGTGTACGGGAGCAGAGCGGTACAGATTATACAGAGGGAGAAGTTAGTTTGACAGAAAATCACACTCAATTTGGCACTCCAAAGGAGGACAGCGAGGCCTCGGTCTATGTTGATTGTAGAGAGACACATGAGACCCTGCCATGCTCCCTACAAGCATCTCCCCGTGAAGCAAGCCACTCTCCCTGCACCCCAACTGAGTATCACTCTGTGGAGATTTCACAGGGCAAGGGAGAATGTCCTACTGATGGGGAACTGTCCAACCTTGACTTAACACCGGATCACTGTCCAGAAAGGCAGAGCATAAGTCCTTTGGTGCCAGTGCTCAGTGCAGACGAGGTACGGTTAAGTCCAATTAGGGAAAACCACCTTCTTGATGAGGCAAATGAAGGAAAGCCTACTGATGCCAGTCACAAAGACCGTATAGCTAATTTCCAGCGCATTCTGAGGGAAAAGAGGCAAACCCGTCATAGACTGTCCAAATCTGCTCAAGGGTCCCAGGGATCCCATGGCTCCTATGGCTCCTATGGCTCTCATGGCTCTCAAGGGTCTCAGGGATCCCAATCTCAAGACGAGTTTTTCCCAGGTATATTTAAGGATATTTTTTTTTACTTTCATCACTGGCAAGCCCAAGAATTACAGCAAAAAATACCCCTTAAAATGTGTAATGATCTGATTACACTATGTATATAGCATTGAAATTGAATGTATATAACATTATTCAGGTACAATTTCTAATTCTTCTGATTTTTTTTTTTTCTTTGCAGAGTGTTGGAGAGAAGATAATCAGGTTACTCATATAAAATCAGCTCCATATTTAAGATGCGGTTATTTTTTTCTGTTGTTTTTGATTGCTGTGGGATTGTGTTCATTTTTTTCTCCATTACTTGTCTTTGTCAAAGAGAGTGCTTGTGCATAATACACTATATGCAAAAAGCACAGGCTATCATTTGGGTAGTATGTAATATTTATCAAAAACATAATTTAGCAATTCTGCAGAAGGCAATTGTCCCATCACTTCAGTTATTATGTGTAACGAATGGTTTATCATTGGTTTCAGTGATGTTGTAGCTTTAGAATAAAATTCCCCAGTTATGTTCAGCAGCTTCATGTTTTCCACAGATTGTTTTCAGACGCTGTCAGAAACTCCTATTTTGAGAATGAACCCTAGAGGGATCTCCACTTTAAACCTCTGTCATCTCAGAGATAGATACGTAGACACTGATGAAAGACTCTACCTTTGAAGAAGAAGTGAAAGAACTTGTGTAAATGTGTTGAGCCCCAGTCACAATCTTGGTGCTTTTGTGAAATCCTCTTGCTTTTATCTACCTTCTCTGAGTTATCTGGGGTGTTTTCTTAAAACAGCCTCCGGCAAAAAAGGTGTTTAAACAGATTTTACTGACATCTTGACCAGTGAAATAGAACTTGCTCTGTGGTTTCGTATCTGCGTGATGTCGGTACGTCATTGCATTTCACACTTCATACACAGGCATCTTCACTGATTATTATTTGATTTTGCATTTTCTTTAACATCAGAGAGGTGAAACTCAACCAAAACCAAACACTCCATTACCTCCCTCTTCTCATGATGTACTGAAGTGTGTCAGCGTCTGTTAATCATTAGCTTAACTTCTCACATTTGAAATCTTGCAGGTTCGAGATGAAGAAGAGCCCAATGCTAGACAGGCCTGGGTCAAACCAGGGTAAGTCATATATAGTTAACATCTACATTTGGTTTGCATGGAGCAATTTTAAGTATTTTTGGAAATTTATAACTAAAAAACTAGCAATAAATGAGCATTTTTAAGAAGCTCTAATTCGGTTATAGTGAAAATGTCCTGCTGTGCACTGCTTTGTTGTTGTACTTGATGACTTTTTATTTACTTTTATACTATTTTTGTTGGTGCACAGTGGTGGATCTGGGCTGTATGGAATTGACAGCATGCCAGACCTGCGTAAAAAGAAGCCTATCCCCTTGGTCAGCGACGTGGTCAGTACTAACCTGTCATTCCTATGCCACAAAGTTACCGCATTTCATATGTCATCCTGTTTGTTTTGTTCTTTCTTTGTGAGTATATGTCTTTCTATTTGTGAGACCAACACAGAAGTCACAGTTATATTATTTTACCTTTGAGCTAAATTTGGGATGAGATTGTTATCAACAAATGGAGAAAAATATTAAATCAGCCTGCTAATTTCTCTCTCCCTCCTCTCTTAAACCCGAAACTATTCCTCACAACTCTCTTGAATGCATTCACTCTCCTTGGTCAGGCTATGGTAAGTTAATAGAACCCAGTTGCCACTCCCCTTTCTACTTAAGTGAAAAAAATATCAAGTAGGACAAATAAAAACACTAGTTACCACAAAACATTTAGGTCTAAGGCATGTTGATCTCTTTGATTGCTTTTTTTTTTAAAACAAACAAAAATATTTGCATGAATCTTCTTGGTATTGGGTAGCTTTTTATCCTACTTGATATTATTACTAAAATATATTATAAACTCATCCTTGCCCCACCTTTTAGTTTGTATTTTTATTCACCCGTATATTGGCACAAGGGTTGAATACACTACTAACACTCGCACAAACAATTTTGGCTGATGGTTTTGCTGTTATTTTGTAGTGGTGATGCTGGTTCAACTTCATCCTTTTTAGTAATCTCCTCTTCACTAGTTGCTTATAACTAATAACACTCACATGGGTTTTCTGGTCTGGTAAGAATTAACCGTACTTGCCACCCTTACAGCCACCCCGGGCCACCTTTTTAACCATACTGACCCTCAACTTTCCTCGTTATAATTTAAAGCGTGCTTGGTTGTGGGTTGTTGCTCATTTGAAAAATTCTAACTTAGCCAAAATGTCCTTTGTCACCTGTTGTTCAGTCTCTCGTCCAAGCCAGGAAGGCAGGGATCGCATCTGCCATGGCTGCACGGTCCTCAATCAAGGATGAGGAGCTGGTGAGTATAACTTAACTTAATATAACTTAAACTTTTTTTGCCTTCAAAATGGAATAATAAAAAACAATTATAATCATAAAGTCGGCTGCTCTTACTGTGTACTACTATCTCAACAAGCAAGGGCACATTTCACTTTCTTTCTCCCTAACTGTAACTGAATCAGGAATTATACATTTTAAACAAAAAAATGTCCTTTTTGTAGAAAAACCATGTGTACAAGAAGACCCTGCAGGCTCTGATTTACCCCATATCCTGCACTACACCACATAACTTCGAGGTGTGGACCGCCACGACGCCCACATACTGCTATGAGTGTGAGGGACTGCTGTGGGGAATAGCCCGCCAAGGCATGCGTTGCTCCGAATGTGGGGTAAAGTGCCATGAGAAATGCCAAGAGCTGCTGAATGCTGACTGTCTACAGCGTGAGTACTGGTGGATTTTGAGCAGTTTTCCAAATGGTTGTCCAAACAATTGGTTTATTCGACCCATGCACTGCTACCATACAACACAGTATTTCTGTCAAATATTTAGGTGCTGCGGAGAAGAGCTCTAAGCATGGAGCTGAAGACCGTACTCAGAATATCATCATGGCCATGAAGGACAGGATGAAGATCAGGGAAAGGAACAAACCAGAAATCTTTGAACTTATCAGGGAAGTGTATGTCATCAGCAAAGCCATACATGCACAGCAGATGAAAACCATCAAGCAGAGCGTACTGGACGGTACCTCAAAGTGGTCGGCCAAGATCACCATCACAGGTGATCAAAACTGAAAAAAAATGTATTAATTCAACCAACTTTAAAATGATCTCTTCAGCATCAGTCTTAGAACTACAACATGTGATTCTTGTTAATGCTAATGGTTGTTCTTTACATCTTTGTTCTCCATCATTGCGATAGTTGTTTGTGCCCAAGGACTTCAGGCAAAGGACAAGACAGGATCCAGTGATCCATATGTCACCGTTCAGGTGGGCAAGACCAAGAAGAGAACCAAGACCATTTATGGCAACCTCAATCCTGTCTGGGAGGAGAAGTACCACTTGTAAGTCACCAAAATGACTATAAATGTTAAACTTTTCATGTGCAAGATTCTTCCTTATATTGTGAGTGTCTATAGCAAGCCTATTTAGCAACGAGCAAAGTAGGATTTATTAGTCAAAGTCTGAAGTTTTCGCTTCATGCTTCTACTTCATAAACACTTCACTATCTCTGTTACCTTTTATCTGTCTTTTCTTGCTAGTGAGTGCCACAATTCCTCAGACCGGATCAAAGTGCGTGTGTGGGACGAGGATGATGACATCAAGTCGAGGGTGAAGCAGCGTCTCAAGAGGGAATCTGATGATTTCCTAGGCCAGAGTATAATTGAAGTTCGAACACTGAGTGGAGAAATGGATGTCTGGTACAACCTCGGTTAGTATACTGTTGCGTTTATGGACATAAGAAGCATATAATATGTATACTAGGAAGAGGAGTGAAATATGCTTATTGTGCCTCTTGCTTATTGGTGTATTTTTAGATGATAGGGAATATAGAATACACTCCAGTAGCTGCTACAACTTGCAGGCAATGAGAGTAACAGCTACATTATTTTCTCTCAGTGGTGTACTGGTAAGAAACAACCTCTTAGATCCTCAAGAGAAGATTACACTATAAAGATATTTTTCCCTGGGGCCCTTGGGTCATGAGATACTGCAGGTTGTTCCTCATTTCCTCACCATGTCTGTTTTGCTGAGGGTTTCCTCCTCAGCCTCAAGGGAATCATCTACACAAACCTGGATTTCATTCTACATTACTTTCTCTTAATGAAGGATTGATCTCGTTCTGATGAGGCGTACAGTCTTCCCACATCCGTGTGTTTGTGTTTGGTGCAAAGAGTTCTATATTCAGTAAGTCCAGTCAGTGGTTTGTTTGAATCTCATTAACCACATCTTCTTTGCTTGAAGCAGTAAGTGGCCCCAAGGCTCATATTGGCCTGCATGATAATGCTGGCTCTCCCTGGCCAGCTTATTTGATGAAGTCCCTTTGTGCCTTCTGATAGTTGTTCTCATTTCAGGAAAAATAACCTGTTTCATGATAATGCCCACTGGGGGTGAAGATATTTTCATTAGGATGAGACCTGAATACAGTTTTACAAGCACACATGGGGCTGCTTTGTTAGTCCCTTATGCTATTTTGTATGAGCACTGGTTATACAGCACAGATAAAGGTAGATCGGACACCTCTGGATAAAATCTCTTCCCGATTGTTATTCTTTTCATGCGGATAAACCGTTTTTCTGTTTGGAATTATATTTCTCAATTATTACTTGGCATCTCCTGTGTTGTCAAACAGCTTTTATCTATACATCAACACACTGTTGGTCCATCAACACTCTCCAGAGGTTAATTGACTGATTTACCCACCTCAGGGACTGTGTCACACTGCCCTGATCTCTATCTAAAGCATTTCTTGTTTCTACTTGATTAAAGTGCTGAAATGGACTTCACCTTGGCAACTATTAATCTTCCACTGGACAGCATGACACTGCATATGAATGTGTCTATAAATCTGCTGTTGTTTCTTCATTGAGACATGAAGCACTCAATTTAATATCCTTGGCTCGGAGTCATTAGAAATTAGAATTCCAAGCTAAATTAATGATCGGTCATGTAATCTTCCCCATCCATTTCAAACATTTACTCTTCTCCATCTCTATCTTCTGGTGCTTGCCTCCCCTTCTTACCCTCCCCCCATTTCTCCTCCTGATGTGTGATTATCAAGTAGCAGCACTCGAGTCGGAAATCGACCGCTCCGCCGACATGTACAAATTACCCCTAATGATGTGCCTGTCAGGGCAAATAGCAGGGGTGAGCCGCCGAGCACTCCACCTCCAGAGAAGCTCCGGCTCAAGTGTCTTCGGTGATCAGGCGCTGATTCACACAGCCCACTGCCATTGTCTCCCTCACTATCAGCTGGAGGACTTCTATTAGCGTTGCCGGCTCCGCACTGCCATCAAACTGTAGAAACAGAACCCCCTACAATAGAACTGCCACGTTAATAGTCTGTTATTACTGTTGTGTTAACAGACCTGGTTTTCTGTGTCCAAGTGGAGTTATGAATCAAGATTGTGTGTATTTGGGTTTGATTTACAGAGAAGAGGACGGACAAGTCAGCTGTGTCAGGTGCCATCCGCCTCCAGATCAACGTGGAAATCAAAGGAGAGGAGAAAGTGGCTCCGTATCATGTGCAGTACACCTGTTTGCATGAGGTAATTGATTGATGAAGAACATAAACATAAGGAATATTACATAAGCCTAAAGATTTCAGGCCTGTGTCAGGTAATTAAAAGGCGAACAAAACTTGGACAAATCTGTGAGTTAAACAGCCAAACGGCTTTATATTGCAGTCACACCCCTTTCACACTAAGAGGCTGTCTTTGGGGCGGGTGCTCACAGATGGATTCCATCATCACTGATTGTTGGCTCCTCACCTATTTAGTGTCATGTATGCTCTGTATTATCACACTGATGAAGGCTTAGTATTGAAATGTGTTCGGTTTTTTGCCCACAATAAAACACAAGATTTGTTCTCCTTGAGTCCCAGATTTTTTCCACTGTTATTCCGAAATATGTTCTTGTCATAAACACTGGAAACTTGATTTTTGAAATTGCCAACAGTACTTTTTTCACTTTGAATCTCACAGGGTTATTAGTGTGTAAAAGGACTAATTTTTAAAGGACATTTAACAAAAAAATGCCATAATCTTTTGCTGCAGGATGCCTGTGGATGCAGTTGATTTTAATAGGATTAAAATCACAAAAATACTCTTGTATAAATTACATAATCCCACCTCTTCCTTGAAAAACCAATCCAAATCAATTTTGAATATTTTCTGTAATAAATAGTCTGTGCTTATAACATACAGCATGTTCACTCCCACATACTCCTCAGAATTGGTTCAGGTCTAATAAAGCCAAGGAAATGACATTAACACAATGCCTCTTTCCACTACAGAACCTGTTCCACCACTCAACTGATGTGCTGGGCCAAGGTGTGGTGAAAATCCCAGAGGCTCGTGGGGACGATGCATGGAAAGTCTACTTTGACGATGTGGCGCAGGAAATAGTAGACGAGTTTGCCATGCGCTATGGGATTGAGTCAATCTACCAGGCCATGACGTGAGTCTGAGATATCACAGTGGACAGAGGAAGTCACTCACTACCTGCCCATGTGCATGTTCATCCCCCTTACTAGTTCCTCGCCCTCCCATTCTGCATTTTGCTCTCATACTGAAGTGCCTCTCAATGCCATTGTCATTCCCTGTTGGCCTCCAAATGAAAGAAAAATCAATTATAAATGGGCTGAGGATGGATTTGTCTCCATGAAATGTCATGCTCCGTACAGATGCCTGTTAGCTGGGCCCATCGTTCACAGAGAGCACACTCCAGTGGGCCATCCTTCAGCCTAAACGTGCCAGCTAGCTGATGGGCAGGTGAAATGACTGTTCCTAATAGGGATCATTAGGTGAAAACAAGACCCCTGAGAGGACACAGGCTGAGCAAATACAGGCACAGCTACAGTATGAATGAAAGGTCTATGTAATTGTGAGTAATTTTATTTATAAAGCTCTGCTTGTGCTTCTCCTTCCAGCCACTTTGCCTGTCTGTCGTCTAAGTACATGTGTCCTGGGGTCCCTGCAGTGATGAGCACCCTGCTGGCCAATATCAATGCCTTCTACGCCCACACAACAGCTTCCACCAATGTGTCCGCCTCCGACCGCTTTGCTGCCTCCAATTTTGGGGTTTGTTTTACTGTAGAACAGACACACACACACACACACACACACACACACACACACACACACACACCAAATATGTCTTGTCTCTGTATTTTTGTCTCTTTTTCCTTTTCTCTGTTAGCCTCTGTCTTCCTCCTTGTGTACATATCTATCTTTTCCTTCCCCTTAATACTGTATATGTTAAGAATCTCTCATCATTTCTTTTTACTTTTATTCACCATACAGAAAGAACGCTTTGTCAAGCTTTTAGACCAGCTACACAACTCCTTGCGCATTGACCTCTCAACCTACAGGGTAAGATTTTGATTGTACTAAGCAAATATCACTGCAATTAATAAGGGATATTGTAATGAAAAGTTATATAATTGCCTTGAATAATGAAATAAGCTTTAGTTGAGTTTGTATTATTACCTAATTAATATTGTAAATAAGAGAATTCTGATTTTGAATTTCTTCTCCAGAACTGCATAGTGCCCCTTTAATGTCTGTCTGCAAGTACAAACTGTATTTAAAATTAAATCCAATTTACAGTCTTAAACAGGGGAAGAGAGCATAGTTTGCATAAGCATAATGGTCATTATTTTTATTGAATTTCGTAAATGAAGCTTATATAAACTTTTTCGTTTGCAGAATCACTTTCCTGCCAGCAGCAAGGATCGCCTGCAGGATTTGAAATCCACTGTGGATCTTCTAACCAGCATCACCTTCTTCAGGATGAAGGTAGCTAACAGTGTTTCATGTATTGAATCTTTCTTTTAACTGCACTTGCTCTATATGAGATCTCCGCAAATGGTTATCAGTTGATTTTTAAATGGGCTTTGTTGCTGTAGCTTGGCCATGAAGTCACCATCTGATAAACTTGATGTACAGTATTGTATGTTGTTGTTGTAAATTATTGTTTGCAGTCACTCACAGTCAGTATCATTATCTCCATCTGGTGTTCAGGTCCAGGAGCTACAGTCGCCGCCCAGAGCCAGCCAGGTGGTGAGGGACTGTGTCAAGGCCTGCCTCAACTCTACATATGACTACATCTTCAATAACTGCCACGAGTTGTACAGCAGACAGTACCAACCTGTGGACACGGTGAGTCACATACTAATCCTCCTACTGGGCCATATTAACTGCCTAGAGCCTGACTCCCGGCCATTACAGTGTCTGCCATCATACTGATTGTGTGAATCAAGTCTCTGATGTTCTTGTGTTCTGTTCCAGAACAAGGAGGAGCTCCCGCTGGAGGAGCAGGGTCCGAGCATCAAGAACTTGGACTTCTGGCCCAAACTCATCATGCTCATCGTCTCCATCATTGAAGAAGACAGGAACTCGTACACACCTGTTCTCAACCAGTGAGTAACAGTTTTCCTGTAGGCAGTTTAGGAAGAGATGTCTTTCTTTGATACTTGGTTCCAAATGTTCAGAACACTTAATAATGATGTTTTAATCGTGACACTGAGGCATATGATATTTTTGTATGTTTGGTCTTCGTCAAATTGTCAATTTTCTTTCAGATTTCCTCAAGAACTGAGTGTCGGGAAGGTGTCAGCAGAGGTCATGTGGACAATGTTTGCTCAAGATATGAAGTATGGTATGGAGGGTAAGTCACACTTATTGTCAGATATCTATCACCATGGTTCCTTGCTGTGTTGTATCAGTGAACTCACTCTAGAGATGGTCTATTGCATTTTTCGCTAGCTTTGCCGCCACCGTACATTCTCCTACTCGTTTGAAAGGGGAGGGTGGAGGGAGAGAGGGGTATTCAGGTGGTTGCAATCTACAACCTCACTGCAAGATGCCACCAAATCCTACACACTAGACCTCGAAGGTAGTACGAATACTACATTGTAACGTATCTTTTGCTCCCCACTCCCAGGTCACTGAACTGAAGTTTCTGCAGTATCCTGTAGAGCCATACCATACACTCCTTATTGTATTATTCTAAAACTGGAAATGGCAAAAAGGGAAGAGAAGTTCTGGGATGGCATTGATACAGAGGCATGGAAGAAGTGAAAGAGCGATATAATAACTGTGCAGGGTTTGAAAGCAGCTTATGTCTCCCAGGAGCTTCTCTGTGATTTTTCTCATCTGTACTGTACTGTACTGTACAGCAGCACCAGTCCCCAGAGGCAGTCAGCTTTTTATCCCAGCCCCTGTCCTCAAGATGAAACCCCTACAGAGACCATCACTGTTTCACTCACTACAGTACAGAAGAGGTCACTCTTTCATTTTCAATCATGCATTAATATAAAAATTGATGGAAAATCTTCATATGGAATGAGTCCTGAGAGATTTTGCTCAAGAGGCTTTACCAAAGACTTCTCCCAGTTTGAGAGTAGTAGTAGCTTTAAGTAAAGCACTAAAAAGATACTCAAGTGCCTGGTCTGAGCTATTTATTATTAATGCTTGTGCAAAATTCTTCCAATTACTTTCTTCAGCTCATATGGCTTAAATAGAAGATCTTGTTGCTGTCATTGCAATGAAAACCAGAAAGTATGAGTAAAGACTGGTAATAAGTGAGCTGCTGTGGTGGTATCGGTGTCAAGTCACGTACATTTCTGGGCGATACATGAAATGGGATGGAATGTTTCTTTGTCTTTGTTGCCTCCGCCAGGGAGGTTATGTTTCACCCATGTCTGTGTAGTTGTTTGGTGGGTTGTGAGCAGGATTACACAAAAGCTATTGAATAAATTCCCAGATGGAGAATAGGTCTCAGCTCAGAATAGACCCCATTAACTTTTGGTGTGGATCCAGATAAAGGAACAGATCCAGGATTTTTTTCTTACTTTCTTTAACATTGCCAGAAAATAGTTCCATTGATTTCTCAGAGAGTAACACATGGGTCAAGATGGTATCTATGAGTGAGTATGACTTGGATCAACTTGTCAATCACTAGTTAGTCTGTTTTATTGTATATAGGTCCATAATTTACAATAAAACCTATCATGCTGCATTGAAGAAGTCTTAAAACTAGTGACCGAGACCATAAACTCATTAGGAAATCATTTACTGAGGTATTAATCAAGTGAGAAGTAGTAAAAGTGGGGCTATTTTCTCATAAGCTTACATACAATCAAACTTTTATTTGAAACCAGTTGAGTCGCCCCCTGCTTGCCATTAGAAAGAATGCAGGTTTAAGGCACTTCTACACTGGATACACATTTCAGACTGCAAAGCTCTGACCATATTTTATAAAGTCAGTGATCACAATGCTCACAAGCACTTCTTCATGTCTTTGTATCTGCAGAGCACGAGAAGCACAGACTGTGTAAGAGCACCGACTACATGAACCTGCACTTTAAGGTCAAGTGGCTCTACAATGAATATGTGAAGGAGCTGCCAAACGTAAAGGATGTTGTTCCCGACTACCCATCGTAAGTGCTTTGGACTTATTCACCCATAGGCCAAGTTTTCTATAAGCAAAATAAATAATAAAAATAACTCTTGTCATCTTATTTTTCCCTTGTAGATGGTTTGTACAATTTGTGCTGCAGTGGTTGGATGAAAACGAGGACGTATCTATGGAGTTTATGCATGGAGCCCTGGAGAGAGACAAAAAAGATGGAGTAAGAACATTAAAGTTAAACTTTGATTTGTTGTTGCCTCTGCCAAGGAGGTTATGTTTTCATAAAAATGGGTAAATTGAACCGACTGAAGCACATGGGCTTCAGAAGGTTGTTTTACAGCATTTAGATATGTTTCAGCACTATAAATTCTAGTGTATATTGATAAAAACTAATTATTGTTTATGTATTTTTTCGTCTGTTTCCCCTTGCCCACCCTACACCGTCTCAGTTCCAGCAGACGTCGGAGCATGCGCTGTTCTCCTGCTCTGTGGTGGACATCTTTACACAGCTCAACCAGAGCTTCGAGATCATCAGGAAACTGGAATGTCCCGACCCTAACGTCTTGGCTCAGTACAGCCGCCGCTTCTCCAAGGTGAGCCCACTCATCACTGGGTAATGGAAATAAACCTAAACCTAAAGCCTTCTCTCAAGTACATCACATTGATCTGACGTTTGGTTGTAATTGAAAGTAAAATGTGGATTTAGGTCTAAAATGTCCACAATTTATAACGGATTAACTGTTAATGATCATGTTTGCCTTTTACTTCCAAAAGCAGCATCAAACTCTGACTTTTTTCTTTTCTTAGAGACACTTTCACATATGAGGGAAATTACAAAACAGCTACAGCATTGTCTGGAGGCCCATTCATGTTTTTGTAAAGTGAATTTGATATTTCCTCATTAAAAAGAAATGTTGAATTGGACATAAACTTCCCTGCTGTGGGACGGAGGGACAGCACAGTTTTGTTTTGTGGGAATTGCTTCCTGCAGGTCAGAGAACACATTAAGGGACCTTTGGTAATGTTTCTAATACTTGAGTTGGGGGAGATGATATTTCAGACATATTCCCCAAAAGTGTAATATAACCCCCTCTGTCAACATTGTGAAATTGGATATTAAACTGTTTAATTGTTTTGAATAAGATTCTGTTCATTACACAATTGTAATGTGTTTCTTCTTCATCTTTACAGACTATTGCCAAAGTTCTCCTTCAGTACAGTGCCATTCTGACCAAGAGTTTTCCTTCTTATATCGACAAGGAGAAGATTGTAAGTTGTAAACACCTTATCATTTTGTGACTAGTGCTATATCAATACTGTGAAAGTTAAAAATGCTCCATCCATAAAGAAATATCTGCATAGCCTGGAATCAGATCAGATCATTTTTTTCTATTTAACATTAAAGTGTGGAATAATTTTCTCGTAGACACCCAAAATAAAAATATGAACCTGAAAATGAGCATAATATGGGACCTTTAAAGTCACATCCTACATAATATATTATAAATCCAATCAAATTTGGGGGAACGTCATCACATTAACCTTCAATCTCTTAGATTCTGTGTTTAAAATATATTTTACACAGCAGTCATTGCAGTCACTTTAAGATACTGAAGAGTTTCTCTCACGTGTGTAATCTCTCTGTCACCTTGCAGCCATGTGTCCTGATGAATAACGTGCAGCAGTTGAGAATCCAGCTGGAGAAGATGTTTGAGTCGATGGGTGCCAAACAGGTTAGTCCAAAGTCAAAGGTGTGGATGAGAAGACAAAACGAATGTGCAATGGCGTCATACTCAATGGATGACAGTATCCAGTATGATGCTGTTAGTGTCTTAACAGCTACTAATTAAACATGTCTTACTTAAACATGAAAAGTCAATATTTCAGGGCTGGGTACTTGTATAACCGTTGTATTTGTGCCTCTCGTGTATCAGATTGCTACAGAGGAAGCACTGGTATGTATGGTACAGTAGTGGTAGTTGAGACCATGTGAAGCAGATTGGCCATAGTGGAAGTTGTTTAGGCTGTGACTGTTATTTTATGTTACATTCAGGTTGTTAGAAAGGTCTATATGCTGTCCTGGTATCTGATGCTGTGCTGTAGATCAACACTGACAGAGATTAGACCCTGTGCTGCCTAATAGCCTCGAGTATATTGAGGCAGACACTTAATTAAATCATGTCCTCTGTATTAGTGTTCTTAGTGTAGTTGGAGTAAGGACAATCAATAGTTTCCTGTCAGCTGTGACCTCCTTCTGCCTTGACTCCTACCATGCTTTTAATGTAGCTGTACTGTAGTGTATTGCTGGATAGTGCTCGCTCAGTTGTAGGATTGTAGCTAAAGTTTCAACCAGTGTGTTCACTTTACAATTAAAGCAAAATGAAGAAGTGGTGGAAGAGGAAGAGGAGGAGGCAGGAGAGGAAGAGGAGGTAGGTTTCCATCATAATCTGGGCAGGGCTAAAACAGCCATGTGTCCATATGAAGTGCAGTTGTTTCATCAGTTCCATGGTGTGTAGTACACCACTGTATTGATTATTTCCGCTCCTTCCGCAGAAGGCCGTAACTGACGATGAGGAGACTAAGGCTGTGGTGGGTACTGTAGATGGTAGCAGATTAGATTCAATAGAAGTAGGTGAACCGAAGTTTAGAGACTAGTAGATTCACAGTCCTACATAGCCAACCCCTCTTATTTACAATAGCTTAGCTGTTCATGCCTAGTAACTTTTGTTTATTAGCTCTAAGCACAAGTAGGTTGACGGGGGAATGTCTTCAGCCAGTATTTGGTCATAAACTGAAGTAGTGGACCAAATATCATGGCAGGAAAAGCCAGGGGGATCATAAAAGTTATTAGGAAGCATCATCTGAGAACCAAAATGTGCAACATTTTGTATCAATTCATCAAGCAGTGTTGAGATATTTCACTTGATTTTTAGCCACACTTCTTGCCTGAAAAAGAAGAATACTTGAACAATGGTAGGAACAGGGAATGTACAGCTGATGTACCCTGTGTACCTTGACCCACCTTTTTTGGCTGCCAGCCAGGCTGCTAGATAATTTATCTATACCAACAGAAAGGTTATGGAAAGACTCAAGGTGGAATTTTCCTTCGATAGCTTGTTGTACGTTTAACAATGATTGCTTGGGCTTCATTTTATTTGAGTGTTAGTGCTCTTGAAGCTGGTTGATTTGAAGCTTGATCTTTGAAGTTTGTGGTTCAGAGAAGTCGTATTAAACTGCAAGTCTTTTGTCATCATCATGTCATGATGTGGCGGAGGTGAAAACATGTCACGCATGAGCCCCTGTGAGAGATCAGCAGAATTTGTTTCTAGAAGTGAGTCGCTTGTTAAAAAAGAGGGAAATCGTGAGAATGAGATAATGATCTTGCGGTTGAGGATCAGATTACAGTATCGTCTAATGGTGCTATGTTGGTGCAACAAGTCAGGTTTTTGTTTTCCTCTTTCAGTTTCTCTCTGACCGGAAACAATTTCTACTTCTTTAAATTGTCTGTATGATTGTGTTTGTTCGATACTGCACTCTGCTGTAAGACATTATTCATCAGAAGCAAATTGAAAAATGCGATCTTTCATCTTTCTTATCCATTTTAACTAATTTATCTTGATTATTTACTATCCATAGCTTATCAGAATTAAATATATCTCTGTTTGCCAGGTCTTTTTTAGTATAAGTAGGAGTTATATATGTATAATTAAATAAATATAATTATTAGCTCATCATTCAATGCGTTTTTAATATGATTTAAAGGTAGCTTAATGACACCAAATCACATGAAATTTGTAAGAGTCAAAGATGGCTGCTACTGAATTATGCTAAGCTAATTACCCTTAGCAAGGGTTGTTTTTTTTACCGTCCTTCTACTACCTCACGTATCAATATGGAAAAACAAACTCAATAACCTTAGTGTCAGTAATCCGTAGAATTGGATATTTTCTTCTACGGCTAAGGAAAGTCTGTCAGTCTGTAAACTTAGCTGAAGCTAGCCCTGGCAATCCCAACAGCTGGCTTACACTTGATGTAGCTCTCTTGCTGTTGCTGTCTAGTTGGGTTTCTCTGTAGCAGAACGTGCAGCGGCAGCTTCTTTGAGTCCAGAGTAGATACTTATTTTCCATGGCATAACTATTTTTACAGAATAAAATGGATAACTAACAAGAATTTATTTTTTTGGTAGAGTGAAGTCACAATCATGTTCTTTCTCTCCTTTCTAGAGCAACAATAGAAAGCTAGCATGGCAGGCAAGTTCACTGTATATGCAGACATGTTTGATACATGACTGCATATACTCACATGTTCACCTCACTACTTCTGAAAATTACTTGTTATGCATTTTTCTGGAAATACAGGTGCTGCAACTAGCTTGAAATCACAAGCTTTGTTGAGAATGGTTGTTACATTCGGCAGCAACAACTTTAACAGTTTGTGTTGTCTTTTCACTGCCCCTCCTAGTTTGATGAGAGTGAGGAGGAGGAAGAGGAGGAGGAAGTAGGGGAAGAAGGGGAGAAAATTGAGGTTGAGGTTTGTTGCAGTTTGAAGTGGTTTTAACCTATCATTCTTGTCCATCGATCTTCCTACTCCCAGCAACATCACAGTGACAAAGTGTGTTTTAGTGTCAGTCCTACTAAAACACGACATGCCCTGTGGTTATCATGGTGGAATTTCTGTGCCGTTTTTTATTGTCATCTGTGGTGACTTCCACCTCGAGTTTTCACCTTCTTTCAGTGGCCTTTCCCCTGGCCTTTCCTCAAAACTGGTTACTCATTTTCCCCAAAACAAAGGTTATTCCTGAACATTTTCTTGTATTTTTTTTTTTAATTTGTGTTTCCTTTCTAACTCTTTTTTTGTCCACAATAGACTGACAAGGAGAAGGTGGGTGCCAGTGTGACAAATACAATATATATTCTTTCCAATGTGCAAAAAATTTAAATTTCAAGTGTCCAAAAGAAAAAACCTGACACTGTCGATATTGTAGACACTCTTTTTTGACAGTTTTCCATTTTTATTTCTCTTTTTTTTTAATCTCAAAACATTCCCACCGTGTAAAGACGAATGAACCAGTAGAAAAGGTAGGTTACGTCATACCAGGGTTTATCTGTTGGACCATCAGTCCTCTGTAGTTTCCCACTTAATATAAAATGAACATCAAATTCAAAATGGGAAACGACTCGAGTTAATTGAGGTTGTTCTGTGTTGCCCTCTTCCTGTCTGTGCTGTCGTAGACCGAAAGTGCATTTGAAGAGAAGAAGGTGAGTGTAGGTGTAGAGACTCATGAATATTAAAACAAAAACACTCTCAGGCAAAACATACCACATATAGCGCATTACAAACACGACACCATCCATTTCTAGCCGCCTTTTCTCCCCTGAAGCCTTCCCTTTGTGCTGCGTAGCAGAAACACCTCAGTCACTCCTCAGTAATGGTGCCGTGCGACCCTGACAAGCCATGTATCAAAGGGCCATTGGATCATTGACTTAATGAGCCACACCACCGCCTCATCCATATGACTTAGCTCCCCTGCAGGCTGTGCTTATTTAGATGATGCCACGGTATACCGGGGTTAGGTATACTGGAGGTAATTCATGGATCTTTCCCTCGCCTACTTGTTCCTTCACCCTGTGCTTGTGAGACTTACCACTTTTAAGACATCTCCTGCGGTATTAAACTTGTTTTTCTTCAACGTGTTCCCTTTGAAAGTTGGAGACTGCTGGTAAAAAGGTGGGTTTGCTCGGCTGTTTGTGTTAAAATGTTTTCTCCTCTTTTTTCTTTGTTTACAAACTACAATCATGGTGTGTGTAGAAAACAAACATCAAAGTACATCACAGAACTGAATCTGCCTCTGTCATCCCTTTGGTATCCTTTGGTATTTGTAAGCATGACAGGCTGGCTGTACTTCTGTACTTGTAACTTGATGTAACACACGGCCTGAAGTTCTTTTTATAGATCTTAAATTCTTGGTTTTAATTTGAAGCTTCTAGCTTTAGCATTGAAGTGCAGCTTTCAGAAGTTCAAAGGTAACTTTTGGTGTTTCGGCCAAAAGCTACAAATATGAAATCAAACATGCTCTCAAGTTCTTTGTGTTCTGAGGTTTGCCTGCACATACTGACTCTCTCTTTCATTATATTCTCTGCATTTTGCAGTTTTGTGTTTTGACCATTTTTTTACGCAATAAGCAATTAACCGATTTTACTGTTGACGGTTTTGTAACCATTCAGGCACAGCTAACGTGTTTCACTTCTCACTCTCGAAAAGAGACAATATGCTACATTATTTTTCTATGATCAGACGTTGTGCAGAGGAAAATCAAACAAATACAGACCATTGACTGCAGGCAAAATGAAAAACCTGGTTCACCAGCTGAAAATCAAAAGACATAACACGTACATAAGATGTTTGCAATTTCTTACATTTTTTGCCTGCGAAAACTTCACTTTGACTTTTTTTTTTGTTTACTTATTAATTATTTAGTACTGTATTATTTGGTTATTATTTCTGTTTCGAAAGGCAGCATCTGTTAAAGAAATGTTTAAGGGACAAAAAAACATTTAAACCTCTATAATTAAAGATGCTCATATGATTTTATAAATCCATAATGTTTTGAATTAAATGAATGCATTTCAATCATGAAAACAGGATTTGTCCATAGAATCCTCAAAATCTATAAATTTGCTAATCTGCTAGCAGTAAATGGCCCTCAGTCAAATTTGAACTCTCTGGCTTCTGTGTGCCTGCCTCTCTGCAGATGGACACCGAGGCCAGTGACCTACTGAACGACCTGCAGGTGAAGCTGAACAACGTGCTGGATGAGCTCAGTAGCACATTTGGGAACAGGTAGCTAAATTTTTATCCATAAACAGACACACAGCCACACTCACACACATGTACATTCACAGTTAAATCAGAACCACGCATGCATCTGTGCTGATCGATCATTTTCTTTCTCTCCAGTTTCCAGATTCGTATCAACGAATGCATGCGGCAGATGGCATCTCTGCTGTACCAGATCAAAGGACCGCTCAACGCCAACAACAAAAACCAGGTGGACGCCGACTCTGACAACATGCTGCGGCCACTCATGGATTTCCTGGATGGGAAGTGAGTGGATTAACTAAATCGGTGTTATCCTCCCCACATTATGAACTTTTTGATCCTATTATCATGTTTTCAGTCACTTTGACATGTGTAATCCCAACTGTCTATCTAGTTATTCATTTATGTCCTGTTTCTTGTAGGTTGTGTTGTTCAACAATACTAGCGCCAATTTAGGATTAACACACCGCAGCACTCTCATGTGTCTCATCCACTTGTGTGTCAATGTATTTGTGTGTGTTTTGCAGGCTCACGCTGTTCGCCACCGTTTGTGAGAAGACTGTTTTGAAGCGTGTGCTCAAGGAGCTGTGGAGGATCGTAATGAGCAGCCTGGAGAAGACCATCGTCCTGCCGCAGGGCAACGATACCTTTGTAAGCTCTTCAACATTCAGTATCATCAGTCTTGTGCTGGCCTCAGCAGTCGGATAAAGTTTCGTAGTCCACACAACATTTTTGGAACAGTACTGCAGCATTCTCCTATTTTAATTTTTGGGTGAACTTATCCTTTAAGTGTAGTAATGATTTGACAAAAGAGGAGCAACGAATTATCTTTTTTTTCAGGGTGCACAGATTCTGTCAGCTGCAAAAGAACTGGGTCAGCTGTCCAAACTGAAGGTATGGCTTCATATGTCTTACACCGTGTCTTACCAAACTCTTCTGTTATCTGTTATTGTGGAATGAACTCACCTCTTTGCTCATCATTTGGATGCAGGATCACATGGCAGGGGAGGCTAAAAGCCTGTCTCCCAGGCAGTGTGCTGTCATGGACGTGGCACTGGACACTATCAAGGTCAGTTTATACTGCAGGTTTCCGTTTCATTAGGATGCAGGGTAGACGGGTCAGATTAGCCTCGTCAACTCTTCATCCATTAATCAAGAGGCCTGAAAGGTCACGCAAGCTGCATGTGGCCATAAGTTATCTGATTTAACGGGCCCAGGGGAAAGTGTGTGGATGAAATAAGCCGTTTGCAAAGCAGGATCAGGAAGTGGAAAAATGCTAAATTGATTCTGCTGTGGTGAAACCTAATATTGAGTTCTTGTTTGTAGTTTCAAATCACATACATTTTTCCACTTGGTTTAAAATAACTATTATTTTGACCAAAATACATTCAAACCTCCAGTTGTTCCTCCAGATATTTAAGTGCTGACTGTCCATCTGTTTCCTTTGCAGCAATACTTCCATGCAGGAGGCAACGGGCTGAAGAAGGCCTTCCTGGAGAAGAGTCCTGAGCTGTCCTCCCTCCGCCACGCTCTGTCCCTCTACACTCAGACAACAGACACACTCATAAAGACGTTTGTGACCACGCAGCAGGCTCAAGGTAGTTCATACAAACGGCTTAATAATACATCGAAAAGGGTAATAGTGAGGAAGCAGTTCCCATGTTAGACCAGGAGAGGGCACTATGTGAGTGTCTAATAAATGAGGCTTTTCACAGACTAGTCCCTCTTTTTGATTTGCACCTGTGTTTTGTGTGTTTAAAGTGTTTTAATGCTGACATGTTATTGCTGTCTTCTCTTTATCTCCTGTGCTGCCTCTGTGCCAGTGCACAATGGAAAGGGTATTAGGTTAACTCCCAATGACAAAATACAGCCCAGCAGGGGTAGGTTTCATTGATCTGACAGCCCTCCCCTCCTTCCCCGTGTACATTTTGGTTTTGTCACTCTGTGCCACTGAGGTGGACAGGTCTGACCCTAAACCAACCTCTAATTTCTACATTTCTACATTTGTAAATGTAATCTCACTGATGTATCTGGGTGTACACTAGGTTCCGGCGTGGACAAGCCAATAGGTGAGGTGTCCGTCCAGATCGAGCTGCACACTCATCCTAAGAGTGGAGAGCGGAAAGTCACCGCCAGAGGTCTGTTTGAGTTTTCATAACATAATGTCTGACATTTTTAGCTAAGTGTTCTTATCTGATGACACCAGCTTCTCATTGTGTCTGTGTTTTTGCATATTCAGTTGTGGGAGCCAGTGACTTGAAATGGCAGACGTCCGGTATGTTCCGACCTTTCGTGGAGATCACCATGATCGGGCCTCACCTCAGCGACAAGAAACGCAAATTCCAGACCAAATCCAAGAACAACAGCTGGTCTCCCAAGTTCAACGAGACCTTCCATTTGTAAGTACTGCTACAGCTGTGCCTGCTTTTGTAATAGTTTATGAAAAAAGAAAAAAACACCACTTAAATCGCTATGTTGCACTGCCATGTTTCTACAGTAGCCCAGAGCGACCAAAGCTGAGTTGTTGACTGACTCGATGCTCAAACCTCTGTGCTCTCCTCCCGCAGCGTTCTGGGTAACCAGGATGGCTTCGAGTGCTACGAGCTGCAGGTCTGCGTCAAAGACTACTGTTTCGGCCGTGCCGACAGAGTTGTCGGCTTGGCTGTGATACAGTTAAGAGAAATCACAGCGAAGGGCAACTGCGCGTGCTGGTGTCCGCTGGGCCAACGTATTTATATGGACGACACCGGCCTCACTGCCATGAGGATCCTCTCCCAGCGCTCCAACGACGACGTGGCCAAGGAGTTTGTGAAGCTGAAATCGGAGACTCGTTCTGCGGAGGAGGGAAGATGAGGAGAGCTGGAGAGAGCTGGAAAGGACAGAAGGATATGACAATGAGAGAAGGATCTTATGTCTTGTCAAAAAGCAGGGAGTTATTTTCTGTAGATGGCCATTTAGACTCTTATTCAGACCTTTGATGTGTCTTAGCTGCTGTTGACTGTTTGGTGGCGCCTTGCCAAGCTCACCGACACACTGTCACATTAACACTCACTCTCCGTGTTCTTCAAACACGAGCCACTGTACAGCACACAACCACACAGACACCGGCTCACTCTACCTTCACACTCACCAGCTGTTTCACCTCATTTCACCTTTGATTTTAACCCTTCTCCTCATCAGTGCGCACGCCACAGCCTCAAGGGAACAGAGGATGCCAGAAACCAGTTCCCACTCCTCCCCAGTGTTGTTGTGCAATAACCCCACCCCAAACCAAGGCCGTGTGTTTGATGCCTTACACTCTGAAAACTGTGAATGTGTGACACCTTTTGAATGCCCTGTTCTGTAGCTCCACTGTGATGGTTCGAGTAAATGTGAAAATACTGTGTGGTGTCTCAGAGAGGAGTCTTTTGTTTGATGAATGATTGTGTGGTAGCTGGGAGACAGTCCTAGTTTTTATGGTCTGTTATTAAATGGAGTGGAAGTGAAGCTGATGAAGTTAATCTTGTACAGTTAATGTGTCAAGAGAAGGTACTTAAACTAATAACCCTTAATTGACCCCATAATTTAACGGATTGTTCAGTTAAATGTGTGCCTTGCCATGTTACGTTTCCAGTCCTGTGTCCCCAGGAAAGACAGCAGCGATATGATCAGTGAATAATAAAATGTCAAATCAAAAAATCAGACCAGTCATGTGAACACGGACTCCGGCCATATTTATTTATAATTTCTCTTGGCTCATGTTGTGTACCCATGATGGTGCAGCCATCGTATTTATTTTTTATACATATTTATTTTTTGTCTGTGCTTTTCAAAGCCTGTGATTTAAAATGTTGTTTACTGCTGGGAACAGACGTGTTTGCCACAAGAGTGTGTTTTGAGGATTTGCACAGCGGCTGCTGCTGCAGTCCAACTGAAGTTTCTTTACAAAGTGAAACACATCCTCAGAATGAAGTGACAACTGAGTGTTTGTTAGGAAACTCCAACTTCCGTCCTTGATAGTGATAACTGTCTTTTTTAGAATTGTTCATTTATGGTAAAGAAATACTACATGTCGAACTTTCAGGTAACAAGTTTTTTCTTCCAGAAAGGATATCTGAACATTTGAACACGAGCTCCTCAGCTGCTGAGGAGTGTAGAATAACTTATGGTTTACATATATATCTTCCTGCTCTGTTTTCTTCTCTTCCTATGAGCGGCCTTACTTTGGTGAAAAAACAAACAAAATCTGTGTTTCTTTTTAATCTTTTTTTTATCCTTGTATTTCCTTTTGGCTCTAAGCAGTGAGGATTAGCCACTTTCTTCTGCCCGTGATGATGTCAAATAAGTTTTCCAAGTGATGTTCCTTATCATTTTGTACTTTTTATCTTTGATATTGCAGATGTAACATTATCTAGGCTGGGTTTTCTTTTGTTTTCTGTTCCTTCTGGTGTTTTTTTGTAAATGTTGATCCTTTTTAATAGTGTGGACTGATGTCAATCACTGTGTTATAAGATATGTTTCAGTTTTATGGACAGGAGTCATATACAGTGAGCTGTGTGCCAGTGAATGTGTTCATAACTGATGGAAGAATATTCAAATGTTACTTTTAATGAAGGAAGGGTATCGCTATAATATGAGAACCTCAATGTGTGCACATTTTGAAACCGATCGCACTCTGTAGAAACCACGAATCCTCTTTGTTACAGTTCTTTCTCCTTTGTGAATAATCAATGTTGTTGGTTTATGAGGGCAAACGTTTCATAGCCATTCTGTAAGATACTGTACATGTTCCTTGTGCCAAGTTGCAAATGTTCACTTTTTTTTTTTTTATTTCTATGTTTTCTAAGTTTGTTAACCCTTGCACTATCACTACGTCACTGCAATAGTTAACAAGTACAGTATATCAAAGTAACTGCATTTTTGTGGTGTTTTCTTTGTATTGTCACGACTCTGAAATGTTGTCACCATGTAAACATTCCATTTAATTAATTTTGTATAAAGTATTTGAGAAGTATCTATAAATGTGTCTACTTGTTTTGTTTTTAACACTACAGTATCATTGGTGGCAGATCATGCTACCTATGACAACAGTTAATTACAGCTAGTAGTGCACTGTTAAATTAGTGATTAGAGAGACTTGAAGATTATACTGTAGCGGAATCATCTTATTAATTAAACCAAGTCGAGATTTATGGTCTCACCTTCACCAGCTGGGACAGTAACAAATATTTTAAAGCTGCTGTACGTGTTATAGCTCTGTATTCCCCTAGTAATCACTGTTTTTGAGTGTGTGGTCAGTAACTCAGTCGCTCCTCATGCAGTCAGTGAAAAAATGAATTTTCTGGTGTCTCTTCCCACTTCATACAATCAGGACAGAGAATTCAGGGAAAACTACCAATTCCATTGCTACTTGTGACAACTTAGTTTACCACTAAACAGGCCAAGTGATGAGAAACATTTGAAGAAAAAGAAAAGCAAAGAGAGCTGCCTCGGGGAAAAAAAGTTGAGCAAGTGTGGTGACAGAGCAGGGAGGGGATTGTTAACTGCACAGCGGACAGGAAGTTAGCTGACACCACCACAGCTTTTACTTGCTCAAGTATCCTTTTTCACTTCATGTCATATGTTTGCTGGTGTGAAAGTTTTTGTGTACAAGTGACTAAAAAGTGATTATTCTTATACTGATTCTACAATAGAGATATACGGCTGGGCACGCATCGATATTATATCAGTATCGTGATATGAGACTAAATCGTCTAGATTTTGGATATCGTTATATTTTTCTGGTTTTAAAGGCTGCATCACAGTAAAGTGATGTAACTTTCCAATCTTACCAGACTGTCTCTCCACTTTATATTATATCCACATTATATACATTATAATATCACAAATCTCATTGTTTTAGAATGATGTTATAGTACTATAGTCCTAGTCCCAGTCCTAGCCTGGGCTATCACCATATCAGATTTTTGTTTCATGATTATCACGGCCTAAAGAATTCACGATAATGATATTAAGCACAATATCTATAGAAAATAAAAATGTAAAAAATGTATAAATATTAAAAAATTAAATTAATCTTTACCTTTGTTGTGTTTTGTCCTTTTAAAAAAAAATGAATTACACTCAAAATACGAGCGTGCGGTGGCAGAGAGATAGTCTGTAACCATAGCCCAAAAAAATATTGCAATATTTTAAGAAATGATTAATTCAATCAGAAATGCCATTATGAATCTTCTTGTTTAACAATCAGAGGAATTTGATATCATCACTTTAATAATCTGGTAACTGATCCACATCACATGCTTCAGTGTTTCCTGTTGGGGTCAGAGCTTCTCTTCATCTTCCAAACACAACCATCAGGTCTATTCTACAGCTGTTTGACTCTGTGCATACATGCAGGTGGATGTTCATGTCTGTGTGCTTGCAGGCACACACACCTTGCACGCTCACACAATAACTAATTTAGCAAGCGGTTCATGTTGAGGTCCCCTGGACGATACAGTGTTCCTTTGTGTTGGAGCCCAGGTATTAAATTCCATTTCTGAAAGCACCTGGACGTGCACATCGGCCATGAAGTCACACTATTCTGAACTGACGGAACATAAATAAACATAAATGCTTTTCCTGCACCTTTAAACAAAGCTAAATGTGACTTAGATTAAGGAAGTTGATGTGGAAAACAGAGATAAGTCCTGATTCTCTGAGCATGCGCACCCATCACAAGGTGTGTTACAAACCTGGCTACCCAGATCACAACCATGATGTTGGCCCTGATTGGCTGGAGCCATTCACCTGTACTGTTGTTTTACTGCCCCTCCACTCCTGCCTCGTCTCACCATCCAGGTCCAAAGATCGCTGCACTGTTTGCTCAAGCCCTGAGCTGTTGGGCACAGGGAGATCCCAGCTCTTCCTGCATGAACCTGAAACCTCTACTGTGGGCGCCACTCTCGCCATAACACCACGTCTATTCAGCGCGTCTTTCATCCGGCTGGAGGCCCCAGTTGAACCCCCTTCTCTGTCTGGGACGAGGCTGGTGCCCGGACGTCCACACGGGGCCCAGACGAGGGCCTGGATTTACTCTGTCTGAGGCGGAAGCAAAGGGAGGATTGAAGCTTTTTCCCTCTCTTTCGTTCATTGGGCCTCATGTTCCTGCGTCTATGTGTGAGCAGGACTTAAAGGACACAAGAGATCACATTTTTGTTTTGAGGTACGTGGCTGATAGTTCATTTGCCTTCAGACATTGGGAAAATGGTGGATTTATACTCTTATGAAAAAAAGATCACAAAGGGCCTCAAAGTCCAAGCCTGGTCACTTCAGATTCATAGTAACTTGTTTCGATTTCATAGTTTTGTGACTGTGAGGAGAAAGATAACAGGGACCCTCTTTTGTTTGGAGCTGGCTTTGGTTTTCTAAAGTGTACATCAATACAAATCAGGATATTTGCTAAGAAGCACAGTGCAAGGGTGAGAAAAGATGATTTAATGTTTTCTTTTTGGCTCATTTTGAAAATACAAGGAATTGGATGTATATACAGGGTACTGACTTCCGGCCAAGTGAACATTTAATTTTCCTTTTGTTCCATTGTGGAAATTATCTGCCGTCCCAAGATGCAGAAAAAGCGGAAGATGTCAAAAATATGAAGCAAAGACTTTATTTTCTGTCGTCTATTCATAATTTAATGTTGAATGGCACTCTGAACAAGTCAAACGTCCTTGGTCGTATCATTATCTTAATCATTGTGGTTATGGATTATCTGCTGTAGATCTCTCTCTGGTACAAAGGGTTGAGAAAGGAGTGGCTCGATGTTTTTACAGCTCTGCAGCACAGATAAAGTGTCGAGGATGTTGCCTGATATTACCTGAAAGAGAGACTCGTGCATGTCTGACGTGTTTTCCTTCTCTACGATGTCATGTTTCATTTCATTATGTTTTAATCCTTCTCTGAACTCTTCATGACTGTATTTTAGCAGATGTTCCCTGTTTGTATTCAGTATACAGATCTTTACACTGAACTACAACTGTTTCTTACATGACCTTCCATAAATAAACTGGTTCCCCCTTTGCTTTTGCCACACAGTTTCCCCTTCCAGGTGTGATCTGGGTCTAGTTTAACTACACGAATGTCTCTTTGCTTCACTAACTATCCGTCACTCTGTGATAAACACACACATGCTCTTCCTCCAGGTGTGAAATATGGAGAAACTGAGCTAAAGATGGGGTCTGTGTCGTCATACTTTGGCCAGTTGTGCGGAAAAGAGCAAAAGGGAGGTGAGTACTGACGCTGAGTTGTGCATTCAACATTAAGTAACTATGTTTTATGTGTTTTTAACAGCTAGAGATGCAACTAACGATCGTTTTTATTATCCATAAATCGCTGCTTTTGTCCAACCAACGGCCCAAAATCCAAAGACTCTTCATTTACTTTCGTTATGACCCATTTAACCTGCTGGAACAGGCAAATGTTTGACCTTGGTTAACAGCATCATTGTTGCAGCTCTATGAATAGCACTAATGCTTCATGTACTTGACGACTGAAGAGACAATTTTCTCCCAGTGCTGCTGCAACATCTTCATCCCTCTCTTGCTCTCCATCTTCTTTACAGAGGAGGAGAGACACTTGCGAGCTAATGACAGGCCGTTTAACCTGTCGTACCACTACGCTGTAAGTATAGAAAGAAAAACCCTCTGTGGGAATTCAACAGATGCCTGCTGTCCTTTCAGAAACTGTATTCTCACACGTGTAAGTCATGCTGTATTGTATGAGATTACATGTTACACTCGTCTCCCCTCTGCGTCAGAACAATGCCATCAAGACCTCCAAATACAACATCTTCACCTTCCTGCCGCTCAACCTCTTCGAGCAGTTCCGGAGGCTCGCCAACGCCTACTTCCTCTTCCTCATGATCCTTCAGGTAGACACTTTCCTCTGTTTACCTGCTCAAGTGCTGTGACGCATGTCAACAAGGACTGTATGTGTGGGGTCATTTCCACATAGTTCTGTGTACATATATGAGTGAGTCCACTCTGATGTGTCTGTGAAACTCTAGCAACTTTAGTGCTTTACACTTCAGACAAACTGTAAGTCAGCATAAAAACGTAAAGCATAAGCATAAAGTGAAAAGTCTGGCGGCTTACTTAAATAACATTTGTAGGATGCTATGCCACATGTTCAGTGCTCACATAACGTTGTTTCATTCATCTTTTAATAAAATATTTCACAGATATTTGTCGCCGTGCATCAGTCAAATCCTGTTTTTTTTCTCGATAAACCTCTGTGCTCCTTTCTCATATTAGCAGTGGCTTTACTAGTCATTCATAAAGAAATGTATTGCCTGGCATTGAAAACAAGGTGTGTATACACACAGCAACGCTGCTGTTGGACGTGTGTGTGATGTGATAATAATAACAATAACAATAATAATAACAGTAGTTGTTATTGTTATTATCATTATCATTATTTTAACCAGAGCTTGCATTAAATCATAGGACGCTACATTGAATATCCCTCTAAGGTGATGATTTGTGATTGATTGACAGAAAACCATTAGATGACACACCCTCACTATGAGACTGAACCATGTGTAATGTGTTATAGAGCATTTTTAACAAACTACTAGTACTGCACTGACTTAATATGATTTTACAAGAACCCAGCATAGATTTAGAATAAGAAATAAGAGTCCCGTAACTAAAATGTATCAAAGTCAAAGTTTAAAAAATATGTAAGATCCGATGGAAATTAAAAACAAGATGACTGAAAATCCCACAAGAACCGAACATTTGTTTTCAGACAAAGTCTTAAAGGATTTTTTAAAGAAACTGAAAGGAATCCTGAGGGGTTTTATTTGAACTAGTGGAATAAAAACAGATTTCCAGGAGGAGATCCTAAAAGAACCAAACATTTTTCTCGTATGTAGCAGTCCTAAAGGATTTTATCGGAAAAGTTGAAAATCCTATTGGCCTTTTTGACCCCGATAGTTATGTAATTCATTACATGAAACAAAACTGTGTGGAAACGAGGCGTAAAGCATTAACATTGTTCAGTCATGATGTTTTTGCAGATGTTATCCACAAAGTATTCAGTGAAGGAGTTTGACCTCAGAGCATCTTTCAGTCCTACAGATGAAAGGTACTAAATCATTTGAAATGTGTGTGTGTGTGTGTGTGTGTGTGTGTGTGTGTGTGTGTGTGTGTGTGTGTGTGTGTGTGTGTGTGTGTGTGTGTGTGTGTTCTGTTCACAGGTAATCCCACAAGTGTCCTCTCTCTCCTGGTTCACCACGGCTGTCCCTCTGTTTCTGGTGCTGTCTATCACAGCGGTGAAGGACGCCAACGATGACATAGTAAGCTGCAATCATAATGATCACTTGGGACTTCAGCTGAATCCCAGTCGACATTAGGACAAAATCATAAGCGACTGTGTAATTTTAATCAAAACGACGTCTCTACAACAAACGATGTTTTCTCTTTATCCTGCATCTTCTGAGTAGAACAGACACAAAAGCGACAAGCAGGTGAATAACCGCATGGTGGACGTCCTCGTCGATGGACAGTGAGTCACTTCAGATACAGATTTCACAAACAAGCAGTTTTGACCTTAAAGAAGTCATGTTTTGTATGGCTCTGTGTGCAGTGTTGTGATGTCATGGTACGTTTTATGTTTATATGGCAGACTGAAGAAGGAAAAATGGATGAGCGTTCAGGTTGGAGATATAATTAAACTGGAGAATAACGAGTTTGTCACGGTGAGTATCACTACGCCACAATAAAGATTAGAAAGATTTATTTCTGTAACATCACCTGTGGGAGATTTATGGCATTTTATAACACATTACTGATCTTTATGCTTCGATGCTTTCAGAGATAACGAGTCCAAGACAAAGTCCACACAAGTTTATCTAATCGTACTATCTTCTATCCTTCACTCGTCTGTACTGTAATGCTTTATTTTGTAGGCGGACCTCCTGCTGCTGTCCAGCAGTGAGCCTCTCAATCTGGTCTACGTAGAAACAGCTGAGTTAGATGGGTGAGTGTTGAACACCTGACAACTGATGTCTCACTCTTCTGTCACATCCTTCTCATGTCCTCTTGGTCTCCCCGCAGTGAAACCAATCTGAAGGTGAAACAGGCCCTGACTGTAACTGGAGAGCTGGGAGACAACATAGATGCACTGGCTGCTTTCAATGGTGAGAAGCTGAAGAGAAGAAATGTTAAACAGACGGCTATATTTAGAGAATTGCAATCCGCCTATTAAGTTTCATTTTACGGAAATAATACACTTCTTCAGTGGGTAGTAAAGATTTTTTTTCTTGATTAATCGATTAGTTGTTTGGTCTATAAAAAAATCAATAAGTGTTTAGCAAAGCCCGAGATGATGTTCTCAAATGTCTTGTCGTGTCCAACAACCACAGATATTCAGTTTACTGTCATACAGGAGGAAATACATGGTAAAATATTCACATTAAGAAGCTGGAGGCAGAGAATTCAGACGACATTACAAATAGCTAACAATAGCTGTGATACTGCAAATATGCTGTTTCAGACTAGCCTAACTAACTAACTCTCACCTCTAAGTAGGCTACATGAGCTAACGTTGGCTGTAAAATTTCCACACTTGAACACGACGAAGGTCTTAGCCTATAACTGCCTTTATCAGCCAGATCATCCATACGAAACCTGTGAACTATCTTGGATGTGTCTCTGACACTAACCTCTGGCTCTCTCAGGTGAAGTGCGATGTGAGCCTCCCAACAACCGTCTGGACAAGTTCAAGGGGATCCTGTCTCTGAGCGAACAGACGTACGCCTTGGACAACGACAAGGTCCTGCTGAGAGGATGTACTCTGAGGAACACCGAGTGGTGCTTCGGCCTGGTCATCTTCGGAGGTAACTCATCTCTCACCAGCTGCTAGCTAGTAGCAGGTACCAGCAGGTAGCAGGTACCCACAGGTAGCAGGTACCCAGAGGCAGAAGCAGGTAGCAGGTACCCACAGGTAGCAGGTACCCAGAGGTAGAAGCAGGTAGCAGGTACCCACAGGTAGCAGGTACCCAGAGGCAGAAGCAGGTAGCAGGTACCCACAGGTAGCAGGTACCCGCAGGTAGCAGGTATTAGCAGGTAGCAGGTACCCGCAGGTAGAAGCAGGTAGCAGGTACTAGCAGGTAGCAGGTACCCACAGGTAGAAGCAGGTAGCAGGTACCGCAGGTAGCAGGTACCACAGATAGAAGGTACCCGCAGGTAGCACGTACCTGCCTGCAGGTAGCAGTTACTCGCTCAATATGATGATGCAGCCCAAAATGTAGGAAACACAGCTATGCTTGGGGTGCACCGCCCAAGTATGCAGGGGCCCCGCAGGTGCTGCATTGGGAAAATTCATATTTTTTATTATGAACAAGACAGACGACAACAAAGTAATACATAACATAACAGTAAAATACAGCTGTGAATAATAATTAATTAAATATAGAAGGATAATGATGATGGTAAGGCTAATAATAATAACTTTATCTAATGTTACTAGCTCATGTTTGTCGGTTGAATGTTGTAGTTAGCTAGTAGCCTAGTTAGCATTATTGTTAAGCTAACGTTACCAGTCTAACATGAGTCTTAATTGTTAAGCTGACGTTACCAGTCTAATGTTAGCCTTAACTGTTGAGCTAATGTTGACGGTCTAACGTTATCCTTAATCGATAAGCTAACGTTACCAGTTTAACGTGACTAACCTGCTTTCAGTGTTAGCATTTGATGCCTTATTGCCTTATTGTCAGTGTATATGAACAAGAGATTGAACCTGTCCAGGTCCCGACACCAAGCTGATGCAGAACAGTGGGAAGACGACGTTCAAAAGGACGAGCATCGATCACCTGATGAATGTCCTGGTGTTGTGTGTGAGTTTAACGTCCTTGCACACACAAACACACATAAGCTCACACGTACACTTAAGCTGAAAATGTTAAACATTCACCTCACATCATAGGGGGGTAACGCACACCAGGGGCTGTAAAGAGGTGCTGATCACTGACAGCAGACTGAAAAGTCTTTTTTCCATCAGATCTTTGGTTTCCTGGCATCAATGTGCACCGTTCTGGCCATCGGCAATGCAATCTGGGAGTTCAAGGAGGGCTCGGTGTTCACAGCCTTCCTGCCTCGTGAACAGGGGGTTGACGCCGGTCTCTCGTCCTTCCTCACCTTCTGGTCTTACGTCATCGTCCTCAACACTGTGGTGCCCATTTCTCTCTATGTCAGGTACGTTGTAGCACAGAAAGAGAATGAAATCAGAAAGCAACAAAAAGTTCAAGTTGTTCCCTCTTTGCCTCACATTTGTCCCTGTGTGTGTCAACGTCAGTGTGGAGATCATCCGTCTGGGCAACAGCTTCTTCATAGACTGGGACAGGAAGATGTATTATCCAAAGAGTGACACTCCTGCACAGGCGAGGACCACCACGCTCAACGAGGAGCTGGGCCAGATCAAATACATCTTCAGCGACAAGACCGGCACCCTGACGCAGAACATCATGACTTTCAACAAGTGCTCCATCAACGGGAAAGCTTACGGTGAGCTCAACTAAAGCGTTAAATCACACAGCAGTGTGGGCTGGATTACTGACTCTGGAGTGTGTTTCTCTGTTGTTCAGGCGAGCTGTTTGACTTTGCGGGACAAAGGGTGGAAATAACAGAGGTGAGAGTGAGATCACATACACATGATTGTATATTCTTGTGAAGTATTTGTCAAGTAATCCTCTAACTTTTTCTTGCTTCTCTCCACTGCTTCTGTTTCTCTGCAGAAGACGGAGAAAGTGGACTTCTCCTGGAACCGTCTGGCTGATCCAAAGTTCGACTTTCACGACCACAGTCTGGTGGAGACGGTGAAAGAGGGAAACCTGGAGGCTCAGGCCTTCTTCCGCCTGCTGGCTTTGTGCCACACTGTCATGCCCGAGGAAAAGAAAGAGGGTGAGCGTCCACTAACGGAGATTAGAAAACATCTTATAGTGAAAGTACTAACTTTGTTCCTTCCTCTCCTTTCTTGCAATCTTTACCTCCTGGCAGGGGAGCTCCACTATCAGGCTCAGTCACCTGACGAGGGCGCTCTGGTGACCGCGGCAAGAAACTTCGGGTTCGTGTTCCGCCAGCGCACGCCAGAGTCCATCACGGTCATGGAGATGGGTCGACAAGTCGTCTACGAACTTCTGGCCGTTCTTGACTTCAATAATGTGCGCAAGAGAATGTCAGTCATAGGTGAGAGAGAACAGTGGCACAATGTGTGTATAAATGTTTCAAAACAGTCCCTGTTGGTGCATTCAAGGACCTCTTTTCCGAGTTTATGTTAAGCAACTTCCACCATGATTTCCAGTGCGCAGCCCCGAAGGCAAGCTGACTCTGTTCTGCAAAGGGGCAGACACCATCATCTATGAGAGACTCCACCCGTCCTGTAACAAACTAATGGAAGTTACCACCAAACACCTCAACGTGAGTGATGTGGTTGGATTTTTGTGATGCGTATGCTGACATAAAACTCACGCACATGCAGAATTCCTCAAGACTTTTCTTTCGAACTGTTCATCACCAAAATAGGAGTACGCAGGCGAAGGCCTCCGCACGCTGGTTCTGGCCTACAAGGACTTGGATGAGAGTTACATGGACGAGTGGAAAAGGCGCCACCACGACGCCAGCACCGCCATGGATGGACGAGAGGAGAGACTCGACGAGCTTTATGAAGAGATAGAGAAAGACCTGATGGTTAGCCTGCCCGCTGAAAAACTGACTGTTTTTATTCATCACAGAATGAAACCTGTTCAACTCACCACTCTGTACTCTGTTGGTGTTTTTAGCTTTTGGGAGCGACAGCTGTGGAGGACAAGCTGCAGGATGGCGTGCCACAGACCATCGAGCAGCTGGCTAAAGCTGACATCAAAATCTGGGTGTTGACTGGAGATAAACAGGGTGAGTGATGTGTTAAGTTATACAGTAATATCATGTGAAATAGTCAGAGCCAGAGAGTGAATGATTGTCATGTTTGACAGATGAATTGCATCACATTCATTGTAAATATTGATGTTTTTGAACAGAGACGGCGGAGAATATCGGCTACTCCTGCAACATGCTGAGAGAGGACATGAAGGAGATTTTCATTGTGGCAGCAAACACGGCTGAAGGAGTCAAAGAGGAGCTCGAGTGAGTCGAACAATGACTAGAAGAGAATATAGAAAGTCTGTTTGTTTTTAAACACAGGCAGGCAGACCACTCGAAATTGGCTGTGATTGTGTGAACAATGTGTCCTTGACTTCACACAGGCTGCTCACTTCTACCACTGTGGATGTAATCAGCTGATCTGAGAACTGCTGCTGGCAAACATTATCAGGCGTAGCTTCTGGAAGCTAACGCTACAGTTCTGCTAGCTGGCTGAAAGCCTCGACTCGAGCTGACTTTCTATGTTTTCAACTAAGACATGTTAAAACAAAAACCCTGTGAAACAGTACAGAGCACATGGTGGCCAGATGCATGACATCATTAAATGCCAACGCTAAATCTTCATGTAACAGTTGGAGATCCCTGTAGATGACAGGAATAAACAGGGCATTGTTTGTTTATTGCAGGGGAGAGGAAGTTGTCCATAGTTTTATAGTCATAGTCAAATGTCATTTGAAGTCTGCCAGGTAGAAAACAGAAAGCACACTCATGTTCACTGGTAGTAAAATGACGAGGAGACAAAAGGAGATTTGCACAAATACAGCGACTTTTTCGAAATCCACTGAAGGAGGCGACGTGTTTACTGTCAAACGGCCATGAGAAAGAGGAGTGCCTGACTGAAGTTGATCATTAAGCTAAATTAACTGCCACTGGCATGATACGACTTAAGCCCTGCCCTCATAATGTTTTTATTGTCAACGATCCTCCTGTTTTTTAGGAACGCAAGAAGGAAAATGTGTCCAGATTCTGCGGACGAGCCGTCGGTGGTTAAGGAACGTGCCGGCCTGTTCTGGCTTCAGAAGACTGAGACTGTGCAGGATGAGACAGTGCATGGAGACTACGGCCTCATCATCAATGGACACAGTCTGGTGAGAGGGCTTCTTCTGACACACCTCCACTTCTAGCAGCTGCTAAAGCAACAAGGAATAGACTCAATATAAGCAGCTAAGTTTAACTAAATGTAAAACTAGAATTGACTGCTTGCCTGACAGTGTGAAGAGGGCATTCATCTTAGTGTCTGGTTGAAATCTTTCAGGGGCTGCCTGACCTCAGTACAATCCAGTAATCCCTTCTTCCTTTCCGTCCTCAGGCCTTTGCGCTGGAGAAGAACCTGCAGCTGGAGCTGCTGAGGACGGCGTGCATGTGTCAGACAGTGATCTGCTGCAGGGTTACCCCTCTGCAGAAGGCCCAGGTGGTTCAGCTGGTCAAGAAGTACAAGCAGGCTGTCACTCTGGCAATCGGGGATGGGGCCAACGATGTCAGCATGATCAAGGGTAATCTCATTTAGCTCGGACTCTAACACAAACCTCGAGCGCCAGAGAGTTGTGTTAGAACCAGTCTCTCTCCTGTCTGTCCAACAGCTGCTCATATCGGCGTCGGCATCAGCGGTCAGGAGGGCATGCAGGCCGTCCTCTCCAGCGACTACTCCTTCGCCCAGTTCCGTTACCTTCAGCGCCTCCTGCTGGTGCACGGGCGCTGGTCCTACCTGCGCATGTGCAAGTTCCTACGATACTTCTTCTACAAGAACTTCACCTTCACCTTTGTGCATTTCTGGTACGCCTTCTTCTGCGGCTTCTCTGCTCAGGTGAGGGACGTGTGTTGGTATTATGTTACATAACTCAATGGGTAAGATAAAATCTGCATTACAATGAATACATACAGTGTTATTACTGCTTTACTACATGTTGTCTTTGTTGTTCTTGTTCATAGACTGTGTATGACGAGTGGTTCATCACTGTGTATAACCTGGTTTATACAGCTCTCCCTGTCCTTGGCATGAGTATCTTTGACCAGGTATGTACTGAGGGGAAAATTACTCATTAGTTTCAACTCAAATTCAGCTTCTTCTTTGTTTAATATCATATAAATGATCAGAAGTTTACACCCTGGTGTCTGTATCCTCGTCCTTCTCTAACCATCTGTTTCTGTAGGATGTGAACGACCGCTGGAGTTTCCAGTATCCTCAGCTCTACACTCCGGGCCAGCTGAACATGTACTTCAGCAAGAAAGCCTTTGTGCGCTGCATGATGCACAGCTGCTACAGCTCCCTCATCCTCTTCTTCATCCCGTGGGCCGCCATATACGACACGGTCCGAGACGACGGCAAAGACATCGCCGACTATCAGTCGTTCGCTTTACTGGCGCAGACCTGCCTGCTGTTTGTAGTGAGCATACAGGTGAGGAACACAGTCCTGTGACTAAACCTAACAGACAAATTACAGGATTAAATATTGATTTGAATGTGTGCACTCAACATTATATGTTTCAGCTGTGTCTGGACACCCATTACTGGACAGCAGTGAACCAGTTTTTCATATGGGGCAGCCTGGCCGCTTACTTTGCCGTCACCTTCACCATGTACAGCAACGGCATGTTTTTCATCTTCACCTCCGCTTTCCCTTTCATTGGTGAGTTGATTCAGGTCTTTTATGGAGGCTGAGAGGTGGTCGGTGCCCACGTCTTCAGATTTTATACTTTGGAAAGTGTAGCCCAACATGTACAGGTTCATATGGTTTACAGTATCACAGTCCAACAACAATGAAAAGTAGGTGAGAATGAGGTTTCCAATAATCCTGCTGCGCCTCAAGTCTCCATCTACAGATTTCTATCAGTTTTTTGTGGTTTGTGCATCGACTCTTTACCCTTTTAAATGTGTGCAGTCATGTATAACCCAAACACATTTTACTTTGTGACTCTGACTGCTTGTCTGGTGCTTTTGGAACTGCAGGTACGGCAAGAAACTCTCTGAACCAGCCGAACGTTTGGCTGACCATCTTCCTGACTTCCCTCCTCTGTATTCTGCCTGTGGTGGCTTTCCGCTTCATTCTCATTCTGCTTCGGCCGACCATCAATGACAAGGTGAGAACACATGAAACATTGTTTGCTGTGTACTCCCCGTTTTAAAAGTTATACTTCTGGTGTAACTTCATTCAAACTCTGCCACATTTTCTTTGATGTTACAATTTGGCCTTCTGATATGTTAAGTACATTAGAGGGATATATGTATAATAATTACAGCAGCAAAAAAGGACGACTATCGTAGATTGATCAACATTTGCTTGTAGCGGTCCCATTGTTTGAGACTTGCTGTCTCTCTTTGTTTTGGGCTGATTTTCCAAAATCTCTCAAGCCTAATTGCAGGGGATTCAGATCACCTGTGTACAGGGTGGGAAGACTGACTCCTGATTGAGGAGTGGAAGCAGCTTGGGGCATTTCCCTCCCAGCCAGTCATGGTGTGATGACACCCTTTTTGTGAAGGCTTAAAAGAGGTGGGGAATGGCACACAGGGGGCTCTCACCCTCAGTCTGAATCTGTTCCCGACCCACTAAGAACCTCATTCCCCTTAGATTGCCAGTCAGAAACTCTGGTCTGTTTAGGCCCTATTGTGTTTTCTTTGCTGCCCACATCATTCTACTGAGGAAACTGGGTTTATTCAGGAACCCCTTGAAACCCAAGCCCCATACACCTTCATTTTGACATTATATTTCCCTGGGGCTTGTAGGAGCACATTTGTTTATTATACCCAGAAGAGGCATTTGTTTATTGGTTTTGTTTATATTTGTATGTAGGTCGGGCTGGCCTGTAAGCATTATTCTGCCAGTACCGCCACATGCTTAGTGTAATTTAGATTACAGAAATGTGATATTTGTTTCCTTGTCTCCTTCTTCTCTGATCTCTGGTCAAACCCAGCTAGCAGCATGGTAGTTAGCATTAGACTACTTAAACATTCAGTAACTAGCTACTTAAGAACCTGATTGCTTACATATTAAAATTAGGTGGTAAGAAGCTATAAATGTTATATGAAATAGTGTATAAGCTAGGAGACTGTGTGCAGTGGGAAATGTTAGTCTATCATTGTAAAAATATCTGCACCCGGAGGAGCCCATGTGCACCCATGTGTATTAATAGCACTTCACTGTCCAGCATGAACGTATGCAGCCATGTTAAGACCATATTGATGACTGGTCCCTCCCTCCTGTAGGTGAGATATAAGATGCGGAAGGAGGCGCTGCCAGCTCCTACACCTCGCAAGCTTCCCAGGCGTATCAGCACCCGTCGGTCTGGCTACGCCTTCTCACACTCCCAGGGCTACGGTGATCTGGTGACATCGCGGAAGTTCCTGCGACCCCTGAAGAGTCGACCGGCCCTGTTTCTCCAAACAGACTCTCCTCTGGCTCAGAACCAGCCACAGCACTACCGCACCATCAAGGAGGAGCCAGAGGGCTCACAGAGCCCTTAGACAGGAGATGTTCAGGGACATTTAAGTGTGTGAGAGCGCAATGTTTTTTATTTTGGAGCCGAGCTCACACTCATGAGAGGATGCACAGGGGAAAGTTCACTACCTGGGTTGTTTCCAGGTAAATTCTCCGCACTTAAGTCTGACTTTAACTTAAGGTTTTTCCTCATGCGTAAATGTCACTGTGAAAATATTGAACAACCTTAAAGGGCTGCACTGGTGCCTTTGCATGTTTTAGCTTTATGAAGTACAGAGTGCAGCTTTTGCACACCTTAGGGTCAACAGGCGCGTAGGAGAAGACCGAGGGCCGACAAAATCAGGAAAAAGACTCCCGCACACTGTCCACTTCACTTGCAATTAAGTTTATTAACAACGATTCGGTACTTAGACCTTCATCAGGTTATCTTACAAGGCAATGGGGGAGGCTGTCTTAAGTAGGGTTGTGGACTCGCGTGGCTCAATCAGGCCACACCGCAGACGGACATCCCTCAATATGCCAGCTTTATGAAGTACAACTCTCCTATTCTGCTGTCTACATTCCTGTTGACCATTTAAATTTTATTTTACCTACAATTAACTCCTGGATAGCTCATTTAGCTAGGTGATCAATCATAGGAGACATTTAATTGCCTTAAGTTTGTTACTGTCAACAGTTTTCATCAGGGACCGCATTCACGCACACTTCAGTCTCTGCAGTTTGAGCGTCAGGTGCAAAAATGCAATTTCTCTTTGCAAAAAAGAGATTAAATTCACAACATGCACAGAAGTTTTACCTCTGAATTTGATTTTCTAACAACACAGCTCATACATTTAATGCTTTTCAATCATTTCAATCAACTTTATTGTCATAACACTTGCATGCAGTGAAAAATTGTCTTGTTATTCCAAAATTTAAATGGCAGAAAAACTACATGCAGTATGTACTTAATGGCCTAAAACATGCAAAACCAGAAACTGCGACGAGATTAACTTTGTGTCATTTTTATTGTTGTGATCTGCAGATTGTTTTGAGAAGGTGAGCTAAAAGGATGTAAAGGTTGCCAAGCTGATCTAGAGAAACTGTTATACCACAGTGCCTGCAACAGGAAGTTGCATTTTGTACTTTTTAATCTTTTTTTTCCCCTCAAGTGAACCGTCAGTACTCAGGGTGTCGTCATGAGAAGAGACTGAGAGTGATTTCAGCCGCAGTTGAAATTTACGATGAACCTATTTTCACTCTGTTGTTTACATGATTATTTACATGAAGATTTTTGTTATTATTGTCCTATTGTGTGTCAACAACATAACTTGTTCAATCGGTACATCTTAGTCACAGTGTTTTCAAAGTGCAGCCAGGGGTCAGTGTTGTGTTTTCAGCTAAATAAAAGGTACAGTAATGGTGTTAGTGTCATAGGAGGGCCGGTGCAAAGACCAGCAGACTGCACATATTCCTCATAAAATGCCTTTTCCTCAGTCCTTCCATATATATTGACATTGTGTCTTCTACTTTATGTTGAGATGCTGAGATTTTGTCTACTGATACTGATCTTGATCCCCACGATTGTTCAAGTTTCTACAAGAGAGATTATCTGTGAATAAAACAATTAACTTGACTGTGTGGCCATCTTTTAAAATAAATTCTCAGTGTAACATGTAAAAAACAAAATTGGACATGTGTCGAGGTAATACTCTCTTAGACTAACTGCTAGCTAGTGGTGCAGCTAATGCTCCTATTAGATGACTCTGCCTGGACTGGGAGCTCATACCACCAGGGGGAGTGCTGGTGCTGTTTACCATCGTATCACTTTTTATGTTGCAAAGTGGCTCAGGGCTAGCTGGTTGGCATGCTAACTTCAATAGATATCTCTACAACACAATACAGCACCTGGATGTCTTTGACATACAGTCAAAAACTTTCATTTCTTTATATTCTGTTAATAGTTTTAGTTTTTAGGTTAAATTCTTACACATTGCCCCTTTAAAACTATGTAGATATTGAAGACATATACACTGTATCTCAGTACAGAGATGATAGAAACTGTACGAAAGACAAAAATGTGATTACTGTAAATATTTTATAACCTGACCTCTTTTCGGAAGCCTTGAACCAAACCTGTTCCAGATTTATTTGCATTATGTATGCACTCTCTTCCTCTCCACTCTCTTTTCACTCACACTCTCCATACATACACACTGTTACATCTGCACACACACACACACATGCTGCATTCAGCCCACATCTGCAGTGTCCTCTGTGGGATAGAAACAGCAATGACATCATTACCGGTGGAGGGCTGTCCCAGCGTGGCACGGGTCCAGAAAGTTTGCTTTCTGGTCCTCAAGGGAAAGAAGCAGATTGGTGTATATTGGCATTTATTAGACCGACAAAACAAGCAGTATTTTATATTCACAAACATACTTCCTGAAACATTCCACAGAAATGATATTAAACTGTGATTTAAGGAAGTATACTTGGCATTATGCACCTGAATACCAAACATATTCAGCGTAGCAATGTAAAAATCCTTCTCCTCCAGTTTAACCCTCGCCGTGCTCCTCCCCTTATAGCAATGCAGCACAGTCAGCAGGCCCCACAGTCTCCAGTGAAGGTCACTGAAAGATCCCACAGTACAGAGCAGGAATGAGGACTGGTACGCTTTATAAATAGCCTGCCTGTGTGGCACAACCACACTACAAAGATGTACTTTGAACACAACCTGAGATGGTATTTAGAAAGTGATATTTATTGTGCCAGGAATAAAAAAAGCAGTTGGGGAACAGAGCGAAGGGAGAAGAAATTGAATGGGAGTCTAAGCGCAGTGAGACATGCAGGAAAATGTTGTGGAGACACTATAAAGTACAAATGGACACTGACAGACAGAGATACATTCACACTCTGTGATAGTATCATACAGTCTCCCTGGGTCAAAGTTCAAGTGGAAAGCTGCAGCCTGGTCTGAATGGCCGGCTTCTGTAAGAGGAGACAGCAGAGTCGCCTTAAAGAGAATTTCACACTCGGCGCTCCAACTTGGATCGAGGATCACTGTGTGTTTCAGTCGACCAGGCAACAGCCGACAGTCTGCTGCTCTGTGGAGAGCAAGCTCAAGAACACACACAGGAAACACACGTCATGTACAGGACATGTCACTGTCACTCAGACACTGAATTATTTCTGGTTGTGTGTTCATCAAATCCATGTTTTCCTTTGCTACAAGCAGACAGTGCATGCAACACAATCTTGATAACCTCCTGACAAATTGCCATATAATTAAGTCTGGACATTCATGGTCCTCAGAGGACGGCTTGTAATGGTTTAGTCTCTTTTCATTAGGTCAAAGTGTTCCCTTGGTAAAGAAAAAGATACCTTGAAATCTAATTTCCAGATTTTCAGCTCAATTTTTCTTCGATTATTGGCTTTTTCGCTGGAGATGAACCCTTTTTTTTATTTTCATTTAGTTTTCCGGTGCTTCACAGCAGCATTCTCCTGAATTAATGAAGTAGATTGGGACTAAAAAAAACGTTCATGAGACGTAATCCATGTCTCTAGAACATCCAAGATCCCAAACTGATTTTGAAACGTTATTTACACCATTTATGAATCTTCACTGCAGCCGCTAAGCTAAAATCTTTAGCGTGCACCCTGTCTGAAGTGGTTGCACAACCTCGGCCGCATGTTTAGGTTGTAAATGTCTTTTTAAATCAATTTTGGATCTTGGACAAGCTGTATGGAGACATGGAGACAAGCCCCAGATATATTTCGTGGACTACGGCCTTCCATCGACATGGGGCTGAGCAGAAAATGACTGAACTAACATTTTTGGTTGTGTGACAGATAAACAGTGAGCTGCAACTCACTTTAAAGCTCTGTGAAGCCGTGGGGAGCTGCCAATACAGGTGATAATACTCATCACTAGGATTGACCTCTTTCACGTCAGCACATTGTCACTAGATATGATAGAAATATCAATAATAGCTGCTTCAGCTAAAACACCTTGATGTCATAGTGTGTGCTAAACATTTTAACTATTAAGGTTTATCTCAGACACAGATTAGGGTGTTGATTTGAAGGCTTTGTTCACAACCTCACTCTCTCTGTGAGGAGCCTGACAGAGGGCCGTTTCAGGATTAGACCGATGACTCAGTGTTAAGACTTTTGCCTTAACAGAGCTCAAACGCTGGTCCAGCAGCGGCTTAACTGCTCGGATGTTTGAAGAATAGTCCATGTGGACGCCTATGAGATAGAGAGAGAGAGTCATACAAAGACAGAGAGAGGGTTTTCTATAAGTAGACTGTAAGTGGTGTCAGTTGTAAGTCTTGTGTCTAAATTAAGGATTACCTTCAACCTTAGAAAGTGCACACACCCCCAGCTGCCACGTTAGCACTAGTGAGGCAGTGCGCCGCATTCACACTCCACAAAACCAACACGCATGACCCAGGAGATCATGTTAACATCATCGATAAGCTCAGCTGGCTTTCTACTGAAGAGTTTTCTCCAAAACTGCTGTTTCTGGTTCAGTTTTTCAGGGTAACAGATGAAAATGAATAAGTTATTTATTAGTTTGTTAGACACAGGAATAAATCATGTTCCTGAAGTCATCTGAGGCTTTCAGTGCAAACAGAGCCTCTGTATAACATCGTGTGTTATATTTGGCAACACTGGGACAAACAGGCAAAAGTCCTCTGAACTCCTGTGTTGCACCAGAGATCACGCGACTTATAGATGGGCAGCGTTCTGTTGACCCTCATTCAAAGTGTGTCAAATGTGTCCCAGAGGCCTTGTTTGCTAAAAGGTGCGTGCTGTTAGTGCCGTAGAGGTTCAGGGTTCGATAGCCGAGGGGAGGCTCCTGTAAGTATCGGTCACATCAGAAAGAGTGACTTCCAAATGTGGAACCACAGCAGGGATCACATTTCACATGTCACATTTACATGTAGAGGACAGGTCAACATGGGAGGCATGTTACATGACGCTGGGAAAATGGGTCTTACATTCTTTGTTCACAATTTAATACATTTTTTATAAGCTGTCATATGCGCTTCTTTTATTCTGAAGGAATGTTTTGTTTGCCTTTTGTGAAGGATTTTTAATTAATTACCGTTCATGACTGAATTCTTGTACATGCTGGCCCGCCAATGGACCCTAAACATCGCTCTTCATTTCTTCCCATAATGCCTCTCCCCTTCCTCTTTAAGCACTACCTACAAATCGGTTTCTTCTCCTGAAATAACCTCAGAAAAACCTTTCTCGCTCCCCGCAGTGCCGATTAATCATTTACAGGACTGGCAAAACACTGCATTTGTGCTCCTCACCATCCCTGTTCTGGATGATGAAGAGCACCCTCTTTTCAGATACAGCCGAACCACCTTCAGCACGGAGCTGAGTGCAACTGACAAGCTGGCATGAAAAGTACGCCTGCTAATGACGCTCAGCCTGCGTGAGCCACCTCTGAGCCAGCTGGACTCAGAACAAGGTCACGGTCTTGGCTTTAAGTTTGAAACACAGACATTAAATAAAGAAAATCTAGGCCTCGGTTCAAAGAGACCTCACAAGACCCTTCACGACTGAATCTGTCTGTGCTGGGCCGTTTGTTTGTTGCAACAGCAGTTATTCACAGATGTTTAGCACAGCATCAGTATATGTTGGTTTTTCAAGTGGATCTTGCATATTGAATTGTAAATATTAATTTTTAAAAGTGATCATTTGGAAGGGAGATCTGAAAATGTCTTTCCTCACAAATGGATCTAATGGTTCTTATTCAAACATAACTATGAAGATAAGGAGTGAATATGGGATAGGATAAATTAATTAAGCTAAAAGCTACACAAATCCAAATTAAATGACTTTTCAGGCTTTGTATTTATAGAGTTGATTTTAAGGTATTTAAGACGTTCTAAGGACCTGCAGACAACCTGATAATCTTTGTTCTAAGAGACAAAGTAATAGTGCTTTAAAGGTGACAAACACATCCTGTCAAAATAGTCAATTTTGTATTTTTTACAAATATTAAAGTAATTTATATTTCAGCATGTTGGTGGTAGGTGGATGGAGTTGGTCAGCATGCTTTGAGACAATGTGTTTGAGGCCAGAGTCATAAGTAAACTGTGTTTAAATGTGTTCTACATCACCACAAATGTTTCCTGTCATGCAGTAATTGGTGTTGATATTTTTCACAAATTGTTCTAATAGATTACGGTTACTGTTGTGGTAAAAGACAATTCTGCACCATGAGTTAAGTCATTCACACCTCCTATATAACGTCTTTCAGGGACCTTATAGGACTTTCAGAGAGATCATCTCTCTCTGCCTCATTTCTTTCTTGAAGAAACTGAAATCTGCTATAATATGTTTGTCATGTATGCATAAATAATATTTCATGCAAATACGTATAGTTTATATATCACATTCATACAAATGTTATATCTGTATAAATATTTATGTATATGACATATATGCCAGAATATGTAACTTACATACATAAACATTCATATTTGTAATGGCTGTATACTAATTGTTTCAATTTCTAATAGGTTTCATATATAGTTTGTACATATATGTAAATATATTTCATAATGGGAATTGTGTACATATATTACATTTGTATATAGTGCACCATTACTCCAGTATAGACTTACAGAGTAAATATTTGTTTGCTGCTATATTAATGTTCAAACATTTAAATATTTAACTATTATGAGATACCTATTTTCCTCTCAAAATGGGAATAATTCATATTAGCACAAAGCTCTTCAACTACCTGCACAACATCTATCAGCGAATTAACATATGAAACAAATATTCACAGATATGACAGAAAATGTGTTTATTTGGTAACCAACTCCACCTTAATGACATTCAACCATAGCGTAATCATCACAGTATTGCATAATAACACATGATCTGAGATTGGGATAATATAGTCTATACTGAGTTAACTTGACAAAACCTGACAACATCAGTTTTGAGAAAATAATTAACAGGCCTGTACTGTGAGAAATTCAATAAAAGTGGTAGTGAAACAAGGAAATTGATGGCCAGCAAAGCTGTTTTACAGGGAAAAGCCAAAATCTCTTGATGCATGATAACACATTAATAGAAAAATTATGTTTAAAAGGCACATTCATCGAACCACAATGGGACAATCATGCATGCACACAGTCCCACCAGATAAAAGCAGCATCAAAGTTAACACTATGTCACAGTTTAGTGGTAAACACATCAGAATACCTGATATTACATACAGTATACAGAACAATTATTGCTTTGATTATTGCTGTAGTAAAAGTGAACTATGTGCATTAATTCTCATAGATTGTTGGGGAGTATTCAAGCAGCATATGGACAGTGTATATAATAAAGTCTCCATTTATACAAATTTAACAATTGCATTAAATTAACCACTTTTTAAACAGGTGCAGTTTGCATAATCATAGATACTGATGTTCAATCTTTGCTTGAATGATCCACTTAATCACTGGCTGTTAGAGGGCTATATCCTCAGAAAAGTCCCATGAGATGACTGTTTCATCCCAGTAATCATGGTGTTAAAAATTGGTAGGTGACAATCTGTCTAGGCATCAGGGCTAAATATGGTTAAAGTAGTAAAACTGTTGTTTCAGGAGACTCTTTAAATGTATTCCAATGCCTTTCAGGAGTAAAAAGGTGATGTATTTAAATTGCTTGTTTTGTCTGACAAACACTCAAAACTCAAAAGGCAGCCACTTAATTTACAATTATACAAAACAGAATAAAGCAAATAAAAAGTCTTGTGTGTTTAAGAGCTGGAACCACTGAGTTTTTAGCCTTTTTGCTTGAAAAATGACCTGAACTCTTGATGACTGATTAAAATTGTTGCTAATTGTCTGACGTTAAACAAATTGATTCAGAAGTGAAAGTTATTTAGTTATTTAATTGCTGCTGAAACAATGGTTATAAACACCCTTGACATCAACCCAGTTTTATCCTGGACCTCCAGATGTGTTTCAACCTCCAGATGTACCAAATCTTACTAGGATGTATTTATAATATTGTAATAAAGTACAAATGGTCATACATGTCATTTTAATGTACTGTATCATCATGTGGGTCTTGTGACGGGCTGTACAAATGAACTTTATCTGGTCCAGTATCCAGTACCAAACTGTACATGCCCCCCTCTCCTCACCTCTTACAAGAGTCCCCACCATTTGTGCACGAGCAGGTCGTCTTCAAAGCCCGTATCAAGGAGGCGGTTGCCACATTCCTCCCAGCGACACACCTCACCCTTGTCCAGCAGCACAAACTTCCACTCCACATGGCTCTCCACAGGCAGGCTGACCACCGCGGTCCAGTTCCCATCCTTGGCCCTCTCTAGTGGGATGAATTCCTTCCAGTTTCCCAGCTCCTGCTGGTTCCCTGTGACAGCCACCGTCTGGTATGGTGACTCAGTAGAATAATGGACACGGAAGGTGACGTTGACATTCTGGGGCATGGGCTGGACAGCCACAACCTTTTTGTTGGTTTCCATGTTTTCTTCAATAAGGGAGAGAGTACTGGTTTGTTTGACTTCTGTGGACGATGAGATATCTGTTGTATCTGTAGAAGTGGTGTCTGTTACAGCAGAGCTGTATTGGCACTCTTCAGTGGGAAGCTGGCTGGTTTTTGTTTGGTCTTGGGCAAAAGATGAGGCAGAGAGATTCATCCAGGGAAGAACCTGGTAGTTACTCTCCGTGATCCATTCGTTATTGTCCATAGTCGCCTCCATGATACTGATTTCAGACTTTTCATAGTCCTCTTCTTTCTCCTTCTCTGCCTTTGTATCCTCTTTCTTTTCTACGGTTACTCCTGCCTTCTTCTCTTTAATTTCAACAACCTCAATTACAGGCTTCAACTCTGTCTGTATTTTCAGTTCATCGGTGTAGCTAGTAACACTAGCTGCAATCTGTGCTGCAAACTGATCCATCTCTCTGTGGTAAATCTCCTCAATCTCATGGCCAAACATGTCCTCATTGGCTGCAAATGATTCATACTTAGTCCAATCTGTGCGCTCACTACAGGGTTCCTGGGAGTGACGTGATGGGTAAGGCCCGAACACCATCCCTGCTGTATCTTGATGTGTGACAGATACAGCTGCATCATCAGCAAAGTGGCTGTTTTGAGCCTCTGTCTGCCCTTCAGACTGTAGCTCACAATCCATCACCGGAACAACAATATTACCAATGGTCATGTCAAACTCATTACCAGCATATTGCAAATCGGGGCTGACAGCCATGCTTGATATGCCACTCTCTTCACCAAAACCAGGAGATGATATCGCACTATCCTTCTGCTCACTTTGCTCAAAAGATGTCAAGTAACTCTGACACAAGGGCAGGCTACTGTCCTTCATTGTGACAGGAGCAGCATCGGTGGTAACTACAGAAAAGTCTTCATTGTTTTTCATGTCGTCACACTGTTGGTCTTGGGAGGAAGACATGTTAAGATGAGATATTTCTTCAGACATTAAAAATGTGTTAAGATTTGTATTGTTGCAAGGGACTGCGTCAGCAGCAGAATTAATGCTTGTCTCGTCAAATGTTTCATCAATTTCCTTGCAGGCGCTTTGTTGATCTTGGCAACTTGATGGCAGGTAAGCACAAGGTATTTCTTCAACTATTACAGAAGCAGTTACGTTTTCAACTGTGTCAGAATCAGCAGCAACACTCGCCTTGTCAAAAACTTCATTATCTATCATTTGGACATTTTGAGGGTCAAGCACTTGGTCGTTGCACTCTTCAGCCAACACCTCAGTTTGGCCATTTTTGCTAATTTCAGGCAGATTTTCAGTTTCATGTGATGGAATTTGCTGGCCAAGAATGGTAGCATCAGTATCTTCATCAAGACATGGAGCTATTTTATCTTCTTTCTGTGGTTGAGAACCAAATGACAAGTCAGGGAAATCTGCTACTCCTGGGTTTTGAGCTTTTGCATCAGTGGTGATACTTGACAGACCATCGTTAAGATTGTCAACCTTTGTGCACACGCTCAAACAGGGCAGGGCTACACTTGAACCATCGACTTCTTCAGTACAGACAACATTGTTGACAATAATCATCATTTTCTCTTCCACTTGATCAGCACCACTGCAAAAATCACCGTCCGTTTGATTAAGATCATTTTCCTCCTTTGGTTCATTCTCCACTTCTTTCTTGCTGAGCTGTGGCGAGTGGGTGTCAATTTGGACAGCAGTAATTTTGTTCAAGTCGTCTTCATCTACAACTTCTTCAATCACTTCACCAGTTACACCATCATCTCCAACTGGATCATTATCCCCAATGGGTGGCACATGATCAGACTGGTCCTGCTGAGTTGATGGCAGGTTTGTTTCTTGTTCAACTGTTGAAGATGAGATCTCAGCTTGTTGAGCGGCTACCTGGGAGTCTGCACATTCTTCTTCTGCCATGTCACCTTCATTTTTCTTCTCCTCCTCTGGAGAGAGAGAATTATTGCCGGAATAGCCACTGTTATCATCCAGAGATGGATCTATTTGATCTTCTCTCTGTGGTTGATGACCTGATGACATGTCAGGGAAATCTGCTTCCCCTGAGATTTGAGCTTTTGGATCAATGGCGACACCTGACAGACCATCTTCATGATCACAGACCTTCAAAGGTGCCACACTTGTACTGTCACCTTCTTCACTAGTCAACATTTCCTCTTCCATTTGATCAGCACCATCATAAAGAACATTGTGCTCTTGATTAAGACCGTTTTCCTCCCTTTGTTCAATCTCCACTTCTTCCTTTTCGAACTGTGACAAACAGGTGTCCATTTTGACACTTGAAAGTTCTACATCTACAACTTCATCAATCTCTTCACCAGCTTGAGCATTACCTTTATCCAAATTACAATCCTGAATGGGCGACACCACCTTGTCCATCACATGATCACACTTCTCCTGCTCTATAGATGGCAGGTTTGTTTCTTGTTCAGATGTTGAGGACCAAAGTTCAGGTTGTTGAGCAACTACCTCAAAGTCTACACACTCCTCTTCTGCCCTTTCATCTTCATTTTCCTCCTCTGGAGAGAGAGAATTATTACCAGAATAGCTGCTGTAATCAATGCTATCTGGACTCTCTTCCTCAAACTCATCTTTGCCATAACAGACACAAGGGACAGGTACATCTTCGATATGAATTACAGGCTCTTCTGAGTTGGATTCCAAGCTGTTTGTCTCCAGTCTGGTTTTATTATCTTGTTGTGTGTCATCTTCAGCCTTTTCACCCATATGAAGGGTTTGTTCGAGGCAAACTGGATTGTTCAAAGCACTCTCAAAGTTTTCCTTCTCTTGGCTGGTTTTCAAGCCAGAAACATCCCGGTCTGTGGTCATATCTTCATCTTCCTGGTATTCTTCTTTTAACACCTGGACACATGAATACAAAGTTAGTATCTTCAGGTCTAACTGTGCCAGACTGTAGATAAAAATACATATAAGACGTGATAGAAAGTACAAAAGCGTATACCAGAAAATCTGCCCTGAACTCTCACTTTGTGCTAGTTTGAAACAACAGAGAGAATGAGGTCTAAGCAAAATAGATATGTAGGTGAAAGAGAAATATTCCCACATGGTTGGTGCTCCAAATCCTTAAAGAAATGGTTCAGACAAATTGGGAAATATACTTCAGATTAGAAGATGGCAGCACTCTCATATCTTTCTAATAAATATGGAGCTCCAGGCAGGCCACTGGTTAGCTTAGCTTAGCATAGCATGAAGACTGGAAAATAGGGGAAACGGGTAGCCTGGCTCTATCCAAAGGAAACAAAATCTGAACAGACATCTCTATAAGGTGCTCAATAGTTAACATGTTATTTTTCATTTGAAAAAAACAACATGTGGTTTTACATGACGTTATGTGCTGGACTATTTCTTAATGCTGTAATTCTCATTTTTTCACTTCAGTTTTTGAATGGGTTAAACCAACAGAATCTATTGTGAGCTTCAGAGGTGCTGGTATTTGGTTACCTTTGGACAGCTAACTGTCTCCTGACTGTAGCTTAATGTTTAGCAGCAGCAGACAGACACGTTTACTACGATTTTCTGATCTAACTATGCATGAAAGAGAATAAGCATATTCCAAAAATCTCAAACTTTTGGGGCAGAAGAACTTCACAACAAGCTGAAATACACACACTGTGGTATTATTGCCTTTGTCATTACAGCTAACATGTTAGCTATCCGTTTGAGGGGGCGACCCCCATTCCGAGGGACCGCCATTCCGACGGTCCGCCATTCCGAAAATTTATGAAGGTACACCTTTTTTCAGGTTAGGAATGGCGCCCTTTTTTCAAACATAATTAAGGGCCGGCATTCCGAAACATGAAAGTGAACGTTCGGAATGGCGGCCCTTCGGAATGCCGCCCTGGAACCATCACTTTGCTGTGTTTCTGGCCACCTGATAAATGAAAGTCCAATATTACCCAGCCAAACTATATTTAAACTTCTGAGAAAAATATCCAATTAACTAACTAACTGTTCTATGTTCCACTTTCTTTACCTACCCGCTGACTTTGTCTACCATTTGGTATAGGGTTGGCAGTGTAAAGTGGAGCTTTTTCACTGAAAACAGCTGCTTGCTTCTGATAGAAACAGGCGTGTTGAGAGTGGTGAGACTGAACTACGTAGCACATGAGCTATAAAACCAATACAATGAGCTTAAAGAGGCTAAAAAGACGCAAAGAGCTGCAGAGCTCTAATTACGCAAAGTTACCTCTAAGTTAATATATTGTGGTGTGGTTTAGCTTCATACCCAGTCACACTCTAGCATGTTTGTCCATACCTCTGAAATGGTCACTATAGCTTACATATATAGGCTTACAATAATACAAGTAGGCTTACAAAAATACAAGTAGCTGCTCACCTTCTCTTCCTCCTCTTGGTTCTCATCAGTAATCGGCACAGGCTCCTTCAGGCAGCTATCAGTATCAATGACCTCTTCTATTACATCCTCAACAGCGTCATCTGTTGCACCCTGTTGGCAATCAACAGCATCCTCCACCACCATTTCAGCCAAATGCAGACTCTGATTGGCCACTTCTGCATACGTCCCTGCAGCTCTGTAAGAGTCCCACACAACCTCCCTTTCCTCTGTGTCATCTGAGGTGGTGTTCCTGGTTTCTGTTGCTTGGATGTCAGTCTTAGGAGGAGAATAAGGTGGAGGTTGTTTCTCAGCAGCAGCAGCAGCCCGACGGTGTCTGATTTTGAGATCACCCTGAATCAGCTCAACGTCCTCCTTCACATCTGATGAGTCGTCTGTAACACAAAATGAGGGAGGAAAGCCCATATGTTAGACAGTAAGAACACACACATACTAAATGCTGCTATAATTTATATTATATTGAGTTTATTTTTGATGATTTCCAAGTCGTACTCATTAAATATTTATGCCTGACTTCATCACGTGAAAAATGGAATTAAATGAGAGCTCCACCTTTAAAGATTAGAGTGGTCAATGTTAACTAACCTCCAGAAATTTAATGAAAACTGTAAATTAATTTGACCTGCCAAGAATCCTTCTTATTTACCTCATTAGTTAATTCTGTCTAATTCTGTGTGTCTGTGGCTGAATCCACTATTTATCAGTATCAAGTATTAAAGGTAAAGGACTCATAATTCAGAAAAATGCCAACTGTGAGTGTTATTATTTTACGGATTATATTACTGACTTTTTATCACGGATGCATTCTTGTGCAGCTATTTCCCTTTCAAGTCAGGTTTACCTTATTCAGGGAGCCAAAAATCACAAATCACAATGCCTGAGGGGGCCTCACAATCTGTTCAAGAAAAACTCCAGAACCAACAAAATTACAGACTATATCTATATATATATATATATATATATATATATATATAATTGTATGATATTAAAGGTGCACTATGTAGTTTGGGGAATCAGAAGAGAGAGATCTTCATTTACTGATTTTTTTCATCCTAAACAAACTAAATAAACAAGCTCTCTTTGTTTTCATAACTGAATAAACAACCTGACTTTAGAGAACAACACCACTTCATACTGTTTTGCTTTGTTTATATGTGGCGGACCCTGCCACCTTTCGAGCTTCAAACAGTGTTCTGGGACTTTATTTTCCTCCGAGAACAGCTTGTTTATTTAGTTATGAAAACAATAAATATTTGAGTTTGTATTATAACCTCATTAATATTGTAAAGTTTGTAGAGTTTGAATTTCTTCTCCAAAACTACACAGTGCCCCTTTGATATAATATTAATTAAACTATAAAAGGTGGATGTAAGAATGCAAAATTGTGAGCAATTTCTTTCATTGATAGCCGGTAATAAATAATCAGTAAATCCTAACTAATATATGGAATATGTTTGACATTTCACCTTTAGAAAACTGATCTATGTTTGGCGCATAGGCCACATTAGGAGTTAAAAGAACAAAGTAAACACCAAGTTACTTGAATGATAAAGTAAATAAAGGAAAATAATGACTTCATTTTAATAGTGGGGTTCCTGTCTGTCACTGTTCAACAACTGGCCCAGCAAAATCCAACCCATACTACTACATACTAGGAGTACATCATTTCCCTCTGAACTGTAGTGAAGGACACAAAATACTGGAGACATTTACTTCTACTACTATGATAACTTGATCTATCCTATAATTATTCTGGACCAGTGTATGAGATCATCTATTACTAATGTCCCTGAGTTAATAATGGCTTTATGTTCTGTTTAGTATGTTATAGCAGCTTAATAATATCTCCTATAGTAGACCACCACTGTAACACAATCTGGATATTGATACTGAGATTATAAACCCTGTTATAGACTACTTTAAAATTGATGGTGTCCTTGTAGGCCTAATGTATTTTCCTACAGGACTATATTTCTATGACATCCCCCATCATCACTATACCCTCATTAATATCCCCGTGATCCCCACACCTGTAACCCGCAGTGACCTCCCGCCTGATCGCGCTCTCTGCGGCTCTTTTTCTTACCTGTTGCCTCCTCGGGGCTGTCACATTCCTCCGGGCTCGGCTGTCCCTCCGCTGCGGGGCTCCTGTCGCCGCCGTCGGCTGTGGCCTTCCTCCGCTTCCCCCTCACGGTCCGGTAGATGATGAAGCCCGCCAGCACCGACACCATCGCGATGACGGCCAGAGCCACGGCGGGTCCGTGGCGCCCGATCATGCAGAAGAGCGAGGCCAGGTCCACGCGTCTCTCCACGGCCACGGTGTTGCTGTTTTTCAGCGACATCGCGGCGCTCCGTGCTGGAAACAACGAGCCCCTCTTATGATGTCTGTTTCTCTAATGTGGAGGCCTGAGAGATCCGACCGGTGCTGCTGCAGGCTGTCTGTCTGTCTGTCCGTCTGTCTGTCCGTCTCTCCTCTTCCCTCCACGCTTTCAAGTGTAGTGACCTCTTGTTGCTGCAGAGCTGCGAAGAGCTGCAGGTGCGGGAGCTCATTGGCTGGCTGGATCACGGGGGCTCAGCGTTCATTCATAAAAAGGGAAAGGAGCTTGTTTTTGCACACAGACGTCAAATTCATCTTCAGGAATCAGGTGGTACATCCCTGATAGGATTAAGCAGCAGTTATTGTCCCTGAAGACACCCCGGGTTGATAGGATTAGTCCCATCAGAGGAAAGGATGATCACCTCCACCCTGTTATGTGAGCTCAGTGTGGTTGGTGTCCTTATTAAAGGGCAACTTCACCATTTTTATGCTATTTTATGGTGTGTTTATAGGTCTTGAGGAGTGCTACTGGATATGTAAAATAAAAAGTAGTTTAAAACGTGTTGTGGCTCCAGAGGAAGCTGAATTTAATCTGATAAATTACCTCCAGTGATGTCACTGAGTGGCTAAATTGCTTTGTGGGTAATGTAGGCACCAGGTTTTGAAAAGAGAGGAAAAAAATGTGATATTTCTGGTTCTGCCGCATCAATTTCGATCATTTGTCCAACAATGTTATAGGAGTGCAGTGTTAGACCAATGTAGACTCGAAACTTGGTGTCTATATTACCCACAATGCAATTTAGCCACTGATCAACATCACTGGAGGCAATTAATCAGATTATATGAAGCTTCCTGTGGAGCCACAAAAGGCTTTATGCTACTTTTTTCACATATGCAGTAGTACTCCCTAACACCTGTAAACACACTTTAATGTGTAAAACTAGTGAAGATATCCTCTGAGAAAATGTAGCTACTTCCTAAGTTTGGTGAAGAAAAATACCAAATTCTTAGTAAGAGTTACTCGTGTTTTTTATATATATTACATGTACATATTTTGTCCAGACACACAGAACTGGATGACATCCCCAATGCAACAAACCAAGCCATTTCAAGCTGTAACTTGCACATCTATGGATGACATAAAACCACAATATAATATCACAGCCTGTGCAAAGTGTGAAAAATCAGCTAACTTAAAACAATCCTAAATGATGAAGGACTGATATAACATAATTGATTTTTATATAGAGAGAGATACAATGAATATCAATACTTTCACATACTACAGTTTCAAGGAAATTAAAATAATCCTTCTTGGGCAAATCAGCGGTCAAAGTAACCCAAAAAGTGTGTTTATCAACAAAACAAAAATTCAACAAAAATGTGTATATTGTAGTATATTGTTTGAATTGGTTTCCATCACCTTGGGTTTACCCTTGTTTGAGTTGCGATAATTGAATAGAAATTGTAATGTGATCAAATAATTAAGGCTGCATAATTTATTTGTATTTTCCATCTGTTATAAATCACAAAACATAAGAAACATCAATGTTAAACTTTTGGTAAATCAAAACTGTGATACAAGACCTGTGAGTCTTCTTGCAAATTATAAAATTATTCAAACTTGACTGGAAATTCAAGAATAATATTAATGTACTCTCGATAGATTTGAAATGTTATTGAGGATCAAGTGGAAACACACACCACTAATACTTTCTTACTGTGTTAAAGAGATGATCAGCTATAAAGACACACATTAGATTTTATGTTGATTTGACAATAACATCATTTTTTTTATTTACAACAATCAATTTCAAAGTTAAATCCGTCTATTATGTGTCCTTGTCTGCCTGCTAGTTAAATTTAGCACACAATGTGATCAGAAAACTTCCTGATAAATCAGGAGTTATCCAGTGACGTCAGCCCTCCAGAGTAACAGCCCCACCCAGTGGAGAGCTGTGGTAATGACAGGAAAGTTCCTGAACACTCTGGAGCTCCTCCAGTTAGAGTATAAAAGCTGGGACAGTCCCACTGCTGAGACACAAAGCAACACAGAGGAGGACAGACACTTTAACAGTGTTTCATCTCACAACAAGACCACTCAACACTAAACACTCAGTGAAGATGCTGTGCTCTCGTGGACTCCAGTCTGCCCTCAGTCCATTCATGGACTTGTACTGGCCTGTACGCAGTCTGTGGCCAGAGGTCAGACCTCTGCTCTACCAGCAGGATCTACTGCAGAGAAACCTACAGGAGCTCCGCAGCCGCCTGGAGCTGATGGACAAACTTCAACACAACATCCTGGAGGAGAAGGAGCCTTTCCAAACCAGTGTGGCCGTACAACCGCTCTCCTACCAGCTGGAGAAAGAGGGAGAGCGCTTTGGCCTGAGCCTGGACACTCAAGGCTTTTCCCCAGAGGAGCTGTCTGTCAGGCAGGTGGGCAGGAAGCTGAGAGTCAGCGGGAAGACAGAGAAGAAGCAGGAGGACGAGGAAGGCTCCTACTCTTACAGACGCCACGAGTTCAGACGGGAGTTTGACCTGCCTGAAGGGCTGAACCCTGAAGACGTCACCTGCTACCTGGCTCCAGACGGGAAGCTCCACATCCAGGCAGCCGAAGCTCCACGTGTGGAGGAGGCTGAGAGAGAGCTGACTATCAAGAGGAGCTTGGAGGAGAAAACACAGCAGAGTGTGTGTTCACAGAGAGAAGACAGCAGCAGCACAGAGACAGACAACAGCACACAGGACAAAGCTCAACACATGGACTCATCTACATGTTGTTAACAATAAGCTTTAAATAAAAATGTGTTTTATTCAAGTGTTAAATGATGATCATATCTGTGCTTTTGTATGTTTACAAGCTGAAGATGATGAATAAATATATTTAAATTGAAATCATGTTTTTCTGTTTTCTATTCTTTTCTTTTGCACATAGCTCATATTCTGGTTTGGAAACTAATTACAATATACTTCATCATGTATTATTGTAAAAGTAAAGAAGAAAAACACGTCTCTATTAAAAAGACAATTCACTGATATGACCTCCTCTTATCTTCCATCTTTGGCATTTTAGACCATTTTTAAAGTGGGTAGTTTTTTCAATCTCTGGAATTTAAGATTAAACATAAAATTACACAACATAGTGCTGATTCTAATAACAACGTGATTATATTACGGAAATAAACCTCTACCAGAGAAATGACTGCAGACACTGTAAAGTAAAAAGCGAAAGTCTTCATCAGTCTATATTAAAACTATAATAACTCCTCGTGGTTGTATTCCTCTGTGCACCAGTCACGTTGCAGTTCACATCCATGTCTGTTCAGCCTCATAAAATATATTTAATGAGACTTTGAAGGAATTTAATGAAACATTTTAGGTTTATTTTCTTGCACAAAATGGAAGTTACCACTAGATTGACATGTGTGAGTCCAGTGAGATTTGTACGGAAGCCCTAAAGGGCCATGCATTCATACATTGTATTTCCTCCGTTTTCCCGTGATAACGAGTTAATTTCATTTGTTTTCTCGAGATCTCGAGTTATTATCTCGAAATAACAACTGCCGTTTTCCCGAGATAACGGGATAATTTTCTCGAGATCTCGAGATAATGAAACTTTGTTTTCCCGAGATAACGACATAATTAATTCGAGATCTCGAGATAATGAAACTTTGTTTTCCCGAGATAACGACATAATTAACTCGAGATCTCGAGATAATGAAACTTTGTTTTCCCGAGATAACGACATAATTAATTCGAGATCTCAAGATAATGAAACTTTGTTTTCCCGAGATAACGGGATAATTTTCTCGAGATCTCGAGATAATGAAACTTTGTTTTCCTGAGATAACGATATAAATAATTTGAGATCTTGAGATAATGAAACTTTGTTTTCCCGAGATAACGATATAATTAATTCGAGATCTCGAGATAATGAAACTTTGTTTTCCCGAGATAACGATATAATTAATTCAAGATCTTGAGATAATGACTGTGATATGATAGGCCTGAGATTTCCATCACACACAAGTGGCATGGCATGCTGACTGATGGGTTTCTTGAACACTACTGTAGGTAAGTCTATTTCTCTGTTTGTTTGTGCGTTTATGCTTTCTATACTAAATTAGTTCTTAATGAAGGGATGAATGAATGTTACAACAGCTCAAGATCTCGAATTAATTATATCGTTATCTCGGGAAAACAAAGTTCCGTTATCTCAAGATCTTGAGAAAATTATCCAGTCATCTCGGGAAAACGGCAGTTGTTATTTCGAGATAATAACTCAAGATTTCAAGAGAACAAATGAAATTAACTCGTTATCACAGGAAAACGGAGGACATCAAATGTATGAATGCATGGCCCTTTAGGGCTTCCGTAGATTTGAACTCAACATATACAGAGGTCATTTCATCCTGTTGGACATTTGTGTAGAATTCATAATTATTAATCAAAAAGACATTTAAAAGAAAATGAATCAATCATAATTAGCGAGTGAGTTTTTGAGTTATGTCCAAACATGTTAAATGATGTCACAGTGACCTTTGACCTTTCACCATCAAAATCTAATCAGTTCTTCTTTGAGTCCAAACAGATATTTGTGGCAAATCTGAAAAAATTCCCTCGAGAATGAGACAGACAGTCAACCTGAAAACACAACGCCTCGAGTCACGGCTGTCGCTGGTGTGCAGACATAAAAAGTCTGTTTTCTTAAATGGTTGATTTGTACGGAAGCCCTAAAGGGCCATGCATTCATACATTTTATTTCCTCCGTTTTCCCGTGATAACGAGTTAATTTCATTTGTTTTCTCGAGATCTCGAGTTATTATCTCGAAATAACAACTGCCGTTTTCCCGAGATAACGGGATCATTTTCTCGAGATCTCGAGATAATGAAACTTTGTTTTCCCGAGATAACGATATAATTTTCTCGAGATCTCGAGATAATGAAACTTTGTTTTCCCGAGATAACGACATAATTAATTCGAGATCTCGAGATAATGAAACTTTGTTTTCCCGAGATAACGACATAATTAATTCGAGATCTCGAGATAATGAAACTTTGTTTTCCCGAGATAACGACATAATTAATTCGAGATCTCGAGATAATGAAACTTTGTTTTCCCGAGATAACGACATAATTAATTTGAGATCTCGAGATAATGAAACTTTGTTTTCCCGAGATAACGACATAATTAATTCGAGATCTCGAGATAATGACTGATATGATAGGCCTGAGATTTCCATCACACACAAGTGGCATGGCATGCTGACTGATGGGTTTCTTGAACACTACTGTAGGTAAGTCTATTTCTCTGTTTGTTTGTGCGTTTATGCTTTCTATACTAAATTAGTTTTTAATGAAGGGATAAATGAATGTTACAACAGCTCAAGATCTCGAATTAATTATATCGTTATCTCGGGAAAACAAAGTTCCGTCATCTCAAGATCTTGAGAAAATGATCCCGTTATCTCGGGAAAACGGCAGTTGTTATTTCGAGATAATAAATCAATTTCATTTGTTCTCTTGAGATCTTAACTCGTTATCACAGGAAAACGGAGAAAATAGGGCTTCCGTAGATTTGAACTCAACATATACAGAGTTAATTTATAATGATGACTGTTGGCATGAGATTATTTCAAACAGGAAACTTCCTGATAAATCAGGAGTTATCCAGTGATGTCAGCCCTCCAGAGTAACAGCCCCACCCAGTGGAGAGCTGTGGTAAAGACAGGAAAGTTCCTGAACACTCTGGAGCTCCTCCAGTTAGAATATAAAAGCTGGGACAGTCCCACTGCTGAGACACAAAGCAACACAGAGGAGAACAGACACTTTAACAGTGTTTCATCTCACAACAACACCACTCAACACTAAACACTCAGTGAAGATGCTGTGCTCTCGTGGACTCCAGTCTGCCCTCAGTCCATTCATGGACTTGTACTGGCCTGTACGCAGCCTGTGGCCAGAGGTCAGACCTCTGCTCTACCAGCAGGATCTACTGCAGAGAAACCTACAGGAGCTCCGCAGCCGCCTGGAGCTGATGGACAAACTTCAACACAACATCCTGGAGGAGACGGAGCCTTTCCAAACCAGTGTGGCCGTACAACCGCTCTCCTACCAGCTGGAGAAAGAGGGAGAGCGCTTTGGCCTGAGCCTGGACACTCAAGGCTTTTCCCCAGAGGAGCTGTCTGTCAGGCAGGTGGGCAGGAAGCTGAGAGTCAGCGGGAAGACAGAGAAGAAGCAGGAGGACGAGGAAGGCTCCTACTCTTACAGACGCCACGAGTTCAGACGGGAGTTTGACCTGCCTGAAGGGCTGAACCCTGAAGACGTCACCTGCTACCTGGCTCCAGACGGGAAGCTCCACATCCAGGCGGCCGAAGCTCCACGTGTGGAGGAGGCTGAGAGAGAGCTGACTATCAAGAGGAGCTTGGAGGAGAAAACACAGCAGAGTGTGTGTTCACAGAGAGAAGACAGCAGCAGCACAGAGACAGACAACAGCACACAGGACAAAGCTCAACACATGGACTCATCTACATGTTGTTAACAATGAGCCTTAAATAAAAATGTGTTTTATTCAAGTGTTAAATGATGATCATATCTGTGCTTCTGTATTTGTATAACTGAGGATGATAAATAAATATATTTAAATTGAAATCATGTTTTTCTGTTTTCTATTCTTTTCTTTTGCACATAGCTCATATTTTGGTTTGGAAACTAATTACAATATACTTCATCATGTATTATTGTAAATGTAAAGAAGAAAAACACGTCTCTATTAAAAAGACAATTCACTGATATGACCTCCTCTTATCTTCCATCTTTGGCATTATAGACCATTTTTGAAGTGTGTAGTTTTTTCAATCTCTGGAATTTAAGATTAAACATAAAATTACAAAACAATGGGCTGATTCTAACAACAACATGATTATATTATGGAAATAATCCTCTACCAGAGAAATGACTGCAGACACTGTAAAGTAAAAAGCGAAAGTCTTCATCAGTCTATATTAAAACTATAATAACCCCTCGTGGTTGTATTCCTCTGTGCACCAGTCACATTGCAGTTCACATTCACGTCTGTCCAGCCTCATAACATATTTTATTAAATTCCTTCAAGGTCTTCAGTAAATATATTTTAAGTTTATTTTTGGGCAAAATGGAAGTTATCACTAGATTGACATGTGTGAGTCCAGTGAGAAACATTCTGTCTTCATTCAGAGACTATTTTACATGCTGCAGTGACAATCACCTGAAGATCAACATCAGCAGACACAATGAGCTCATGGTGGACAACTGCTGTGTGTCTGCTAGTTTGTAAGTTCATTGAAAGAAACAAGAAAAGAGTCAAATTCCTTCCATGTGTTCACGTGTTTGACAAATAAATCTGATTCTGATAGAACTTGAAGTTACAGTCACGACAGCAGATGTGGATGTTGCTGCAGAGAAGATACAAATTCTAAAACGTAGATGCTTCACACACATGCAGACAAGATATCAACCATCACCTCAGTTTCAAGATGGACACCCAAGATTAGTTATTAATTCAGTATCTGAACAAATGTGAAATATGGTCACAGTCTCCCTTCTGTTCCTGAGTTATAGTGTTGAACAATGTACAGGACATTATGATGTCACAGTGAAGTTGACCTTTAACCTTTTGGATCTAAAATGTCATCACTTGGTCATTTCATCCTGTTGGACATTTGTGTAGAATTCATAATTATTAATCAAAAAGACATTTAAAAGAAAATCATTAATCAGTGAGTGAGTTCTTGAGTTATGTCCAAGCATGTGTTTAATGAGGTCACAGTGACCTTTGACCTTTCACCATCAAAATCTAATCAGTTCATCTTTGTCTCGTTCTTGAGGAAATTTTTTAGATTTGCCACAAATATCCATTTGGACTCAGACAGTCAACCTGAAAACACAACGCCTCGAGTCAGTGTCAGTTTTTTCTTAACTGGTTGATTCAAACTCAACATATACAGAGTTAATTTATAATGATGACTGTTGGCATGAGATTATTTCAAACAGGAAACTTCCTGAACAATCAGGAGTTATCCAGTGACATCAGCCCTCCAGAGTAACAGCCCCACCCAGTGGAGAGCTGTGGTAAAGACAGGAAAGTTCCTGAACACTCTGGAGCTCCTCCAGTTAGAATATAAAAGCTGGGACAGTCCCACTGCTGAGACACAAAGCAACACAGAGGAGAACAGACACTTTAACAGTGTTTCATCTCACAACAACACCACTCAACAGTAAACACTCAGTGAAGATGCTGTGCTCTCGTGGACTCCAGTCTGCCCTCAGTCCATTCATGGACTTGTACTGGCCTGTACGCAGTCTGTGGCCAGAGGTCAGACCTCTGCTCTACCAGCAGGATCTACTGCAGAGAAACCTACAGGAGCTCCGCAGCCGCCTGGAGCTGATGGACAAACTTCAACACAACATCCTGGAGGAGACGGAGCCTTTCCAAACCAGTGTGGCCGTACAACCGCTCTCCTACCAGCTGGAGAAAGAGGGAGAGCGCTTTGGCCTGAGCCTGGACACTCAAGGCTTTTCCCCAGAGGAGCTGTCTGTCAGGCAGGTGGGCAGGAAGCTGAGAGTCAGCGGGAAGACAGAGAAGAAGCAGGAGGACGAGGAAGGCTCCTACTCTTACAGCCGCCACGAGTTCAGACGCGAGTTTGACCTGCCTGAAGGGCTGAACCCTGAAGACGTCACCTGCTACCTGGCTCCAGACGGGAAGCTCCACATCCAGGCGGCCGAAGCTCCACGTGTGGAGGAGGCTGAGAGAGAGCTGACTATCAAGAGGAGCTTGGAGGAGAAAACACAGCAGAGTGTGTGTTCACAGAGAGAAGACAGCAGCAGCAGCACAGAGACAGACAACAGCACACAGGACAAAGCTCAACACATGGACTCATCTACATGTTGTTAACAATGAGCTTTAAATATGTGATTCAGACAAGCGTTAAATGATGATGATAGGTGCTTTTGTATGCTAGGAATAGACTATAATCAATAAATATTTTAAAAGTTAGCCTCTCACTTCTTTTGGTGTTAATCATCTATTGAATTCAGTCTAGAATGAAAAAAGTGAAGCCTTGATCTCATAATTATGCCTCAGTACCTCATCATTAATTGATCTGCATCAAGAACACGATATCTCAAGATCACAATCTTGAGATAAGTATGGAAAAAGTGAGATAAATTGATTCTAATTCACAGTACAACAAGTAAAGTTATATTTTTACCAAAAGGGAATTTTCCCTCTCTATATTGCTGAGTCTATTTTGTCACCACAGTACACAGCAGATTTTCTATCTGCTTGCTGTAAGTCTGGAAAGAATAAAAGGAGTGAACAGGGTGTAATATCCAATCAACATCCACTAGATGTCATAATTAGGCCAGTAAACAGCTCTGATGTTCACTGTCATGGGAACTAGACCCTGTCACTGTCTGTATACACACACGAAACACATGAAAAGTTCCTAATACACATGATCAGGTTGCTTATTATTGATCAACTCTTCTAGCAGGTACTTCATGATTTTTAAAGGCTGCACAAAAGTAGTTAACTCTGTTTTGATGACAGGAAACATCCCAGATTGTTTGTAGATTGCAGTGATCACAGTAGAAACACTGCATGTGCTGTTAGCAGGGCCGTATTTAATGGACAGATTACTCTGGGCAGACTATTTTTCAGGGCCCCCTTTACGCACATTTTTATATTTGGTAAACAAATCAAATTAATTAAATGCCACACGATTATTTATATACTAATTTAGTAAGGAATATATTTTACCTTATCTATTTATTTGTCCGTATTCATATACAATTGGTTAGTCATATACTTGTAGCTAACGTTGTGTGTGTTTAAAAATGAATAAACATTGAAATTACAAATGAAATGAAAAGCAACAGTGAATATTTGATTGAATCGAATATTAAAGCACAATTCAACTCTCCTGGGACACCAGTCACTCCATCCATTAAAAACAACATTAACCACAGTTCTAACATTGTCCACTGAAACAGCATTAACGACCTCTCCCACCCATTTTTCATTCTTTCCCTGACTTGTTTACATGTTAATGTCAGCTATTACCACGGGTGCTTGGTCTCTCCCTGGCTCCCGTCTGGCTGTCAGGGCTTTTCTTTCCCAAGAATAGACGAATTGTCCCGTAAACGTGGCAGCACAGGGGCGGAGGAGGAGGGAGACTACTTTAGGGACTCGCTTGGCTTTTGTTGTATTTTCTATTTGTGGAGACGCTCATTGTTTTTCAGGAAAAAGGTGCTGACAGATCAGACTGGATCTTTAAATATCAGAGGGTGCCCTTCTCCTTCTTCTCCTCATTCCTCCATGTCTCCTGGTTTACTTTTTGCATTCTTGCTTTCATCGCCTGTCCTCCTCTTTGGTCTTCACCTCCCTCGTGCCACCTCTATCTCCTCGCCATCCTCCCCTCTGTGACAGTTAGTTTAGGCGTTACTGTGACATCACCTTTACTCACCATCCTTTCATCTCCTCCTTTTCCTGCGAGATGCTGAGCGACGGCAACACATGGGAACATTTACTGACTCTTTCATGTCTTCTTTCCTCCGGGCCCATTTTCCTCCCATCCCATCCCTTCTTTGCTTAAAATCTCCCTCTCCGCTCTCTCCCTCTCTTCCTCACATCCACTCCTTCCACATTTTCCCCTCCTAACCCTTCCACTCATTTCCCCATCGCCCCAGACACTTTAACGGACTCTTAATCAACAGGGTGTGTTTGAAGCAGACGCCTTTTATTGCCATTACAAAAGCCCATGACTCAGTCTCGTGTGTGTATATGTGCGTGTGGCTGTCTGCATCTGTTTATGTTGAAAGGGATGTAGTTTAAATACAATATGGTGCCCGACCAAATCTGATTTTATTCGCTTAGCCAATACACACTTTTCCATGTCAGCTTTGCGCCCTTTAAAGTTTCAGCTCGTCAAACGCTCGATGTTTTGCTGAGGGATTATGTGATTTTTCCTAAATCTCGGTAAAGTTGTGTTTTCCTGATGCACGCACAAAGGTCGGATTGTAGCTAAACCTCCTGGAAGCGAGCAGGAAAGCACAAACACACAACCTCTGACGCCAGACCGTTCCCATTTGACGACCAGCATCACACCCAATAAAACAGTCACTTTGGTTGATTATGGACAGTGCCATGTGAACAATAAAAATGTTGTGGAAATACAAGTTTTCTGAGATTAGCAGTGTTTATTGTTTTGTATTTCGTTTTTTATTTCCTGATTTTCACACGTGTAACTCAGTTTATGTGTAATGGGGAGAGAACTCAGCTTGTGAAAGCAGTTGTGAGATGTGTGGTCTGTGAAGGGGCTTTCAATAACCCTGATGACTTCATGATGATGTCATCTGGGTTACCTTGACTTAGAGACGAGGAATTTAGAACAGACAGCCTGTTTTACAGACTGGAGGTGTAGAGTTTGAAAGATGTTGGTGTAAACCCATGTCACCAATTGTGGACTACCATTTTGATGCCTTTAGATTGGCATTACAGCCGTCGCCATATTGTTTTTTTGTTTTGTCTTTTGGAGTCAGAAGTGACCATATTTGGAGTGACCATAGTCTAAATTTGACCATAATTTATTAAATTAACATTATACTGTATTGAAGAAGACTTCAGACTAGTGACTGAGGTCATAAAATCATTAGGAAACTATTTACTGAGCTAATAAATCGAGGGAGAAGTAGGGTCAATTTCTCATAAGCTTACATATCATCAGACTTATTTTTGAAACTAGTTGAGTCGCCCCCCCCTGCTGGCCATTAGAAAGAATGCAGGTTTAAGGCACTTCACATTGGCTTCAGTTGTCAGACATGGAATCTCTGTCCACATTTTATATAGTCAGTGATGTTTACTGGACCTGAGAGGGTCCGATAAAAGACAATTTGGTGTTGCATTATGGGAAATGTAGTACCCAGTGTGTTTGGAGCTTGAATGGTATGCTAAGGACTTAATTTTATTCTACTTACTTATATTTTATTTCCGCCAAGTATCCTCAGGAATTACTTCCATATTGGACAATATGCATCTCAAGATTCATGTCTTGATTCATGTCTGATGTCAACGTTGAGTGCCAACACAGGATTAGTGTTAAGTCTTGGACTGGCATTAACCAATTGTTTTTGTTGTCTATCCTTAACCACACACTTGAACATATTTTATTTACTTCAATCATAATCTTTACCCAATGCGGCACCAAAAATACTACTACTACAAAAACATTACTGTAAATCACAGAAAATAACTGTCTCTGTATTTTTCGGCCTTTTGATGTTAAATTAAGGTTATTAACACAGATTTTAAAAAAAAACAATCAACAAAATTACCTTTTAAATATGGTTATACACCATTATAATACAAACAATCATCAAAATAACAGAAAAATGCCGTAATTAGCTGTTATTTTACATAGTTTAATGTGAAAAATCTTGTGTATTAAATAAATATTTAATGTAATACGATTAAATACCACTCATAAAACATATAATTCACATTATTAAGAATGTCAAAATACTGCTGTATATCTCTTTACAACTAACAGCAATGTTATGTTATGTTGTTTTCTTTTAGCCATCACCACAAACTCCTACAAAACCTTTACCGAAGAAGAAGAAGAAGAAGAAGAAGAAGAAGAAAACAGTCACGTGATTGATTTTCATAATGCCATTTCAAAGGCATTTGGACATTCTTTTGTCTGGCCAATAGGTAAATATAATAAGTAATCTGAATAACATTTGAATATAAATGAGATCAGGTGATAAATGTAATATCCCTGTATGAGGCCTCTTCTGTTGGTAACACCATCGTGCATTAGAAATATAAAGCTTCACTGTATTATTTGGAGCTCTGCTGCAGACATGATAAGAAAAACTTCATAGTTACACACTGATGTGTTTATTCAGAGTCTGTGCCCTTTCAGAGTAACATTACAGCAGGTACACGACAAACTTCCCTCTGTTACTTATTGTGGGAACGTGTTATATGCAGCGAAAAGGTCAAATATTTTCATAAGTCCCGCTCACAAAGAGCGGCTTCTGTCGCACGCGCACACACACATGCACGTACTCACACATATTTCCTGTGTGACTTTGAGGGTCCCTGGTATTTGAACAGATGTGGGCAGACTGAGCGTGCCTAGATCCCCCCCTGACCCGAACGTGCACTTCCTGCTCCGAAAGCTAACACCCAGAGAGAACAATCGCAGTCTGTACCCTCTGAACACATGCGCGCACACACAGGGGTCAGCATGCCAGCCATAAACACACATAAAAACACATGCTCACAGATACTTTGAGGAATCGGACGCGCACATACGCACACGCTCTCACAAAGCAGTCAGTGTGTGTTGTTGAAAGCGAGAGTGGACCAGTGTTACACTCATTTCTGGGATTTTTTGGAGCCACCGTGACGCGTAATGTGCCAAACTCAAACAATCCAATACGGTTTCGCACACGTTTTGAAGGGTTGAACCTGTGTGCGTCTGGAATGTGGCAATACGATCCAGTTCTCAGCCGGGAGATGCTGGGTACTTTCTCCGTATGAGCGTGAGACATCAAGAAAGTACAAGCTGAGATGCATAGCTGAGGTCAAGGTGTGAGGAGAGAGACGGACCAGAGAATAAAAATGAAAACAGTGGAGGAGGAACATGAGAACTGTGTAGAAAAACAGAAAAAGAGAGTGTAAAGAGAAATATGTGTCTTAAATTAAGAGACAGAGTTAGACCAGTAACGTTGAGAGAAAGACAGATAAATTAAATCAAAGGAAAGAAATGATTTGAGGGACGAAATAGACAAAAAAAGTGAGCAGGAGCAAAAAAGAAACAGACGAAGAGGTCATGAACTGTAAGCTGAATTTGTGCCAGTAAGACAAAATGGAAAACTAAAGCTGATTTGGGTAAGTACTACAGGGGGAGGGACGGAGACACTATCATCAAAATGAAACTAGTCTTTTTTTTAAGATCTGATCTGAATAACGAGGCATAAATAAAAGACTAGGGATTTAAAAATAGTAAGAAACAGTTATTTCCAATGGGGCTTCAGTGGTAAAAAGTTGGCAGGTGAGCAAAGGACAACTCCACAACACAAGCAGTAAAATGCCAAGTTATGACATCGAAGTTCAAATGAAATTCAAACACATAAATCAGTTTGGATTTGAAAATCGATCAGATCACAGCTTGCCACGGGATATCAATAACTTGCGGCCACAAACAGCCGCCCAGGGGCCGCTTCTAGCCAAACGTTTCCTTTACCCTTGTAGCAGAGGGATCAACTTTGTGTCTGAAAGCTCTAACAAGGTCATAAAAAGATCTGCATTAGCTGTTCTCACGAGCCAATGTCTTTCCAAGAAAAATCTTTTCACACGCAGAAAAAATGAAAATATTCCCAGCAGTAGCAACTGTGGTTTCTTTGGAGTAAGAGAAATGAAGAACTGGGCGGCGGAAGCATTCATAAGTGAACGCACAAGTGAGTTTTTAGAAGTTTTTAGCCACGATAGTGCCTTGGCTCCAGAGATGGCAATGTGGGTCAGTCGGTCAGCCAACCACTTTGGTCCGCACTGAAATATCTCAGCTGAATTGCCATAAAATTGGGTCAAAACTTTATTTTCCTCAGAGTAACAAGTATCTACAACACAGGACATAACATGAGTTTATTTGATTCTTTTATTCCATAACGGAGACGGGAAAGCAGATAGAAATGGTGCCGGGCTGCCAGCCTGACTTCAAACAAATAGCATAGTGAAAGTGAAGTTTATAGGGAACTGAACTAAACATAGATGACATAATTATTCTATCGCCATTACATTGGGCAATCAACATTTACTTCATAGTGAGTCCTTAAACAAAACCTGGCAATAGATTGATAGGTTTGCTTTTTTTGTTTTAAGTTACCTGCATTACAAAAGTAATGAGATTACCCTCAGCTGTACTTTTTGCTAAGTGTTACTTACCAAATATAAGCACGCTAACACACGATGCTAAGATGGTGAGCACTGTTAGTGTGAGCTTGTTAGCATACTGATGTTAGCATTTAGTTCTAATCACTGCTGTGCAGCGTGGCAGAGCCGCTCCATGGCTGTGGATTCTTAGAGGATTGCCACCAGCTCCTTATTGGTCACGCTGGATGCCAAACAATAGAGATTTAAACTTGTGCATTATGAAATAAATTATGAGATGGTGTTTCATGTAAAGTATATCTTCAATCTCTCAGCACCATGGCATTCATTTTGGGCTAATTAGCGTTAACTGATGAACTGAAATATTTCTAAATACAACTTAAAGGAAAAGGATGGTCGAATTCTTCATTTTTTTCTAATGACAAAGCCCGTAAAAAAAACAAACTTCAGAAGTGACAAATGTGGGCTGAGTGCCACAGACAGGGAAGGAAAACAGAAAGAATCGACTAACGCAGTGCTAGTTTCAGCATTTTATAGGATGTATTATCAATAAGAAAGTATGCCCATCCTTTAATATGCACACCTAAAGTAGCCGTCCCAACCATGAACTAACGTGAATGTGTGTATCTGCTCTCCACTAGCTGCTCTTTACTAAATAGAGCAGCTGTGGAGCTTTTATGGAAATATGTCACCACTTTTCCAGCCCTCCCCAGGAGGCAGGATACCTGGTTGAGTGAGACTGCCTTCCTGGCTGAGAACATGCACCAAGCATCCGGACTGTGGCTCCAATCCAGTTTCTCCTTTAATAGCATTCACAATATTTACATTGTCTGTGGATGCTTGGCCTCTACAGCCTGCGATCTGGATTTGCATTCATTGCTGCATTGGCACTGTGTGGCTCGTGTAAAGAGGGCAGGAGCTCATCCAATGCCAAAATGTGAGTGTGGGCAGTCAGACAGGTAGCCTGACTACTTGTTGTGAGTGTGTGATATATTAATTGTAGACAAAATGACTATGATAATTTATTTAATCCAGTACAATAAATTAACTTCTAAAGATAATAATAATAAGAAAAGCATGTATGGGTTTGATTAATCTGTCAGCTACATTAAATTAGCGGTAGCCTACTGACTTCAGTCTAAAGGCTTGTCTAATACTCATTGTTTTACCATTATAATTAAGTTTAAATCATCTTATTAAACAAATTACTTCTTATCAGGTTAACCTTAACCTTTAAAAGTTAACCTTTAAAACTATAAGTACTTGGACAGAAAGTACTTGGGTCAAATCGTGGAAAGGGTCCCAGAACTGCGGCCCTGAAGTTGCTGCCTCCTAACATGATATTGGCCTACAAGCTGCAGAAGCTCACAAGTAGTGTAGTGTCACTAGTCTAAGAATAATGATTTTTTTCCTTCTTCTTCTTTGATAAATTTCAAGTGAGATCTTTCTGCTACGATTGCGCCGACAAACTCTGTTCCTCAGCCACTGTAGTAAAGTCCAAAAAAACGATGCAGTTTGCAGCACGGTGGACACAGACAGCTATGTTAATGACATTAACAGAGTGCAAGAGAAAACCTGATTTACACACACAATGCTCGTGTGTGTGTGTGCGTGTGTGCATGAGAAAGACAGACTATCATGACATCACTGTTTCCACAGGAAATCATGTTTCCAAAACCCTGGTTTTCCACTCTGTAGCCTACCTCATACACAACTCACTCCTCTCTCTACGTCTCTGTCCCACACATGATACTGCAGAGTGGCAGCAGCAAACTAAATCAGTTTAATTAGCTCCTCCAGTGCTGCCATTCCCACCAGCAGAAAGGGTGAAGTCATTTTTTTTTTTTTACATGTATGGCTGGTGATTTAAAAGGAAAATTGTGGTTTATCACGAGCTGGATCCTTTTTTAATTGTTTTGGCCACCACTACAATCGCTTACGGTAACACTGGACTCACCAAAGTAAACACTGAGATATGGGAAACCTGAGAGCACAGTGAGTATAACTGTGAACACAATGATATCATCACTGATGGAAACGACTGCCAGAGCTGCGAATAGAACCGCACTAAATGAAACTTTAATTTGCCTTGTTATTCATCAAGCTGCTCTTTCCCTCCCACAGAAATCCAATTAGATTAAAAAGTAACCAGATATCCTACTAATTAATCCTTTTATCGTTCAGTCTATGTCAGGATTTAAACATTAGATCAGGGGAAGAGAATGAGGAGAAAAAGATGGCGAGGAAGGCGAGGAGTCAGCGGATAGAGACAGAAAGTAACTGATACGACGATAATGATAAATACAGATTGCGGCCTGGAACACATGCAGCGCACAAATCACAAAAACACACACCTGCACACAGATGTGCTATAGGAGATGCTGTCCAAACATTCAGATCCAATCCCTCGCGGATGAAAAATCCCAGATCTCTGTGATGTGCATGTAAAGTTGATGTGTAAAATCAAAGCAGAGCTTAGCCAGTCCTGCAATCACTGCAGTGTGTGATGGGTGGTTAGTGTATCACAGCGGTACTCAGGTAATATCTGGTTACAGTGCCGTACTGGTGATTCAAACAGAAGGAGAGCTTTCTCTGTGAGAGGGCAGGTGGCAGCAGGAAATGGGAGAGAAAAGTGGAGAGGAAGGAAGACGGTGGTAGGGTTTGGGTTGTTCATCTAATTATGTTTCCTCCGTCTTCAAGCTCCTGACCTTGAAATCAGAATCGAGGTCAGCCATTATAGAAGAGCTCGAACTAAGGAAACACAGGTGTATCCGCGCAAAAGTTGTTTAAACATCGTCCTAATGCGTTTTCTGATTGGTAAGCTGATATGATGGGACAAAATAAAAGTTACTGGGTGTGTCTGTAATACAAATCTTGGCTATATCATAAAAACACAACTTTTTATTCCTCTTTTTACTCTACATTACTTGAGTTTTTACATTTTCTGCTACTTCATACTTCCACTTCACTACATATTGAGGCCAAATATTGTACTTTTCACAGACTAGATTAAATTAATTTAATAACTTTAGTCACAAGTTACTGTACAGATTGCAAATCATTTTTAAATGAATTTATTTTATCAGCAATTGGATTAAAACTCTGACTTAGATAGATAATCAGGAGAGACTTCATGTTTTGAATTAATAAATATTTATTGCAACCTGCACATCAGTTGGGAAATAAGAGTCTCTGGGGATCAGGCCCCATCGTGAAATAATGCAGTCTACTTACAACCATAACTGTTTAGCTTGGGAGCTACCTACAAACCAACACGTTGATGGCTTGCGTTAATGGACAAAAATGTTCTCATCTTTCAATACTCTCACTCATTGCTGTTTTCCTTGTGACGTCATTGAGACAGGAAGAGAGGTGCCTGCCGTTACAGCTCACATGACTTAACCATTAGCATTAGTCTGCTAACATAAAATGGTGACCATGTGTGTTTCTTTAGCGTACATCTCAGATGGATAGGAAAAGGGAATCACTTTTACAGGGCAGAAACCATTAGCCATAATATTCAGCCTCCTGTAATCTGTGGAGAATGATTGTGAACATTTTCAGAACAGAGATCTCCTGACAGATAATACTTGGACACGGAGGCTCAGAGACGGGGAGGGAAAAACAGTCGGAGATGACTTTGACTGAAGAGAACACAGTGTGTTTTCCTCCTGACCTCAGATTGAACCAGTGATGAAAGTGATGAAGGCCTGAGCTCCAAAACACTGTACATGACTGATGACTACGACTTTACTTCTGTATCAAAACAGTGATTTTAAAAAATATTATCCTGGTGAAGTGGACGGCTATTATGTGGTTTTTCGAAGTTGCCATTAAATGTCAGTTTTTAAAAGCAGTGTTCTCGTCTTTCAAGTGACGACCTGAAGGTTTCGAGGGCCAGACTTTTTGGAGTTTTGTTGTAATTTCAATTGAGTTATGGAAAAATGATGTGTCTGATGGATACAGACCAAATACATTGTTTTTTTCTGCAAGTTTCCGTTCTTTGAAACTTCATCTGGAACGGTAACTTAAGAGAGTGATAAGTCCAATAAACCTTCTGTACGCTGTGATCTAGATATACTGATTACACCCATCTTTTCCATTGACCTCACAGTCAAGTGCAGCCTGATCACAGCTCTGTAAACACAAGCTGAGACTCTGAAACTAGAAATCGCTGTCAGATGGACACCAAAGTTTTACACACTCGTGTGAAGATACTGCCAGGAGCACAACATTGCTTGTGAGTTTTTATGGAAATTCAATGCATAAAGAGTAAAATCTCTCATACTGTCACAACATGCAGCAACAAAATAGGCTATTTATACGTATATCTGCGTATCCAGTTGTGAACAATCCAGGATACGTGTGTATCAAGTATTTGTTTGAAAGTCTGAACAACTACAAGTGCTGAAGTGCTCACACTTTATGGACGGGTGCCTCATCTGTGTGGTCAGTTTTATGTGTTTTACGTTTTGGCCAATAACTCATAAACCATGAAGCCCATTTGTGCCTATAAAAATGCTTAAATAAACACATATTTGCCTCTCTCGGCTGATATTCCATCCAGTCTTCACTCAGTTTGGTACACACCATATTTAGATAAACCCTCCAAAAAAATTGTGTTAGTTTTTTTGACAATCATTGTCTGTAAGTGAATCAAAATTTTGTAGGTGGGCCTGATGGGCTTCACAAGGCCGCAACTCTTCAATGCTGACATCGAAATGTGGGTGTGTTTGTACATACAGCCCCATTACACAAGTGGGTATAAATGTCTTACAATTCTAAGGACTTCCTCCTGGTGAGCCAAAGCTCCAGAGTCAGCGAGCTGCACGATGAACTGAGCTAATTAGCTAACAGCAGCGAGAGTAAGCAGCGAGAGTTAGCAGCAGTTAGCGGTTAAATTAGCAACAATTAAGCTATTTGTCCATCAGGATACTCTGCGAATCTCACGGAGTTGAAGCAGAGCAGACATCAGAGGGAACACCAGAAAACATTTTCTCCATTAAACAGGATCCATTTTCACTGAGATAGTCGTGAGCGTGACCCAATTAACATATTGCAAGAACAGGCATCCAGGCTGCAAAGTGGGAATGACAGATGCACCACTTTCCCTTTTTAAGTAAATGTTGCTGTAATATAATTCTGGGTGTTGATAGGTAGCTGGTGCTGTCACCTCATATGTACGGTGATGGCAGGGGGTGGAAAGGATCTCTCTCCGGGTCATGCAGCGAGGATCACTGTCAGTTCAATGCTTGTAGTGAGTCAATGTTTAGAAAGAGGGAAAATCACCACATCTTACTCTCTCTTCCTCCCTCGTCGGCTCTTCTGTTTATCCTGGCCCAAATACGTGTTTTTTTAGGATCTCTTAGCTTGACTCAGCTTTCTTCCTCTGTGTATAAATCTGTGGATGCATCACGTAGCCTACAACTCTATCCCGTTTTCTTTCTGTTAGTCTTTGTCACGATGCTGTCGTTTTTATTCACTTTCTCTTCATTTTGACAAACTTGAACCTTTTGACTCCCTTTGTTTCCCTCCCCTTTCAGGCCTCTGAGACAAGTGTTATCGATTCATTTTATACAGTATAGTGTAACGTATATTCACATATGACTTCACTACAGAAGAAACTGTGATTTTAGTGGTAATGTACACAGTGTCAATAGTGTCGAATCTTGCAGCATGTTTTCACAAGGCATACTGTACATTCCACCAATATATGTGCAACAAATGAAATGTTAAATCTAGTTATTGTTAATGGTTCACCCATGGGTCAGTGAGGGTTTTTTGATTCAGACAAAAATATGGTTCTGAAGGAAAACAAGCTTGACTGAATTCAGCCCGCTCAATAAACACACACTCATCAACAGACGCGTACTTACAGCGCACAGACAGCTAGACACAAACAGTCACGGCCCAAACAAACAAAAGCACATGAAAAACCTAAAACAGGACAGTTAAACAATTACTTCCTCTGTAAATAATTACATTAGCGATGCATAAATCTATTACTGTAGCAACAAAGAATTGTTTGGGTCAAACAGGCATCCAGCCCAAACGCACTTCCCAATCCCAAACAAGAGAGCTTTGCTGACCCACAAACACTACACTTCTGATTAAACACACTTCAGTGATAGTTGGGATCTGGCAGTTCAGGGAAAAAATGGTGATGCTTTCAGATTGAGGCCTATTGTGTAGTAAGGGCTTTCTCTCAGATGCTCAACAAGTGTAATCAGTAAGTGACCCCGGTGTTTTAAAGGTGCAATATGTAAGAATTTTATTTCCAAACATTCAAAAATGAACCGAACTGATCATCAGAATGTATAGAAAGAACAGTTTTGATGTTATGTCTAAGATGTCTCTATATTGTCCTGCAGAGATATCTATTGAAGTTAGCATGCTAACCAGCTAACTCCACTTTCAAGCCACTTTGTACCTCAAGAGGTGATGGTCCAATAGTAAATAACATCAGCACTTCCCCCGTCCTCCGAGCTCCTCCAGCTAATACAATCAATATCTGCACGGCTAACTGAATTTACTAGCAGCTACAGTTAGCAGGTGATATGCTGCCCCCTATTTGTTTGGAGTGTGAATTCAGCAGGTGGCAAATTTTTACATATTGCACCTTTAAGTAGAAGTGTCCATTCAATAAAACAATCATATTTTTAGCATAAAGACACTAAAAAAGATGATGTGATAGAATCCATTTGTGTGTATCTATTTTTGAATAAGATATCTATGTCACTAATGCGCTTCAAAGCATTTAAACCAAAGACGTTATTGCAGTCACATTATACCTGCATTAGACACACACAAACTTTTATTTTCTTCAATTTGAGCTAATTCCTGATACGTCTTGATAAGACTTTGAGTTGGAGCACATTCAGTTGGGGTTTAGGTAGAGAGTCAAGTGGTTTTGCAGCTTGACCAAGTCAGGATATCTGCTGTTCGGATTATGACTACTCTGTTTTTTTAATCTGTCTCTTGCTAATTAAATACGCAAAATACAAATAAAATAACAGCTTCAAAATCATTTTGAGTGAATGGTGTCTCTGTCACAGCCACTCCCCCTCCCCCATCTCCTGTTTCTGAGACAATGTCCCGGTCTGAGAATTGAAGCCAATGTGGAAGTACCAAAAACTGTAGTTCCTCGAATGGCCACTTGAGGCTGGCTCCAAAAGTTAGATTCATCTTCACTCTGCCTGACAAAAAGAGCCACTGTAACGTACAGTAACGCTGCTATTTGACTGCTGAATGGAAGAGAAATGTAACCTTAGCGATACTTTACTTCATGAGCGTTCAGACAGGAGATGGAAAAAGAAAAGACACTGCAGTGTAGTGTAACTGCTCAGATCAAACAGGTTTGCTCAGAATGAAACTTGTGCCAGTTGTTGCTCGCTGTGCAAGGTACTCTGGCTGTTTGGGGCAAATAAAGTGAGTAACCTGAAGTGAAATTTGCTAATCTTTATGTGTGAACACAGATATCAGTTAATGCAAGCTAGCTTGGCAGCAGACCTGGGATTTGTATTTACGACACTCAGAAACTTTGGGGTGCGGCAAATCGTGCAAAATGCCAATTTCTACTTAATGTTGCTTCAAGATAACGTTGCTGAGAAGAAATACATGACATCACAGCAGACTAACAGGAATGATACAAGATCATTTCCAATGAAAGCATCTGTTTCTATGCACAATGTCTTGTCTGATGCATTCCATTGCAATGACATGTACTTTCACATTGAGAATACACGATGTGGCCTCACACAAACGCAACATAACGAGGTTCATGTTTTCAGTAAATCTGCAATGGGACATAAGCATGTCAGTTTCAT